>NC_086444.1:413941947-414571947 GCF_028390025.1 Pseudophryne corroboree | reverse complement strand
TGGGGGCGGAGCTTCTTAGAGCGGACTCAGCAGCGTTCAGCGCCAATTTCCTGCCTGCACAGCGCTGTCCAGGAAGAGCAAGTCCCTCCAAAGCAACTCCAGCTATCTCTCATGGTACCAGGGGGTTGTAGAAGCGGGGGGGGGGGGGGGGGATGCAAAATGACTGTGTAACCTACTAGGGTGCACAGTCAGCGCTGATAGGGGGTCTCCCTTTATATTAAAAGCGCTGTGTGTGGGTTGGCTCCAATCTCTGTGCCTCTCTTGCCATTCTTGGGGGTGAAACGCTATATGTCCTCCCCTGTGTGTGTGTGGAGTGTCTGTGGTCTCCATTAAGCAATGTACAGGGACTCTGTTTCATATCCTGCAGAGGATAAGTCCTCTCAGGATGATCCCATTCCATGTAATCAGGATTGCACTGGTTTAGCACAGATTCCAGCAAGGGAGTCTGAGTGGTTATCCTCTAGCAAATCTATGATTTCTCAGATTTCAAATAGGGTTGCACAAAATGAATCTGCAACTCAGGCTTTACAGAACTCTATGGCAGTCTGGCCCAGTTCTGGTACCTCAGGGCTCCCCGCTGTATATTCACATAAACGTGCTCTTGCACAGATCATGCAGGATGATACCGATGCCGATTCTGATACTACAGACGGTGATGGAGATAGGTTGCGGGGGGCAGCATCTCTTGCAAAAGGGGTGCAATTGATGATAGAGGCTATTAGGGATGTGTTGAATATTGCTGATACAACATCCGAGCAGGTTGAAGAGGCTTACTTCACTGAAAATAAGAAAGCCTTGCCAACCTTCCCTGGAATTAAATGCTATTTTTGATAAGGCTTGGGAAAACCCGGATAAAAAATTCCAGATACCTAAAAGGGTTCTGGTAGCGTTTCCTTTCCTGGTAGAGGATAGGAAAAAATGGGAAAACCCGCCTATTCTTGACGCGTCAGTATCCAGACTCTCAAAAAAGGTGTTTTTACCTGTTCCAGGAACTACCGCCTTGAAAGAGCCGACTGATCGTAAAATTGATAATACGCTCAAATCCATGTACACAGATTCTGGGGCAATACTACGTCCTACTATTGCCAGTGCGTGGATTGCCAGAGCTATAGTAAAGTGGTCAGGCACGTTACTTGAGGACTTGGATACTATGGAAAAATGTGATGTTAAATTGTTTTTACGTAACATTAAGGATTCGGCAGGATTTCTGGTAGAATCCATGAAAGACCTGGGTTCCATGGCTGCGGGAATTTCTTCCATGTCAGTATCAGCTCGTCGAGGACTGTGGTTGCGCCACTGGTCTGCCGACGCGGAATCCAGGAGAAGTGTGGAGACCCTACCCTACACAGGTCAGGCTCTCTTTGGGAAACGTTAGATGCGTGGATCTCCACGGCTACGGCTGGTAAGTCACCCTTTCTTCCCTCAGCTACACCTGCTCTGAAGAAACCCTTTTCTTCAGTTACATCACAGTCCTTTCGGCCTACCAAGCCCAGAAAGGCCAAGCCGTCCAACACCTTCTTTTGGGGAGGTCGGCCCAAGTCCAGGAAACCTGCGCCTGCAGGTTCCCAGCAAGAGAAACCTGCTTCAGGTACACCAAAGTCCTCCGCATGACGGTGGACTGCACGCCCCGGAGGTGGGGCCGGTGGGAGCGAGACTCAGACATTTAAGTCATGTCTGGGTGTCCTCCGGCCTGGACCCCTGGGTGCAAGATATTGTGTCCCAGAGGTACAGGCTGGAATTTCAAAATCTCCCTCCTCACCGATTTTTCAGATCAGGCTTGCCAGCAGACAGGACTATCCTGCAAGAAGCCGTCCAGAAGTTGGTGGAGGCACAGGTCATTGTGCCAGTACCGCCTCATATGCAAAACAAGGGTTACTATTCAAACCTTTTCGTGGTACCGAAACCGGATGGTTCGGTCAGGCCCATTCTGAACTTAAAATCACTAAACCCCTTTCTGAGGGAGTTCAAGTTCAAAATGGAGTCTCTAAGGGCAGTGATAACAGGTCTGGAGGAGGGGGAATTCCTGGTATCCATGGATATCAAGGATGCGTACCTCCACATTCTGATTTAGCTGCCGCATCAAGCTTATCTTCAATTCGCACTGTTGGACTGTCACTTTCAGTTTCAGGCCCTCCCATTCGGCCTCTCCACAGCTCCGAGGGTATTAACCAAGGTGATGGCGGAAATGATGATTCTCCTCCGCAGACAGGGGGTGAACATAATTCCGTATCTGGACAATCTGTTGATAAAGGCATCGTCCAAGGAGAAGCTGTTACGGTCCATAGCACTCACGATCCAGCTTCTCAGGGAACATGGTTGGATCCTGAATCTTCCAAAATCACATTTGGAACCAACCAGGAGGTTGTCCTTTCTGGGAATGATCCTCGACATGGAGGTGCAGAGGGTGTTTCTTCCAGAGGAAAAGGCGTTGGTGATTCAATTGATGGTCCGGGATGTCCTGAAGTCAGCCCGGGTGTCAGTTCATCAGTGCATTCGCCTTCTGGGGAAGATGGTGGCCTCTTACGAGGCTCTGCAGTATGGGAGGTTTCACGCTCGGTCCTTCCAACTGGATCTCCTGGACAAGTGGTCGGGATCCCATCTACACATGCATCAGAGAATACGTCTGTCACCAAAGGTCAGGATTTCACTCCTCTGGTAGCTGCAATCACCTCACCTTCTGGAGGGCCGCAGGTTTGGGATTCATGACTGGATCCTTCTAACCACGGATGCAAGTCTCCGGGGCTGGGGCGCAGTCACTCAAGGGGTAACCTTCCAAGGAAGGTGGTCAAGTCTGGAAGCCGGCCTGTCGATAAACATTCTGGAACTAAGAGCCATCTACAACGCTCTTCTCCAAGTGGCCCATCTTCTGAGAAATTGGGCCATTCAAGTGCAGTCGGTCAATGTGACAACAGTGGCTTACATAAACCGACAGGGCGGAACGAAGAGCAGAGCTGCATAGTCAGAGGTAACAAGAATCATCCTCTGGGCAGAAAAGCACGCATTGGCGCTGTCAGCTATCTTCATTCCGGGAGTAGACAACTGGGAAGCGGACTTCCTCAGCCGACGCGATCTCCATCCAGGGGAGTGGGGTCTCCATCTGGAGGTGTTCAAGGAGGTAACAGATCTTTGGGGCATACCCCAGATCAATATGATGGCCCCTCATCTCAACAAGAAGCTTCGGCAGTATTGTTCCAGGTCGAGGGACCCGCAAGCAGTGGCGGTGGACGCCCTAGTGACTCCGTGGGTGTTCCAGTCAGTGTACGTGTTTCCTCCACTTCCGCTCATCCCAAGAGTTCTAAAACTCATAAGGAGAACAAGGGTTCAAGAGATCCTCATTGCTTCAACGGTTTCTCCTCTTCCTACAAGCCGGTGTGGATATGGGCCTGAAGTTGGGATCTGTGAAGGTCCAGATTTTGGCCCTATCCATTTTCTTCCAGAAACAATTGGCTGCCCTTCCTGTGGTTCAGACCTTTTTGAAGGGAGTTCTGCACATCCAACCTCCCTTTGTACCGCCTACGGCGCCTTGGGACCTTAACGTGGTGTTGCAGTTCCTCCAATCGGACTGGTTCGAGCCTCTACAGGAGGTTTAGGTCAAATTTCTTACGTGGAAGGCTGTCACGTGGTTGGCGTTTGCTTCTGCTAGACGTGTGTCAGAGATGGGGGCTTTGTCCTGTAAAAGCCCCTACTTGATCTTCCACGAAGATAGGGCTGAACTCCGGACACGTCAGCAGTTTCTTCCGAAGGTTGTGTCGACATTTCATATCAACCAACCTATTGTGGTGCCTCTGGCTACTGACTCCTCAATTTTATCAAAGTCCTTGGATGTTGTAAGGGCTCTGCAAATCTATGTGAGGAGGACTGCTCGTCACAGAAAATTGTACTCTCTGTTTGTCCTATATGAGCCCAAGAAAATTGGGTGTCCTGCTTCGAAGCAGACGATCTCTCGCTGGATCAGGTTCACTATCCAGCATGCATATTCTACTGTAGGCTTGCCGTGTCCTACATCTGTCAAGGCCCACTCTATTCATAAGGTGGGGTCTTCCTGGGCGGCTGCCCGGGGTGTTTCGGCGTTACAACTTTGACGAGCTGCAACTTGGTCTGGTTCGAACACGTTTGCAAAGTTCTACAAGTTCGATACTTTGGCTTCTGATGATCTGAAGTTCAGTCAATCAGTTCTGCAGGAGCCTTCGCACTCTCCCGACCGTTCTGGGAGCTTTGGTACATCCACATGGTACTAATGTGGACCCCAGCATCCTCTAGGACGTAAGAGAAAATAGGATTTACCGGAAGGTAACCAAAATCCTTTTCTCGTAGTCCGTAGAGGATGCTGGGCGCCCGCCCAGCGCTTCGTTTTCCTGCTTTCATTATTTGGTTCAGTACAACTTCGTTTTAGTTGAGTACTGCATTGTTACTTGGTAAGTAATGTTTCAGCGGTTGCTGAGTTTTTAAGCTATGTTGGCTTGATGTGCCTTGTATGTGTGAGCTGGTATGAATCTCGCCACTATCTGTGTTAAGTCCTTCTCTCGAAGATGTCTGTCTCCTCGGACACAGTTTCTAGACTGAGTCTGGTAGGAGGGGCATAGAGGGAGAAGCCAGCCCACACTCTGAAACTCTTAAAGTGCCAATGGCTCCTGGTGGACCCGTCTATACCCCATGGTACTAATGTGGACCCCAGCATCCTCTACGGACTACGAGAAAAGGATTTACCGGTAGGTAACCAAAATCCTATTTTTTTGCATCCCTGTGATCAGGTAGTCGCCGCCTACAGGGAAGGGGGAAATCGCTGTGCAGGGGTGCGATCGAATGTGCAAGAGAGCTGCACAAACAGAAATTTGTGCAGTTTCTACTCTTCCAGTGCGATGATCGGGGCCGGAGCTGACGTCAGACACCCTCCCTCCAAACGCCTGGTCCCTCCTGCGTTTTTCTGGACACACCTTGTAACGGTCAGTTGCCACCCACAAATGGCCTCTTCCTGTCAGTCACCATGCGATCGCTTTTCTCGCACATTCCGTCGCTGCAGACCTACATGCCTGCGCATTGCGGTGCATACGCATGCGCAGTTCAGACCAGATCGTATGCTGTACGAAAACACAGCCTAGCGATCAGGTCTGAATTAGGCCCAGTGTGCAATTTGTGGTGTATGGCAGGTCCAAACATGCCATTTTTATATTCATTAAGGTGCATAAACATGCAGGGCATACACTGCATACACATACAGGGCAGCACTGCGATAGGGAGGCATGTGCCCAACTTTCTCTGCCCCTGGCAGAGAAAGCTGAGCGGGACCCAGCTCCAGTTATCAGCTCTGTGTGTCCAATGGACACACAAGCTGATCAGAGTGTAAAATAAAAAAAAAAAAGTAAAAAAAACCCCAAAAAACATACTCACCTGTCCAGGGAGCCGGTGTCCGCTGCTCCGATGAGCGCTGCTGGGTCCCCCATATGCTGCGCTGTGACCCCAGTGCAGTGAAGTGATGCTGCAAAGTGGCAGCGCACTTTACAGTACCGGGGGTCAATGCAGCACACAGGATACGGCGCCCAGCAGAAGCTGCGCGGACCGGATCCCTGGACTGCTAAGTATATCGATCTGCTAGGGGGGGAAATCCGCAGTGCGCGGTGGTAGCTACGACAGGGGGGTCGACCGGGTGGCGGCAGTAGCGGCAATGTCGGCAGGGGCGCCGCATGCGCAGCAGGCCATTGGGGTATTTTAACGAAAAATACCCCGATGATGCTGCGGAGTGTCATCACAGGGACAGAGCTTGACCGCAAACTCTGTCCCTCCATGCGATAATTTATACATCCCTGTGATGTAATCAATTATCGCAGTTCGAGTTTGGGCGATTTTTATCACCTGTCATTCGCATCCTGGATGCGGATGGTGATAAATAGGCCCCATAATCTTTCATTCTGCTGCTGGGGACATTTCAAGGGTAATCTTTATCTTTAATGGATCAAAATTGTCTAGTGTACCCACCCTAACTTGCATTAATTAGGCTTCTCATACGGGATCAGTATGATTTACCGATGTACGGGATGCTGGCTGTCAGTATACCGACATTGGTATCCCGTCCATCAGAATGCCGACAGCCCCCCAGTAAGCTCCCTAACCCTCACCTTTACCCTACCCTAACCCTACCCGGTAGTGCCTAACCTAACCCTCCCTTCCCCGCTGCCTAAACCTAACCCTCCGCGCTAGGTGCCTAACCTTAACCTCCCCTGCTAAGTGCTTAACCCTCCCTGCCTGGTACCTAACCCTAACCTTCCCATCTCTGAACCCTAACCCTCCCTTCTGACGGGCTAGACCTACAACCCCCCCCCCCCCCCCTCCTCCACTCCCACACAGCTTCCTGCTGACAGAAGGATCGGGATTCTGTGCGTCAGCGTAGGTGTTCCAGCTGTGGATGGGATTCCGGCGCCTGTATTTTGAGCGCCGGGATCCCGTTCGTCGGTATCCTCACTGCATCACTCCCATAGTATACCTTTAATCTGGGACACCCATGAATTACACAGGTTCTCTATCTGATTTAAACCAGGTGAAATACAGGCCTGGTGTCAGCCAACCACAGAAGCTGTGTAGTTCATGAGTGTCCCGGTTTCAAGGGATAGTATGGTAAGCCCAATTATTATGTGTGGAGTAATCTTGTCCTTGACGTACTTACTGCATTCTATCACTCTGTCTTTCAAGATTGTTTGATATTCTCAAAATATTAAATAAAAAAAAGTTACTGTTCAGTTTTAGTTTTTATTTGACGCTTTCTCAGGCTTTGTTTGTTTCTCCCCATTCATCTGTAAGCCTTTTGTCACTACCCTTCATCCTTTACTAATCCCTCTCCCTCTGTATTTGTGACCTCTTTTGTTTCCTGTCCTACAGTATATCTCTTATCCTGTGGCTGCTCTTTGGCACACTCCCCTGACACATTGTTTTCTAGTTGTTTCCTGAGTACACATGTTTAATAAATTCCTATCACTTTCTCACACTTTCTTTCTGCTTAGCTCTCCATGGAATTCTCTCACTTTTCAGTCCCTCTCTCTCTGTCTCTATCCACATACTGGTTGCCTCCAGCTTTGACCTCGTGTCTCTGATGCCCAGAAATCAGGTTAGTGCTAATGCTGACACTGATTAATTGGGGACTTGTGTACCCAAAGGCCGGGTCTGCAGCCACATTCTCAGGGTCAGCTGGCAGGCAGTAGGGTCAGATTACCCCCTATGTGTGCAGGCTCTAAGGGATACTGTCAGGACAGTTTAGGGAACACACAAGGGTAGCTGCCAGCCTCCAGGAGACAACATTATCCTCTCAGCAGCAGGGAGCAAAAGACAGTGAGAGATTTCTATAGCAAACAAGAGAAAATCACTGTGCAGTGCTTGGAACGCCACTTAATTTAATTAACATCAATGCACTAATTGTGAAGTAGCTGGTATTAACGGTTAATTAAAGGAGATATATATATATATATATATATATATATATATATATATATATATAAGCTTTCATTAGTAAGGTTTGATGTTACTAGGCATAACTTTTGTCCCATGGTGCTCAAAGCTGCACTTAGAGGTGTATTGCTATTCTCTCCGTACTTTACATTAAAAGATTTTGTCACATGTGACATTACAATCCATTGCAGTTACAGCATATGACAGAAAGCTTTCAGGTGTTGTACTCATTATCATATACGTATAAACGATCGCTTGTTTTCTTCAAGTAATGACCCACTGCTTTTGTATATACTGTAGTATGCAGGGTCGGACTGGCCCACAAGGGAACAGGGGAAACCACTTGTAGGCCCCACTGCCTGTGGGCCCTCCTCCTCCTCTAGGGATCAGGTTCCAGACTCTATCCTAGTGCACTTCAAGTATGCATTATACTTATGTTACATTATACTTCACAATAATATGGTTTATTCTATATTTACCAAGGGACACAGAACATGTACTCTGTAACGGTTAGCCAAACCTCTGTGGTGGCTGGCCATGCCCCAGTGGAGCCTGGCCACACACCCTTAAGCATGGGCCCTTACAACAGCATCCCCCCGGTGGGCCCTTCATGTCCCAGTCCGACACTGGTAGTATGCGATTGTGGACTTGATCCTAAAGGCTACTGCCACTCATTTGTATCCCACTTACAGCCATTTAATAGCTTTTAGATGCTAAGAGGGGCAAATACTTTTTCCAAACCCACTGAGATTTCTGCTCCATAGGCATATACCAATTGTTAATTTTTTTTTAAAGGTGTAGTTCTGACTTCTCCCAGATAAATCATAAGTATGGCATACCAGTTTGTGGGCATGATTGGGTGTGTGAAAGACACATCCAGTGTGTAACAGGAACACAGTCTATTTTATTCCAGTTATTTATCTCTGAATGTTGAGAGCTGTGGAAAACAATACTGTAGTAGTAGAGTATTGGACAACACCCCATGGCCCAGTGCTGTAAGGGACCATGGTAGCCATCATGAGGGGACTGCCATTACTGCAGTCCCGTGCCCAGACAAAGAAGGGGGATTTGACACCAGGTCACCAACTTCTGGCTTGAAAGCTCTGATTCGCTCGCAACTGGTGGCAAATTTCAAAATGCCACTGGTGCTGTCTCTTCAGGGCCTCATGCTGGTCCGCCTTCTAAAACCAACTATAGGCCTGGTGGGACACAGGGAAAGATGAGAAGCTGGAGGAGTGGGACACTGGGAGGTAAAAGGCTGCTGGAGGGAGTGGAACATGGTGAGGTGAGAGTTTGCTGGAGGGAAACATGGGGAGTTGAGAGGATGCCGGAAGGACACAAGGGGAGGTGAGAGGGTGCTTTTAGGAAACGGGGAGGTGAGAGGCTGCTCGTGGAGGGCCATGCATATTTTGTTAGTCCAGAGCCCCACAATTTCTGATGTCAACCCTGTGAGGTTACTGTATAGAGCACTGAAAAGCGTGGACAAGTGGAGTGGCAACAAGTGGAGAAGTTGCCCATAGCAACCAATCACCTACATTTTTTTTATAGAATATACTTGAATAATGCTACCTTCGAACTGAGGGGCAGATTTATTAAGTCTGGTGAAGTGATAAAGTGGAAGGTGATAAAGCACCAGCCAGTCAGCTCCTCACTGTCATTTTTCAAACCCAACCTGTGACATGGAAGTTAGGAGCTGATTGGCTGGTACTTTATCACCGTGTAATTTATCACTTCACCAGGCTTAATAAATCTGCCCCTGAGTGGTTGCTATGGACAACTTCTCCGCTGGTCCACTTCTTCATAAACCTCACACGTCAGATGCATCCACACGCCACTCAAGCACACTTATCTTATAAAATAAAGACACAACAACTGTAGTTGGCGTAAAAGGGGTCAGCTTTTATTTTCTGACTGAGAGGAAGGCCTATTAATTACTAAAACTAAAATGCAGACTTCCTTCTCTAACTAAGGTGCCGGGAAGAAGAATGGTTAAACATGATGAACGTAACATGGGTGATCAACATTATAATACAGAAAAAACATATGTGTGAGGGAGCCTTCTGCCCCAGATGTTCCGGGATCGGCCTCCTGCCTCCATCCCAGACATCAAAAATCCAAGGACAGGGGTCGACCTTCTGCCACTACCCCTGCCCACCAACAGTTGTAGGGAAGGAGGTACGCTTCGCCCCTACGGGGTAAAAATTGGGCCACCGCCCCCGCCATCCACATATGTTTATACCAATTATATGGACCCACTTGGTAAAGAGATGCCTGTAAACTAATTATAAAAACTATAAAATTTACCTAAAAGTACACCCAAACTTACTAACCTTGAACTCATAATTAAAATTAAGTAACCGTTCAGAAACCCGGCCAACTGCCAGGTTACCAACCTGCCACCGCCACCGAAATCAAAACCCACACAACGAAAAGTCAGACCAGTATTGTGTCGGATCACGGAAGGAGATACCACCGTGCGGCACGACCAGCCCGCCATACTATAGGACAGCACGACCGACAACCGAATTGACCCGCCTCCGAACCAGGTCAATCGTCCCGGGGTTAAAGGCTCCACGCCAAGACCGCCAAGGGACGATATCTGACCAGAGGATCAGGCAAAACGGACAGTCAGCCATAAGTTCCAACAGTTGATGTCTGATCTCGAGGCGAATGTCGAGCCCAGTGCGGCGCACCAGATCATTGCCACCCAGATGCAAGACCAGAAACAGTAGATACCCAAATCGGCCAACTGCCGCCCGAAGCCAGTCCCGCAGGCCGTCCCAGCGGAGGCCTTTATGCCCCAACCAGTGCACGGCCTGCAGCTCCGGAAACTGGGTTGTGTCGCAGGCCAGAGGCGACACAGACAGCCAGTAGACGTATGAATGGCCGACAAACCATATAAAGTGCGGATCTAACCGCCGTCCTGCAAAAGAAGGGTGTGACGAAGGTTAATAAACAAAATAAAGGTAGTATGTGTAAATGGGTAACCTAACTGCGTCCCTAACGGGGGATGGGGGGAGGGGTTGGGCCACCCAATTTGACTTGAGGCAAAAAAACAAAACTTCGTTAGCCGGCAAAAGCCGTAATTAAAACCAACGATAAAACAAAAATTCCTCAAGGCCCCCGCAATCACAAAGTGCAACTGCGACGAGCGGCTAGTCCTCAAATGGGCGCACTGGGAGGAAAAGGCCTGATATAGCGTCTGACTGCACCAGACCTCCACCTACCCAGTGCCCGGACTTCGACCTCGGACCAACCCGCCGCAGCGGCTGCTGAAGCAGCGCTGATGCGGAAAGAGTGAGTCCCATAGTCAGCCGGAGATAGACCCAGGTACAAAATACAACGCCCCAAAACCGACCGGAATTGATATCTGGTCAACGGGGAACCGTCACTATGGACTAGCCACCCGGTGGGCGTTGGAGGCCGTACGGACGAATAAGCCTGGGCCACGGCAACTGGACAAATGCCCCGCGCACGAGCCTGACCCATTCGAACCCTTTGCCCCCTGCCGACTACGTCAGTCTTGGAGCGCTGAAACCTACACCACAAACCGTCGGGGCGTACGACGACGTGGGCCTCCAGCATGGGCGAGGCAGAAGTCCGAGAGACGGACACCAGCTCACCCACCCTGAACACACCGTGGAAGGCCATCATAAAGGCCGCCATGAAGAGGCGAACCCCGTATCCCGAAGAGCAAATACTCCGTAGGGATCCCAAAATCCGCCTCAGCAAAGCACCAGTGATTGGCTGGCGAGTATCCGGGAGGGGTGGGGTCGCCCGAGCCCAATCTTTCAACACCCGCCGGAGGAAAAAGGACTTTGTAAAATCCGCTTCCACCCGAAGCTGCAGAAAGTATGATATACTCGCCAGAACCCTGCTTACAGACGCCTGCGAAATCCCGTCGGAGTACAAAATCCAGATGTAGTCTAAATCGTGAGAGGTCTTACCACTCTGGCCTCTCTCCAGGAGGAAGCGACTCCACCGCTCCCAGGCTGCCCGATAGGCCGCAAAAGTTGCAGGGGCCAATGACCTGTGGGCTAACTCCTCCAATCCGGGTGGATGACCTGCCACACATAAGCATTCCCCTTGGATTAGAGCTGCAGGAACCAAGCGCCTAAACCGCTGCCAATTGCCGCGAGACAGGGCATCCGCAATTTCGTTACGCACGCCAGGGACATGCTTGACTCGCAACGTAATGTTGTTCACCAAGCATAACAAGACTATCTGCGCAATAACCCGCAGGACCGGCAAGGACGTGGATTTTTGGCGGTTTATGGCAAATACCACGCCCAAATTGTCGCACCAGAAGATAACATGTTTGTTTTACGCAGGGCATCGCAACACAATTCCAAAGCGACCAGAATAGGAAAAATAATCCAGCAATAGCATGTTCGTTGTGAGGCCCTTGCTAAGCCAGGCACGCGGTCAAGGAGATGCGCACCAACGGCCTGCGAAATAAGCTCAGAACCCAAAAGCGCCAGAGGCGTCTGTGAAAAGCTCCAGGGACGGGCTAGACACGACCGCCTCCTGCCAAATACAGATGCCGTTGAAACGAACCAGATAGTCATCCCAGATTCGTAAATCCCTACGGATTTCGAGGGACAACCTAAGAAAATGATGCGGACGTCTAACCCCCACGGTAGCCCGTTCCAATATTCTACCGAAAACCCTGCCCATGGGGATCACCTTGCAAGCAAAGTTAAACAGGCCCAATAAGGATTGAGCCTGCTTAAGAGTGAGCTTGCCCGCAGCCAGCGCATATAGGATACCGTCATGTAAACGCAACACCTTGTCCGCAGGAAGCCTACAGAGACCACCGACCGTATAAATCTGAATCCCGAGGTAAACCAATGAGGCGGAGGGACCCTCCGTCTTTTCTGGTGCAACCGGAACCCCGAAGTGTGCGAAAAGGGCCAGAGCCCCCTGCAGCAAGTTGACGCAGCGATCTGAGTCTGATGGGCCGAGAAAAAGAAAATCGTCCAAGTAGTGCGAAATTCCCCGTTCGCCCATCGCCTGCTGGAGACACCAGTGGAGGAAAGAACTGAATCTCTCGAAGTAGGCGCAAGAGATAGAACAGCCCATAGGAAGGTACCGATCGATGTAATAGCCATCGTCCAGCTTAAAACCCATAAACCGAAAGGTGGAAGGGTGCAGCGCAAGGAGACGAAACGCTGACTGGATGTCCTATTTACACATCACTGCCCCAGGTCCAAAAGACCGGATCGTGTCTATGGCTGAATCAAAGGATATGTACACAACCCTACACTGATCATAAGGGATAGCATCATTAACCGATGACCCTATAGGACAGGAAAGATGTTGGATGTGCCGAAATTTGACCGCGGTCTTTTTGGGTACTATGCCTACGGGGGACAAGACCAAATCTGGCAAGGGGGGTTCCCGGAAAGGGCCTATCATTCTCCCTAACGCCACCTCCGCCTCCACCTTCTGCCGGAGCACATCCGGAAACTCCCGAGCCGAACGCAGGTTCGTACCCACCCCGAGACCCACCCGTCCATGTATCGGCAAGGGGAAACCCGACGCGAAACCTGAGTGTAAAAATTGGGCGTCCACCGGCCGCGGTTACCGTCGCAGCCAGGGAATGAGCGCCTGAAGTCGAATTGGGGTGGGGGCTGTGGCCAACGCCGGTCGCTGCGGGAGCGCGATTCTGCCGGGTCTGCGGGCCAGAAGCACCCCCGGACCCTGGACTGGGGCAGTCCTTAATCCCGTGGCCTCCGCCACATCTGATACAGGAGTGACAAAAACGACACCGCCCCCCCAAGTCGCATTGGGCATTATTAAAAGTGAAGCATTTGCCATGCCCCGCATGCCCTGAACCGCCGCGAAAGCCGGCAGAACGAGAGGCAGGTCGTTTTGCCCATCGTCTTGCTGTGCCGCCTTCCTCAGTGCCGACCGAACCCTGGGTCAGTTCCGAGCACAATTCCACATCTTTTTTACCAAAATTATAGATCTGCCGCCCGTGTTGTTTACGCCGAAAATCCTCATCATAACGCCGCCAGGCCGACCCTTTGTACTTATGGTACAGCACGTGTATGAGGAATTGATAGCGCACAACGTTCATGTGTTCGTCCGGGCGCGTCTCTAGGTAACACGCCGCAAAGATCAACATGCATCGTACCCAATTCGGGTAGGAGCGCAAAGCGTCCTCGCTGCCCTGCCCCTTTTTCTTAGCTGAAAGCAAGGCTTTACGATCGTTGCTAGTAAGAGCAAAAATATTGACATATTGGCCCTTACGGATCTGGTCCCGGACCCGGGGCCTGAGTCCACGTGCACAGCCGTATTAGCGCAGTGCACGATGTCCGATTCCACCGTTACTTGGGAGGTGGACGAGGTTGAATACTGACGCTCGCGCCGTCTGCGACGCTTAACCCTGTGCAAGCCACCGTCGGAGGAGGACAGACCCTCCGAGGACGTGGAGGCAAGGGAAGAATCCGTGCCCCGACGCCTGCGACTGCTGCGCTTGCCGGAAATCCTACACGCACTGCTGCCTACGCTAGAGGAGCTGGAGTGAGTACCCGAACCCAAGCCGCTATGGGGTGTAACTGCGCTCCCCCTGGACCAGTCGGGGTCCGATGAAGACTCACCTGCACGAGAGGGTACACCGTCCGTCCCACCGGCCCCTGGACGACTCGTGGATGCACCGACTGACTCCATTCCTGACCCGACGTCCGCGGCTTGGGATACAAAAGAGTAATTGTTCCCCTGCTCCCCCACCGAACCCGCAGCCGCCGGGAGCAGGGCAGGAGGGGGGACCGTCGCGCCAGAGGATAGAAGTGGGGTAAGAGATTGCGCAATGATATCCACCAAAGAAGCAGTGGGCCGCCCCAGTCCCCCGGGTATGGAGGATAACAAGGGAGCCACCGCCGACACAACAGCGGCACAAATGGCGGACAAGACGGTGGCGTCCACCAAGGGTGCAGCCGCAATGGCAGGCGAAGTAAGAACAGACCCGCCACGCGAGTCGCGCGCCCCACCGGAGGTACGCAAACCTCCAGTCAGGAGCAAGGACCCGGAGGATCCCTCACTATCGGGAATCACGGCACATCCGTCCTGCTGCACAAAACCGTGGCCGAACCGCCGGCGCCGCGACCGTCTCCTAACCCGAGCGTTGGCCTCAGGAGGAGAAATCGGAGAGTCGTCACTACTAGAAGGGGGCAGCGCGACGTCGGACTGAGAGCTGACCGCAGAAGCGTCAGCAGGAGATGACTGGACGCGGGGAGGGGGAGATGGTTTGTCAGCCACCTGCGCAAGCCGCCCCCTTATTGGGTGAGTGACTGGCAGCCGAGACCCCAGCCGGTGTCCAGCAGGAGCCGCACGGCCACGGGCGGCGGCAGCACTACCCGCCATGCGAGGCGGCCCGGAAGGGACCGGCGCCCCGGGCCCATCCACGGCAGGAGAGGCCGGGCGGCCCGCCCCACCGCGGGCAGGCACGGCACGCCCCCGCCCGACAGGCCCCGCACTATCTGCAACCGCCAACGGCCCCTCCGCAGCCACAGATCGGGGGCGACGCCCCACCCCGACGTGGGAGGGCGCTGACCGGACTGGCAAGGTGAAAGAGGGTATTGTAATAGAGGGGGTAGGCCTCATCTGGGCCCCCCTGCTACGTGGTTGACCTGCGGCACACGCGCGCTGCCCAGACTGCCTGTGTTCAGTAGACGCGTGACCCCCCCCACGCCCGCCCGCCCACCCACTAAGGACTGGAGGAAGGGGACTGCCCCTCCTGGCGAGGGAGAGCTGCCGAGCCGCAGGGCGGGAGCTCCGTCCCAGCCCCACGTGACCTGTGCGGCCACCGTCCCTGGCAGGCCGCCTAAGACGTCCCCGGCTCCCCGGCACTCCATCCACCGCCGCTGTCAGCAGCGGGGACGGAGATGGAGAGCGCGAACGCGGGGGAGCGCGGGCAGGCGGCCGAGCCAGGCTGTGCACGCCCCTTGTCTCCCGCACAGCAGCAGCAGCAGGGCTACCCCGGGCCGGCAGGACATCAGAGGAGTCCAAAAGCCGGGCGGGGAGGCCAGCGCTGCGGCTAGGTCGGGATCGGACAGCCATAATACAAAGGGGGGAGGGGGTACAGCAAAGAATAATACACAAGGGGGGGGGGAGGCACAGTAAGAAATAAGAGAAAAGGGGGGGGCAGTAAAGGATAAGAAAGGAGGGAATAGGAGATTGAAGGTAGCAGTAGGAATAGCAAAGTAGAAGTGGTAGAAAGAGCAAGGGAATTGAAAGTTGAAATTACTGAGTAAAAATGGATAGTACTTGCAGCCTCACGAGAAGAACTGAAAGAGGCAGGAAGTACCAGGTCAGCAGCCTATATGCATGACAGGACAGCCCCTATCCACAATCCAGCCAATCAGCCTCCCGGACCTTCTCTCTACGTTCCTCCCACCACAAAACATTAACCCCTTCCAAGCCAAGGTGATGCATTGAGAGGCGCTCCGCAAGGGGTTCACTACGATATGCCGGCGGTCGGGCTCCCGGCGACCAGCATACCGGCGCCGGGAGCCCGACCGCCGGCTTACCGACAGTGTGGCGAGCGCAAATGAGCCCCTTGTGGGCTCGCTGCGCTCACCACGCTACGGGCACGGTGGCGCGATCCGCGCACCACACTATTTTATTCTCCCTCCAGGGGGGTCGTGGACCCCCACGAGGGAGAATAAGTGTCGGTATGCCGGCTGTCGGGCTCCCGGCGCCGGTATGATGGTCGCCGGGAGCCCGACCGCCGGCATACTGAAGACCACCCCTCCGCAAGCCCAGACGATGCGTTTATGCTGCTTGGTCACATTATATTCCCTACGCAGTCTTTCTTTTCACTGCTTGATATATCAACCCCCATGTCTTTGTCTTTATCCACCCAAGATGCGGCATCCAAAAACTGACTGGTCCATTAGTTGGCCACAAAACGAGTACAAATCTTGCTGCTTATAATTGCTATGTGTGATCAAGTTGAGCACTGCCTCTACGGTTTAGCACACAACTTACCCATCTCTTTTCTTTCTCTGCCTACTGAGAAAGAGATAGAGTTGGCCATTGATGGTCAGTGTAATGGTTTGGCCCGATAACAAGTATTTTTGTTATTGAAGGTGTGAGGCCTCTATCAATTAATTTTGTGGCCATGATTTATTTATAAATAGTCCCTGCAATGGCAGTACTCCTTTGCACAAGCGCTAATCACCTCTCCTCTTAGTGCATGCTCACAAAAGATGGTTTGTGAGTAGATGAGCAAGGCTGCCTCCCCATCCCCCCCAACTGTGTGTGTGTGTGTGTGTGTGTGTGTGTGTGTGTGTATAATACATTACATATATTATTCATTCAATGCATGCTTATGCAACATACTTTACCTCAAGTTGCTTCAGCTACACATAGGCTCTCAATAAATATATTTTGAATTGCAATTGGGGCATTAGGGGGGCTTTACCAGGTGCACCACTGCTAGCAATATATGTAAATGATCATTCTGTTCAATAAAAATGGCATTCTCCAAATGGGATCGGTATGAAATACCTACAATCAAAATCCTGACGGTCAAAATCCCGGCAGCAATTGACCCGCGGTCAAAATCCCGGCAGCAATTGACCGACGGTCAAAATCCCGACATAGACAAAATACCGACATTTAAAATACCGACACTGTCAAAATACCGACATGTAAAATGCCGACAGGTCAAAATGTTGACACGAGTTTCTCATTGTTTTTAATGTGTATGTCGATATAGGTCGACATAGATACCAGATAAGTGTACCGTGTCCCCTCGCATGGCGAGCACACGGTGCCTCGTTGCGCTCGGTACACTATTATATTCCCCCTCCAGGTCCACTGGGATGGTAAAGTATGAACAAGTCGGTTTCAATGAAAAAATCACGAAAAACTTGTGTCGACTTTTTGACCTGTTGACATAAATGTCGGTATTTTGACCTTGTCAGTATTTTAAATGTCGGTATTTTGACCATGTCGGTATTTTGACCTTGTCGGGATTTTGACCCCTAACAGTGACCCCCTATACTTACCTCCGGTGTGCTGGCGGTCAGTTTTCTGGCGCCGGAATCCCAACACCACATGACCACTGGCATCCCACCTGCTGGGATGATAAACGCATTGCGTCTGGAACATCCTCCCTGCTCAGTACCTTCAAAACTGTGTGCAAGTGTACCAAGGAGAATTGATCCTGTTTTGAAGGCAAAGGATGGTCACATGAAATATTGATTTAAGATTTCTCTTGTGTTCATTCACTTTGAATTTTGTTAATGGATAAAAATAAACTGTGAACACTTCTGTTTTTGAAAGAATTCTTACTTTGCACCATTTTTCCACACCTGCCTAATGGGCCCTACACATTAGGCTATGTGTCGCCGAGGTGCCCGACGGCCGATACGGCCGACGGGCGACCCGGCGGCGGGGGGGCAGTGACGGGGGGAGTGAAGTTTCTTCACTCCCCCCGTCACCCAGCTCCATAGACGTGCAGGCAAATATGGACGATCTCGTCCATATTGGCCTGCATGCACAGCCGACATGTCACCAGCGATGAACGAGCGCGGGACCGCGCATCGTTCATCGCTGGTGACTCCACACTGCACGATATGAACGTTATCTCGTTCATTAATGAACGAGATCGTTCATATCGTGCAGTAATATTGGCATGTGTGTAGTGCCCATAAAACTTTTGCACAGTATTATGTATATAAATATATAACAGGGTGATGTTTTATTACATACTTTTTGATTATATGGTTTGTGCTGGTCCCTCCACCCATTTGAGCCCAGTGTGGATCAGAGGATTGTCATCGTTCTAGCAATTTACTATATTGAATGTGTATATAAACTATATATAGATACAGTGCTATTTTTCATCAGGAACTCAGGACCTTATTTTGGTTTGTTAGCAAACCAAACAAAGCACACTAATGCGCAAAACCATGTGCAGTGCAGATGGGGCAGATGTAACGTGTGCAGAGAGAGTTAGATTTGGGTGGGGTGTGTTCAAACTGAAATCTAAATTGCTGTGTAAAAATAAAGCAGTCAGTATTTATCTGGCTTGCACAGAAACAATATAACCCACCTAAATCTATCTGCACATGTTGCATCCGCCCCACCTGCAGTGCAGCATGATTATGCCTATTAGTGTGCTTTTTTGGTTTGCTAACAAACCTAAATAACACCCTCAGTTTTTGAACCTTTCATTAAATATGACATAATTGGGAACTGGGTTCTTGAACCTGTCTTGGGCCTAAATGTATTTTGCATACAATAAGTTTTATTTTAATGTCCATTTTGAGTGCCTACCTTTCTAAAATCTATCTATCTATCTATCTATCTATCTATCTATCTATCTATCTATCTATCTATCTATCTGTCTGTCTGTCTGTCTGTCTGTCTGTCTGTCTGTCTGTCTGTCTGTCTGTCTGTCTGTCTATTACTTATTGTAACTGTTCCACCCACAGACCGTAGTTCCTGAACCTATTTTTCCAGAAAAATAGTACTGTTATATATATATATATATATATATATACACATAGGTGTGCGCAGGGGGGATGCCTGGTGCGCACAGGCACCCCCTAATGTCTGGCACCCTGATCACACATGCCTGATGCAGCGATCGCTGAGCAAGCTGATTACTGTCCTCTGCGCTGCACCATGTCAGGATTGTATTACTGACCGGACACCTGGGTTAATCAAGGGTGCCACTGGCTGAGGAGGAGCAGTGTAATTGTAGTGAGTGCCATCTGGAGTGTTTGTTTGGTGCACACCACAACATCTGACAATGTATCTGCTTTATTAGGATTGGTACAAGGGTGGATATTGTATATTGCGTTGACCATCAATAGATGGTACTAGACACGCCCAAAAGATGGTGCTAGACACACCCCTCCGACGGTGCACCCCCTAATAAAATGTGCTGCGCACGCCTATGTATGTATATATATATATATATATATATATATATACAGTATATATATATATATATATATATATATACACACAGTATATATATATATATATATATACATACACACTGCTCAAAAAAAATAAAGGGAACACTAAAATAACACATCCTAGATCTGAATGAATGAAATATTCTTATTAAATACTTTGTTCTTTACATAGTTGAATGTGCTGACAACAAAATCACACAAAAATTATCAATGGAAATCAAATGTATTAACCCATGGAGGTCTGGATTTGGAGTCACACTCAAAATTAAAGTGGAAAAACACACTACAGGCTGATCCAACTTTGATGTAATGTCCTTAAAACAAGTCAAAATGAGGCTCAGTAGTGTGTGTGGCCTCCACATGCCTGTATGACCTCCCTACAACCCACACAAGTGGCTCAGGTAGTGCAGCTCATCCAGGATGGCACATCAATGCTAGCTGTGGCAAGAAGGTTTGCTGTGTCTGTCAGCGTAGTGTCCAGAACATGGAGGTGCTACCAGGAGACAGGTCAGTACATCAGGAGATGTGGAGGAGGCCGTAGGAGGGCAACAACCCAGCAGCAGGACCGCTACCTCCGCCTTTGTGCAAGGAGGAACAGGAGGAGCACTGCCAGAGCCCTGCAAAATGACCTCCAGCAAGCCACAAATGTGCATGTGTCTACTCAAACGATCAGAAACAGACTCCATAAGGGTGGTATGAGGGCCCAACGCCCACAGGTGGGGGTTGTGCTTACAGCCCAACACCGTGCAGGATGTTTGGCATTTACCAGAGAACACCAAGATTGGCAAATTTGCCACTGGTGCCCTGTGCTCTTCACAGATGAAAGCAGGTTCTCACTGAGCACATGTGACAGACGTGACAGAGTCTGGAGACGCCAAGGAGAACGTTCTGCTGCCTGCAACATCCTCCAGCATGACCGGTTTGGCAGTGGGTCAGTAATGGTGTGGGGTGGCATTTCTTTGGGGGGCCGCACAGCCCTCCATGTGCTCGCCAGAGGTAGCCTGACTGCCATTAGGTACTGAGATGAGATCCTCAGACCCCTTGTGAGACCATATGCTGGTGCGGTTGGCCCTGGGTTCCTCCTAATGCAAGACAATGCTAGACCTCATGTGGCTGGAATGTGTCAGCAGTTCCTGCAAGACGAAGGCATTGATGCTATGGACTTGCCCGCCCGTTCCCCAGTTCTGAATCCAATTGAGCACATCTGGGACATCATGTCTCGCTCCATCCACCAATGCCACGTTGCACCACAGACTGTCCAGGAGTTGGCGGATGCTTTAGTCCAGGTCTGGGAGGATATCCCTCAGGAGACCATCTGCCACCTCATCAGGAGCATGCCCAGGCATTGTAGGGAGGTCATACAGGTACGTGGAGGCCACACACACTACTGAGCCTCATTTTGACTTGTTTTAAGGACATTACATCAAAGTTGGATCAGCCTGTAGTGTGTTTTTCCACTTTAATTTTGAGGGTGACTCCAAATCCAGACCTCCATGGGTTAGTAAATTTGATTTCCATTGATAATTTTTGTGTGATTTTGTTGTCAGCACATTCAACTATGTAAAGAACAAAGTATTTAATTAGAATATTTCATTCATTCAGATCTAGGATGTGTTATTTTAGTGTTCCCTTTATTTTTTTGAGCAGTGTATATATATACTTGCACTGCAGACACTGGAGAGATAGGATCAATAAGGATATACACACCTTTATGTGCCTCCTGATCCTTTGTGACGTGTTTGACCAGTGACTCTTTTATGGGATTTAATATCCTTCTTTTTATTGGGATCATACATCTCATATACAAATTCTCTTTGGCCAGTAAAATTGTTTAATCTGAATCTGGCGACATTTACTCTGCCCAAAGTACAGTTCCTCTGGTTGGTGGAAATTATAGGCACTTGCCTTCACCAACTCTGTAGAAAATACGCCTGAGGAAGTCCTGGGAAAGGACGAAACGCGTAGGGTTAAAAGGTGAATAGGATACTCTGTTTACATTTGGAGATTTTCCACCACTGAGCTTACATCTTGAGGTGGTTGGTGGCACATGTGATACATCTTTCCCGGGGTAATAATGGGTTCATATAGAACACCTCACTTATGATGTAATAATTGTTTTACTGTACATTTTCAGTGGATGTTACAATAAACATCAGACGTTTTATTAATTGTGGGCTTCGTGCCATTTTCTGGATGTCTACGTTCTTGGTGTGAGGGTATTTTTCAGGAGAAACAAAATATCCAACAAAGTGCTACCAAGTGGCGATCTAAAACTTCCATATATACCCCTGGTTGGAGATTCAATCAAGTCCTATAAAGAACATCTGTAAACTACTATCAGGATACTTACCGTTTTGGAATTGGCTATGGACTTTATTATGGACAATCGTATCTGAATATAGCGCCCTCCGGTCTCCATTTGTCTCCATATTTCTTGTTCCCACTAACAGGGGTTCTGCTGTCAGGTGCGGCTGTGTGAAGCGCGTGATAAGGGTTACTTTTGTTTTATATATATATATATATCTATATATATATATATATTAAGTGCCTTGCGCAAGCCATTACTAGTTTAGGAAGGCACAGGGCCACGAGTCACTGCCATGCTTAGAAATGAATTAAGATCTCCCAGATCATGAACCTAAGATAAATGTTGAGAGCTGCGAAAGGTGCATTCAGTGACCCTTTTGCTCTGGGTAAGTAATACTCCAAGGTTACATTTTCTTTTTGACTTCTGAATTTACCAATATAGGAAGCGGATCTGTTGGCTCAGCAGATAATGATTGAAGCAGAGCTCAGGGGGTGTCACTGGGATGAAAGGCAAAGCATTCATTCATTGCTCACAGTTTAACCCCTCTTGTATAGGCCACTGGGAGACTAAAGAGTAATGATCTCAGCAGAGGATGGAGTACAGTTAAACTTGTCTCTCAGGGAATTCTGGGTTACTTGCTCTAATTGCGACAACCGTATAACAAAACCGCAACAAAGATCCCCCACTTAACCTAATTGAGTGCGAAGGTTTCCCAGGGACACAGGCTTCTTCCATAATATATACACTATTGACCCACAATTGGCGCCACAGGGATGCTAATTGTGCTCCTGCCGTCGGCCTGGCTGTGGCTCACATGTGTGTGTGTAGAAGGATGGTATTGACAGTGTTAGGTAGAAGGATGGAGACACGCGTCTTTCATGAATGTAGGACTGCGGCCCTGATTCCCTATCATGTCCTCTACTTACTGCTGGCTTCTGTATGTCACAGGGGAGAAGAATGAGGAGACAGCTTGTCCTGGGGTCTGTTAGATCACTGTGGCATCCCACAAAGGACTCAGGAGGAATGCACAGTGCTCTTTAACCTGTTCTTTGCCAGGGAATGTTACAGCAACTTTAAATACATGAATGATAAAATACTGTAAGCTGTCCTCTGCATAACTATGATTACCTGTGCTGGGTGCCCATCTTCCTTGTGACATTTCCGGTGCAATAATTAACATACATATTTGCTTGTATGAGGTTATTCTTGTACAGTTTGTACTGTGCTGTATGTGTTTCTTTTTATCTATTGGCAGTAATGAAATATATTATAGAATACTTAAAATGAGAATGCTGGGATTGGGTACATACATACAAATGTTATTCACATTATCCAAGCACAAAACATGTTTCTTTGCATTGGTATCACACTTAGGAGCTGATTCTGAGTCGTACACGCTTGTGATAGCTTTAGCCTTTATTGCTGTAGTCATATCTGCGACTGTATGCTAATGCTATTAAACGCTCTTCCCTGGTGTACAGCTGTGCGTCTGAATGCATAAGCACTTCGAACGTCTTTAGATGATGTAATAACGCTTAGACGTCACCTTCAGTCTCAAAACTGCAACTTGTACCTAATGGCAGATGGGTGGCACGTGGCACTGTTCCTCAAAACGGAGGCATAACCTCAGAGAGATTGCTAGACTCTTTCAGGAGACAGGAAGATCATGACTATTTCATGGAAAGTTTGGCAAGTATGTCACAGAGAATGTGGTACAGTAATCAGGTTGACATGAGAATGCTGACATGGTCAAACTGCTGACATGCAGCATGTTGGCTCAATCATCAACAGGTATATTCAATTGAGGTCGGATCCATTCCGACATTCATTTGTCGGAATGGATCCGACCTGGGCTATTCAATGCAATCTCAATACGACTTTAAAAAAAGTCGAATTGAGATGCGGGAGCTGAGACGGGGGAGAACCGTGGGCAGACGGAGGAGAGCAGCTCTACAGCAGCAGCTCCAACAAGTGTAGCCGGAGGATGTGTCACAGCCGCCACTCACGGCAGCGTCCACCCGGCTCCAGCAAGCGACGTCTCGCTTGCTGGAGCCGGGTGGACGATGCTGTGAGCGGCGGCTATGACACATCCTCCGGCGCTGCTCTCCCCCGTCTGCCCGCGGCTCTCCCCCGTCTCTGCTCCTGCATCTCAATTCGACTTTTTTTTAAGTCGAATTGAGATGGTCGAAAAGGGGGCCAAAAAAAAAGCTATTCCGCCGTTCCACATGCTTTTCAACAAGTCGAATTCCTCGACTTGTCGAATAATTTGGGGTAAGACTGAATAGGTCGGAACCCCTTCCGACCTAAAAAAGTTAAAAAAACTGCCATCTTTTCGACAGACTTCAGCTTTCGACTTCAATTGAATATACCCCCATGTCTCCTCGGATGATATGTCGACATAATGAACTGTCAACAAACCGTCTCTGGTGGTCTAGTAGTCGCTTACCTTCTCCCGAAGGCAGCTGTGATTCCAACATCTTTTTCAGATCCTGGTGGTGCTGTGACAGTGACTTCCGGTGCAGACCTGTGATGCAACAGTATTCCGGTGAGTATTTCTCTCCCTATACCTGACCATAATTCTCCCCCTACTGCCTAACCTTAAGCCACCCACAGCCTAACCCTAACCTTCCCTAACCCTCCAGGCGGTGCCTAACCCTAACCATCAGCATCCTCAGAACGTCAACATTACACATGGAGACATTTCAGATGTCGACATTGTAAACCTGTCGACCTAATCCTTGGAGAGTGATAAAGTACCAACCAATCCGCTCTTTTCAAACACAGTCTGTAATATGACAGGAGCTGATTGGCTGGTACTTTATCCACTTTATCTCTCTCCAAGGCTTAGTACATGGACCCAACAATTTCTACCTTAATTTGCTGCCCAAGCAGCAGTATCGATCCCTTCCCTCCAGAAAAGGTGCATATACTCCATACTGGGTGTTACGTATAGGATGTCTATAGTCACAATGTTGACAGTGACTTTGTAAACCTCAAAAAAGATCTACTGAAAAAGGGCAGGAGAGATGGTAGAAAAAAACCTTGTTAACAATAGTTAAATCTAGAGATGAGCGGGTTCGGTTCTCCGAGAACCGAACCCCCCCGAATTCCACGTGGTTTACACGGGTCCGAGGCAGGCTCGGTTGTTCCCGCCTGACTCAGAAAACCGGAACAAGGCAAAACGTCATCATCCCGCTGTCGGATTCTCGCGAGATTCGGATTCCATATAAAGAGCCGCGAGTCGTTGTCATTTTCACTCGTGCATTGTAGAGAGAGCAGAGAGGACGTGGCTACGTTCTCTCTCATGGAAAATCTCAATATCAGTGCTCAGTATCAGTGCTTATTGCTGCTCAGTGATACAAGTACAGTGTCTCTCTTGTAATGCATCTTGCTGCTCAGTGTCAGTTCTCAGTAGTATCATCATCAGTGCTCAGTATCACTGCTCATTGTCTTGTGCTGCATTGTGGTGCTCAGTAATACTACAGTACATTACTAATATACTAGTCCAGTGTCTTGTGCTGCATCTTGCTGCTGCTGTAGGGTGCTGTGGCAGTGTCCTGTCACAGTGCACAGGTCATCATCATTCCAGTCACAGTGGTATCTGGTATCTATCTAGTGGTATCTAATTCCAGACATTACCACCGTCTAATTCCAGATATATTACTGGCATAAAATTCTACACATTAAAAAATGGAAAACAAAAATGTGGAGGATAAAATAGGGAAAGATCAAAATCCACTTCCACCTACTGCTGAAGCTGCTGCCGCTAGTCATGGCAGAGACGATGAAATGCCATCAACGTCGTCTGCCAAGCCCGATGTCATAGTAGAGAGCATGTAAAATCCAAAAAGCAAAAGTTCAGTAAAATTACCCAAAAATCTAAATTAAAATCGTCTGAGGAGAAGCGTAAACTTGCCAATATGCCATTTACGACACGGAGTGGCAAGGAATGGCTGAGGCCCTCTCCTATGTTCCTCATGACTAGTGGTTCAGCTTCACATGACGATGGAAGCACTCATCCTCCCACTAGAAAAATGAAAAGAGTTAAGCTGGCAAAAGCACAGCAAAGAATTGTGCGTTCTAAATCACAAATCCCCAAGGAGAGTCCCAATGTGTCGGCGGATGCGATGCTTGACCTTCCCAACACTGGACGGGAAGAGGTGGCTCCTTCCACCATTTGCACGCCCCCTGCAAGTGCTGGAAGGAGCACCCACAGTCCAGTTCCTGATATTCAAATTGAAGATGTCACTGTTGAAGTACACCAGGATGAGGATATGGGTGTTGCTGGCGCTGAGGAGGAAGTTGACGATGAGGATTCTGATGATGATGTGGTTTGTTTAAGTCAGGCACCTGGGGAGACAGTTGTTGTCCGTGGGATGAATAAGGCCATTTACATGCCTGGTCAAAATACAAAAAAAATCACCTTCTGTGTGGAATTATTTCAACAGAAATGCGGACAACAGGTGTCAAGCCGTGTGTTGCCTTTGTCAAGCTGTAATAAGTAGGGGTAAGGACGTTAACCACCTAGGAACATCCTCCCTTATACGTCACGTGGAGCGCATTCATCAGAAGTCATTGACAAGTTCAAAAACTGTGGTTGACAGCGGAAGCAGTCCACTGACGACTAAATCCCTTCCTCTTGTACCCAAGCTCCAGCAAACCACACCACCAACTCCCTCAATGTCAATTTCCTCCTTAGACAGGAATGCCAATAGTCCTGCAGGCCATGTCACTGGCAAGTCTGACGAGTCCTCTCCTAACTGGGATTCCTCCGATGGATCCTTGAGTGGACCGCCTACTGCTGCTGGCGCTGCTGTTGTTGCTGCTGGGAGTCGATCGTCATCCCAGAGGGGAAGTCGGAATACCACTTGTACTACTTCCAGTAAGCAATTGACTGTTCAACAGTCCTTTGCGAGGAAGATAAAATATCACAGCAGTCATCCTGTTGCAAAGCGGATAACTCAGGCCTTGACAACTATGTTGGTGTTAGACGTGCGTCCGGTATCCACTGTTAGTTCACAGGGACTTAGAGAATCGCTTGAGGTAGTGTGTCCCCGGTACCAAATCCCATCTAGGTTCCACTTCTCTAGGCAGGCGATACCGAGAATGTACACAGACGACAGAAAAAGTGTCCTCAGTGTCCTAAAAAATGCAGTTGTACCCACTGTCCACTTAACCACGGACATGTGGACAAGTGGAGCAGGGCAGACTAAGGACTATATGACTGTGACAGCCCACTGGGTAGATGTATTGCCTCCCGCAGCAACAACAGCGGCGGCACCAGTAGCAGCATCTCGCAAATGCCAACTCGTTCCTAGGCAGGCTACGCTTTGTATCACCGCTTTCCAGAAGAGGCACACAGCTGACAACCTCTTACAGAAACTGAGGAACATCATCACAGATTGGCTTACCCTAATTGGACTCTCCTGGGAATTTATGATATCGGACGCCACCAATATTGTGCGTGCATTACATGTGGGCAAATTCCAGCACGTCCCATGTTTTGCACATACAATGAATTTGGTGGTGCATAATTTTCTGAAAAATGACAGGGGCGTGCAGGAGATGCTGTCGGTGGCCAGAAAATTGCGGGCCACTTTCTGCATTCAGCCACCGCGTGCCGAAGACTGGAGCGCCAGCAAACACTCATTTACATGCCCTGCCATCAGCTGAAGCAAGAGGTGGTAACGAGGTGGAATTCAACCTTCTATATGCTTCAGAGGATGGAGGAGCAGCAAAAGGCCATTCAAGCCTATACATCTGCCTACGATATAGGCAAAGGAGGGGGAATGCACCTGACTCAAGCGCAGTGGAGAATGATTTCCATGTTGTGCAAGGTTCTCCAACCCTTTGAACTTGCCACACGTGAAGTCAGTTCAGACACTGCCAGCCTAAGTCAGGTCATTCCCCTCATCAGGCTTTTGCAGAAGCAGCTGGAGAGATTGAAGGAGGAGATAAAATGGAGCGATTCAGCTAGGCATGTGGGACTTGTGGATGGAGCCCTTAATTTGCTTAACCAAGAATCACGGGTGGTCAATCTGTTGAAATCAGAGCACTACATTTTGGCCACCGTGCTCGATCCTAGGTTTAAAGCCTACGTTGTATCTCTCTTTCCGGCAGACACAAGTCTGCAGATGTTCAAAGACCTGCAGGTGAGACAATTGTCAAGTCAAGCGGAACGTGACCCGCCAACAGCTCCTCCTTCATTTTCTACCGCCACTGGAGCTGCCAGGAAAAGGATAAAATTTCCAAAACCACCCGCTGGCGGTGATGCATGGTAGTCAGGAGCAAGTGCTGACATCTGGTCCGGACTGAAGGACCTGCCAACGATTACTGACATGTCGTCTACTGTCACTGCATATGATTCTGTCACCATTGAAAGAATGGTGGAGGATTATATGAGTGACAGCATCACTGTAGGCATGTCAGACAGTCTGTACGTATACTGGCAGGAAAAAGAGGCAATTTGGAGGCCCTTGCACAAACTTGCTTTATTTTACCTAAGTTGCCCCCCCCCCCCCTCTCCAGTGTGTACTCCGAAAGAGTGTTTAGTAGAGATGAGTGCCGGAAATTTTTCGGGTTTTGTGTTTTGGTTTTGGGTTCGGTTCCGCGGCCGTGTTTTGGGTTCGACCGCGTTTTGGCAAAACCTCACCGAATTTTTTTTGTCGGATTCGGGTGTGTTTTGGATTCGGGTGTTTTTTTAAAAAAACACTAAAAAACAGCTTAAATCATAGAATTTGGGGGTCATTTTGATCCCAAAGTATTATTAACCTCAAAAACCATAATTTACACTCATTTTCAGTCTATTCTGAATACCTCACACCTCACAATATTATTTTTAGTCCTAAAATTTGCACCTAGGTCGCTGGATGACTAAGCTAAGCGACCCTAGTGGCCGACACAAACACCGGGCCCATCTAGGAGTGTCACTGCAGTGTCACGCAGGATGTCCCTTCCAAAAAACCCTCCCCAAACAGCACATGACGCAAAGAAAAAAAGAGGCGCAATGAGGTAGCTGTGTGAGTAAGATAAGCGACCCTAGTGGCCGACACAAACACCGGGCCCATCTAGGAGTGTCACTGCAGTGTCACGCAGGATGTCCCTTCCAAAAAACCCTCCCCAAACAGCACATGACGCAAAGAAAAAAAGAGGCGCAATGAGGTAGCTGTGTGAGTAAGATAAGCGACCCTAGTGGCCGACACAAACACCGGGCCCATCTAGGAGTGTCACTGCAGTGTCACGCAGGATGTCCCTTTCAAAAAACCCTCCCCAAACAGCACATGACGCAAAGAAAAAAAGAGGCGCAATGAGGTAGCTGTGTGAGTAAGATAAGCGACCCTAGTGGCCGACACAAACACCGGGCCCATCTAGGAGTGGCACTGCAGTGTCACGCAGGATGTCCCTTCCAAAAAACCCTCCCCAAACAGCACATGACGCAAAGAAAAAAAGAGGCGCAATGAGGTAGCTGTGTGAGTAAGATAAGCGACCCTAGTGGCCGACACAAACACCGGGCCCATCTAGGAGTGTCACTGCAGTGTCACGCAGGATGTCCCTTCCAAAAAACCCTCCCCAAACAGCACATGATGCAAAGAAAAAAAGAGGCGCAATGAGGTAGCTGTGTGAGTAAGATAAGCGACCCTAGTGGCCGACACAAACACCGGGCCCATCTAGGAGTGTCACTGCAGTGTCACGCAGGATGTCCCTTCCAAAAAACCCTCCCCAAACAGCACATGACGCAAAGAAAAAAAGAGGCGCAATGAGGTAGCTGTGTGAGTAAGATAAGCGACCCTAGTGGCCGACACAAACACCGGGCCCATCTAGGAGTGTCACTGCAGTGTCACGCAGGATGTCCCTTCCAAAAAACCCTCCCCAAACAGCACATGACGCAAAGAAAAAAAGAGGCGCAATGAGGTAGCTGTGTGAGTAAGATAAGCGACCCTAGTGGCCGACACAAACACCGGGCCCATCTAGGAGTGGCACTGCAGTGTCACGCAGGATGTCCCTTCCAAAAAACCCTCCCCAAACAGCACATGACGCAAAGAAAAAAAGAGGCGCAATGAGGTAGCTGTGTGAGTAAGATAAGCGACCCTAGTGGCCGACACAAACACCGGGCCCATCTAGGAGTGTCACTGCAGTGTCACGCAGGATGTCCCTTCCAAAAAACCCTCCCCAAACAGCACATGACGCAAAGTAAAAAAGAGGCGCAATGAGGTAGCTGTGTGAGTAAGATAAGCGACCCTAGTGGCCGACACAAACACCGGGCCCATCTAGGAGTGGCACTGCAGTGTCACGCAGGATGTCCCTTCCAAAAACCCCTCCCCAAACAGCACATGACGCAAAGAAAAATTAAAGAAAAAAGAGGTGCAAGATGGAATTGTCCTTGGGCCCTCCCACCCACCCTTATGTTGTATAAACAGGACATGCACACTTTAACCAACCCATCATTTCAGTGACAGGGTCTGCCACACGACTGTGACTGAAATGACGGGTTGGTTTGGACCCCCACCAAAAAAGAAGCAATTAATCTCTCCTTGCACAAACTGGCTCTACAGAGGCAAGATGTCCACCTCATCATCATCCTCCGATATATCACCGTGTACATCCCCCTCCTCACAGATTATCAATTCGTCCCCACTGGAATCCATCTCAGCTCCCTGTGTACTTTGTGGAGGCAATTGCTGCTGGTCAATGTCTCCACGGAGGAATTGATTATAATTCATTTTAATGAACATCATCTTCTCCACATTTTCTGGATGTAACCTCGTACGCCGATTGCTGACAAGGTGAGCGGCGGCACTAAACACTCTTTCGGAGTACACACTTGTGGGAGGGCAACTTAGGTAGAATAAAGCCAGTTTGTGCAAGGGCCTCCAAATTGCCTCTTTTTCCTGCCAGTATAAGTACGGACTGTGTGACGTGCCTACTTGGATGCGGTCACTCATATAATCCTCCACCATTCTTTCAATGGTGAGAGAATCATATGCAGTGACAGTAGACGACATGTCCGTAATCGTTGTCAGGTCCTTCAGTCCGGACCAGATGTCAGCATCAGCAGTCGCTCCAGACTGCCCTGCATCACCGCCAGCGGGTGGGCTCGGAATTCTGAGCCTTTTCCTCGCACCCCCAGTTGCGGGAGAATGTGAAGGAGGAGATGTTGACAGGTCGCGTTCCGCTTGACTTGACAATTTTCTCACCAGCAGGTCTTTCAACCCCAGCAGACTTGTGTCTGCCGGAAAGAGAGATCCAAGGTAGGCTTTAAATCTAGGATCGAGCACGGTGGCCAAAATGTAGTGCTCTGATTTCAACAGATTGACCACCCGTGAATCCTTGTTAAGCGAATTAAGGGCTCCATCCACAAGTCCCACATGCCTAGCGGAATCGCTCCGTGTTAGCTCCTCCTTCAATGTCTCCAGCTTCTTCTGCAAAAGCCTGATGAGGGGAATGACCTGACTCAGGCTGGCAGTGTCTGAACTGACTTCACGTGTGGCAAGTTCAAAGGGCATCAGAACCTTGCACAACGTTGAAATCATTCTCCACTGCGCTTGAGACAGGTGCATTCCACCTCCTATATCGTGCTCAATTGTATAGGCTTGAATGGCCTTTTGCTGCTCCTCCAACCTCTGAAGCATATAGAGGGTTGAATTCCACCTCGTTACCACTTCTTGCTTCAGATGATGGCAGGGCAGGTTCAGTAGTTTTTGGTGGTGCTCCAGTCTTCTGTACGTGGTGCCTGTACGCCGAAAGTGTCCCGCAATTCTTCTGGCCACCGACAGCATCTCTTGCACGCCCCTGTCGTTTTTTAAAAAATTCTGCACCACCAAATTCAAGGTATGTGCAAAACATGGGACGTGCTGGAATTTGCCCATATTTAATGCACACACAATATTGCTGGCGTTGTCCGATGCCACAAATCCACAGGAGAGTCCAATTGGGGTAAGCCATTCCGCGATGATCTTCCTCAGTTGCCGTAAGAGGTTTTCAGCTGTGTGCGTATTCTGGAAAGCGGTGATACAAAGCGTAGCCTGCCTAGGAAAGAGTTGGCGTTTGCGAGATGCTGCTACTGGTGCCGCCGCTGCTGTTCTTGCGGCGGGAGTCCATACATCTACCCAGTGGGCTGTCACAGTCATATAGTCCTGACCCTGCCCTGCTCCACTTGTCCACATGTCCGTGGTTAAGTGGACATTGGGTACAACTGCATTTTTTAGGACACTGGTGAGTCTTTTTCTGACGTCCGTGTACATTCTCGGTATCGCCTGCCTAGAGAAGTGGAACCTAGATGGTATTTGGTAACGGGGGCACACTGCCTCAATAAATTGTCTAGTTCCCTGTGAACTAACGGCGGATACCGGACGCACGTCTAACACCAACATAGTTGTCAAGGCCTCAGTTATCCGCTTTGCAGCAGGATGACTGCTGTGATATTTCATCTTCCTCGCAAAGGACTGTTGGACAGTCAATTGCTTACTGGAAGTAGTACAAGTGGGCTTACGACTTCCCCTCTGGGATGACCATCGACTCCCAGCAGCAACAACAGCAGCGCCAGCAGCAGTAGGCGTTACACGCAAGGATGCATCGGAGGAATCCCAGGCAGGAGAGGAATCGTCAGAATTGCCAGTGACATGGCCTGCAGGACTATTGGCATTCCTGGGGAAGGAGGAAATTGACACTGAGGGAGTTGGTGGGGTGGTTTGCGTGAGCTTGGTTACAAGAGGAAGGGATTTACTGGTCAGTGGACTGCTTCCGCTGTCGCCCAAAGTTTTTGAACTTGTCACTGACTTATTATGAATGCGCTGCAGGTGACGTATAAGGGAGGATGTTCCGAGGTGGTTAACGTCCTTACCCCTACTTATTACAGCTTGACAAAGGCAACACACGGCTTGACACCTGTTGTCCGCTTTTCTGTTGAAATACCTCCACACTGAAGAGCTGATTTTTTTGGTATTTTCACCAGGCATGTCAACGGCCATATTCCTCCCACGGACAACAGGTGTCTCCCCGGGTGCCTGACTTAAACAAACCACCTCACCATCAGAATCCTCCTGGTCAATTTCCTCCCCAGCGCCAGCAACACCCATATTCTCCTCATCCTGGTGTACTTCAACACTGACATCTTCAATCTGACTATCAGGAACTAGACTGCGGGTGCTCCTTCCAGCACTTGCAGGGGGCGTGCAAATGGTGGAAGGCGCATGCTCTTCACGTCCAGTGTTGGGAAGGTCAGGCATCGCAACCGACACAATTGGACTCTCCTTGTGGATTTGGGATTTCGAAGAACGCACAGTTCTTTGCGGTGCTTTTGCCAGCTTGAGTCTTTTCAGTTTTCTAGCGAGAGGCTGAGTGCTTCCATCCTCATGTGAAGCTGAACCACTAGCCATGAACATAGGCCAGGGCCTCAGCCGTTCCTTGCCACTCCGTGTGGTAAATGGCATATTGGCAAGTTTACGCTTCTCCTCCGACAATTTTATTTTAGTTTTTGGAGTCCTTTTTTTACTGATATTTGGTGTTTTGGATTTGACATGCTCTGTACTATGACATTGGGCATCGGCCTTGGCAGACGACGTTGCTGGCATTTCATCGTCTCGGCCATGACTAGTGGCAGCAGCTTCAGCATGAGGTGGAAGTGGATCTTGATCTTTCCCTAATTTTGGAACCTCAACATTTTTGTTCTCCATATTTTAATAGGCACAACTAAAAGGCACCTCAGGTAAACAATGGAGATGGATGGATACTAGTATACTTATGGATGGACTGCCGAGTGCCGACACAGAGGTAGCTACAGCCGTGGACTAACGTACTGTGTCTGCTGCTAATATAGACTGGATGATTGATAATGAGATGAAATCAATATATATATGTATGTATATATAATATCACTAGTACTGCAGCCGGACAGGTAGATAATATATTTATTAGGTAATGATGACTGATGACGGACCTGCTGGACACTGTCAGCTCAGCAGCACCGCAGACTGCTACAGTAAGCTACTATACTATAGTAGTATGTACAAAGAAGAAAGAAAAAAAAAAAACCACGGGTAGGTGGTATACAATTATGGATGGACTGCCGAGTGCCGACACAGAGGTAGCTACAGCCGTGGACTAACGTACTGTGTCTGCTGCTAATATAGACTGGATGATTGATAATGAGATGAAATCAATATATATATGTATGTATATATAATATCACTAGTACTGCAGCCGGACAGGTAGATAATATATTTATTAGGTAATGATGACTGATGACGGACCTGCTGGACACTGTCAGCTCAGCAGCACCGCAGACTGCTACAGTAAGCTACTATACTATAGTAGTATGTACAAAGAAGAAAGAAAAAAAAAAAAACCACGGGTAGGTGGTATACAATTATGGATGGACTGCCGAGTGCCGACACAGAGGTAGCTACAGCCGTGGACTAACGTACTGTGTCTGCTGCTAATATAGACTGGATGATTGATAATTAGATGAAATCAATATATATATGTATGTATGTATATATAATATCACTAGTACTGCAGCCGGACAGGTAGATAATATATTTATTAGGTAATGATGACTGATGACGGACCTGCTGGACACTGTCAGCTCAGCAGCACCGCAGACTGCTACAGTAAGCTACTATACTATAGTAGTATGTACAAAGAAGAAAGAAAAAAAAAAAAACACGGGTAGGTGGTATACAATTATGGATGGACTGCTGAGTGCCGACACAGAGGTAGCTACAACCGTGGACTAACGTACTGTGTCTGCTGCTAATATAGACTGGATGATTGATAATGAGATGAAATCAATATATATATGTATGTATATATAATATCACTAGTACTGCAGCCGGACAGGTAGATAATATATTTATTAGGTAATGATGACTGATGACGGACCTGCTGGACACTGTCAGCTCAGCAGCACCGCAGACTGCTACAGTAAGCTACTATACTATAGTAGTATGTACAAAGAAGAACGAAAAAAAAAAAACCATGGGTAGGTGGTATACAATTATGGATGGACTGCTGAGTGCCGACACAGAGGTAGCTATAGCCGTGGACTAACGTACTGTGTCTGCTGCTAATATAGACTGGATGATTGATAATGAGATGAAATCAATATATATATGTATGTATATATAATATCACTAGTACTGCAGCCGGACAGGTAGATAATATATTTATTAGGTAATGATGACTGATGACGGACCTGCTGGACACTGTCAGCTCAGCAGCACCGCAGACTGCTACAGTAAGCTACTATACTCTATAGTAGTATGTACAAAGAAGAAAGAAAAAAAAAAAACCACGGGTAGGTGGTATACAATTATGGATGGACTGCCGAGTGCCGACACAGAGGTAGCTACAGCCGAGGACTAACGTACTGTGTCTGCTGCTAATATAGACTGGATGATTGATAATGAGATGAAATCAATATATATATGTATGTATATATAATTTCACTAGTACTGCAGCCGGACAGGTAGATAATATATTTATTAGGTAATGATGACTGATGACGGACCTGCTGGACACTGTCAGCTCAGCAGCACCGCAGACTGCTACAGTAAGCTACTATACTATAGTAGAATGTACAAAGAAGAACGAAAAAAAAAAAACCACGGGTAGGTGGTATACAATTATGGATGGACTGCTGAGTGCCGACACAGAGGTAGCTACAGCCGTGGACTAACGTACTGTGTCTGCTGCTAATATAGACTGGATGATTGATAATGAGATGAAATCAATATATATATGTATGTATATATAATATCACTAGTACTGCAGCCGGACAGGTAGATAATATATTTATTAGGTAATGATGACTGATGACGGACCTGCTGGACACTGTCAGCTCAGCAGCACCGCAGACTGCTACAGTAAGCTACTATACTCTATAGTAGTATGTACAAAGAAGAAAGAAAAAAAAAAACCACGGGTAGGTGGTATACAATTATGGATGGACTGCCGAGTGCCGACACAGAGGTAGCTACAGCCGTGGACTAACGTACTGTGTCTGCTGCTAATATAGAGTCTAGACTGGATGATACATTATTGATAATGAGATGAAATCAATATAATATCACTAGTACTGCAGCCGGACAGGTACTATATATATTTATTATGTAATGACTGATGACGGACCTGCTGGACACTGTCAGGTCAGCACAGCACCGCAGACTGCTACAGTAAGCTACTATAGTAGTATGTATAAAGAAGAATGAAAAAAAAAAACCACGGGTAGGTGGTATACAATATTATATATATATATATTATATACAATTATATATATATATATATATTAAACTGGTGGTGATTGATTATTAAACTGGTGGTCACTTCAGGACAGGTCACGTTGCAACTTGCAACTTGTACTCCGAGGCCTAAGCAGACAATCACAAAATATATTATTATACTGGTGGTCAGTGTGGTCACAACAATGGCAGTGTGGCACTGACTCTGGCAGCAAAAGTGTGCACTGTACGTTATATGTACTCCTGAGTCCTGCTCTCAGACTCTAACTGCTCCCCACTGTCAGTGTCTCCCCCACAAGTCAGATAATACACTTACAGTCACACTATTTAATCTATAAATATCACTTCAGCAAGTAGTATAGTAGTATACAGTAGTACTCCTCCTAATAATGCTCCCCGAAAATACTGTGTCTCTCTCTTCTCTAAACGGAGAGGACGCCAGCCACGTCCTCTCCCTATGACTCTCAATGCACGTGTTAAAATGGCGGCGACGCGCGGCTCCTTATATAGAATCCAAGTCTCGCGAGAATCCGACAGCGTGATGATGACGTTCGGGCGCGCTCGGGTTAGCCGAGCAAGGCGGGAAGATCCGAGCCTGCTCGGACCCGTGTAAAAAACCTGAAGTTCGGGCGGGTTCGGATTCAGAGGAACCGAACCCGCTCATCTCTAGTGTTTAGTGCAGCCGGTAACCTTGTCAGCGATCGGCGTAGGAGGTTACTTCCAGAAAATGTGGAGAAGATGATGTTCATCAAAATGAATTATAATAAATTCCTCCATGGAGAAATTTACCAGCAATTGCCTCCAGAAAGAACACAGGGATCTGTGATGGTGGATTCCAGTGGGGACGAATTAATACTCTGTGAGGAGGAGGATGTACACAGTGAAAGGGGTGAGGAATCGGGGGATGAGAATGAGGTGGACATCTTGCCTCTGTAGAGCCAGTTTGTGCAAGGAGAGATTGATTGCTTCTTTTTTGGTGGGGGCCCAAACCAATCAGTCATTTCAGCCACAGTCGTGTGGCAGACCCTGTCGCTGAAATGATTGGTTTGCTAAAGTGTGCATGTCCTCTTTATACAACATAAGGGTGGGTGGGAGGGCCCAAGGACAATTCGATCTTTCACCTCTTTTTTTATTTATCTTTGCATCATGCGCTGTTTGGGGACTATTTTTTTAAGTGCCATCCTGTCTGACACTGAAGTGCCACTCCTAGATGGGCCAAGTGTTTGTGCCGCCCACTTGGGTCGCTTAGCTTAGTCATCCAGCGACCTTGGTGCAAATTTTAGGACTAAAAATAATATTGTGAGGTGTGAGGTGTTCAGAATAGACTGGATATGAGTGGAAATTATGGTTATTGAGGTTAATAATACTATAGAATCAAAATTTCCCCCAAATTCTATGATTTAAGCTGTTTTTGAGGGTTTTTTGAAAAAAAAACACACGCATCCGAATCCGACAAAAATCCAAAAGGGTGGTTTTGACAAAACACGACCGCGGAACCAAATCCAAAACCAAAACACAAAACACGAAAAATGCCCGTTGCACATCTCTAGTTAAATCATATTTTTTATTATCAAATATGTCAAAAAACATTATTTGGGGTAAAGTTATGCCTTAGCTATTGATTACAAGCGTGTCCCAAGAAGTTTTTTTTAACTCCATCTCTTCTGTTCTCTTGCAGGAAACATATTTTTTTATATGTATTGACTACATAACTCCATGGGAGCACCACCAACAAATTTCATTTACAGGTGGAAATCTTCCCTTTTGTTTCCCCAACCCAAAATATTTTGGCCACTATATTATTGTTTTCCAATTGTTTTGTAGTCCTGTGCAGGAAAACCTTTCCTTTATGCACCAGTGACTTTCTAACAGTGACTGCACGTTGCTGATACAAGGGGCCTCCTCTAGACTGATATGCTTGCTGTGGTGGTGCTACCTAGCCCGGGACCCTTTTGCTTTGTTGGCATTAGCCCACTGCAGCACCTACATATGATGAGAGGCTTAACTATAACCCCCATTTTTTACATGTCTCTTATATATCATGTGACACTTTGTTAAATTATATTAAACTCATTAGTGCACCTTCTCAAATCAGGTTTGTCCCGGTTTTTCGGGGTGCTTTGAAGTTTGAATATCTTTTGGGGGGATGCAATCAATTTGCCGGGTGTCGAAATCCCGGCGGTCAGAATACTGACACCGGAATCCTGACAGCCGACAATGCCGACAGCTAGAATCCCGGCACACAGGGGCTATTCCCACTCGTGGGAGTCCATGACACCCATAGAGTGAGAATAGAACCTGTGGCGAGCCAGCAAGGGGACTCATAGCGATCACGACATTCTGGTGGGCGGAATTCCGCTGTCGGGATCTTGACAGCCGACATCCTTCCCTTTTGGGTATATTAGCGCTAACCCATTGCACAGTCACCTTATGTATTGACCAATGATTTTGTAGACACCAGAAATCTGGCACCAGGGTCCCAAAATGGTTAAAATGCTACTTACTGAATTTAACTGTGAGGGCATTATAACTTTGAAGTTTAAACATGCTCCAAAACCCCTTATTTAACGTTATAATGACCACACAGTGAAAATGATGTACTGTATGCAACATCTTTACCATGTCGGGATTCTGTAGCGGCTTTCTGGTGTATAAACAGTTATTGTCATCATTGTGAATGTGTTGACATCGAGATTTCTTCCTGTACAGGCACAAATCCCCCCCACTGATATACACATACATAAAACAACACAAAACAAAAAAACTAAAGGAATATATGAAAAATATTGCAACAAAAAAAAAATATTTTAAAAACTTTAAGGTTATAAAACAGATGTTTGTAAAAAATGAGTATCAGGTATTGTGGTAGAATAAATACTATATATAGGCTTCACCATGCAGAGGCAGCCTTATCACTGGCAGGCGCTACCATTGGTGATAGCAGTGCTATTACAGGGAATATGCTTCTAATGTGAGAACAAGCCCTAATGATTTGTTAGTGGAAAATTGTCATTTCTGATTGGCAGCCACCACTCTGGGTAAGGAGGCAGAAGAACACTTGAAGAGCAAAGGCATAGATGGTAAAAGAGAAGAGACATGAAGGTGTAGAGATGGGGAGGGCTCAGAAGGAAAGATGGTAAAGGTGACATGCAGACATAATAAGTGGGGTAACAGCTCTGATCGAGAGGGGGCAGATGCACATATGAGCAGAGGTATATTTGGGTGTGGGGAAACAAGGCACAAATGGTAAAGGGGGTAGCGTCACAGATTGTAACGGAAAAGGAGATTTCTGAATGCTTTACACATTGACTTCTTCTGTGTGTCAGATTGACCTTGCCTAGCCAATGTAATCAGTGGTGAGAAAGAGAAGAGAGGAGGAGAGCTGGGGGTTTGTCACCTGTGGAATCACCCCCCGTGAAAAGCATTGGAAACTTGCATATCTGAACCAGGGTGCACATCTCTACCACAATCTGACATGGAAGCACCGGTGATCCCTCTCTGGCTGTGAACTGTTTCAGATTCAGAGAATCAGAAGTAGTTCATGTTCAAGATTGTTGGATCTGCTGGGCCCCCTTGTTAGCTCAGGTCCCTTATAATCCCCCCCCCCCCCCCCCCCCAATGGCAGAATTGCCCCCTTGAGCCACAACAAATGGGCTTGCAGGTCTCATGCAGCCCACAGGTTGTGCATCACTGTTGTAAATTAACACTAAGGCATCTTGTATTGCTCCTATTACTGTGGCTTTATAGGTGAAGGTGGCCTTTTGATACATGTAAAGTCCATACATAATGAATATTTGCACTTGTTTTGCTCTAAATGTATACTTCCTCTCCAGAGGTCACAAACAATCCTCTAAGAGGACAGAAAGTAATTCCCTGCTGTTCCAACTAATATCACAATTCTCCCTGAAAACAACAATAGTGAATAGGTCACAGTAATTGTACTAGGTTTGTGTATCTGGTCTGGATGACGCACACAGCTGCTTCTCCCTTGGCCTGAGTGTCCCAGTGGAGCAATTCCTATGGCCCACGCACACCGTAGTAACAATAACTTGCTATGCAGTCATTTTCCGTATCTCCCAAGGTGCAGGTTGACATGTTTACCTGGTAACAGGAGCCAGAGAGGAAATCAGACGATGTTATTCATGAGATAAATGTGATAACAACTGTTTCTAGATATTTTGTAAAGGAAAATATGAGGCCATTGATTCCTGCAATACATATAAGAAGAGGTTTGGCATCATTTTTGACCATAAGACGGGAAGGGAAAATTTTGTTTTCAAGTTTTAAAAACATTATATATAACCCAAACACATGCAAATGCGATTACAGTATCATTACTCTGAGCAGGAAAAACGAACACTCAGAGATTGACAAATATGCAAAGTACTTAAAATATCACCGCTTATTTCTACTAGTGCTGAGAGACTCAGTTAAACCAGTAATGCTTTTGGTGTGAGGGACATCAGTGGTCACAAGTCGAATGGCGATGCATTGTACCACAAAGAATTCCTAGTGTACGTGAGTACACCTGGCCAATAAAGCTGATTCTGATTCTGATTTGGTTGGACCTCTTGTCTTTATTTTCAGGGCTATTTTGAATTTCCAAATTCCCACTTTATGTATAAGAGAGTTCTAAAATAAAGTTGAGCCAAACATAGCAGCTGCTGGTGTGCTGTTGGGGAAGCAGTCACCATCCAATCAGGATCCTGGATGTCACAATGCTGACGCCGGAATCCCGTCTAGCGGTGAAATACCGACGCTGGAATCCCGGCGCCACATGCTTTCCTCCTTCTATGGGTATCCACAACACCCATAGAAGGAGTATAAATCATGTGGCAAGCGCAGCAAGCCACTGTGCCTGCAGCGTGGCGAGCGTAGCGAGCCCACAAGGGGCCCCGATGCCAGCATACCCATGTCCAGGATCCCACTGTCGGTATACTGACTGTCGGGATCCTGTCCACTGGTTTTACGTACTGATCCCTGCTGTTGTGCCAGAATAAATGAACAGGTCAGTCTGGGCTCCCATGAGTCACAGTGAATGATGGGGTCCTGTGGCATCATAGAAATATGTATCAGTGTACAGTATTTCGCCAACTTCACTTTGGCAGTTAAACCTACCTGGCATACTAATTGCTTAGTAAAATAACCATAAGTATTGTTCATTTGTCCCATCATCCTAGAGAATACTCCACTAAAAGCTGTCGTTTCCATACACAAAGCAATACTAGTGGGTACATAAAACAAGAGTGGGAAGTGGTTGACTGTGAAGAGGCAGGGAAAAGTAACAGTTATGTTTTTCTTTTCAATCTATGTTTTTATTAAAACCTGGCATGAGCTGTAAAAAACTACTGATGGTCTAGAAGCAAAAAACAGCTTAATAGCTGCACCATAGTTGCGGACATTCTGTCTGCCTCTTCCGGGAGGAGGTAGCCAGGTTGGCTCAGCAGGGGGCGTGGTGCGGCAAAGGGAGGCGTAACAGGAGGAGCAGGGGGCGTAGCTGCGAGATTGCATCGACGTGGACCTGCCCCTGCTACACTATGCCAAGATTACCGACATAGTGGGGGCAGGGTCACGATGACGATAATCGCATCATTGGTACCCATGCTGTGGGAGGATACTTGAGTTTTTCCCCAGGGGGCGGCGGGGGCTCAGCTGCTGGCTGGGAGACTTGCCATCTTTTATGGGTGGCCGGGAGCTCCACCCAATTTTCGTGAGCCTCCCGGCCATTCCGGGAGAGTAGGTAAGTATGTGCTGCAAATAATGTTAGAGAGAGTGCTCTGCACTATCTCTCTTACATAAACTCCACATGTGTAGTTGTCAGGTCTGAGGTTGTCCCTCCAACCTCAGACCTGACTACTACACATATGATGCTCCCTGCTTGATTTTCTCTCCTACCTCCTCTCTGAGTAATAGACATACCCCTGAGTGACTCCCCTACAATGGAGGCTGTGGCTACTATATACACACCCCAAAATACCACTGTGTCACCACCACTGTGTATATTAACTAGCTCACTGCCACCACTGTATGGGAGAGATTCAATTGGGAGCGAGGTTTAGCGAAACATTTTTAATGTTAAATGTAGGAGACAGTCACCACAAAGATTGTTGGTATATGGATTCAGAAGCTACAAGACACTTTAGTTGTAAAGAAAGTTGGTTCAAGTAAGTCAAAACTTTGGGGTCTATGTAAAGTACCAACCAACTCCTAACTGTCATTTGTCAAACACAGCTGGTAACATGTACTTTATCTCCGTCCCCTTTATCTTTTTCCAAGGCTTTGTACATAGACTCCAAAGTCCTTAATATTATTATTATTATTATTACATTTTATTTATAAGGTGCCACAAGTGTTTCGCAGTGCCGTACAAAGGCCAGTACAGGGAGACAAAACTTAACATCACAGTAAATAAATAACAACAATAGAGTACAGGTAACAAAGAGCACCACAATTCTCAAAACATAATAAAGCTTAGATGTAAGTAGCGAGTGAGTGATCAGCGCACTACTAGGAGCTGGTGGCCATAGATAGAGATGAGTCTTTATCAGCAGGAGAAAAAGCGGGTAAAGATGGTTGCTGAGTAGGAGAGGGCAGTGAGTGAAATGTGTCCAGAAGAGGGTTTTGACAACAAGAGGAAAGAGGGCCCTGCTCTATGGAGTTAACAATCTAGTAGGAAGGGGCGACAGACAGATGACATGAGGTGCAAGCAGGCGAGAGGTAGCCTGATGGCAGGGTGTAAGCAAAGCAGAGATGGTCAAGGCATGAGGCAGGGGGATGGAGGAGCAGCCTCAGGACTAGGTTATGCATTGCAAGGGTACGCTTTGATGAAGCTTTAATGCCATGAAAGTCAGGACAACTACTGTGCATTTGAGAGTTAAAGGCAAAACAGTTGTCACAGACATCGAGGATGTACTATTTGTGCCAGATCTAGTAACCAGTCTGCTTGCCATCAGTGTACAGAAAAAGAAGGGATAAAAATTCCAATTTGCAGAAGGACTGTGTCAACTACTGTATATCCTGGACACTGATGTGTGTTGTGCGATGGCAGTTCCTGGCTCCAACCAGTCAATGGAGCTGTGGCATACGAGACTGGGTCACATATGGTACGATAATGTAGAGAAAATTCCTCTTGGCATGGCAACATGTTGGTGAACAATCATAAGAAACTGGAGTGTGAAAGTTGCGTTAAGGGTAAATAAACATGTGGCCATTTTCCTAAGCATCCAGAGCTAATGCACAGTTGGAATTAATGCATACAGACTTATTTGGACCTATGGAAGTGGAGTCAATGAGAAGGAACTGTTAAAATAGGAGAGTGCTACTGTGATATGGCTCCTCCGGGGATGAGGCTTCATTCCCTTACCAAGATGGCTGCCACTACTATTACTGCATATGCACAGCGCCATTTTATTACTGTATCTGAGCGACACAGCTACAAAGACATGCAACGCTAGACCGCTGTTCCAGCTCCTGCACCACTACAGAATTCAAGAGACAGTCATGGATGTCTGAAGCTTGCTCCACTACAAGCTCCACTTAATGCTCAATCAACCATTGTTGCTCAGAAAACCACATTGCATGATTAAGCTAAAGTGGAATGGTCCTTTGATCAATCACATTCTGTTAGTGTGTATTTTAAATCTGCCAAACTGTACACACATTCCCAACAAGAGTGATAAGTACGCAGACACATGTAGAAAGGATCCAAAGTGCACATCTTATAAATGGCTACCAGAATTCTCAAATGACAGAAGGACACCCCAATGTACAACTGGGCAAAAAGGCACCCAAAGTGCACAGAGTATATACAGAAGTGCCCCAGGCACATTGTGAAGTTTGATACAAATACTAGAACAGCACTGAGGCGCCATCTTGGCCACATGTAAAGACACAGACAGCTGCAGCAACACAGTGTGAAGCAAGTACAGTATGTTTTAACTAAATAGTGTCACAGAAAACACATTTTAAGGCACAAAAGCAGAATAATGGCTCTATGGGCACACATGCAGGAATTTCTACTATAAAGGGGTTCATTAAATTAAAAGATGCAGACAACTACACTACATGGAAATTTGCTATGGAAGTGCAACTACAGTGAGTGAGACTGTGGAAAGTAACAGTAGATCCTGGTGACAGTCCAAGCCCAGATTATGTGTAAGCTTAAGTGTGGAGCAACATATATACTCCATAATTTATGGGAAAGTGTCAGATAGAGACATATGAACAGCATTGCAAGTGGCATATCAGGATGGAGGTCTCATGCGGAAAAAAAAATTAAGATGTGCATTGTATAGTATAATACAAAATTACATGAATGCAGAAGTATGTGTTGTATAGAGAGGATAATGTCTATCTCTCAGCAGTTAACATCTGTTGGTGTACAAATAGATGATGTAGAATCAGTCATACTTCAAAATCTAACACCAGAGTTTGACTTAGTTGTGGATTTAGAGGCAAACACTGTAAAGTTGACAGCAGACACAGTAAGAGCAAAGCTATTACAGTTTCAGGAATGTGTACCCTGTGAATCTAATGTTGAGACAACTGCATCACAAAGAGTGAGAAATTCAGAAGATGTAAGTTCAAGTATTATAATTGCCACAAGATAGGTCACATAGCAGTTAACTGCAAGCAGAGAAAAGTGAAGCCTGTGCAGAACCAGAAATGTGATAACAGAGATCAGTCAGCCTTGAGTGATAACCACAAAAAGGACTCTTGGAGTATTGATTCAGGTGCATCAAGACATTTCAGCTGCAATGAGGATTGGCTCATTAAGCTAAGTGAGTGTGACCCTATTGGATCAAGAACAAAAGTCACATAAATCCAAAATGTAAGTTGTCTACCAGAGATAGGAACCATTCTTATCACCATCAGTGTCCTAGAAGAGAGAGGCCACAGAGTTAAGCACTGTAAGAAATAAAAGTGGGATAATTATTGCTACAGGCACACAATGCCAGCAATTGCATGTCCTTGATACACAGCACTGCTATACAATGAACAAGTGAATTACAGTAATTGGAACTCTGGTATAGAAGATTTGGTCATCTTGGTTATGACAGCTTTCAAAACCTATAGAACGTGATGGTCACAAGAATGTCAATGACTAACAGAGAGAAACCCATGTGTGAGAGCTGCATATCTGGGAAACTGAGCACCACCAGATAGTACATTCACTTGTGTATGGTCCAATGGAAGTAAAGTCTTAATGGATACAGATACTTTGTGACATTTATAAATGACTTCACAAGAATGAGCCATGTATACTTAATAAAAGAGAAATGTGAAGTGACAAAGAAAATTGCAGACTAAAAAGACTTGTACAGTAGAAAAGCAAAGAGGAAGTAGACTCAAAGTTCTGAGATCTGATAATGGTGGACAACTCTTAAGAAAATAAGCATCATTTGACCATTGCCTATACTCCTCAGAAAAAGTGAATGAGTGAACCGCACACTGGACCTAATTCAGACCTGATCGCTAACAGGCAATTTTTGCACTGCTGCGTCAGATAGTCGCCGCCAAGGGGAGTGTATTTTAGCTGTGCAAGTGTGCAAACGCATGTGTAGCAGAACTGTACAAACAGATTGTGCAGTGTTTGCATAGTCCAGGACTTACTCAGCCGCTGCGATCGCTCCAGCCTGTTCAGGACCGGAATTGACGTAAGACACATGCCCTGCAAACTCTTGGACATGCCTGCGTTTTTCCAAACACTCCCAGAAAATGGTCAGTTGCCACCCACAAATGCCTTCTCCCTGTCAATCCCCTTGCGAACGCCCATACGAATGGATCCTTTGCACAACCCCATCGCTGAGTGGTGATCCGCTTTGTACCTATGCGACGCACCTGCGCATTGCGGTGCATACACATGCTCAGTTTAGACCTGATCGCCCGCTGTATGAAAACGCAGCCTAGCGATTAGGTCTGAATTAGCCCCAGTAATGGAGAAGCAATATGCATGCTAAAGGATGCAGTCCTAGAGAAATGGAAGCTAGCTTCCATCCTTTTGGATTGAAGCCGTGTCCACAGCAGTTTATCTAGAAATTCATTCCCCAACATTTGTCCTAAAATACATAACACTTATTGAAGCCTGGTTAAGGAGAAACCAAGAGTGAAACAGCTAAATGTTTTTGGAAGTACTGCTTATGTCCATATACCAAAAGAGAGAATATACAAACTGAATTCAAAATCAATAAAGTGCATCATGCTTGGCTATTGCCATGAAAGTAAAGGCTACAGTTTGCGGAATCCAATTACAAGAAATCTTGTCAAGTCAAGGGATGTTATATTGAAAGAGAAATTACAAGTTACAGAAAAGAAGGACTTTGACAAGCAGAACAAACGTGTCACTGGACATGCAAGTAGCTGGAGATACATCTGAACCAGAGACTACTAGCATGGAAGTTCAACCATGGAAAAGATCATCTGCTAGATCACATATTGGCAAGCCACCTAGAAGATATGAGGAATTTGCATTCAGTGAACTTTTGTATATGTGTGAGGCAAAGTAGCGACTGGACTGAATGAGAGTCTGCTATAGAAAAATGCAATTGCTGTGTAATAATGATACATGGATCATGGTTCAAAGATCAAGACATCGAAAGTAAATGGGTGTTTTGAGTACTGCTCGTTACAAGGCCTGGTTGGTTGCAAATGGTTATAACCAGAAGTCAGGGATCAACTATGGTGAATCATACTCGGTGGCAAAACACAGCACAAATCTAGCCATGGCTATATCAGTTCTACAACACATGTTATGAGACCAGCTGAAATTTAATGGTGACTCAACAGAAGAGATCTATATGGAACTGCCCGAACACTACGCAGAAGGAAGGATAAGCCTCCTTAAGTAAGTGCTATATGGTCTGAATGATTGGTGCTTGCATATAAAATTTCAAGAGATGGTATTTGAAAGTTCAAAAACAGATCACTGCCTGTAAAATAGCAACAACTCTTTATCATAGTCATATATGTGGACTATTTATTGCTGGCAGGTGAAAAGGTGCAGTACTGTATATCTGTTGATTACCAAACCTATGTAGAGAGAAAACTTGAAAAGTATGGAATGTCTGATGCACGCGCATCGACAACAGCACAAAACTGGCCAAAAAGATGTCTCCCAAAGACAAAAGAGGAGCAGAGGATATACATAATGTCCCATATAAAAGTGCCATCGGACACTTAATGTAAGCATGTATTGCAGGGGTGGCCAACATCGAGCCGAAAGCACGTGTGCAAAAGGGGGGGGGGGTTTGGCTTTATGCCAGCTAAGCCACACCCCTTTGAAAAAGCCAGATCCAACATAAGATACATTTTAAAACCAGATCCAACATTAAATACATTGAAAAAGTCTCTTCCACATAAAATAATTGAAAAAGCCAAATTCACATAATACACTTCAGCCAGCCATGTGTCACTCCAGCCAGCTCCAACATATGTCACTCCAGCCAGCACCCTCCTATGTCACTACAGTCAGCTCCCCCATTGTGTCTCTCCTGCCAGAACACTCCTGTGTTACTCCAGCCCACCCTCATATGTCACTGCAGTCCCCCCAACTTGTGGCCAGGGGGTGGCTGGGAAGGGGGGCAGGGTGCCATCTGAACCCCGGCCCAGTGCAATTTAAGTGTTCCAGGGCCACTTGACTGCAGATCCCCTGTCAAAAAACGGGGCCACTTACTTGAGTCTGCCCCCCAGCCTAAAAGTTTCTACCAAGCCCCTGATTGCAGCAGCCCCTTATGTGTCCTCTATTTGCCAGTGGATGTCTCACCTATAGTATTTGGCTCCCTCAGTTTTCAGTCAATGTAGTGCTGCTGGCTGGAGTGGATTGGTTCCTGGATCTGCTGTGGTCATGTGACTTTGAGTGTTGGGAGCCACATTTGAGTAAAGAAAGAGCCACATGTGGCTCAAGAGCCACTGGTTGGCCACCACTGATGTATTGGGAGTGGGACTCATACCAACATCACCCCCCATGCCATGAGTTAACTAACTTTTTTCGCTATCAAACCAGGGAGGCAGCATAAGACGGCAGTGAAAAGGATTCTGTGTTGCTTGAAGTGGTCACCTTACACATTAGTGTTTAACAAGTCAGGAAATCCTAAATTAGTCTGACTAGGTGGTGGATGAAGGGATGAAGTTGACTGCCATTTTTTTACAGAATATCCTGATTGTGCTTGCGGGCACAGCAGTAAGTAGCACTATCTAGCAGTCTACAGTAGCACTATCTAACATAAAGGCAAAGTATGTGGCCCTTAAAGAGTTGGCTAAAGAAGCCCTATACTTAAAAGAAACCCTGCTAGAATTGCAAGTCACAGACAAAGGAGACAAGACCAACATAGAGTGTGACAACAGGGAGCAATCGATCTTTTGCATATTACCAAACACCGCAAGAGATCAAAACATAACTAGATCAGACACCACTTTAATGTTTTTATATAGGACCTTTTTGAAAGTGGGTTTGTAATTTGCTAGTGAAGAAAAACCATTGATATACTTAGTATATCTCTACCAAGTTCTTGAAGAGAGGTGGACTTGACAATAGACTTTGCAAGATGTAGGAGTCAAAAATACAAAAGACCTCAAGATTCGTGACAGTGACAGCAATCCAACACTTATTAGTCTAGAGACTGCCCACATGAGGCCACTTCATGACATTTTTCCAGGGCCACTTTTAGTTCCCAACCCGCCCCTGCTCAGGGGCATTGCAGTGTGTGGCACAATTTATAACGGGCATTGCGGTGTGTGGCATAATGTGTCACAGGCATTATGGTGTGTGGCATAATGTCTAATGGCCATTACAGTGTGTGGCATAATGTGTAAGGGGCAATATTATAAGGAGGAAAAATGACAAATAATGCTAGGGGCATGAATCTGGATTTTTTTTTTTCATGTGGTGGCCAATGTCTCGGCGTACACGTTGCAAAACTGGGGTATAAGGTAGTCTTTTCCTGCAATGCCACGCCCCTTTCAGTGAAGCCACAATCAGTGAGGCGACGCCCCCTTTTCGGCGCGCACATCTTCACCTTTCTAGTGGCAATTATGGGGGGGGGGGGGGGGAAATGGGGGGGGGGGGGGCAGAGAATTTTTTGGCTTGGGGGAGAAAAAATTCTAGTTACGCCACTGGTATGTCCATAACCTTTTGATGGTTTGTGTATCCATCTGGGAATGGGTATGACCAGTTGGGTTATCTTCCTCCTTGTCCTCCCTATTTCCCTCTCTTTACCTATTTACCTTTTTTTTTCTTCTCTTATTCCTGTAGATTGCTTCTGCCTCTTTTCTACATTTGTTTCCTCTCTTATTTCTCATTTTTGCTCATCTTTCTTTATTACGATTCTTTTCTCTTCTAAAAATATAAAAGAGATGATTTCTTGCAGTTTCTTTAGTGAATTGGTTTGGCTATATTCTCCAACAGTTGTTTAAGTACACAATGTCATATTAATATGCTGATCTGTTTAATGTTATTACACTGTTGGATGTCATATTGAGACCTCTGTTCGATTTCATCTTGCCAATAAAATTTGTCTTAAAAAATAAATAAAAAAAAGTGTATAATTTGCTTAATAAATAATTATAACTTTTCAATGCAATTAGTTTAAAATATAATCTAATACATTGTCAAAAATATATCTAAAATGTTAACTTCTTTAAGACAATCTTGAAAATAATCACGCAGAGGAGGCTACGGGGCTCAGAGAGTATGCGGCGCAGGGAGGGCTATGACCGCTTTCATACACATCTATGCCGGTGTCCGCAGCAGCTTTTGTTCCACCTGTGCCGCGGCTAGGGAGTGGGATTGTTGATGCAGGAGGGGGCAGGCGGACTGGCAGCAGGACATAGGGGGTCATTCACACGCTGCTGTTTTCCGTAGCAGTGCAAACGGGTCGGTTCTGCGCATGCATGGTGGCCGCAATGCGCAGGCGCGTCATTGCCCAGCGACGGCAACGACAAGTAGAACAAAGAAAGCGATCGCTACCGCGATCGCAAGAAGATTGACAGGGGGATAGTGTTCTGGGGAGTCAACTGACCGTTTTCTGGGAGTGGTGCGGCCAACGCAGGCGTGTCCAGGCATTTGCAGGCCGGGTGTCTGACATAATTTCCGGGACCTGACAGGCTGAAGACATTGCAGCGGGTAAGTAACTCCAGAGCTACTCAGAAACTGCGCAAAATGTTTTTGCATAGCTTGGCTGTAGAAGGATTCGCAGCCTTGCTATGCAAAAAAACCCTCACCCCATAGGCAGCGTCTAGTTGATCGCATGGGCAGCAAAAAGTTGCTACGTGTGATCAACTCAGGAATGACCCCCATAGGACGCTGCAGTAAAAGGATTTTTTGTTTTCCCCTATCTACAGCACAGAGACTTTGCTGCAGATGCAGTGGCATACCGTACAACTGTACCTTTTTGGCAGGTGCAGTACCTTTTTTTTATGGGCAGTACCGATTTTTGGCTCTCCATACTCGCATTGAAAGTATAGAAAAAGGGACGCCCCCTTTTCGCATTTGTAGTGATTTTTGGCCCTCATTCCGAGTTGTTCGCTCGTTATTTTCTTTCGCATCGGTGCGATTTTCCGCTAACTGCGCATGCGCAATGTTCGCACTGCGGCTGCGTCAAGTAAATTTGCTAAGAAGTTTTGTATTTTACTCACGGCATTACGAGGTTTTTTCTTCGTTCTGGTGATCGGAGTGTGATTGACAGGAAGTGGGTGTTTCTGGGCGGAAACTGGCCGTTTTATGGGTGTGTGTGAAAAAACGCTGCCATTTCTGTGAAAAACGCCGGAGTGGCTGGAGAAACAGGGGAGTGTCTGGGCGAACGCTGGGTGTGTTTGTGACGTCAAACCAGGAACGAAACTGACTGAACTGATCGCAGTGGCAGAGTAAGTCCCGAGCTACTCAGAAACTCCGAGAGGGCGGCGGCTTAGCGTGTGCACTGCTGCGAAAAACGGTTAGCGAGCGAACAACTCGGAATGAGGGCCTTTATGTGTAAATTGTTGGAGGGTATGTTGCTGCAGATGCAGTGGGCCTATTTCGGGGTGTGGACCTGAAGCTGCAGCTCCATCAGCCCCATTGATAATCCTGCTCTGTAAACACCAAAGGGCAGAACCTCCCATTGGATGTAACCTGTGTGGGAGGGTGTTTCTCGCCCAATCAGCTGTGGGCTGGGTGTGATAGACCTGCTGCTAACCCAATAAGAGCTCCTAGCCACGCCCAGCGTTATCCACACAGTCACAGAGTGACAGGTCTGGGCAATTATATAGTAGATAAAGATTTAAGTAGAATAGCTACTAAGATAAACAAACAATTGCATAAAATATGTGGGTGTATCGATTGATTATAAATGTGTGTGTAATAACATGAGTGGGTGGTGTGCTGAAGAATAAATGTTTTATTTTCAGGTGTATTAATCATATTAAATAACAAGTAATGCTATGTGAAATAGCATTTGATGCAGTAGAATTTTAAATGCATGTTGGATTATGCTTAGATTGCTAAAAGGGGATGTAGGCATTCTGGAGATCGCTGTGAAATGCCACCAGTGTGAACAGGGCCGGTTCTACACCTTGTGGCGCCCAGTGCGAAAGTTTCCACTGCCCCCCCCCCCCCGTGGCAAAACAGTTTGTGCGCACAAAAAAATTAGGGGCGTGGCCTCATAGGGGAGGGGCGTGGCCACAGTTATGCTCCCAGTCGCTGTGCCCCCAGATTTGCCCCAAGTAGTTGTGCCCCCCAGTTGATTTGCCCCCAGTAGTTGTACCCCCTTTCGCTGTGCCCCCTGTTGCTTTGCCCCCAGTAGTTGTGCCCCCTGTTGCTTTGCACCCAGTAGTTGTGCCCCGTTTCTTTGCCCCAGTAATTGTGCTCTGTTTCTTTGCCCCCAGCAGTTGTGCCCCCTCTTTCTTTGCCCCCAGTAGTTGTGCCCCCTTTCTTTGCCCCCAGCAGTTGTTTCCCCTCTCTCTTTGCCCCAGTAGTTGTGCGCCATTTTTTTGCCCCCAGCAGTTGTGCCCCCTCTTTCTTTGCCCCCAGTAGTTGTGCCCCGTTTCTTTGCCCCCAGTAGTTGTGCACACACACATACACACACACAAAAATAAAAAAAAACAATACTTACCACTGCCCCGCTCCTGCTTCCCGATCGCTGCTGCTGCTCCGTCTGGCCGCTGGCTTCTCTCTATGGGAGAGACGTTTGCTGCAGCCGTGGAGCGGGGTGCGGGCAGGAGGCGGTGCCTGCGGGGTGACTGTGACCGGCGCGCCCCGGGCGAAGGCACTGCTTGCCCGCACCAAGATCCGCTCCTGAATGCGAATCCCGACAAAAGTGGTTTATTCCCACTCGGTTGGACGGTTCATGCCACCAACTGAGTGGGAACATAACCTGTGGCGAGCAAAGTAAGCTACCGGGCCCAAAGCATGGCGAGCGCAGCGACCCCACAAGGTGACTCGCTGCCAGGTTTCCGACAGACAGGATGCCGCTGTCGGTATAGTGACAGCTGGCATCTTGTCTGCCGGTATATCATGTATTCCGCTAAAAGGAGCCAAGAAGATACCCAGGAAACAATAAGTATCTCTAACAGGCTGTATTATAGCAACTCGCTATTGGTGGCAGTGAATATTTATGGGCAGTATTTTTGTGGGCCCTGTGTTATTCCCGTCCATCTTCTGCCCAAGTCTCTCTATGTACTACTGTATACAGCAATTTAAGATTTACAGCAATTTGAGATGTCAATATTACAGTAAGTTGAAATATTTGCTTGCTGTCAGCGGAACCTACAGTGTGGGTTGTGTCTAATTGGATCATCCCTATTGGCTCTCTATGATCACAAATACTCTTTTCACTGAATGTACAGTATGGTACGGGTCTGGTAGGCATAAAGAACTGAATAAATCTCTGTGCAATGGAAGTGACACTGTGTAATATGGAGGGTTATTTGCTATTAGGGAGGAATCTATGGATGTATTGAAATGTTTTCAATCTCTGGCGTGACTGTTGTAGTCAATACTACTCTATTAATCAAACACATCAGAGTACACACAGAAAGCTCTTGACTGCCTTATGTGGCTAAAGTTGACTTCTTTTATACCAGAATGTATCATTGTGTGATGCAGAGATATTTATAAGGGAACACCTTACCAACACAGAATATGACTGCATGCAATAGGTGGCCTCGAGCCTCTGCTACTATACAATGATAATGTTTAACCTATATTTACATCTGGCCCAGGCTGGATATCTGAACACTCCAGAGGGCCAGATGTACTTGAAATGCAGTGGCGTGTAGTGAGGTCAGTGGCTGGTGAGGCACTACAGCCATAATGTCCGCCGTGTCCCGCTGATGCCCGCTACAGCCACTGTCCCTGTGTGCGCTGAGGTACACGTGCTCCCGGAAAAGTGGGTGTCTTCTTGCACTGAGGGTGTGGCCTCATACCAAGGGGCATGGTCGTATGAAGACGAGAGGATGATGTCTTTGAAAGGCAGAGGGTGACAGGAGAGAGATGGTGATGAGGAGACAGTGATACACGGGAGATGCAGTGGGTGACAGGGAGAGGGTGTTGGAAAGAGGCGGTGGGTGAAACCAGGGAGAGGATGACACCAGGGAAAGGGTGATAGCAGTGGGTGACATCAGGAGGTGGTAAAGGGTGATGGAGAGGGGTAGTGGGTGATGCCAGGTAGAGGCAGTGGGTGATGCTAGGGAGAGGGTGATAGGGAGAGGGTGTAGCCAGTGAGAGGATGATAGCAGTGGGTGACAGGGAGAGGGTGACAGCAGTCGGTTCCAACTGTGGATTACGGTTCCGGTATGAAAGATAGATAGTGTCTAGTTAGACAGTCAATAGATAGACACCATATGTTAGACAGACATTAGGTCGACAGGGTCAAAAGGTCGACAGGGTCAAAAGGTCGACATGGAAAAGGTCGACAGGTCAAAAGGTCGACAGGGTCAAAAGGTCGACATGAAAATGGTCGACATGAAAAAGGTAGACACCATGTTTTTTGCATTTTTGTGGTTTGTGTGGATAGTTTTGTCATCTGGGACCCCCAATTGTAGAAAGGCATACCCTCGCGCGGCATACCCTCGGGCACGGTGGCTCGCTGCGCTCACCACAAGGTTTATAACCAACTCTATGCCGACATGGATAAAGTATTAAATAATCCAAAAACATGTTACATTAAAAAACAAACATTTGTCAATCTTTTTTATGTCGACCTTTTGACCATGTCGACCTTCTGACCTGTTGACCTTTTCCATGTCGACCTTTTGACCCTGTCGACCTAATGTCTGTCTAATATATGGTGTCTATTTACTGTCTAACTAGACACTATCTATCAAACGAATAGGGTGGATTACGGGGAGAGGGTGACGCCAGGGAGAGGGTGACAGGAAGAGGGTGGCAGGGAGAGGGTGTCGCCCAGTCGGTGCCAGCTGTGGGTGACGGGGAGAGGGTGACAGCAGTCGGTGACAGGGAGAGTGTGACAGGAAGAGGTTGACGCCAGAGAGAGGGTGACAGCAGTCAGTGACAGGGAGAAGTTGACGCCAGGGAGAGGGTGACAGGAAGAGGGTGATGCCAGGAGAGCACATTGCTGTCTAACTCTGCCAGCAGTATAGCATACAACATAAGTACAGCTATGAGCCTTGGGTCCCTGATACAGCATGGGTGCGCTCAGCCCATTACAAACTAAAGTACCCGCCACTCTCCCCCGTAAATCCTGGCTAGCCTCCGCCCCCGCCGCAGTTGGTAACAGAGGAATTAACAAACCTGGTGGGGCTACTCGTTCTCTCCAGCACTTCCTAGCTCCACCTGCACAGTACAGGGCTGTGCTCGCTGGTCAGTGAACCGCAGGCTACTGTGTCCAGGTGTGGGTGGATGGAAGCCTGATAAATAGGAGCCGACGTAACGGGGCCATTGTAATTGAGAGATGAGAGGGCATCGCGGCCCCTCCTTCCCCTCTGGTCGGACTGCGTTAATGGGGGATAGGAGGGTGGGGGGTGAGTAGGTAGCTGCACATGTAAATAATAGAGATGTGCACCGGAAATTTTCCGGGTTTTGTGTTTTGGTTTTGGATTCGGTTCTGCGACCGTGTTTTGGATTCGGACGCGTTTTGGCAAAACCTCCCTTAAAAAAAATTTTTTGTCGGATTCGGGTGTGTTTTGGATTCGGGTGTTTTTTTTTATAAAAAACCCTCAAAAACAGCTTAAATCATAGAATTTGGGGGTAATTTTAATCCCATAGTATTATTAACCTCAATAACCACAATTTTCACTCATTTCCGGTCTATTCTGAACACCTCACACCTCACAATATTATTTTTAGTCCTAAAATTTGCACCGAGGTCGCTGGATGACTAAGCTAAGCGACCCAAGTGGCCGGCACAAACACCTGGCCCATCTAGGAGTAAAAATTAGCCCCAAACATCACATGATGCAAAGATAAATAAAAAAAAAAGAGGTGCAAGATGGAATTGTCCTTGGGCCCTCCTACCCACCCTTATGTTGTATAAACAGGATATGCACACTTTAACAAACCCATCATTTCAGCGACAGGGTCTGCCACACGACTGTGGCTGAAATGACTGGTTGGTTTGGGCCCCGACCAAAAAAGAAGTAATCAATCTCTCCTTGCACAAACTGGCTCTACAGAGGCAAGATGTCCTCCTCATCCTCCGATTCATCACCCTTTTCACTGTGTACATCCCCCTCCTCACAGAGTATTAATTTGTCCCCACTGGAATCCACCATCTCAGGTCCCTGTGTACTTTCTGGAGGCAATTGCTGGTGAATGTCTCCACGGAGGAATTGATTATAATTCATTTTGATGAACATCATCTTCTCCACATTTTGTGGAAGTAACCTCGCACGCCGATCGCTGACAAGGTCACCGGCTGCACTAAACACTCTTTCGGAGTACACACTGGAGGGGGGGCAACTTAGGTAAAATAAAGCCAGTTTGTGCAAGGGCCTCCAAATTGCCTCTTTTTCCTGCCAGTATACGTACGGACTGTCTGATGTGCCTACTTGGATACGGTCACTCATATAATCCTCCACCATTCTTTCAATGGTGACAGAATCATATGCAGTGACAGCAGACGACATGTCAGTAATCGTTGGCAGGTCCTTCAGTCCGGACCAGATGTCAGCACTCGCTCTTGACTGCCCTGCATCACCACCAGCGGGTGGTTTTGGAAATCTGATCCTTTTCCTGGCAGCTCCAGTGGCGGGAGAAAATGAAGGAGGAGCTGTTGGCGGGTCACGTTCCGCTTGACTTGACAAGTGTCTCACCAGCAGGTCTTTGAACATCTGCAGACTTGTGTCTGCTGGAAAGAGAGATACAACGTAGGCTTTAAACCTAGGATCGAGCACGGTGGCCAAAATGTAGTGCTCTGATTTCAACAGTTTGACCACCCGTGAATCCTGGTTAAGCGAATGAAGGGCTCCATCCACAAGTCCCACATGCCTAGCGGAATCGCTCCGTTTTAGCTCCTCCTTCAAACTCTCCAGCTGCTTCTGCAAAAGCCTGATGAGGGGAATGACCTGACTCAGGCTGGCAGTGTCTGAACTGACTTCACGTGCGGCAAGTTCAAAGGGTTGCAGAACCTTGCACAACGTTGAAATCATTCTCCACTGCGCTTGAGTCAGGTGCATTCCCCCTCCTTTGCCTATATCGTAGGCAGATGTGTAGGCTTGAATGGCCTTTTGCTGCTCCTCCATCCTCTGAAGCATATAGAGGGTTGAATTCCACCTCGTTACCACCTCTTGCTTCAGCTGATGGCGGGGCAGGTTCAGGAGTGTTTGCTGCTGCTCCAGTCTTCGGCACACGGTGGCTGAATGCCGAAAGTGGCCCGCAATTCTTCTGGCCACCGATAGCATCTCTTGCACGCCCCTGACGTTTTTTAAATAATTCTGCACCACCAAATTCAATGTATGTGCAAAACATGGGACGTGCTGGAATTTGCCCAATTGTAATGCACGCACAATATTAGTGACGTTGGCCCTCATTCCGAGTCGTTCGCTCGTTCTTTTTTTTCGCATCGCAGTGAAAATCAGCTTAGAGCGCATGCGCAATGTTCGCACTGCGACTGCGCTAAGTAATTCTGCTATGAAGAAAGGATTTTTACTCACGGCTTTTTGTTCGCACCGGCGAACGTAGTGTGATTGACAGGAAATGGGTGTTACTGGGCGGAAACACGGCGTTTTATGGGCGTGTGGCTGAAAACGCTACCGTTTCCGGAAAAAACGCAGGAGTGGCCGGAGAAACGGGGGAGTGTCTGGGCGAACGCTGGGTGTGTTTGTGACGTCAAACCAGGAACGACAAGCACTGAACTGATCGCACAGGCAGAGTAAGTCTGGAGCTACTCTAAAACTGCTAAGTTTTTTTTGTTCGCAATATTGCGTAAACTTCGTTCGCACTTTTAAGATGCTAAGATACACTCCCAGTAGGCGTAGACTAAGCGTGTGTAACTCTGCTAAATTCGCCTTGCGACCGATCAACTCGGAATGAGGGCCGTTGTCCGATGTCACAAATCCCCAGGAGAGTCCAATTGAGGTAAGCCAATCTGCGATGATCAGTGGCAAACGCAGGATTTGCATGGGGGGGTTTCCAGAACTGGGCAGAGCCAATCACGGGGGTGGGGACTGAGGTGACCCAGTATATGCTGGTCCGTAAAACTAGTGTGTCTGTGTGTGTGTGTGTGTGTGTGTGTATATATATATATATATATATATATATACATATATCTACACATATATACATATATATATATATATATACATACACACACATACATATACACATATACATAGCATATTCAACATGCATACATACATATATATATATATATGTACACACACATACAGTACACATATATATACACATGTATATATATATATATATCATATGTGTGTGTGTGTGTGTTTATATGTATGTATGTATATACATGTGTATATATGTATGCACATGGATATATATGTACTATAATTAAAATAAAGTAAACTTTTATTGCACTTACAAGTGCCACCAGGAAGACAGCAGGCTGCAGAGGACGCTAGACAGCCATTAATAATACTCATGCAGCTAAAAAAAAAAAAAAAATTTTTTTTTTTAGTGGAGGGGGGTTTCTGGGTGCTCGGAAACCCCCCCTGGGTGCGCCACTGATGATGTTCCTCAGTTTCCGTAAGAGGTTGTCAGCTGTGTGCCTGTTATGGAAAGCGGTGATACAAAGCGTAGCCTGCCTAGGAACGAGTTGGCGTTTGCGAGATGCTGTTACTGGTGCCGCCGCTGCTGTTCTTGCTGCGGGAGGCAATACATCTACCCAGTGGGCTGTCACAGTCATATAGTCCTGAGTCTGCCCTGCTCCACTTGTCCACATGTCCGTGGTTAAGTGGACACTGGGTACAACTGCATTTTTTAGGACACTGGTGAGTCTTTTTCTGACATCTGTGTACATTCTCGGTATCGCCTGCCTAGAGAAGTGGAACCTAGATGGTATTTGGTACCGGGGACACACTACCTCAAGAAATTCTGTAATTGCCTGTGAACTAACGCTGGATACCGGACGCACATCTAACACCCAACACAGCTGCCAAGGCCACTTTGCAACAGGATGACTGCTGTGATATTTCATCTTCCTCGCAAAGGACTGTTGGACAGTCAATTGCTTACTGGAAGTAGTACAAGTGGTCTTCCGACTTCCCCTCTGGGATGACGATCGACTCCCAGCAGCAACAACAGCAGCAGCGCCAGCAGTAACAACAGCAGCAGTAGGCGTTCCACTCAAGGATCCATCAGAGGAATCCCAGTCAGTAGAGGACTTGTCAGACTTGCCAGTGACATGGCCTGCAGGACTATTGGCGTTCCTGTCTAAGAGGGAAATTGACATTGAGGGAGTTGGTGGTGTGGTTTCAGGAGCTTGGGTACAAGAGGAAGAAGGGATTTAGTTGTCAGTGGACTGCTTCCGCTGTCACCCAAAGTTTTTGAACCTGTCAATGACTTCTGATGAATGCGCTCCAGGTGACGTTTAAGGGAGGATGTTCCTAGGTGGTCAACGTCCTTACCCCTACTTATTACAGCGTGACAAAGGCAACACACGGCTTGACACCTGTTGTCCGCATTTCTGTTAAAATAATTCCACACCGAAGAGCTGATTTTTTTGGTAATTTGACCAGGCATGTCAATGGCCATATTCATCCCCCGGACAACAGGTGTCTCCCCGGGTGCCTGACTTAAACAAACCACCTCACCATCAGATTCCTCCTTGTCAATTTCCTCCTCAGCGCCAGCAACACCCATATCCTCATCCTGATGTACTTCAACAGTGACATCTTCAATTTCAATATCAGGAACTGGACTGTGGGTGCTCCTTCCAGCACTTGCAGGGGGCGTGCAAATGGTGGAAGGCGCCACCTCTCTCCGTCCAGTGTTGGGAAGGTCAGGCATTGCAACCGACACAATTGGACTCTCCTTGGGGATTTGTGATTTAGAAGAACGCACAGTTCTTTGCTGTGCTTTTGCCAGCTTAAGTCTTTTAATTTTTCTAGCGGGAGGATAAGTGCTTCCATCCTCATGTGAAGCTGAACCACTAGCCATGAACATAGGACAGGGCCTCAGCCGTTCCTTGCCACTCCATGTCGTAAATGGCATATTGGCAAGTTTACGATTCTCCTCAGACGCTTTTAATTTAGATTTTTGGGTCATTTTACTGAACTTTTGTTTTTTGGATTTTACATGCTCTCTACTATGGCATTGGGCATCGGCCTTAGCAGACGACGTTGATGGCATTTCATCGTCTCGGCCATGACTAGTGGCAGCAGCTTCAGCATGAGGTGGAAGTGGATCTTGATCTTTCCCTATTTTACCCTCCACATTTTTGTTCTCCATCTTTTAATGTGTGGAATTATATGCCAGTAATATATCAATAGCAATGGCGTACTGCTATATATATATATATATATATATATATATATATACTGGTGGTCAGCAAAATTCTGCACTGTCCTCCTACTATATACTGCGCACAACTACAATGCAGCACAGATATGGATAGTATACTTGACGACACAGAGGTAGAGCAATGGACTACTGTTTCGTACTGCTATATATATATATATATATATATATATATACTGGTGGTCAGCAAAATTCTGCACTGTCCTCCTACTATATACTGCGCACAACTACAATGCAGCACAGATATGGATAGTATACTTGACGACACAGAGGTAGGGCAATGGACTACTGTACCGTACTGCTATATATATATATATATATATATATATATATACATATATATGTGTATATATATATATATATATATACTGGTGGTCAGCAAAATTCTGCACTGTCTTCCTACTTTATACTGGGCACAACTACAATGCAGCACAGATGTGGATAGTATACTTGACGACACAGAGGTAGAGCAATGGACTACTGTACCGTACTGCTATATATATACTGGTGGTCAGCAAAATTCTGCACTGTCCTCCTACTATATACTGCGCACAACTACAATACAGCACAGATATGGATAGTATACTTGACGACAAAGAGGTAGAGCAATGGACTACTGTACCGTACTGCTATATATATATATACTGGTGGTCAGCAAAATTCTGCACTGTCCTCCTACTATATACTGCGCACAACTACAATGCAGCACAGATATGGATAGTATACTTGACGACACAGAGGTAGAGCAATGGACTACTGTACCGTACTGCTATATATATATATATATATATATATATATATACTGGTGGTCAGCAAAATTCTGCACTGTCCTCCTACTATATACTGCGCACAACTACAATGCAGCACAGATATGGATAGTATACTTGACGACACAGAGGTAGAGCAATGGACTACTGTACCGTACTGCTATATATATATATATATACTGGTGGTCAGCAAAATTCTGCACTGTCCTCCTACTATATACTGTGCACAACTACAATGCAGCACAGATATGGATAGTATATTTGACGACACAGAGGTAGAGCAATGGACTACTGTACCGTACTGCTATATATATATATATATACTGGTGGTCAGCAAAATTCTGCACTGTCCTCCTACTATATACTGCGCACAACTACAATGCAGCACAGATATGGATAGTATACTTGACGACACAGAGGTAGAGCAATGGGCTACTGTACCGTATTGCTATATATATACTGGTGGTCAGCAAAATTCTGCACTGTCCTCCTACTATATACTGCGCACAACTACAATGCAGCACAGATATGGAGTGTTTTCAGGCAGAGAACATAGATATTTGCAGCACACTGAGCACAGATATTTGCAGCACACTGAGCACAGATATTTGCAGCACACTGAACACAGAAACTGAGAGAACGCAGCCACGTCCTCTCGCTATCATCTCCAATGCACGAGTGAAAATGGCGGCGACGCGCGGCTCTTTATATGCAATACGAATCTCGCGAGAATACGACAGCGGGATGATGACGTTCGGGCGCGTTCGTGTTAACCGAGCAAGGCGGGAAGATCCGAGGCTGCCTCAGACCTGTGTAAACCACGTGAAGTTCGGGGGGGTTCGGATCTCGAGGAACCGAACCCGCTCATCTCTAGTAAATAATAATAATTATTACAAACTAGATGACGTGCCTCACCCCCCTCATCCCCTTAATCCACCACTGGCCAGTCACATCAGTGTTAGTGACAGGGGCGTGCTTCCATATGGGCTGAAAGCACACTTCTAGTAAGTAAGAGGCACTTCTAGTAAGTGTCGCTTAGAGGGCTTTTTTTTAATGGGCTTTCACTGCCCAATGCTTAGCCGTGCCCCCCGCTTCCGGCCCTTTCACATTAATAACGGGAGGCACCCCGAAACACCTTAAAGAAATTTTTTATAAGGTAAAAATTATCAAAATAATGTAAAGGCTAAACCAGATACTTATGACACAGAATATGTGTCATAAGTATCTTCTTTGTGTTATTTGAATTATTAATGACAGGGGAGGCACTGCCTGCCCTACCTCCCCTGACTGTACGTCCCTGTTGAAACATGATAAAGTGGAGGGTGGAAAACTGCCAACCAACCAGCTCCTAACCGTCATTTCTCAAACACAGCCTGTAACATGACAGTTGGGAGCTGATTGCCTAGTACTTTATCTCTCTCCACTTTATATCTTTCCATGGTTTAGTACATCTGGCCTTCTGACACTTGTCACAATGGCTTTGGGTTCCAAAATATTTTATAAGTAGGGCTAGTCAGCCACAGTCAATCTCCCAGACTTCACTTTAGTATAACAGGGAGATGAAAAGCATTGAAAAGAGTGGAGAAGTGAGCCAGAAGAGAAGTGCCCATGGGCAACCAATCAGCATTGAAGTAACATTTTTAATTTGCATATTATAAAATTATACAGAGCAGTTGATTGGTTGCCATGGGCAACTTCTCCACTCTTTTCACTGCTTAGTACATCTCCCCCAATATTTGAGGGCAGCCTGTATATTCTACACTTAAGTGAGAATGATGTCCTGTGTGATATCATTGTGCGATATCATTAGACTGGCAATATTACTTCTGGCATCAGGCACATACAAGAATGTGGGCTGGTGTGATTTGTGGGCTGTTTATTAGTCCCAATTCAGCTGTGACAAATTATTAATATTAATGATAGTGGCCCTTTAAAGTTTAGGCTGCACAGTACACAGCGAGATCTGTACTGCACTGGAGAATAAATTATATTGCAAGTATAAATGTTATTACTTTGAATCCTGATGCGTAACGAGAGAGTTGTGTATCATGTCACTATGGGGTAAAGTTCTTGCTGTTGCTTTCCATCATTACTGTCCTCTCGTCAGATCGGAAAAAATATATATATGAGATCATATCAGCTTGCACGCTAATGCAACATCTGTTAAAATGGTCAGCATATCCTGGTAACATCCTATATACAATAAAGCAAATTGAAAGAAATATGTTTTTTTATTCAGAGTTCTTCTAACGATGTTATTGTCTTATTATCAGCGCAGAGGGAGTTAAATCCATGGAGTGAAGAAAAATTATACTCCCTCCTCTCAATAATTGACAGGCGTTTCAGGAAATTTGGACATGCTAAACGCAGGCAATATCACATCCTTTCTACACAAATAAAACACGGGCTGGCCAAAGGCCACTTTAGTTGTCTTCCGCCCCCCTCCACGGGCCAGGCGCTGACTCCAACGCTCTCGGCCTGTCTCCACACAGGAAGGGACACTTTAGGACCAGCTTCCTGGTATTATGCCTTCTTAATAGACTCTAGGTGTTACAGGACTGGGCGCGGCCGCTAAAAATATTCTCCGACACTTGAAAGAGTCCTTTATTGTTCTCTGAATTTGTGAAGGATCGTTTTCCTTATTGTTCTATGGGTCTTCGGGGGGTTGCAGCGGAGACGCTCGCATTGTGGATAAATTTAGGCCAGGGACTATATTGGTTTGCTGGCTGGATGCCCTGGTGCTTTCACTAATCAGAACAGGAAGAGCAGAGGCTCTGGATTGGTGGGGGAGCAGTTCAGGCAGCTTGCAAACACTTCTAATGACAAAGATGAACAGAATAGTCAGTCTGTAACCTGTTCACTGCCATGGACCCGAATGATCATTTATAATGAACAGTTATCAATTATTGTGTATAACATAGGCTGGAATCTGGGCAGATAAAAAAAAACCCCACTATAGTTCTGTCATACAAAAAACAAATAAAAATATGAATTAATAGTTGAATTGATTAATGAAACTCCGATGTACTGCAAATTGCCATTCTTCATCTTGCCCTGGGTGCAGATGACCCTAGTTACACCTCTGGCCAGGTGATTTTTTTGTTGTTGAAAAATGATGACTTAATTTTTGATTATTTTATTTTGCAACTGATTGGAGTGTGACAATGGGCAGCAAACTGTGGTCTGGGAGGTGGTAGTTGGGTGATGTTGGGGATGCTTTGGTGGTCAGGAGGCATCTGGACTGATCGCAAAATAAAGGGGGCAGTGACCTTATGGGGGGACCAATAATGTGCCTAGGGGAGGCCTGACCCCTAAATACACCCCTGAATGCAGGGGATAACAACAGAGGTATCAAACACAGGGTATTGCAGCTAATAAATGTCTAACCTCAGGAGCTAATTTAGTAAACATATATGCAGTTCTGTGACACTAACACAGTAAATGAGATTGGAGGTTGCACCTCCCTGCAGACTCTGGGCTCTAGTGCCCGGAGTGTATGCATCATAGGAGACAGCGCAGAGTGATCCTGCCAGTAAGGTCAAGATACATATATCTAATGGGCATAAATGTTATTGCTGCAATCGTTTAATGCTTAAAAATTATTATCAAGAAGTACAGATTATAGATAGAGTCAAGTGGCACACATCTACTGTAATAAATGGATGCGGATTAAAAACTCGACAGTATATAGACAATCAATAGGTCAACATCAGATGGTCGACAGTTAAATGGTTTACGTGGACTTAGGTCCACAGGGGCAAAAGGTTGACACATTGTAATTTTTTTATATTTTAACCATAATCCTAACTGTAACCCTGAACCTACTCCTCCACCTAGTTCCTAATCCTATTCCTCCCTAGAGTGCCTACCCCTAACTTTCCCCTTCCACAGCCTTACCCTAACCCTTTGCCAAGTGCCTAACCCTAACCATCCCTTCCGGCAGCCTAACCCTAACCATCCCTTCCGGCAGCCTAACCCTAACCATCCCCTCCAGCAGCCTAACCCTAACCATTCCCCAAATGCCTAACCCTAAAAATCATGAAAAATCACATATTGACCTATTCTGTGTCATCCAGTTGCATGTCTACTGTTTAAACAAGTCGTCTTTTTCAGGCACGTCTTTTTGTATGAGCTCAATGGGCTGTTGCCCAAGGGCCCCAGGAGTATAAGGGCCCTAGACTGATAGCTGAGGTTCCCCTTTTTCCAGGGGTACCAGATTTTTTTAAATAAGACCCTGGGGAACCGGAGATATTGGACTTCAAAGCAGTTGTCTCCATCCGAGCCTGTTAATTGCTCTTCCCAGCCAGATATCACACCTGTCTGACTTAAGTTTTTCTGAGGGTATACTCCAAATGCTTGGTGGACACTGGCAGCTTGTCGCCTTCCAGCAGCTTGTCCCTGCTCCAGCTCCACATGCCTGGTATGCAGTTGTATATTTTCGTCTGTCGATTGCTCTGGCTCCTAAACTCAAGTCACCAATACCTCCTGAAAGGTGGTTTATCCCATTGAAAGCTATGAACTCTATTTCCAGGAACTGGAGATATCTGCAGTCAAGCAAGCTGCCCTCCCACCAGAAAATGGTGACTATAAAGCCCAGTCCATTTATCATCCCTCCCCTGGATATTAAACACCCCCTACCAGAAATTACTGCTCCAGATCCTACATGCTGAGTGGAAGATAGAACACTTCCTACCACCTGCAGGACATCAAAGCTGCCGCTGATAGCACCCCCCACCCCTATCAACCTAAGTCCATATCGACCATTTTAACTGTTGACCTTTTGACCCTGTCAATCTACTGACTGTTAACCATCTGGTGTTGACTGTCTATCTGTTTACTATCTTCCATCTGGGTATTCTAATACGCATAAGCGCTGCTACAATAGTGTGAAGATTCTATATATCACTAGATGTCCAAGGGGGACAGCAGAATCTTAACGGATCCCGCCGGTAATTACTGGTGTTAGGGTTAGGCACTGGGGTTAGGCTGCTGGGGGTGGGGGAGGTTAGGGTTAGGCTGCGGGGAGGTGGAGTTAGGGTTAGGCTGCAGGATGGAGCGGTTAGGGTTAGGTTGCAGGGGGTTATGTGTTAGGTTTAGTGATAACAGGATTAAAATACTTACTGGAATCTGTTGGGATTTTGGCCGTCGGGATTTTGCTGTTGCCATCCTGACCATCAGAATTGTGACTGCCGGGATTTCATACCCAACCCATCCATGGCTGCCTGGGGTTTTCTCTATCTTTTTTTTCTGTTTCTTACTTTCTCTCCTAAGCACACCCCACTCTTGTTCTCCTCCTATTTCTTTCCTTCTTATTCTGCCACTCTCATCCTCTTCATCTATTTCTCATATGAGCAGTCAATTGTATTATACAATTATAGTAAGTGACCATTGACAATCAAAATGTCATTATGCCAACGGGAGAATGACAAAACATTTATATTGTTATATAAAACGTTTTTTATTTAACAAATCAGCTTTATACCGTTAAACATAATTGTAAAGGATCACGTTTAACATTATAATGTTGATACTGTAAAGATGTTTTAACCACTTGCCTAGCATGGTTGCATTGGATGTGACCACGTCAGGCTAAGCTTTCCTCGCATGGTCGCATCTGAAGTGACTAGTCAGAAACTCCCACTCGGCAGCTGCCTGGTGGCAAGCACCACCCCACGGCTGCAGACTGGAACAGTTGCTAGGAAAATGTAAAACCACAATGTTGCGATGGCCTGATGTATCAACAGTCGATATTCTAAAAGGAAAAAATAAATCATATGTTATGGGGCAGATTCAATTGGGCGTGAGGTTTTTGGTAATTGCTCGCGCAGGGAGAGAGGACACTGCTGCAGCTGCCTCTCTCCCAAGTGGCAGCACACAGCAGCGTGGCTGTTGCAGCATGGTCCTCTCTCTCCCAGCTATCTACATAGGAAAGGGGGTGGAGGTGGCAACAGGACCCGGGAACCCTCCAGCAGGCCTGGACCCAGATAAAGAGTAACCTCCCCTCCCCCCTCTCAGCGCCACTACTCCCAGCAGCCGAATCCAGGGGGGTCATACACAGAAACAGGTAGGGTCACATACACGAAGGTCACTCACACTCAAATGCACGCACATACAAACACTCATATTATTATTATATTATTATTATTATTATTATTATTATATAAATCACCTCGTCCCATTTTCTGTCCCACATTTAAATACCAAAACCCTGTGGCTGCGGGAAAAAAACCAGCGCCGCAGGATTTTCTAATTTCCCACCCGCCTTTGGATTTCCCCATACTGTATATGTCAAAAAAAATTTGCTAATACTTATTAATTCTAGGCGCTCTGTATTACAAAAAATGATTCTATTTACAATATGTATATATATGTATATACTATATTGTTTTCAATAACAGCAGGGTGTTTTGTGCCTGTTATAGCACAAACAAGCCAAACCTTCCTTTTTTGGAAGGGAATGTACTAAGAGTGAATCACCTTGCGCTAATTAACTCAGATATGCACTGGTGTGGGTTAATAATGAAACCACAAAAATTAAATTTCTGCTAAAACAGCACTTTTAATATATTTCACATTCAACAATATTAAAAAAAATCCTAAAATAACAATATACTGTACATATTTCTCAACTAGTAGAAATGTATCAAACATCAATGGAAACAAAGTCTTATTTCTTGGAAAGGTGGATTAGTGGATATATGTGCACAAATTGAATCAGGTATGTATAAAATTATTTGTTGATCACTGAATAAATAAAATGAAATGCCACTTTTAAAAATCGAGTAAATTGATATGGCTGATACCAACGTATAAGTCCCGTTAGTGATCACCTTTGTAGAGGCAAAAGTTCAAGTGGGAACCGTTCTTAATATTGTAAATAGCTGTTGACCTTTAAGCAGTGAACCACATGTATATTACCAGCAATTGAGCTCCAGGGCTGAATGCACCGTTCTATGAGCGTCCTCCGTTTCTCCAGACAGTGAACGTAGGAAATAGTAGCCGGTAGATTGTAGGCAAGTGGATAAGCTCGCTTGAGCCGATGTTGCACTGCTTACCCGGACACCGCAGTGTGGAAGGAACCAGCTGAAGTCTGCCCAGACGTCTCTGTAAACCTCCAATGTTGCGCCACTCACACTTCCAACCTACTGCTTGGCACGATGTGGAGTCCGGTCACTTGTAACACCGGAATAGAGGGCCTGCAGGTGTCTCCCCTAACGCGTTTCGCTCAGTAATGGAGCTTTCTCACTGTTATTTATGCAGTGATCGACAATGAATTTTATATATACCTGATTCAATTTGTGCACATATATCCACTAATCCACCCTTCCAAGAAATAAGACTGGGGGGTACATTTACTAAGATTCGTATTTTCCAAATTCATGTCCAAGTTCAATCACGAATGACATCGACAGTGTAAAATTGCAACTTTTTGAATTGATTACGATGGATTTACTAAGCTGTCGTATTCGGGTTTTTCTTTTGTTCCGATGTCGATGTCATTCGTGGTTTTTTACCTATTTTTACAGCAGTGATTAGCAAAACACTGCCGACTTTTTTACAATCAATCTCGGCCGGATCTGTGTGATCCGTGCTGGGGTTTTTTTTTTTTAATTAAACACTGTAAAATAATTAAAAAAAATGCGTGGGGTCCCCCCTCCTAAGCATAACCAGCCTCGGGCTCTTTGAGCCGATCCTGGTTGCAAAAATATGGGGAAAAAAATTACAGGGGTTCCCCCATATTTAAGCAACCAGCATCGGGCTCTGCGCCTGGTCCTGGTCCCAAAAATACGGGGGACAAAAAGAGTAGGGGTCCCCCGTATTTTTAAAACCAGCACCGGGCTCCACTAGCTGGACAGATAATGCCACAGCCGGGGGTCACTTTTATATAGTGCCCTGCGGCCGTGGCATCAAAAATCCAACTAGTCACTCCTGGCCGGGGTACCCTGGGGGAGTGGGGACCCCTTCAATCAAGGGGTCCCCCCCCCCAGCCACCCAAGGGCCAGGGGTGAAGCCCGAGGCTGTCCCCCCCCATCCAATGGGCTGCGGATGGGGAGGCTGATAGCCTTTGTTGTAAAAGAAAAGATATTGTTTTTAGTAGCAGTACTACAAGGCCCAGCAAGCCTCCCCCGCATGCTGGTACTTGGAGAACCACAAGTACCAGCATGCGACGGAAAAACGGGCCCGCTGGTACCTGTAGTACTACTACTAAAAAAATACCCAAAAAAAGACAAGACACACACACCGTGAAAGTATAATTTTATTACATACATACACACATACATACATACTTACCTTAAGTTCCCACGCAGGTCGGTCCTCTTCTCCAGTAGAATCCAAGGGGTACCTGTTGAAGAAATTATACTCACGAGATCCAGGGGTCCAGGCTCCTCGGGAAATCCAGGGGTAATCCACGTACTTGACAAAAAAAACAAAACGGTGTCCCGACCACGAACTGAAAGGGGACCCATGTTTGCACATGGGTCACCTTTCCACGAATGCCAGAAACCCACTTTGACTTCTGTCTAAGTGGGTTTCTTCAGCCAATCAGGGAGCGCCACGTTGTAGCACTCTCCTGATCAGCTGTGTGGTCCTGTCCTCACTGACAGGCAGCACACGGCAGTGTTACAATGTAGCGCCTATGCGCTACATTGTAACCAATGATGGGAACTTTCTGCCCTGCGGTTGACCTAAAGTGACGTCACCGCTGAGCAGAAAGTTCCCATCATTGGTTACAATGTAGCGCATAGGCGCTACATTGTAACACTGCCGTGTGCTGCCTGTCAGTGAGGACAGGACCACACAGCTGATCAGGAGAGTGCTACAACGTGGCGCTCCCTGATTGGCTGAAGAAACCCACTTAGACAGAAGTCAAAGTGGGTTTCTGGCATTCGTGGAAAGGTGACCCATGTGCAAACATGGGTCCCCTTTCAGTTCGTGGTCGGGACACCGTTTTGTTTTTTTTGTCAAGTACGTGGATTACCCCTGGATTTCCCGAGGAGCCTGGACCCCTGGATCTCGTGAGTATAATTTCTTCAACAGGTACCCCTTGGATTCTACTGGAGAAGAGGACCGACCTGCGTGGGAACTTAAGGTAAGTATGTATGTATGTGTGTATGTATGTAATAAAATTATACTTTCACGGTGTGTGTGTCTTGTCTTTTTTTGGGTATTTTTTTAGTAGTAGTACTACAGGTACCAGCGGGCCCGTTTTTCCGTCGCATGCTGGTACTTGTGGTTCTCCAAGTACCAGCATGCGGGGGAGGCTTGCTGGGCCTTGTAGTACTGCTACTAAAAACAATATCTTTTCTTTTACAACAAAGGCTATCAGCCTCCCCATCCGCAGCCCATTGGATGGGGGGGGACAGCCTCGGGCTTCACCCCTGGCCCTTGGGTGGCTGGGGGGGGGACCCCTTGATTGAAGGGGTCCCCACTCCCCCAGGGTACCCCGGCCAGGAGTGACTAGTTGGATTTTTGATGCCACGGCCGCAGGGCACTATATAAAAGTGACCCCCGGCTGTGGCATTATCTGTCCAGCTAGTGGAGCCCGGTGCTGGTTTTAAAAATACGGGGGACCCCTACTCTTTTTGTCCCCCGTATTTTTGGGACCAGGACCAGGCGCAGAGCCCGATGCTGGTTGCTTAAATATGGGGGAACCCCTGTCATTTTTTTTCCCATATTTCTGCAACCAGGATCGGCTCAAAGAGCCCGAGGCTGGTTATGCTTAGGAGGGGGGACCCCACGCAATTTTTTTAGAAAAAATAAGCACTTTCCCACCCCTTCCCACTGATATACATGCACGGATCTCATGGATCCGTGCATGCCTATCCAATCACGAATAAAAAAAAAAGGTCTGTTTTTTTTTAGCACTTTTTTTACGAGTTGTAATTTTTCACGGCAGTGTTTGTTTTTTTTTTGCTTTGCACTTCTTAGTAAATGACCGAGATTCATACTTAAACAGCCGCGTTTTGACCGATGGTGTATTCATTCGTAATTTTTTACCTGAACTTGCAAAAAATTACGAATGCCCTCATCACTGCCGTGATTAGTGCTTAGTAAATTACCGAGATGACACTTTGATGAAAAAACGGCATCTCGGTCAAAATCGGGAGCTTAGTAAATTTCCCCCTTTGTTTCCATTGATGTTTAATACATTGCTACTACTTGAGAAATATGTACAGTATATTGTTATTTTAGGATTTTGAAAAAAAAATATTGTTGAATGTGAAATATATATATGTATTAAAAGTGCTATTTTAGCAGAAATTTCATTTTTGTGGTTTTATTATTCACCCACACCAGTGCATATCTGAGTTAATAAGTGCAAGGTGACTCACTCTTTGTGTATTCTCTCTATTTACCAATCATTGCAGCAACTGACAGCATCATTTATCACCTGCAGTGCCCATTGCAAGGACTCTCCACACAATTAAGAAAGCATACCTTGAAACAAAAAATGCTATCGCAGATGCACTATAATAAAAAAAATTCCACTTACGCGGAGAAGGCTTTTGACAGGATTGACTGGCAGTTCATGGAGGGTCTTCCCGGGCACATGGGATTGGGTCAAACTGTCTTCACCGTATTTTAAACCTATACAGGTCTCCATCAGCTAAGGTTCGTGTGAACGGTGTTCTCTCAGACCCCTTCCCCATATGGAATGGGACGAGACAGGGGTGCCCTCTGTCATTGCTTATATTCGTACTCTGCATGGAGGCACTTGCAAAGGCAATTCGAGCCAACCCAAACATTCACAGTATACGGGCCGGTAACCTTGAATGTAAACTGGCATTATATGCAGATGACCTCTTAGCTACCTTAACCGACCCGGTGACTTCCCTTCCCGCACTCATGCAGAAATTCCATAGGTTCAAGCTGCTTTCCAACTTTAAGATTAATTATACCAAATCGTTTGCTCTGAACATCTCAACTCCTCCGCGTGTGATTGAGGGTCTCTGTGACTCATACTCATTCCAATTGCACCCCTCTCAACTTAAATATTTAGGAGTTCTTCTAATTAGAGAAAACACTGACCTATACCCATTGAACTTTCTCCCTCCCTTACACAAGATCAAAGCTGATCTTGATAAACGGTCTACACTCACACTTACTTGGTTGGGTTGGGCGGTTCTTCCCAAAGTCCTTTATTTGCTCCAAATCTTTCCTATTTCAATCTTTAGTTGGTCGATTTATTTGGGGAAGACAAGGACACCGACTTTCACAGTCAGTTCAGATCCGTGACCGTACGGAAGGACGGCTACAGCTTCCCCACTTTATTAGCTACTATCATGACGTCCACCTAGCTAGAATCATTGAAATGTCTAAAATACCCGCCACTAAACAATCGGCACTAATTACAGCAAGAGTTATAGATACCCCCTTGCATATAATTCCCTGGTTACGGAGGACCCTACTCTGAGCCCTATCCTCAACGTGTGGAAAAGAGTTAGACATCTAATGTCCCTTAGTCCCGGCCCATCACTACCAACGCCTCTACTACTCAGCCCAGGCTTACCCCAAACCCCCTTTCTTTACTACCACTATCTGTTTGGGCTAGGGCGATTATGCCATCTAACAGGACCAGTCGGATTCCGCTCCTTTGCAGACCTACAACAAACACATGGATTGCCGTCCAGTTCTTTCTGGGCTTATTTGCAATTTAGGCACTATGTAGCCACACTACCGATCCATGCAGAAGGGTGGAACCTGACTTCATTTGAATTTCTCTGTATCTCAGAGACTATGCCCCGACACTTAGTGTCCCTATTATACAAGCACTGCCTTGCCAATATTCCTCTCCAACCCATCCCATTTATTAAAGCTTGGCAAAAAGACATCCAAAAGGACTTAACCAATGAACAATGGTCCTTTGTCAGCTCCCCTTCTCTCCAGGTATTGGAAACACAGTATAAGATTGTTTCCAGATGGTATCGATGCCCTGACCAACTACACCAAATGTTCCCGAGTGTATCTGAACTTTGTTGGAGATGTGGTCATTCACAAGGCACTCTTTTCCACATATGGTGGCAGTGTCCAATAATAGCAAACTTTTGGCAACAGGTTCGATCCATCACTGAACAACTTAATGGACTTCTAGTTCCTCAGACACCCGAATTTTGGTTGCTCAATCTAATGGATATCCCACTATCTCATTTCAAGAATTCTTTATTGCGACATCTTATGAATGCTGCTAGAGCCACCATTCCATGTTTATGGAGATCTACCACACAACCCCCTATCTCCAAATGGTACCAAAGGATCGATTTCTATATGGCAATGGAAAACTTCTGCTAGCAGTCCTCTCCACAGTTTAATGCAACCTGGTTTGAATGGCTAGAATTTAAGGAAACACCGGAATATAGGGCCAATATGACTACTTATTTCCCCACTGTACAATAAGGCTGTGATGGTTAGAGAGATTCCCCCTTTATTTTTTCTTTCCTTCTTGTCGCTTTTATTAAACTCCAATGTTCTTTCTGCATTTTTTCCCTTTTTATTTTTACTTTTGTCTGTAATTTGTTATTAAAAACACAACAAGACTATTTAAGTCATTGTTTAAATTATGCAGCTTGGAACATATATAGAGTTTTACTTCTACGTTCTAGATAACTGCTGAAATGATGATTAGTATTGATGTATACTTCTGCTGTATGAAACGGTTTCTTGTTGTACTCCACTCTCTTATCAATAACACAGAGCTTGCAATAAAAAAAAAATGTATTATCCAAATCTATTTAGCCTCATTCCCATTCCTTCCTTTGCGGGTCCGCTTCTTGAAGCATTTTGCCAGGGGAGGGGAGGGGCCTAATGGCATGAGAATCCATGCCCCAAATACCCCCCCCCCCCAAAAAAAAAAAAAAAAAAAAAAAAAGTGTATAACTGCATCTCCACTCCGGAAAAGCAAGAAATCATGGCAAGTATAAGTAGAAACAATGCCACGCATCTGCTTTGACTTGCTGGATGTGCATGATCAGTTAATCTGAGATGCAAGCTGATACAGACTACTAATTAACCGGGCCCAGGGTTTTTTAAGGGGCCCAGAAGTGGCTCAGGCCAGCTGTGAAGGGGAAATAGTGCCCCCCTTCTTAACACACATAGTAGTTTTCATTATATATTTTTTGGAAGGGAGGGGGCAGATTTCCAGGATTTGGCCCTGCCTCACCCTACCCGGGACCATCATTGCTCTATACGGCCCTGGGAGTATGTAATACCATTTCCGACTTTCATAATAGAAAAAAAATCAGAAACAATACAAGTGAATGTGACAGTACAGTATGTTAAGCATAAAACATCATGTAAGATGGAACGTGAGACAAACGAGGTATGTTAAGCACATACTACCTGATGTCACTTCGTAGAATATGATAAATAGTTGAAAAATAATTCTTAAGAGGTTAGTACAACAATAAAGGTCAAAAAGGATATTGCAAGGAAAGACAGAGATAGTACAGAGAGACGTGAGAATATCCGACTGAAGAAGAAGGCCATCGTGAGAGACACATAGAAAACTGTACAAACTACAAATATAGCATATTTTCATACAGGATATCCTCCTGCTATCGCTTTCCTTGTGGGATAACTTATTACTTTTCCCTTGAATAAAGATATTATAGTAATAGTAACTTTTGCATCACTTAACCCCGTATTTCCCAAGCTCGGTCCTAACAGTCCAGGTTTTAAGAATATCCATGCTTGAGAACAGATTATTTAATTGGTACCACAACAGTAATTGTGATTTAACTATCTGTGTTCCAGTATGGATAGCCTTAAACCTGGACTGTTAGGATGCCTTGAGGACCGTAGGATGTTTAGGAAACACTGGTTTAGCCTTGAGAAAACCGTTCTGAAACCATTGCTGCTTAATTTTATCTATTGACCAAATTGTTACAGTATACTGTATATTCAAATAAATGACAACTATATTATTACACCTCCAAAACTTGATTTAATTGAAGCCAAATCTAAAAATCCATAGAAGTGAGAAAGAGACTTTTAACTGATTGTAAACCCTCTCACTGAGAATGATGGCGATGGGAGAGATTACCAGTATAAATCCATCCTGTCTCTGACTTGTTCAGTAGGTTTCGGAGCTCTCAGGTAATTACATAACTGACACTGGGAAGGTGAGGGCTCAGACACTGTCAGTAATTGTAATGTAACTGTTAATTAGTAAGGGTGTTTTATAGTTACTCCCAGCAGCGGCTGCAGCTCCTTGGCTGCAATGCTGACCACATAGTACAGGGTGGAACCGCTTAGCCAGTGACGTGCTGTGAGGTAAATGGCTGTGGAGGCACTGGCTAGTACCAGAGCCAGATTTACACACAATATATGAGCCCAATGGTACATGTGGGCATTATACACAGGGCAGCAGTATATACGGGTTGGGTATGTGTGACCAGCGATCTCCTACATCCCGTATATACTGCTGGAAATTTGGTGAGTTGTGATCAGAGATGTGCGGGCAAGGTAGGCAGTCTTACTCCAGAGTTTTGACTATATAAAAATTATTAGAATACTACAAATAAGATATTTAGAATATATTCTTTGTATATCTCATATTATTTTTATAGTCAAAACTTTGGAGTGTACGGGAGTATCACAAGAGAAGCTCTGCCTCTCTTCACCACACTTCACTGCGCTTAGTACATATAAACATGCAGTACATGTTCTTATGTATGAAATATATGTGCTGGCTGGTTCCCACGGGGATCTGCAGCGATGTGTGCATCAGGCACCATGTGGCACCCCGGACTCAGTATAAGGCTTCACACACTGTTCCTAAACCTTCCCCCAGATTCCCATTGGCTAGTTTCACAGGAGTCTGTGGCAGACTTAGGAGAAGTAAATGGACACCTAGCATGAAATTACCAATGTGTCATCCTCCCACAAAAATACATAACCCACGGTCTAACAGCCTGTTTCGGCTTAGAGCTTACGCCTTCCTCATATACACGTGTGTATATATAATATATATATATATATATATATATATATACACACACACACACACACACACACACACACGCTTTATGCGTCATACACAGCCTATAAACACCCTCTGCGACAGTCACTCACAGCATGCTGCCCCAATTTTCCCATTGTGATTAATGCGGCCAGCCATGTAGCTTACCATAGTACTGCGCAGCTGTGATGCATGATTTGCAGCTTATTCCAATAATAAGGTAAGGTTCTTAAATCCTAATTAAAAAATAAAAATGGAAAATGGGGGGGGGGGTAATGTTGTGCTACATGTCGGTCTGATCCCTAAACCTGCCTGTGTTGATACTAATTCTGGGAATCCTTTTCTGCTGTGAAATGGTGTATAGTCTAAAAAGCCTAAGTACAAGTGCTTCAAGTGTCACAAGTTGATACATAATGCCTCAGAATGTAGAGCAAGTAAACCAAGGGTATTTCATTTTCTTCATGAAGACATGACAGAAAAAATGAGTCAACATTAAATGAACAGTCACTACAAAGATTGCAGGTACATGGACTCTGGAGCCATGAGCACTTTAGCTGTTATGATAGTTGATTCAAGTCACTAAAGTCATGTGAGCCTGCAGGGCCGTAACTAGGTGTGTGCCAGCAGTGCCCTGCCCACAGCGCATATGTACTGTGGGCGCAGAACCGCTGGCAGCATGGCCCAGATGGAGAAGTGCCCACAATGAGTAGCTGCTTGACTTTAGAGCTGCGGCAGGTGGCGTAAATTGGACGGCCGCTGCAGTGCTGGGGTTAAGGGTAAGCTGCTGGGGGACACAGAGCAGGAGAGGCCAGAAGCTCCTCCTTCTCTACTCTCTGCTGCTGCTGTCGCCGATGTACCGTCCCTCCTCCTTCGGCGCCCCCTGGTCACTGTCCTGCAACCTCTGCTCCGTGGATATTGAACCCGGGCGGAGAAGATGACTGCAGTGCCGGTCTGGATGCAGACCCCCAGGTGCCACTGCTGCTGGAGGATGGTGGTGACCCCTGGCTGCTGCTCTGAAGGAGAAGAGCGCCCTGGAGCAGATGAGGAAATTCCTGTCTGACCCGCAGGTGTGCTGGTAAAGAGGAGCATGCTGAAAGGTGACTCACTCTCTCCCCCCCTCCCCCACCTCTCTCTCTCCCTCCCCTCTGTTGTAATGTGTAAAAAGGTGGACTCTGCCTGCCTTAATGTGTAAAAAAAGGGGGACTCTGCCTGCCGTAATGTGTAAAAAGGGGACTCAGCTGCTGTAATGGGACTCTGCTGCCTAATGTGTAAAAAGGGGGACTCTGCTGCCTAATGTGTAAAAAGGGGACTTTGCCTGCCTAATGTGTAAAAAAGGGGGACTCTGCCGCTGTAATGTGTAAAAAAGGGACTCTGCCTGCTGTAATGTGTAAAAAAGGGACTCTGTCTGCCGTAATTTGTAAAAAAGGTGGACTCTGCTGGCGTAATGTGTAAAAAGGTGGACTCTGCTGCCTAATGTGTAAAAAGGAGGACATCCTGCTGTAATGTGTAAAAAAGGGGACTCTGCCTGCCATACTGTGTAAAAAAACGGGGACTCCTGCTGTAATGTCTAATGTGTAATAAGGGGGACTCAGCCTGCAGTAATGTGTAAAAAAAAAAAAAAGTGACTCTGCCAGCCATAATGTGTAAAAAAGGAGTACTCAGCCTGCAGTAATGTGTAAAAAGGAGACTCTACCTGCCTTAATGTGTAAATAAAAGGGACCCTGTCTGCCGTAATGTGTAAAAAAGGGGAGTCTGTCTGCCGTACTGTGTAAAAGAGAACTCTGCCTGCCGTACTGTGTAAAAGGGGACCTTTCCTCCTGTACTGTGTAAAATGGGACTCTGCCTGCCAAACTGTGTAAAAGGGGACTCTACCTGGCATAATGTGTGCTAGAGGCTATATCTGGAGTAATGTGTAAAATGGGGCTCTACCTGGCGTAATGCGTAAAAGGGGCTCTACCTGGTGTAACGTGTGTAAGTGGTGCTGCTGTGCAGCGTAATTTGAATAATGGAGACTTTTGTACAGCGTAATATTATGAATTGGTATTATTTTGTGGCCACACCCCTATATTTTTGGCACACGCCTACGGCGTGCACTGGCCGTGTTTTGTATATGGGGGGGGGGAGGGTGTCGATGCTGCTTCTTGCACACAGCACTAAAATGTCTAGATACGGCACTGTGAGCATGTATATGTCCGAGGAATAGGAGATTTAAGTCCTAAATGTCTAGAAAGCTGAGACAATTACTTACTGTGTGCTTCAGGATCCAGGGAGAAACAGCTTTCACAGACATAGAGAATACAGTGTTTGTACCAGATCTGATTGCCACAAGTGTACTGGAAAAGAAGTGATACAAGGACCAAATCACAGAGGGACAGTGGGTTGTGTACAATATAAGAAGGAATGTAATTTCAATGGCAACAGGTGCTAACAACTGCATATCCTAGACACTAAGGGTGTGTGACCATAGCGTGCTAAGGGCATGGCCACTCCTCTTTGGGGGCGTATCTAGCATATCAGAAGCACCCACTCACAGGAGCATGGAATGCCTCTCAGCCAGGGCAGTAGAGAGCCAGGCTGGGCCCAGGTACTTTTCAGGGGGCATGGCCTAATCAAAGGAGTCGTGGACCTGGGCCCCTCTATCAGACCTGGGGCCAGGTAATTTGTACCCTCCTCCTTCCCTCTCTTGGCGCCACTGCTGATAACGGTGGAGAATATAAGAACATAGATCTATAGTAGCTTTGTTTCTAATGCGGAATGGCATATAACACCAAATAATGATTGCCTATACACCTGAGCAAAATGGCAAGAGCATGAGCGAGAAGGACGGTAGAACAATAATTGAAAAAACACAGACTGTACTAAGTGATGCTGGTCCAGACTAGAGATTCTGGGCAGAGACAATCCTAGCTGCTGTATACATGTTTGCCGAAAATGCGTATTAATCGAAGTGCAATGCAACTAGGACGCACAAGGAGACCGTGGTAATTAATTTGATATAAGACACTTGTATATCTGTGCTGGAGGAAGAGAAATGCTGATGCACACTAGTAACACTAAGAACACTGATAGTATAAATTATTTAAATAAACTCTCACAATTAACATGGAGTAAAAGTGAAGTTCTTAGCACTTAAATGTAAAAGTTTTAATACGTGCTCTACCTGAAGGTAACACCTAGATACATTTATATAATGTGATAGTATTAGAGATGTTAGGGACCCATGTGTAATGCAGTCACCTGGTCATGGTACATGGGCCCACATTTTTCCACAAATGTGTGCTAAGAACTTCACTTGTACTCTATGTTAATTGTGAGGGTTTATTTAAATTATACAGTATATACTATTCCGTGATCTTAGTGCTAGTAGTGAGCATCAGCATTTCTCTTCCTCCAGCATAGTATTAGAAGCCTCAGCATGATAGCACCTCTTAATATCTTTAGTAATAGGGTATGGAGTCCAGCTCCCCCCTCTTGTATATCTGTGTGTGACTGAGTCTGAAACTGTACACAAAGTATTACAAAGTAGCATCAGCAGCTTTTTCCCCAAAACAAGTTCTGTTCTACTATGTACACAGATTCAGTCACATACAATACACAAATATCATATATCAAACTAATCTGCACAGTCTCCCTGTGTGTAAACTGTGATTAATAGTGTTCACTCTAGGCTGTTTTAGCAGGGCGCCGCGCCCTGCCTGTTTTTTAACAGGCAAAACCCGCCCTGCCCCTTTTGCGGCGCCCTGCTAGAACAGCCGCCCGCTCCCTGCCCTCCCGGCGTGTATAGATGCCGTGCGCATGCGCGCGGCATCCATTCACGCATTGGGAGAGGGCTGGGGGAAGCCCAGCACCGACGGAGGTGCTGGGCACGCCCCCAACAGTGACGTCGCCGGCCACAGACGCTCTCTATAGTAGCGTCTGTGGGCCGCACCACCCCCTAAAATGACGGAGGCGTGGCCACGCCCCCTAATTTGCGTGTCCGCGCCCCCATTTTGGACGCGCGCGCGGCTTCGCTGCGCGCGCACATGTGCCCCCGGAGTCCGGCGCCCTGCCCCTTTTCACTCCTAGAGTGAACACTAGATTAAGACACATTTTAGGCAAAAAAAAGATGCCAGATGTTAGCAGAGTTGCACTGGACCCTACGGGTCACTCACGCCAGGCATCTCGCTCTGCACAGTGTATTGAGGCTAGATGTATGAAGACACATCTGTACCTCAAAAATCGAGCACCTACAGTGACAGTGAAAGACAAATCACCATTTAAGCATGATCCAGTTAAAAGCTGAGGGTCCGGCATCACAGTGTCTTTAGGTTCAGTGCATATGCCCATATTTCTAAGGAGAAAACCAGATCTGAAGTCCATCTGTGTCACCCCTGTGATGTTAGTGTATTAGAATGCTTAATATTTGTAGACACTCCCTTACTAATCTGTGTAAGCCTGAATCTTCAGTGATGGTCCCTAGGACCAGGGGGATGCTGGGAAGTGGGTGGTCCAGTGTGCAGTGTGTCTGGAGTTGGTGATGGAATAAAAAGCACAGCAGTGAACTCACATGTTTCTGTGTCCTGATGACTGGATTTACAAACATATGAACAAAACATGGTGTCAGAAGGAGTTTAACTTGGACTGCTAGTGCTCTCAGAGTGTGAAAGACTCCTGCAGAAGTCTGTAAGGCTGTGATACTCTGTGTCTGCAAAGCCTGCCGTGTGCTCCTCTCTTCAAACAGTGAGTAACCATGGATAAACTAGCTCCTCCAACCGGCATGCTGATGTCTGGTAACTTGTCTGAAAACTGGAAAAGATTTAAGCAAAGGTTTAATATATATCTTGCTGCATGTGGAGCTGATACAGAGGCTGACAAAACGAAGGCATCCATTTTCCTCCATGTGATAGGAGAGGATGTGCTGGACATTTATAATAGTTTTCAGTTTGATGAGGGGCAGAATATGGTGCTATCTTCTATAATGCAAAAGTTTGAAGATTACTTTGTGCCAAGGAAAAATGTGACATATGAAAGATATAAGTTTTTCACATGTGATCAGAAGTCTGTAGATGGATTTGATCAGTATGTTACAGAGCTGCAATCACTCAGTAAAACCTGTGAGTTTGGTGATTTAAAGGATTCACTGATTAGAGATCGTATTGTCTGTGGAATACCTGATAATGGACTCAGAGAGAGATTGATGAGAGAGCAAGACCTAACACTAGATAAGGCAGTGACTATGTGCAGATCCGCAGAAATAACTAGATTTCAAGCCAAAAAGTTACACAAGGAAGTTGATGCTGCTGTCCATGTAGTTCAGAACACAGAGCCAAGCAAACCTCCATTCTCAAGAATGAAGCAGTCTAAGCCACAGTCTAATAAGGAAATGTGTAGTAGATGTGGAAATTCTCACAATCCTAAAATGTGCCCTGCTTATGGTAAAACCTGCATGAAATGTGGTAGACTTAATCACTTTGCCAAATGCTGTAAAATGAAAAGGGAAACAAGCAATGTGCATGCTGTTAAACAAACAGAGGAATTCTTTGTAGATTGCATTGAACTTTGCAGTGCAGATAAGAAAGAATGGACTGTCCCTTTAACTGTGAACGAGATTGTCATTCCCTTTAAGCTTGATACTGGCGCACAGGTGAATTTAATATCGTTTCAAGACTATAAGACTTTTAGAGTAAAACCTAAAATTCATCCAGCCAAAGTGAAAGTTACAGGGTACACTGGGGAGGAAATTCCTGTGAAAGGTACATGCTTAGTGACACTGAAATATAAGGGCCAACAGTTTAAAACATCTCTACTGATTGCGGATAAAAATGTGCAACCGATTCTAGGATTAAGTTCCTGTGAGAAACTAAGCTTGCTAAAGAAAGTTTTTATGGTGACATCACAAGTAGAAGATAACTGCAAATCGATGTTTACAGAATACAGAGACTTGTTTGAAGGTCTAGGTTGTTTGCCTGGAGAGCATAAAATAAATATAGATACACAAGTTTCTTCAGTGATACACCCCTGTAGAAAAGTGCTGTTTGCGCTGAGAGAAAAACTGAAACAAGAGTTAAATCGCATGGAAGCCTTGGGTGTGATACAGAAAGTTGATGAGCCTACTGAATGGGTAAGCGCCTTAGTAATTGTTGAAAAGAAAAATGGACAACTCAGAATATGTCTAGACCCCAGAGATTTAAACAAAGCTATTAAACGAGAACATTTTAAACTACCAACCAGAGATGAAATCATGTCGCAATTTGCGGGAGCAAAATGGTTCAGTAAATTGGACGCATCTTCAGGATTCTGGCAAATGAAGCTAGATGAGGCCAGCTCAAAGCTTTGTACATTTAATACACCAGAAGGTCGATACAGATTTCTTCGACTACCATATGGAATATTATCTGCTCCAGAAGTATATCACAAAAAGATACACATGATTTTTGAACATATTCCAGGTGTTGAAACAATGATGGATGACATTATTGTCTGGGGATCTACAAAGGAATAACATTATTCTAGATTGAGACAAGTAATGGAACTTGTCAAGAAAGTGAATCTAAAGCTAAACAAGGACAAATGTGAATTTGGCGTGAATACACTTACCTTTATGGGCGACGTGGTCTCGGATCAAGGTGTAAAACCAGACCCAAGGAAAATATCAGCCATAGTGAACATGGAACGTCCTAACAACAAAGACGACGTCAGAAGATTCCTAGGAATGATTACTTACTTAGGAAAGTTTATTTCTCAACTCTCTGAACGAACAGCCTCTCTTAGATGGTTGTTGGACAAAGATAACGAGTGGATGTGGTCACATGAACAAGAAGAAAGTTGGCAAAACTTGAAACAGATCATTACAGAGCAACCAGTGTTAAAATTCTTTGATCCTGGTTAAAGAATAAGAATTTCAGCAGATGCTTCGCAATTTGGCCTAGGCTCAGTGCTGTTACAAGAACATGAGGATACATGGCAACCAGTAATCTATGCATCAAGAGCACTGACAAGTGCTGAAACAAGGTATGCTCAGATAGAAAAAGAACTTCTAGCGATCACATATGCATGTCAGTGATTTCATCAGTTTGTGTATGGTCAAACATTTACAGTGGAAACTGACCACAAGCCATTGGTAGCTATCATGACTAAATCATTACATGACTGTCCCATGAGAATTCAACGAATGCTTATCAGACTACAGAAATATGATGTACACTTGCTGTACTGTCCCGGCAAATACATGTACATTGCTGATACAGTTTCTCGTGCTGTGGACAAAAGTGAAGGTTCCAAAAGTCTGATGGATGAAGAGATAGAAGCCTATGTTAATTTGATCGTAGCTTCTCTACCAGTGTCTCTTGCAAGACAAGAACAGATTAGGAAAGAAACTGAGACAGATGACACAATGAAAGTGTTGAAAGATATCATTCTGAAAGGTTGGCCAGCAGAAAAACATGCATGCCCGCTGTCTATCCATGATTATTGGATGTACCGCAGTGACATTACAGTTGTCGATGGTATTATTTACAAAGGCAATAGGTTTGTCATACCTGCACGACTAAGAAAAACTATGCTGTGCAAGATACATGAAGGCCACTTAGGAGAAGAAAAATGTAAGCGGAGAGCGCGTGAAGTTATGTATTGGCCAAGAATGAACCAAGACATAGCACAGACTACAGCTACATGTGAATTATGTCTTACGTATAGACCGAAACAACAAGTCGAGCCACTGAGTCCTCACGCAGTGCCAGAGAGACCGTACCAGAAAGTTGGCACAGATTTGTTTGATTGTAATGGGAAAACGTACATTGTCGTGACTGATTATTACTCTAACTACCCTGAGGTGAAGACACTACATACAACTACTAGTAAAGCCGTAATCAATTGCATGAATTCAATCTTTGCAAGGCATGGTGTTCCTATGGAAGTGTTCACTGACAATGGTCCTCAGTTTTCCAGTGCTGAATTTAGACAATTTGCTGATGAGTGGGAATTTGTCCATAATATGTCAAGTCCCCACTATCCACACTCAAATGGGTTGGTGGAAAGTTCAGTAAAAACTGTAAAGAGTCTCATGAAAAAAGCTCAAGAAGGTAAAGACGATTTCTACAAAAGTCTTTTAATCTACCGCAGTACACCTTTACAGAATGGACTTTCTCCTGCACAAATGCTGATGGGAAGGAGGATTAGAGCAAATCTCCCGATACATGATGAACTGCTTAATACACATAACTCAGCGTTGGTCAGACTGAGTAAGGAACGTCAACAGGCGAAACAGAAACTGTTCCATGACAGGCGAACAAGACGCTTATCTGATCTAAAATCGTGTGACCAAGTCCGTCTCAGAGATCACGAGAAAGGTATTTGGGTGCAGAAAGGTATTGTGCAAGCACAAGTAGCACCAAGATCTTATACTATACGTACAGAGCATGGAACGGAAGTAAGAAGAAATCGGGTGGATTTAAGATCTCAACCTACCCATAATGAAGACAACATGACTGAAGAATATCCTTCATCTGACATGTATGATGATCCTGATAATGGTGAACCAACCACGATTCTAGAAAGGTCCAACATGGTCGATGAAACACAGACTGTGTGTGAAAGACCCAGAAGGGAAATACGCAGACCTGAGAGACTCATTGAAATGTGTTAGATGATGTTCTTAATATGACGTAGTTAATTGTTGCATTGAAGCGTATAGGGCTTATCTTTAAAGAAAAGAGGATGTGATGTTAGTGTATTAGAATGCTTAATATTTGTAGACACTCCCTTACTAATCTGTGTAAGCCTGAATCTTCAGTGATGGTCCCTAGGACCAGGGGGATGCTGGGAAGTGGGTGGTCCAGTGTGCAGTGTGTCTGGAGTTGGTGATGGAATAAAAAGCACAGCAGTGAACTCACATGTCTCTGTGTCCTGATGACTGGATTTACAAACATATGAACAAAACAACCCCATCTGTCTGCCCCTCCCTTTTAAGGGCTCCATACACTAGAACGATATGTCTGAGGCTGCAGTCGGGGGCGATTACCCTTGAACTCTCCCGGGAGCTTCCCGGGAGTGGTTCCATACGATTCCAAATTATTTGGTACAGGCGATTTATCGCAATGCATTCACATGTACCATAAGATATATCTGATGGGCTGGATTAGGGTGCTAGGAGGGCTGGCCCAAAGGCATATAACTAGCAGCAGCCATTAGCCCTGTGGACACTGCAGCTATAGAATATGTGATTGGCTGGATTGGTGCTAGGGGGGTGGGCTAAATAGCCATATAAATAGCAGCAGCCATTTTAGCCATGTGCACACTGCTGCTCTGTGATTAGTGAAGCTGGTTTATACCTTCCGAGCGTTCCACATTGCTAGTGTGCTTTGCTTTGGTTTTTCTGAACAAAGTGTTCTTTATCCTGTTCTGTGATGGATTCCTACAGGTATCAACTTCTGCCAGCCTATGGCTATCTGAAGCTGAAACGTGGCAGGGATCTTAAACGGAAGAGGCAGAGGTCTGTTTGGAGTAAGGAGTGGCTGTTGAAGAGGGGGACTCTCTCTCACATGTCTCTCCTGACCGAGATTAGGGAGAACAACCCCGAGGAGTATCGGAACTACCTGCGAATGGATGACGCTACCTTCCAGGAGTTGCTGGGCCTTGTGACTCCCTACATCGAGAGGCAGGACACCAATATGCGGAGGGCCATCACTGCTGAGGAGAGGCTGACTGCTACTCTGAGGTTCCTGGCTACAGGCCGGTCGTTGGAGGACCTGAAGTTTGGGACCCTCATCTCCCCCCAGGCTTTGGGTCGGATCATCCCTGACACCTGCAAGGCCATTGTAAAGGTGCTGCAGGACCAGTATTTAAAGGTAAATAAAATACACACCACGCCTGTTTAGTTACTCTTAAACTGTTCATAGAAAAAAAGTTTTTTTTTTTTTTTAACCAACTGTGCAAATTTATGCAATTATTTGCCAACATGGCACATAGAACTTTATGCAATTAGTTGCCAACATGGCACATAAAAATGTAAAAAAACCCATCATATCACAATTTGTATATATATATATATATATATATATATATATATTTTATATATATATATATATATATATATATATATCTAAAATGAAATAATTAAAAGGATGAAATTATAATTTATTTTACTTTTCATTCCCAATAAATGTACTTTCACTCCTAAAATAGAGGGCTGTATGGTGTTTTGGGTACAGATTGGATTGGGAGAATACACACATGCTGTAAAGTGCAGAATATATGGTCCCAGCCCCATTATTATGCACCTGCAGCATGCGTGTATCCTCCCCCAAAAATATGCCCCCAAACACCATATAGCCTATATCGCACCATATTTATTGGGAATTATAAGATGCCTACAAATCTTCAAACTGGGCATGTCCTCCTCTGCCTCCAGCATAGCAGAGTATATGGCTGAGGAGCAGGTGGGTGGGGGAGTAGGCTGTGGTTGGGTGGGCGGAATGAGATGGGGTTGGGTGGGCGGAATAGGATGGGATTGGGTGGGAGGAAGAGTGAGAGGATGGCAGTAAAATAGTACGACATCACCATGGAGTTTGGATTTTCGGGCTTTGTTCAGCATCTTTAAATTGAGACGCTGAATCTGCTCCGCTTGACCCGGGGTGAGGGTTCGCATTGCAGAGGACATAAATTCCCCAAATTTGGAGTAGTGGTCGGGGGGTGGGGCTGGGCAAGTCTTGACTTTATATCCTCGAATATGAGGTCTTCGCCCTCCTGGGCGGTGTTTTTTTTTAGGGGGGGGGGGGGTTACTCTTCCGGGGGTGCAGCGCAGGAGCTGGTGTTGCAGAGGTATCAGGGGTAGCTGGTGTTTCAGGGGTAGGAACTTGCGGCTGGGATTCCTCCGTATCGTGGATGATGCTGAAGTCTGGGGTGGAGGAAATCTCCACACTTCCAATTTGTAGTAGATAAAAAAAAATACACTGTTGAAATACATGTTTTAATTTTTTATTTCTATTTTTTTTATTGCTCCCTGCAAGTACATCAGAATGGCAAGCCGTGGTAGAGGAGTTTGCCACCACCTGACATTTCCCAAACTGTGGGGGAGCGATAGATGGCAAGCACGTCCGCATCAACCCTCCTACAAACAGCTGATCCCTTTAATTATAAAGGGTATTTCAGCATCGTGCTGATGGCAGTGGTGAATGCCAACTAAGAATTCATCTTCATTGACGTTGGCAAAAACGGACGTGCATCAGAAGGTGGGTCGCTGAAGAATACCACCTTCTATGAGCGGCTCACCACGAAGACCCTTAACTTGCCATCTAGGGAGCAAACCCAGCACAGCCTCAGTTTTGTTTCGTGGCTGATGAGGCATTCGCACTCCACGAGAACATTATGAAGCCGTACCCCCAAAGGCACCTGATAAGGAGAAGCGCATCTACAATTTTAGGCTATGCCGGGCACGACGAATTGTAGAGAACACTTTTGGGATCCTGTCTAGCCGATTCCGCATATTCCTTACGCCTATCAATTTGCAGGTGGAGAAGATTGATTGGGTGGTGACTGCGTGCTGTGTCCTGCATAACTATTTGCGCAGCAAAACCACCCAGCCTAGGACACTGCCCAGAGAAGCGCCAGAAGACCCAGACCATGAACACCCAGAGAAGACTTCACCATTTCCCTCTGTGGTACCACCTCCACTCCATTTTAGGTCGAGTCTACGGGCAAAACAGGCCAGGGACGAGTACCTGGCCTATTTTAACGGGGTGGGTGCAGTCGATTGGCAAGAGGCCCACATTTAATTAGTGTACTGTGTTGGACTGATGGTGGAACTTAAAAACGTATAAAAAAAAATATACTTACAGATGCTGACAGAGATAGGTCACCGTCTTCAGGCTCTGGTGTGGCAGTCCGAGGGAGGGAGGTGAAACCTGTCCGGGTAGCCTCCTGGTCCCAGACAAACTCCAGCATGGGGTAGTACCAGAGCGAGGTCTTCTAAATCTGGGAAGAACCTGCTCCAGACCTTTTAGACTGTTCCATTTTTTTTGTGTTCTTTGAGGAACACCATACGCAGGTTCTGGATCTTTTTCTTGACCCATTCTTTGTCAGCACCAGACACAAAGGGCCTGCAGTACTCCACTAACTCCTCCAATGCCGCATTCTGTCGCACTTTATCGGAATACCACTTGGACTTGACCTTCCAGAGACATTCATGGCCACGGTACATGTCTAGTAGGCCGGTGATAAAGTCTATGTCTTGATCCAGAAACATATCTGTAATGATAAAAAAGTGGTGCACAAACTGTTATATTTTTTGTTTTACAAATTGTTTTCTATTAAAGTATATGGTTAAATGGTTATATGGTTAAATGTTTATATGGTTAAATTGTTTTTTGTTTACATGGTGTTTAAATTTGTATAATATATGTTTTTAAAATAAAGGTTTTTTTTGTAAATACTTTCCTCATTACACAAACATCAATGGTGCAGCATTGGGGTACAGTGGCGGTGAAAACACATGGCCATTTGGGGGTTAAAATGACTTTGGGCACACAGAAACACATGGTGCAGCATTGGGGTACAGTGGTGGTGAAAACATGGCCATTTGGGGGTTAAAATGACTTTGGGCACACAGAAACACATGGTGCAGCATTGGGGTACAGTGGTGGTGAAAACATGGCCATTTGGGGGTTAAAATTACTTTGGGCACAGAGAAACACATGGTGCAGCATTGGGGTACAGTGGCGGTGAAAACACATGGCTTTAGGGGGTAAAAATTACTTTGGGCACACAGAAACACAAGGTGCAGCATTGACGTACAGTGGCGGTGAAAACATGGCCATTTGGGGGTCAAAATAACTTTGGCCACACAGAACCACAAGGTACAGCATTGGGGTATAGTGGTGGTGAAAACACATGGCTTTAGGGGGTAAAAATCACTTTGGGCACACACAAATAAATAAAATGTGAACAATAATTTATAATACATTGGTGGTCAATGTGATTACATTGGTGGACAGTGTGCTAGGTGGACAGTGATTAGTGGTCAGTGTGGAAATACATACTTGGGGCAATGGAAATCCAATCAAATCGGATATACAGAGTAGAGCTCTCCGGTTGCTGCTGCCGCTGATGGGAGTGTCCTGAGAATGCCAGTCAAACTTCCTACGAAATATTGCAGGCAATATATCGCAGGCACAAAGAAAACACACCTTTTTCCATACGATTCCAGGTGATTATGATATATCACGAGTGTAGCACTAGCGACCTAGGGGATCCGATCCGACGCTCATGGGAACGTGCATCGGATCGAATCGGAAACACCTCCAAAATGCCCGATTTCACCCGATATATCGACCCGAATGCCTGAATTTGGATGAAATCGGGCATTATCGTTCTAGTGTATGGGGCCCTTTAGACTGTAAGCTCCCATGAACAGGGCCATCTTTCCCCATGTGCTTTGGTTTCCCTTACTTATAATATCATCTACTCCATACTCTCTTCAATGGCACCTAACCCTTAGTTTACACCACACTGCAACTTACTTGAGTGCTGTAACTATTGATGCAGAAATGTTTGTTAAGCATGTACTTGTCTTATATTATAAGTCACTGTTTATCTTGTATGCTTATTTGTTTACTTTGTTTGGTGCTGCAGAACCCTCACGATGCCATATAAATAAAAGATAATATAATAATAATTATAATAATAATAATAATAATAATAATAATAATCTCATGTATTATGCTTGGATGTTGTAAAGAAAGCAAATATTACAGATTGTAAGACATTGACAATCAGAAGTTTGGAAAATGAACAGGTGTACTGTTTCATGAAACAGCTGCAATTAAGGACAAACTAGGTACTACAGCACCACAAAAACTTATGGTGCTGGATATTCCGACAGCTGTAAGCGTGCCAGAAACTGAAACCACAGAGAGAGGTAGGGAGACCAATCCCGGGATCGGGATCGGCGGGATCCCGGGATTTAGGGCCAAAAACAGTCAGGATTCAATCCCGGGATTGGATGGTCCAATCCCGGGGATTGAGGGATCAGCGTTGAGCGTCCACAGGATGCTCAGACGCTGCCTGGCTTCCTCCTTCCGGCTCCCCCGGCTCAGCGTGAGGTCATGATGCGCCATCAGCCGATGCTGGGGGAGAGAATGTTGAGTTTCCCACTTGCCCGCCCACCCCGCACACATAACTTTCCGTATACCACGGCTGGGGCGGTGGTGGTGGGGGCGTTCGGGTGTGGCGGCCAGATAGTTAAAAGCAATCCCGGGTATCCTGGGAATCCCGGGATTGCCCATTTTTCAATCCCAATACCTGGGATTGAAAATATGGCCCGGGATTGGCTTCCCTAGATAGAGGTGACCAAACATAGAGCAGGTTGGGAATTCACTGACTTTGTTTACTATGTACCTCGATCTATACAAGGTGCAAAGGCAAGATGCAATTTGGACAAGTGGAAATCAGCCATACAGTAGATACAGAGCTTGGACAACAATAACACATGGACTTTTGCATACAGACAAAGCAACCACAGAACAGTCAATAACAAGTGGAACTTCTGAAAGAAATTAAACACAGATGGAAGTATTTTTTTTTGCTACAAAGCCTGACTTGTTGCCAAGGGTTTTACCCAGAAATCAGGTTTTGACTAAAGGGAGGTCTTCTCAATTATTGCAAAGTACAGTAGATTACGCATGGTCATTGCTATATTTGCTATGTTTGATTTACTATTGTATCAACTAGACTTTGATTCAGATTTCTTATAAGGTGAACTAGCTGAGGAAATCTACATGGAGCCACCAGAACACTACAATATTAATGCATTTCCAGAGGGAATCACTGTATAGGCTAAAGCGAAGTGTCCAATGCTGGTACATCCAGCTTGACCGTGTGTTATGAGAGCTTGTCTTTGTATGTTCCAAAACAGATCACTGTTTATACTACAAATGTAAGGAACAAAGCTTATTCATCATAGTTGTGTATGTGGATGATTTGTTGCTTGTTGGGCAGTAGAGCTAAGTACCAAGTGACAGGTTCAATCTAAAAGACATTGGGTCAATGTACCAACTGATGGACTGTGCAAAATTTGAGTGATGGAACTGTTCTTGTTAACCAACAGGGATACATTGAGTCAATACTCAACAAATGTATTCTGACGGACTTTAGTGCATGTACAGTGCAAAGCATACGCATGCCCAATTTACCAATAATCGCTCATGTGCGAAAACATTGGCATAGCGTCCGTCATTTCTACTTTTATAGGCATAAGGGAACAGAATGTGTAGAAGCTAAAATCACCCGTCTATTAGTATATTATTTTGGGGATTTGTTTGATTTTCAATTCGAATGTACAGTAAGTAAATCAGGGGATCCTATATTTTGTCTATATAAAAGGCCAATGTTTTGCCGATATTCAATTTTGAGTGGGATTTGGTTTTATTTTCCATTTTATGTTTGATTTTGCCTTTAGTAAATCTCCAAATGCAAAATCAAATACAAAATTACCAAAAACCAAAATCGATCCAGTAGTAAATATATCCCTTTGTGTGAACTTAGTCTTCTTTGTGAGAATAAGGGGGCAATTGACTTATCTTTGAGCACCAAACACTATGGGCAGTCTGAGTGGGATGCAGTTAACATTCCAGTGGTCGGAATCCTGGCGGTCAAGATACCAACGCTGTAATCCGGGAGAAATGCCAGCATTCGGAATACTGACAAAATATTCACAATTGGGTGGTGGTCCATGCCACCACCCGAGGGGGAATATAATAGTGTGGCGACCTAAGGTCACCACCGATCCCAATGTGCGGCGAGCGCAGCGGGCCCACGAGGTGACACGCTGCGCTCGCTGCTGGGATTCCAAAATTCGGTATCCCGGCGTCGCTCTCCTGACCACCGGGATCCCATACCAATCCTGTCTGAACACATTGCTATAAGGCACCATTTCCTAAGAGAGCTGGCAGATAGCACTGCAGTCAGAGTGATTTAAGTAAGTAGTGAGGGAGAAACCTTGCAGAAAGTTAACTGAGGGTCTGACGTCACATGTGTTTAATGCCTTACTACCAAATGTGGGCTAGAGAGTATTTTGAAATGTTTAAGTGTATTGTCATGCTGTGTTATTTTGTGTATCCTTCTGTGTTTTTGGCTACAGGTATGATTTGTGTTGCCATGTAACAATAGACAGCCTTAAGCCAGTGGGGGATGTTAGAGGACAGCTCTCTGCACTGTCTCCTCATTGGTCCCGTATCCTCATTGTAACGGAGATGTGCTGCAGAGCATGCGTGACCACTGACCCAGCCTTCTGAACATGAGTTTCTTATTGCGTGTTTTTCTTCTTTCATCCTCTGGATAGATAGGAAGTGCCCACAAGTGTTTCTTCTAGAGACTATGCCATACTGATGCGGCATTGCCAGCACATATCACTGTGTCACCACTCCTAGGTGTACTACAAGCACCACTGCATAAATTCCCAGGTGCAATACCCAAGTCACCGTACACCATCAGCATTAACCCGTTACAGGCTTTATCTATCTTGTACTGCATGTTTCTGAGTTATTAACCCTGTGTTATCTCACATCTTGCTGTTCTATGTGGTTAGTAAACCAATCGCTGGTTAATAGAGATATACGAATCGGTTCTCCAGAAATCTTAATTCACTCAAATTTTGTGGATCTGAATCAAACCAAAACCCAGTCAAGATCTTTAGAGAAAAAAACTATTTAAAATTTTGAATTTCAGATTTTAGATTACAAAAAAAATACATAATATTAGCTGTTTTTATCAATTTTAGTCGATTTTTATCGTGATTACTGATTTTTCTAGTGATTTTTAAACCGAAATCCAAACCAAAATTCTAGAGGGTAAAGAATTAGAACAAAACCAAGTGGGTCAGCGCACATCTCTACTGGTTAAGCTATTAATCATGTGGACTGACCTTCTTCACACACCGCTGACACCGATCAACATAGGGTCAGAAATCAGGTTTGCCATCAGAAATGATGGAGAACGGGACTGACAAATTAGGTAGGAGTGTGGATCATTAGATCTAGACTAAAAAAGTCTACAGTAATAGGTCGACCACTAATGGTCAACATGCATTAGGTCAACAGGGTTAAAAGTCGATATGGGATGGGTAGACAGTAGAAAAGGTCGACAGGGTGTCAAAAGGTCGATATGGAAATGGTCAACACAAAAAGGATGACACAAAAACATTTTTGTGGGGTTTTTGGCACTTTATATAGATCAGATTCCATTAGGCACCACCCCCATTGCCCCATAGACACACTGCCCAATATCCACTATACATTTCCCCACAGACACACAAACACACTACCCTATAGACACACACGCACACAGTCCCATAGACCCACACAGTTCCATAGACATACAGACACAAAACTGCCTTCAGCCTCTCCTTTTGCTCCCCACTGCATCCCCCGAAGCTTACCACTGAGAGGGGGACCTGGGAGGCAGCCAAGCAGGAGCTTCCACTCGACAGTCGCAGCTCCTGATTGGCTGCTGATCTGCAAGCTCTGATGGCTCATAGTCAGCTCTATAGTCAGAATACCGCCATGGCTCTGACCCTCTATGGCTGCCTGCTGGTGCGCAGGCAGCTGGCCCAGCCCCCGATCCTCACTGCTGCCACTCGAGCGCCATCTCAGTCCGGGGCGGGACTGGAGACCCGAACGTTTCCCCTTGAGGGCCGGCCTACTGCCAATACAGTATTGTAACTTGCAATGTCGAATATGGCAATTGACAAGAACAACATTAATACCCTTTTCAGACTGACAAATATTTCCCGGGTTATTGCACATGAACGCGCATCAACCCGGGAATTTGCTCAGTGTGAAAGGGTACTGAAAGAATATCCCGGGTCGAGCGTCCCGGCAGTTCATCCCAGGTCTTGACCTGGGTTGAATCCGGGGATCGTCCCGGGATGCAGTATAGTGTGATTGGGCCCTACCCAGGGGCTGGCTGGGCAGGGGGGCAGGGTGCCATCTGCCCTCCGGGCCAGTGCATTTTAAGTGTTCCAGGGCCATTTTAGAATGGCATTCCTGTGAAAAGTTGGGCCACTTGCTTGAGTCTGCCCCCCAGGCTGAAAGTTGCCAGCCAGCCCCTGGCCCTACCCTGTATTCAGTACACGGGACTGTTGAAAGGCCTCTCATTGGAGCTTTCTTGGGCTCAGAAAAGACGATGTCATCATCCAGAGCCCGGGAAAGCGGAGGAGAAGCCCTGGAAGTGGAGGAGACAGGCAATATGGCTACCTGGACTGATCAGGAGATCAGAGAGCTGCTCAGCATAAGGGGGGAGGAGGAAATAAAGAGACAGATAACAGGCACAGTGAAGGATGCTACTATTTATAAGAACATTGCAAAGCTGCTTGAAGCCAGAGGAATTATCTGTACACAACAGCGAGTTGTTAATAAAATGAAGACTCTGAAAAGGTGCATGACAACAACCGTAAAAAGAGTGGGGTTGGCCGGATCGAGTGGCAATACTATGATATCTGCGCAAATATCTTTGGACACACAGCTATCTGCAATCCGGTGAGTCTGTCTTCCAGTTCACAGTACACTGCTACAGAAGGCAGTCAAGGTCCTAAAGATACACAGACAGCCAGTGAAGTCTGCCCGCCATTACCCGTTAATTGAGGACACACCTGAGAACAGCGAACATGAACATGACACATCCACCCACCTGTCCACGCATACATCTAGCCATGATGACAGCATAACTGACACCATTGATGAGGTCGTGGAAGCTCAGTCCAGTGACAGTGGGACTGTGCAAAGTGCCGTCGCCATCACCCCAACTTTGCAGAAAAACAGTAAGTATATTTTTTCAATTTTAAACACACATAGCACAGTATGGGGTTAAATATGAGCCAGTGTTAAAGGTGGGTGGCCGTTTTCTCCACTGCTGCACTTCCCCAATTTTTTTACAACATGTGGTGACGGGGGTAGTATGAGTGACCGGCGTGACGGCAGCAGGGCAAACGCAAATGAGCCCCTTGCGGGCTCGCCATGCTGCGCTCACAACGCTGTGCTCACCACGCTGCGGGCACGGTGGCCCGCTACGTGTGCCACGCTATTTATTCTCCCTCCAGGGGGGTCGTGGACCCCCAAGAGGGAAAATAGTTGTCGGTATGCCGGGTGTCAGGATTCTGGCGCCGGTATACTGAGCGCCGGGATCCCAACAGGTGGCATACTGAATGCCACCCTTGGTGACGATACTGGCAGTCAGGATCATGAACATCTGACCACGGGAGTTGAGTATGCAGTCAGGGAAGGGGGGTTAGGGTAGGGAAGGGGGAAGCATAGGGTTAGGCTGTGGGGTTATCCACCACCCAGGGGGACTTAGAGTTATGTACTTACGTATGTACTTGGTGACAGGGTAGGGGGGTACCATAATGACCAATTATGTTCAGGATTGCCACGCTCAGAATGCCTGCATTGAGAACCACGGGATATAGTTTTCACTGCTTTGTATATAGTGATGAGCGGGTTCGGTTCCTCGGAAACCGAACCCACCCGAACTTCACCCATTTTACACGGGTCCGAGTCATACTCAGATTCTCCCGTTTGGCTCGGTTAACCCGAGCGCGCCCGAACGTCATCATCCCGCTGTCGGATTCTCGCGAGATTCGGATTCTATATAAGCAGCCGCGCGTCGCCGCCATTTTCACTCGTGCATTGGAAATGTTAGGGAGAGGACGTGGCTGGCATCCTCTCCGTTTATTGTTGAACTAGATTGATTGTGCTTTATTGCTTAATTGTGGGGAGGACTGGGGAGCAGCTGTATAATATAGGAGGAGTACAGTGCAGAGTTTTGCTGATCAGTGACCACCAGTTTTATCCGTTCTCTGCCTGAAAAAAACGCTCCTTATCTGTGCTCAGTGTGCTGCATATATCTGTGCTCACACTGCTTAATTGTGGGGACTGGGGACCAGCAGTATTATATAGGAGGAGTACAGTGCAGAGTTTTGCTGACAGTGACCACCAGTATACGTTGTCTGCCTGAAAAACACTCCATATCTGTGCTCAGTGTGCTGCTTTATTGTAGGGACTGGGGACCACCAGTATAATATTATATAGGAGGAGTATTACAGTGCAGAGTTTTGCTGACCAGTGACCACCAGTATACGTTGTCTGCCTGAAAAACACTCCATATCTGTGCTGCATTGTAGACAGTATATAGTAGGAGCACAGTGCATAATTTTGCTGACCACCAGTATATAATATATAGGAGTACGGTACAGAAGGCCACTGCTGTACCTACCTCTGTGTCGTCAAGTATACTATCCATCCATACCTGTGGTGCATTTCAGTTTTGCACAGTTTGCTGACCACCAGTATATAATATATAGCATTACGGTACAGTAGGCCACTGCTGTACCTACCTCTGTGTCGTCAAGTATACTATCCATCCATACCTGTGGTGCATTTCAGTTTTGCACAGTTTGCTGACCACCAGTATATAATATATAGCATTACGGTACCTACCTCTGTGTCGTCAAGTATACTATCCATCCATACCTGTGGTGCATTTCATTTTTCCACAGTTTGCTGACCACCAGTATATAATATATAGCATTACGGTACAGTAGGCCACTGCTGTACCTACCTCTGTGTCGTCAAGTATACTATCCATCCATACCTGTGGTGCATTTCATTTTTGCACAGTTTGCTGACCACCAGTATATAATATATAGCATTACGGTACAGTAGGCCACTGCTGTACCTACCTCTGTGTCGTCAAGTATACTATCCATCCATACCTGTGGTGCATTTCATTTTTGCACAGTTTGCTGACCACCAGTATATAATATATAGCAGTACGGTACAGTAGGCCACTGCTGTACCTACTTCTGTGTCGTAAAGTATACTATCCATCCATACCTGTGGTGCATTTCAGTTTTGCACAGTTTGCTGACCACTAGTATATAGTATATAGCAGTACGGTACAGTAGGCCACTGCTGTACCTACCTCTGTGTCGTCAAGTATACTATCCATCCATACCTGTGGTGCATTTCAGTTTTGCACAGTTTGCTGACCACCAGTATATAATATATAGCAGTACGGTACAGTAGGCCACTGCTCTACCTACCTCTGTGTCGTCAAGTATACTATCCATCCATACCTGTGGTGCATTTTCAGTTGTGCGCAGTATATATAGTAGTAGGCCATTGCTATTGATACTGGCATATAATTCCACACATTAAAAAATGGAGAACAAAAATGTGGAGGTTAAAATAGGGAAAGATCAAGATCCACTTCCACCTCGTGCTGAAGCTGCTGCCACTAGTCATGGCCGAGACGATGAAATGCCATCAACGTCGTCTGCCAAGGCCGATGCCCAATGTCATAGTAGAGAGCATGTAAAATCCAAAAAACAAAAGTTCAGTAAAATGACCCAAAAATCTAAATTGAAAGCGTCTGATGAGAAGCGTAAACTTGCCAATATGCCATTTACGACACGGAGTGGCAAGGAACGGCTGAGGTCCTGGCCTATGTTCATGGCTAGTGGTTCAGATTCACATGAGGATGGAAGCACTCATCCTCTCGCTAGAAAAATGAAAAGACTTAAGCTGGCAAAAGCACAGCAAAGAACTGTGCGTTCTTCTAAATCACAAATCCCCAAGGAGAGTCCAATTGGGTCGGTTGCGATGCCTGACCTTCCCAACACTGGACGGGAAGAGCTTGTGCCTTTCACCATTTGCACGCCCCCTGCAAGTGCTGGAAGGAGCACCCGCAGTCCAGTTCCTGATAGTCAAATTGAAGATGTCACTGTTGAAGTACACCAGGATGAGGATATGGGTGTTGCTGGCGCTGGGGAGGAAATTGACAAGGAGGATTCTGATGGTGAGGTGGTTTGTTTAAGTCAGGCACCCGGGGAGACACCTGTTGTCCGTGGGACGAATATGGCCATTGACATGCCTGGTCAAAATACAAAAATAATCAGCTCTTCGGTGTGGAATTATTTCAACACAAATGCGGACAACAGGTGTCAAGCCGTGTGTTGCCTTTGTCAAGCTGTAATAAGTAGGGGTAAGGACGTTAACCACCTAGGAACATCCTCCCTTATACGTCACCTGGACCGCATTCATCAGAAGTCAGTGACAAGTTCAAAAACTTTAGGTGACAGCGGAAGGAGTCCACTGACAACTAAATCCCTTCCTCTTGTAACCAAGCTCCTGCAAACCACACCACCAACTCCCTCAGTGTCAATTTCCTCCTTACCCAGGAAAGCCAATAGTCCTGCAGGCCATGTCACGGTCAAGTCTGACGAGTCCTCTCCTGCCTGGGATTCCTCCGATGCATCCTTGAGTGTAACGCCTACTGCTGCTGGAGCTGCTGTTGTTGCTGCTGGGAGTCGATCGTCACCCCAGAGGGGAAGTCCGAAGACCACTTGTACTACTTCCAGTAAGCAATTGACTGTCCAACAGTCCTTTGCGAGGAAGATGAAATATCACAGCAGTCATCCTGCTGCAAAGCAGATAACTCAGGCCTTGGGCGGTGAGAAACGTGGTTCCGGTATCCACCGTTAATTCAGAGGCAACTAGAGACTTAATTGAGGTAGTGTGTCCCCGGTACCAAATACCATCTAGGTTCCATTTCTCTAGGCAGGCGATACCGAAAATGTACACAGACCTCAGAAAAAGAGTCACCAGTGTCCTAAAAAATGCAGTTGTACCCAATGTCCACTTAACCACGGACATGTGGACAAGTGGAGCAGGGCAGACTCAGGACTATATGACTGTGACAGCCCACTGGGTAGATGTATTGCCTCCCGCAGCAAGAACAGCAGCGGCGGCACCAGTAGCAGCATCTCGCAAACGCCAACTCGTTCCTAGGCAGGCTACGCTTTGTATCACCGCTTTCCAGAAGAGGCACACAGCTGACAACCTCTTACGGAAACTGAGGAAGATCATCGCAGAATGGCTTACCCCAATTGGACTCTCCTGGGGATTTGTGACATCGGACAACGCCAGCAATATTGTGCGTGCATTACATCTGGGCAAATTCCAGCACGTCCCATGGGGGTCATTCCGAGTTGTTCGCTCGTTATTTTTTTTTCGCAACGGAGCGATTAGTCGCTAATGCGCATGCGCAATGTCCGCAGTGCGACTATGCCAAGTAAATTTGCTATGCAGTTAGGTATTTTACTCACGGCATTACGAGGTTTTTTCTTCGTTCTGGTGATCGTAATGTGATTGACAGGAAGTGGGTGTTTCTGGGCGGAAACAGGCCGTTTTATGGGAGTGTTTGAAAAAACGCAACCCTTTCTGGGAAAAACGCGTGAGTGGCTGGAGAAACGGAGGAGTGTCTGAGCGAACGCTGGGTGTGTTTGTGACGTCAAACCAGGAACGACAAGCACTGAACTGATCACACTGGAAGAGTAAGTCCCGAGCTACTCAGACACTGCACAGAGAAGTCTTTTCGCAATATTGCGAATCTTCTGGTCGCAATTTTGCTAAGCTAAGATTCACTCCCAGTAGGCGGCGGCTTAGCGTGTGCAAAGCTGCTAAAAGCAGCTTGCGAGCGAACAACTCGGAATGAGGGCCCATGTTTTGCACATACATTGAATTTGGTGGTGCAGAATTATTTAAAAAACGACAGGGGCGTGCAAGAGTTGCTGTCGGTGGCCCGAAGAATTGCGGGCCACTTTCGGCATTCAGCCACCACGTGCCGAAGACTGGAGCACCACCAAACATTCCTGAACCTGCCCTGCCATTATCTGAAGCAAGAGGTGGTAACGAGGTGGAATTCAACCCTCTATATGCTTCAGAGGATGGAGGAGCAGCAAAAGGCCATTCAAGCCTATACATCTGCCCACGATATAGGCAAAGGAGGGGGAATGCACCTGACTCAAGCGCAGTGGAGAATGATTTCAACGTTGTGCAAGGTTCTGCAACCCTTTGTACTTGCCACATGTGAAGTCAGTTCAGACACTGCCAGCCTGAGTCAGGTCATTCCCCTCATCAGGCTTTTGCAGAAGAAGCTGGAGACATTGAAGGAGGAGCTAAAACAGAGCAATTCCGCTAGGCATGTGGGACTTGTGGATGGAGCCCTTAATTCGCTTAACCAGGATTCACGGGTGGTCAATCTGTTGAAATCAGAGCACTACATTTTGGCCACCGTGCTCGATCCTAGATTTAAAACTTACGATGGATCTCTCTTTCCGGCAGACACAAGTCTGCAGAGGTTCAAAGACCTGCTGGTGAGAAAATTGTCAAGTCAAGCGGAACGTGACCCGTCAACATCTCCTCCTTCACATTCTCCCGCAACTGGGGGTGCGAGGAAAAGGCTAAGAATTCCGAGCCCACCCGCTGGCGGTGATGCAGGGCAGTCTGGAGCGAGTGCTGACATCTGGTCCGGACTGAAGGACCTGCCAACGATTACTGACATGTCGTCTACTGTCACTGCATATGATTCTCTCACCATTGAAAGAATGGTGGAGGATTAAATGAGTGACCGCATCCAAGTAGGCACGTCAGACAGTCCGTATGTATACTGGCAGGAAAAAGAGGCAATTTGGAGGCCCTTGCACAAACTGGCTTTATTCTACCTAAGTTCTACCCAGTGTGTACTCCGAAAGAGTGTTTAGTGCAGCCGCTTACCTTGTCAGCAATCGGCGTACGAGGTTACTTCCTGAAAATGTGGAGAAGATGATGTTCATCAAAATGAATTATAATCAATTCCTCCGTGGAGACATTCACCAGCAGCAATTGCCTCCAGAAAGTACACAGGGACCTGAGATGGTGGATTCCAGTGGGTACGAATTAATAATCTGTGAGGAGGGGGATGTACACAGTGAATGGGGTGAGGAATCGGAGGATGATGATGAGGTGGACATCTTGCCTCTGTAGAACCAGTTTGTGCAAGGAGAGATTGATAGCTTCTTTTTTTGGTGGGGGCCCAAACCAACCAGTCATTTCAGTCACAGTCGTGTGGTAGACCCTGTCGCTGAAATGTTGGGTTCGTTAAAGTGTGCATGTCCTGTTTATACAACATAAGGATGGGTGGGAGGGCCCAAGGACAATTCCATCTTGCACCTCTTTTTTCTTTCATTTTTCTTTGCATCATGTGCTGTTTGGGGACAATTTTTTTGAAGTGCCATCCTGCCTGACACTGCAGTGCCACTCCTAGATGGGCCAGGTGTTTGTGTCGGCCACTTGTGTCGCTTAGCTTAGTCACACAGCGACCTTGGTGCGCCTCTTTTTTTCTTTGCATCATGTGCTGTTTGGGGACAATTTTTTTGAAGTGCCATCCTGCCTGACACTGCAGTGCCACTCCTAGATGGGCCAGGTGTTTGTGTCGGCCACTTGGGTCGCTTAGCTTAGTCACACAGCGACCTTGGTGCGCCTCTTTTTTTCTTTGCATCATGTGCTGTTTGGGGACAATTTTTTTGAAGTGCCATCCTGTATGATACTGCAGTGCCACTCCTAGATGGGCCAGGTGTTTGTGTCGGCCACTTGGGTCGCTTAGCTTAGCCATCCAGCGACCTTGGTGCGCCTCTTTTTTTCTTTGCATCATGTGCTGTTTGGGGACAATTTTTTTGAAGTGCCATCCTGCCTGACACTACAGTGCCACTCCTAGATGGGCCAGGTGTTTGTGTCGGCCACTTGGGTCGCTTAGCTTAGCCATCCAGCGACCTCGGTGCAAATTTTAGGACTTAAAATAATATTGTGAGGTGTGAGGTGTTCAGAATAGACTGAAAATGAGTGGAAATTATGGTTATTGAGGTTAATAATACTATGGGATCAAAATGACCCCCAAATTCTATGATTTAAGCTGTTTTTGAGGGTTTTTTGTAAAAAAAACCGACTCCAAAACACACCCGAATCCGACAAAAAATTTTCAGGGAGGTTTTGCCAAAACGCGTCCGAATCCAAAACACGGCCGCGGAACCGAATCCAAAACCAAAACACAAAACCCGAAAAATGTCCGGTGCACATGACTATTTATATATAGATCAATGTAACTTGTTGCAGCGTTAAGCTAGTGTGTAGGTGGGTTAATGCCACAAACACATGTTTGCTAACGCTGCTATTTTTATGTACACTCATTTGTTTTAGCTCATCTTCACAGTTTTCAACGTCCCACCTAAAGGAAGAAACTGAACAAAGCGGAGCAAGTAGCTAAAGCCATGACAAATGTCCTTATTGAACAACTCAGAGAGATGGACACTGCTATGTCCGCACAGGAGGATGCAAGGCTCGACAGGTTTATAGAGGCCGAGCGCCAAATGCAAGACTCATTTATTACCCAAGTCATGACAATGCAGGAACGCATGAAGAGAGAGCAGCATGAGCATCATAGGGTATTGCAACAAATGAACATGGCGTTCTTTGAACGTTTGATCAATACTTCGAAAGCCCCAACACAACATCACAATACCGTGAACAGGGTTTTTCCACATTTAATCCTGGCCCATACTGTGCCCCAAGTTCTGCAGCATCTAACGCACGAAGTTCAGAGTTCAGTGTATACCGCAATTTAACTTGAACTTATGGGCACATTTATCAACGAGTGATGCATTTCACTGTGAGTGATAAATTGAACCATCCAAACAGCTCCCAGATGTTTTTTTTCTTCTTCTAACAGATGGCAGTTAGGAGCTGATTGGCTGGAGCAAATTATCACTCACAGTGAAATGTATCACTTGTTGATAAATAACCACAGTGTGGTTAATAACAAAGTGTTTATGCACAAATGCTGTGGCGTTTGTGTCAGCACCAAAATGCATATCCAACAGATGGGTTTCCAACATCATGGTCCTGCACAGTCCACTCAGGTAGAAATAGTTAATTTTTTAATTCACAGATGTTGTGCAATATACAGCACGCAGCTACTACATTAGACATGATCTTTAGGTCAACATCATTTCGCTTCAGCAAACAACGCCATCTTCCTTTTAACCTGCCAAAGGCATTCTCTGCCACCATCCTTGCCGAACTCAGGGTGTGTGTATATGTTTCTTTTTCAGGGCTCAACTGGACCTGTTGGGTGTAGCCCTTCATAATCCAGTGGCGTAAAGGGTATGCTGCATCCCCGATGATGTGAACGGGATCTCCACCCCATTCACGATCTTAGAAAACTGTTTTAAAATGGGGAAAAGAATATATTGCAGAGGAGTCAGTCAAAACTATAACAAGATGGGGATAAAAAATTATTTAGGCAATTATATGCAACCATTACAGCTAAAATACAGCACATGGGAGATCATTTAAAAAATGTTTACCTCTTTGAGGTACAGCCAGCCATCCTGCTTCTCCCCTACAATGTTGAAAAGATCTGAATTGGCAAGAACTCGGGAGTCATGAGATCGTCCTGGCCAGCCAAAAAACACATCTAGGAAACTGAAATACATTTAAATTTAAAAAAGTTATACTGTAAAACACCCATGCAACTCATCCCACCACCCATAAAAAAACACTTACCAATATTTGTGGTCCACAACAGCCCGTAATATGATAGAGTGCCATCCTTTCCTGTTAAAATAGTCTGAATTGTTGTCCCGTGGGGCAATAATGGGGATGTGTGTCCCATCAATTGCTCCTGCACACTGCGGATAGCCTCGTTTCACAAATCCTTTTATGGTATCCTGTAAGCGCTGTTCTTGTGGTAAGATATGATGTGATTGTATAAGGCAGACACCATTGCCTGAGTCACCTGGTGGACTATGACACAGACTGTGGAGATCCCAACACCGAACAAGAACGAGATTGTGCGGTACTCTCCCGGGGTAGCATACCACCACAATGCAATGGCTAGCCTCCTGCTTGCCTCGATGGGTCTCCTAAGCCTGGTGGTCTGCATGTCAAGTGCTGGGGTAAGTAAGTCCAGGATGTAATCAAAGGTTGTACGAGACATACAGAAGTTATCCATCCACTCATCATCCTGGTAAGCTTCCACGGTCCTCATATAGGCTTCTCCGTGCCGGCGATCTCTGGACCACAATGATCGGTTGGTCCCCGTGTTCAGTCTCAGGATGGTACTTATTCTGGATGATATGAGGCCTCTCCTCCTGCGCAAATACTGGCGGCGACTAGCAGCCTTCTCCCCTATAAATTGCGCCCTCCTCCTCCTCATAAAATATATGTGCAGTATACTGCACAGTGACAAGCTGCATCATGCTGTCACTGGCTGCATTAAACATCTGTAAAGCAGAAAGAATCACGAGCTCCGGCATACACACTGGTACTCCGTTGGCCATGACTGCAGCAATGCTGTGAGCAGGCCCCACCCCTCCCTTTGCTTTCCTTTTGTGATCTCATCTATGTGAGCCAGAAAAATGTCCATTTATAATGACATACATATGTATTTGCAGGGATTTCCCGTGATCAGTGTAAACGGGGCTGTCCCAGGTCGATCCCAGGTCTAAGTGCAGTGTGAAAGGGGACATTCCCGGATTGTGTCCCGGGATGCTTCCGGAAACACACTCCCGGGTGTGACCCGGCTCTGTCAGTCTGAAAGGGGTATTAGTTATTTCTGCGGACTGAAACCCCACAGGTGTCATATAAACCAGCACACACTCCTGTACTCACTAACAGGTACATCATATTAAAACAGTATTTTGATATGCAGGGAAAAGTTTTTGAAATACTTGGTTCAACTAGTTTTAATTACTGCCTTATTCAATACGGTCAACCAAGCTTTCTGTTATTTGCCACAATCATTTTGTCACTGAGGTCACTGTTCGAGTGGAACCTACATATGAATGAAATATCAGGTTTTAAAAAATCACATGGCAGCTCCCCATACATCAAATCCGTTTTTAGAAGTAGAATACAATTTTCTTTAAATTGAAGCTATAATAAAAGACAATTGGCAATATGCCTAACAGAAAGACTTAAGGTGCACTAGAAGATTTGCTCTGTGAGCGACATCATCATGGGGTATATTCAATTAAAGTCAGATCCATTCCGACATGCATTTGTCGGAATGGATCCGACAAGGGCTATTCAATGAACGTCAAATCCGACTTTAAAAAGAGTCAGATTGAAATGAGGGAGCTGAGAGGTGGAGACGGGGAGAGCAGCGGGGAGACGGGGGAGAGCAGTGGCTACAGCAGTGCTGCAGGAGGATGTGGCACAGCCGCCAGACCTCACGGCAGCGTACACCCGGCTCCAGCAAGCGGGACCTCGCTTGCTGGAGCCAGGTGTACGTTGCTGTGAGCGGCGGTGGTGCCCTATCCTCCGGTTACGCTGCTGTAGCCGCTGCTTTCCCCCGTCTCCCCGCTGCTCTCCCCCATCTCATCCTCTCAGCTCCCTCATCTCAATCCGACTTTTTTAAAAGTCGGATTGAGATGGTCGGAAACGGGGCCAAAACCTGTCGGATTTGACTCCGTTTCCGACAGTAGCACGCGGATCGGCAGCTATTCCACCGATCCACGTGCTTGTCGGATAATTGTGGGATGTATTGAACAGGTCGGAACCCCTTCCGACCTAAAAAAGTCGAAAACTGTCGTCTTTCCGACAGACGGCAGCTTTTGACTGCAATTGAATATACCCACTAGCGTTTTCCCTACCCTCCCGGGCGGCCGACCTAGTGCATACAAACTGGATGATATTGTTAGTGATATCGTCCAGTGACGTCATGCCGTGGCCGGCCCGTAACATGCAGTTTCGGACAGTGGGCCTAATTCAGACCTGATGGCTCGCTAGCTGTTTTTTTGCAGTCCTGCGTTCACATAGTTGCCACCCACCGTGGAGTGTATTTTAGCTGTACAAGTGTGCTAACGCATGTGCAGCCGAGCGGTACAAAAAGATTTTGTGCAGTTTCTGAGTAGCCCAGGACTTACTCAGCCGCTGCGATCACTTCAGCCTGTTCAGGACCGGAATTGACATCAGACACCCGCCCTGCAAACGCCTGCGTATTTCCAACCACTCCCAAAAAACGGTCAGTTGACACCCACAAACGCCTTCTTTCTGTCAATCACCTTGCGATCTCCCGTGCAAATGGATTCTTTGCACAAACCCATCGCAGAGCAACAAACCGCTTTGTACCTGTGCGACGTGCCTGTGCATTGCAGTACATACGCATGTGCAGTTCTGACCTGATCGCAAAAAACACTAGCGAGTTATCAGGTCTGAATTACCCCCAATATGTCCAAATTGAGCTGCATGCACAGCCAACGGGGGGAAGGGGGATAACGATGCGCGTACACATTGGCCCTCATTCCGAGTTGTTCGCTCGCTAGCTGCTTTTAGCAGCATTGCACACGCTAAGCCGCCGCCCTCCTGGAGTGTATCTTAGCATAGCAGAATTGCGAACGAAAGATTAGCAGAATTGCGAATAGAAAATTCTTAGCAGTTTCTGAGTAGCTCCAGACTTACTCCTACATTGCGATCAGTTCAGTCAGTTTTGTTCCTGGTTTGACGTCACAAACACACCCAGCGTTCGGCCAGACACTCCCCCGTTTCTCCAGCCACTCCCGCGTTTTACCCTGAAACGCCTGCGTTTTTCCGCACACTTCCAGAAAACGGTCAGTTTCCGCCCAGAAACACCCACTTCCTGTCAATCACACTCCGATCACCAGAACGATGAAAAAACTTTGTTACGCCGTGAGTAAAATACCTAACTTTTGTGTAAAATAACTAAGCGCATGCGCTATGCGAACCTTGCGCATGCGCAGTAAGCGACTAATCGCAGTATAGCGAAAATCGGCAAAGAGCGAACAACTCGGAATTGGGTGATATTTTAAATGATATCGCACAGAAGGGAGAAAATATCTCTGTGTGTATGCACATTTAAGCAGTCTCACAATGTATGACTAGAGTCTGCACACTGTACAAATTTGATTGGCTGTGATCATTGTGGAAGGTGTGAGACTACAATACCTAATTGTAGTATTATATTAGAATTGCACTCATTGCTGAGTTTGATTGCTTCTTATTCTAAAAATACAAGAGCTACAGTAATACAGTACATCCATTTTTTGTCTTCTAACCTATATATTGTTGCATAACAGTAAGTTCTGCTTGTCAAATAAGTTCAATAAAAACAGAGGATACATACAAGGTGCTTTGTCAATAAGACAAATGGTAAATATGATATTATATAGTCTGATGTGCAATTCAAATCTATATTCATTTCCAATTACTTTTCTTTCCTTAAACTGGATGACCTTTACAACTGATAGAGGGACAGAACATATAGATTGTCAGCCGCTTTACAGTTCCTTCTGGAAGGAAATCGGTTAACAGTGGTTTTGAAATATTAAGCTTCTGTTATTGATCTTATCAAATGGTTACCATTGTAGTGAGTGCCTGCTTGACCACAGATTAGCAGTTTCTAATGCCTGACATCCTGGTGTCTGCTCTCCCTCGCCCCGTCTTCAGTTCACTTTCTGCCATGCCTGAAGCATTGATCAGCTCATAAAGAGAAGAGAAGGAGAGTAGGAGACAGAGGGACTGGCCCCTAACTGGAAGCTTTAGATATGAGGACTAGATGTCTGCCTTTCCTGATTTTATCTCCTGCACGTATGGTTTAGCTGTCTTTCCAGCCTAATAAAACCCTAATACAAGATTCTTTCCAATGCATGCTAAAAGTATATTGCCCATTACTACTGAAATACAGCAAAACACAGTGGTTTCTAAGAACAGAAGTTAGTACGCTCTATACATAATTATATATTTTTACTTTAATAACACAGGACCTAATTTAAACGATCAATCTTGTCTGCTGTGATCTCTGACTAATCTTCAAAGTGTATTTCATTTTATATTCAGATTATTGTACTCTACACTTTAAAAATTTATTTTTTTAATTTTAATCAGATTCGTGATATATGTGGACATATCAGCAGCAAAATGGGAAATGCCGCCGCCAGAATACCGGCAACACAGGCTATTCTCCCTCTGTGGGTGTCCACGATACCCACAGAGGTAGAATAGAACCTGCAAGCCACCGTGCCCGCAGCCTGGCGAGCGCAGCGAATTCTACTTGATTAACGGAGTAATTCATCATGGCTCTACTACAAAAGTATCTCTTCCAAAAAACTATCATTTTTACAGAGACAGTTTTTTGGAATCGAGATTCTTTTCTCCAGCTCCCCTTGCTTTACTTTGTCTGTTTACTGGTCTGCACGTACGGCGCCTTCCGTCCAGCGTTCACAGAAGACGGAAGTTGCAGTACGTGCAGCGTGTCTGCAGGCATGAATAATATAAGGGAAAAGATTATGGTTCAAAAAAATGCATTTTATTTATAAAAAAGCAAAACATCCATGTTTAGATAAATAATTACAAACATTATTATTGGACGCACTTGAAAGTGCCACCCAAGTACCGGAGGAGAGTGTGGAGATGCGTCCCTCCAAACTGCAGGCAGCTGCGGTGATAAGGACCAGAGGGAATGGCCGGACAGAAGGCAGGCAGCAGTGGGATGAAGGAGCGAAGGGTGTGGCAGGACAGAAGGCAAGCAGCAGCAGCAGCAGGAGGAAGGCACGGGGGAGCTGCCGGACATGGGAATGGAGGAGGGGCACACAGCAGCGACTGCATGCAGCGCTGCTTATCTACACTATATGAACAAAAGTTTTCAGACGCCTGACCATTGCACCAATAGGGACTGTAATGACATTGCATTTAAATACATATACTTTAATATTGAGTTTCTCCACCTTTTGCAGCTGTAACAGCTTCCACTCTTCTTGGAAGGCTTTCCACAATATTTTGGAGTGTTTCTGTCGGAATTTGTGCCCATTCATTCTGTAGAGCATTTATGAGGTCAGGCACTGATGTTGTACAAGAAGGCCTGGCTCTCAATCTCCATTCCAGTTCATCCCAAAGGTGCTTGATGGGGCTGAGGTCAGAGCTCTGCGCAGGCCAGTCAAGTTCTTCCATACCGAACTCCTCAAACCATGTCTGTAATAGTCCTTACTTTGTGCACTGGAGCACAGCCACATTGGAATAGAAAAGGGCCTTCCTCAAACTGTTGCCACATAGCATTGTCCAAAATATCTTGGTATACTGGAGCATTAAGCTTGCCATGCACTAGAGATAAGGGGTGAAACCCTGAACAGCCCATACCATTATCTCTCCTCCACCAAACTTCACAGTTGGCATAATGCAGTCAGGCAGGTAACGTTCTCCCGGCATCCGCAAACCCAGACTCGCCCATCTGACTGCCAGAGAAGTGTGATTCGTCAGTCCACAGAACACATTTCCACTGCTCTACAGTCTAGTGCCAGTGTGCTTTACACCACTTCATGTGACGCTTGGCATTGGACTTAGTGATGTGAGGCTGGCATGCAGCTGCTCAGCCATGGAAACCCATTCCATTAAGATCCCGCCACACAGTTTTTGTGCTTACACTAATGCCAGTGGAAGTTCAGAACTCTTCAGCTATGGGCTCAGCAGAGCGTTGGTGACTTTTACGCACCATGGGGGTAATTCAGATCTGATTGCTACTGTGCGTTTTCACACAGTGTGTGATCAGATCTGAACTGCGCATGGGTCTGAGCTGCACTGCGCTGGCGCGATGGATTGCTGTGGGGATCTGCGCCCTGCAATGGGATGGTGCGAAGGATCCAGTCGCACAGATGTTCACAAGGAGATTGACAGAAAGAGGCCATTTGTGGGTGGCAACTGACTGTTTTCCTGGAGTGTCTGGAAAAATGCAGGTGGGCTCAGGCGTTTTGAGGGAGGGTGTCTGATGTCAGCTCTGGCCCCGATCAGGAGGATTCAATCGCAGCAGCTGAGTAAGTCCTGAGCTGCACAGAGACTGCACAAACTGATTTTTGTGCAGCTCTGTTAACGAAGCGATCACACACTTGCACAGACTCCCCCCCCCCCCTGTAGGCAGCGACTATCTGATCGCAGGGCATCAAAAAACGCAGCCCAACGATAAGATCTGAAATACCCCCCATGTGCCATAGCAGTCGTTGAGCTCACTCTGTGATTAAACGTAGTCTTTTGCTTTGTGTGTTACTGATGTTCCTTAAACGCTTCCACTTTCTAATAAAATCAGTTGATCGTGATATATCCAGCAGGGATGAAATTTTACAAACTGTCTTATTGCAAAGGTGGCATCCTATCACAGTACCACGCTTGAAGTCACTGAGCTCTTCAGAACAAACCATTTTGTATCACAAATGTTTGCATGGCTAGATGCTTGATTTTATATACCTGTGGCAATAGGTCTGGCTGAAACACCTGAATTTAATAATTAATAGGTGTGGCCAAACACTTTTGTCCATATAGTGTAGCTACTACACAAGCTCCAAATGCAAAGCCATTTGGGGCTGTACGCCATCTGAGGATGGCGTACAGTTACACAGTCAATTGATAAATAGTCTCATTTCTACATCCCCATACTAAAATATGGCGAGTGTGAAAATTAACGCAGCAAACAGTAACCAGGAGTAATTATTAAAATAGGAGATAAAGGACCTAATTCAAGGTTGATTGCAAAAGCAAAATCTTTCACTAAGGGCAAAACCATGTGCACTGCAGGGTGGTGGTGGTGGTGGTGGTGGGGGCAAATATAACATGTGAAGAGAAAGTTGGATTCGGGTGGGTTATATTGTTTCTGTGCAGGGTAAATACTGGGTACTTATTTTTTACACTGCAATTTAGATTTCAATATGAACACGCCCCACCCAAATCTAACTCTCTTTGCACATGTTATATTTGTCCCCCCCACCCCCCACCCCACCAGCAGTGCACATGGTTTTACCCATTAGAGGAAGATTTTGCTTCTGCGATCAACCTTGAATTAGGCCCAAAATACATAAATAAAGGATGATGAATAGATCCATCAGGGTTTTTATTTATTTTTTGTTTAAAATAAGATCACATAGGGTTCAGATTCTCTGTAGACATAATTTTATAGAAAATGTTGTTTTATGAGTGACGCTTAAAGGTAATGCAATAAAAAAAGTAAAACAGAGGTTTGAGAGAAAAGAGTTTGGGAAAGGGGGTGAGAACTGAAGAAGAAGCATGATAAAAAATATTAAGAGAGCTGTTGGAAGAGAACTGAGTATTTGCTAGAGACAGGTGAAGTGTGCTAGCAGATAGAGGTTTCTCAGGCTCGGCCTCCACAGACATATCTTCTGCACACACACAGATGCACTATGCAATTCATCGTTCCTTGTGTAATCCCAACCCTAAGATGTCCATTGTCGACATTATGAATACATAGACAAGTTCATCATTGACATATTAACCATGTTGACATGGTGCAGGTGTCAACATTTTAAAGGTAATTCATATGAGCCCTTCCTGTCACATGGTAAATGACACAGAGTTGTATGCTAAAGGCACACAATAACGTTTTCCACACAGGTGGCCAAAGCTTTAAGCACTGCACATGCATCCCAGTGGGCATAGCACAGAGAAGCAGAACAAATTTGGAAGCAGGGAGCATGTATTTCAGTGGTGTTCCTGGGAGGTTAAGGGGGGGGAGGCAGATGCTGGCATGTTTGTGGGCATGTCATTGACAGCAGCTGCATCTAAAGACAAACAACTGCTCACATGTTATGCCATAGTCAGAAGCAGGAACTGTGCCTTGTTGATGGTGTTTCACAAGATGCTAAGAATAGGATCTCAGTGTTTTTTAGAAATCAGCCGTGGCATAAGCATAATGATGCAGACATGGCTGCTGGAAAAGATGTGGCTGCATCGGCATGCTATTCTGTATCAGGCCAGTAGCACTAGTGTATTTGCACCAAACACAAGTTTATTTCGAGCATATGCTGCACTACCATCTCTTTTCAGATGCTGGAACCACTGAGCTCAGATGGGATTGCTGTTGATATCTCTATTTGAAAGACACACTGTGTCCAAGTGGCAGAGGTTGTCTACACCATTACCTGTGCCTGAGGGTGGCACTGGCACCTCTCCCCCACCCAGTACTACCAAAGCTGGATGAATTGTTGCCACATTTCTCTTTACTCAACTTACCTTATTTCCCTACTCACTGTCAGTACACTTCCCACTTTTACTAATACACACACACACACACACACACACACACACACACACACACACACACACACTATATTCAACTGTCCTGCCCTGATCTGGGCGCATCTTCCTACAGAAGCAAACTGACTTCAGCCCAAGACAAAGCAGCTCCAGTCACAACATACAATCTCAGGCAATCCGTTGAACACCGTTCAGTGCTCTTGCACTTCTGAGTGCCAGCTGAGGAAACCTCATGACAATGAAAACTTATTTTGCTATACATTAGTTATTTTATCTTACAGTACACTTGCTAAGCAAATTGAAAGTTCTTCTTTAACATTCACTCAGTCTTCTAACTCTCAATGCCACTTTCCACCTTCAATTTACTTCTCGGCCTACCTGCTTTTCCTTCCCTTTCAGCCTCACATCGAAAGTTTTTTCCACCTGCTTCAATGACGAAAAACTCTGAACACCACACCCAGGTTCTACCACCATAACTAAGGCGCTTATTTCATAGTTTCAGACAACTACACGACCCTACACCTGATTCCTTCATATATCCCCCCCTCCCCCTACACACACACACATGCCCACCTCAAGCTCATCTTTCTTCATTGGTACATTCCCATCTTCCGGTAACCACCATCTCGCTCCAATTGCCTTTTTTTCCATGTTCTAATTTTTCTCCAAAATGCTTGAGCAGGTTGTGTAAAACTATCAGGTTTTCTCAGCTCTTTGTCGCCCTGTAAAATCGGGCATCCATCCTTAACAGTCCAGAGACACTGCCCTCGCAAAAGTGATCAACTTTCCACTTACAACAAAGCCTTTGAGTCACTTCCCAATGCTCCTGGAACTCTCTGCTGCTTTTAAACACTGTTGATCACACTCTCCTCTAACCCCCTTCACTCAATTGGCCTTCATGACAGCTTTTCCTGATCCACTTACTGCTTATCCAACTATTCCTTCTGTGTCTTTACCTCTAGCACATATTTTTTCCACTATGTCTTTTGGAAAAGCTCAGTTCTCGTCCCCCTGCTTTAACACTGTACACCTCTTCTCTTGGTGAACCAATTCTCGAAAACATTGTTAGAATTTGCCCATTTCTTAATGAATATGCAACCTACGTCTTTATTAGTTTCTACTCTCCTGCCTCATGTACACTACTTACACTGGCACATGCCTGCTATTGTTGCCACACTGCCCACAAGCTCATGAACTGGCTCCTCCTTTCATGTTTATTTTGTCTACCTTTAATTTCCCTGTTATATGTACGTATTCTCTGTTTTCCCCACTGTCTGGTGCTGCAAACAGCTATGGCGCCTTACAGATCAATGATAATAATACTAATAATCTGGACTCCTGTGATCTGAATGCTATCTACATATGTGTCACATACACACTTTCAGCAAAGGTGACACAGGATTAATCATTCTCAGCAGTTTCATTCAGAAATAAGTGGAAACACACCCCAAACAGCCTACAAATTATTCCTCTTGCTGAGTGTTAAAAGGTGCGCTCAGGCTCACTGCAGAAATGTTAGGATTTCATTGCAATCTAGCATACTCGTGTCTCTTGAATTTGTTTTCCAGCATCACAAGCTTTCAGCTAACTAAAAGTTCTAACACATAAAAATGATATTCATACTTCTAAAACATTCAAGCAGAGAAAATAAGTATACAATAGAAAACATATACATAACCGATAATATGACCTTTTAATCATGGGAATGGAGAAGGAATTGTAGTTTCTCCAATTAAGAAATTGTCCACCTTAAAATTAGAAAAATTTTAATTAAATCCCTTGTCCCTTAGAAATATAGTCTATACCCATTTGTTGGCTGGATTTTGTGGGTATGGATCACCAGATCTACATTACTAAGATCTACTGTCATTAGGTCAACATGCATTAGATCAACAGGGTCAAAAGGTCAACACATGAAAAGGATTGGCTTGACAAAAGGTAGACATTAGGAAAGGTAGACATGGTCAAAAGGTCGACACAACAGTCAACAGTTTTGTTTTTTCTATTTCATGTAATTGGCATCACTGTGTGATTTTTCTTTGTACCTTATTATGCCTTTAAGACGGAGTAAATCATCTAAACCTGTTTCAAAGCTTTCATTTTTCAAGTCATCTCCGCAATCATCCCATCCTAAACATACTGGGACTTCCGCTACTGGCCCAATGTCTCATAGTCCTATACCCATGGCGGCAGCCTCATCTGCGTCAACTGCCGCTTCGACTTTAGACCAAATGTTGCAACCGAATTTCGTACCGCCCTCACGGCATGGCAACAGTCTATAGATGACCTAGGCAGCCACATTGACCACCTGGAAACTAAAATGGAAGAATTGGTTGGTTCGCACAATGGTCTCCTAGACTCTCATGATGCGCTTGAGGCAGAGGTGCAGCTTTTATGAGACAAAGTCACGGATCTGGAGGATAGATCGCGTCGAAGTAACCTTAAACTGCGTGGTGTCCCTGAGTCTGTGTCACATAGCAGTTTACATGATTACACAACGACCTTGTTCAAGTCTCTCTTACCTCAAGCCTCCCCCATGGATTTGCTCATCGATCGGATACATTGATTGCCTAAAGCCAGAGCGGCTCCGGACAGCACTCCTAGAGATGTCTTGATGAAGATGCATTATTTTCACATTAAAGAAGCTGTATTGAAAGCAGCCAGGTCAACCTTTGATATGTCCATAGCTCTTGGTGAGCTTCAACTTTTCGGGGACTTATCTGCGGCCACTCTCTTTAAAAGGAGATCGTTCCAACCCGTTACTTCGGCCCTCCGCAAAGCTAATATCCCCTACCGTTGGGGTTTCCCTACTAAGCTGTTAGTTTCCTGTAAAGGTTCCACTGTCTCTATACTTAATACGGATCAAGGAACAAAGTTGCTTCAGTCATGGAACATTACAGTTACAACTACAGGTATCTCTCCCCACCAGCGACTTCAGCGGGGCTGGTCCAAGGTGAAGTAGAGGAAGATGAAGATGCCACATGTTTATTGTTGTATGCATGGTTCAATTGTTTTTTTTTTTTCCTTTCTCATTGTTCCTTCATTTGAATAATGCATTGTGATACCGTGCTGTTGGTTTTGTTGTATCTGTTTTCAATGTTCAAGTTTTATATATGTGTGAATACCTGTTCCTGTATCGCTAATATGTCTTCGTATCTGAATTTGGTTACAGGCTGTAGGGTAGGAGATTTGCCACTACCCCCCACTTAGTCCACACAGCCGCCACTTTATGGCGACTGGTAGTGATCTCAAGAGAGATCAGTTTAGTTCTTTTTATTCTACTTTTTCTCTGTTTTCCCAAATGTCTTTTTTGGTTTTTATCCCTTCTTTATCAGGTACATCTGTTTGTTTAGGTAATGCTTATTTTACAGTGAATTATGGTACACATAGTCTCTATTAATGCTAAGGGGCTTAATTCCTCCCACAAACGAAGATTGGCCCTGAAGTATTTCCATAAGCTTAAAGCGCAGGTAGTAGCAGTACAGGAGACGCACTTTCAGAGTCAAAATCCCCCCCTCTTCACTAATTTTCGATATGCCCACTGCTATACGGCTAATGGGCCTACTAAAAAGGCCAGTTTAGCCTTCCTTATAGCACAGCACTGCCCATTTACCTTATCTTCCAAATATGAGGACCCTGAGGGGAGATACTTAACACTGGTAGGCCAATTAGGCAATTCTGAGACCACCCTGATCACTTGTTATGCCCCAAATACAAAAAAAAATAATCTTTTTTTTAGATCCCTCTGTAGAACTCTCCAGACTTCAATATTATCCTAGACCCATGTATTGACCATTCTCACCCAACACAAGCTCTTTATCGGCATCAACCCCAGGACCCCTCTAGCAAATTTCGTCAACTGATAGCCGAATATGCATTATTTGATACTTGGGGGTCCAAACATCCTGCAGAGCAAGATTTTGCTTTCTACTCCCACGTACATAGTTCCTACTCTAGAATTGACTTGGCATTAGTTGATAAATGGACGCTAGCATCCATAACCAAGATTGACATATTGCCGATATCTTGGTCGGACCACTCGACCCTCTAAATAGTTTGGGATATTAGTAAACGAGTTGTTCCCCCGGGATCTTGGAGACTGGGTTCACGCCTTCTTGCTCAGCCGGAGGCTCGACAGGCCATCCTGGAGTCTCTAGAATTGTATCTTGATATTAATTCCCCTGGGGATACAGCAGTTTTTAACCATTGGTGTTCTCTGAAGTCCGTGATTAGAGGTACTGCAATTCAGATAGCGGCTAGACTTAAACGTGACTATATGAAACGTTATACTTCAGCTGAAAGAGAAGTTGCCCGATTGGACTCTGCCCATAAACTAGATTCCTCTAACAAATCCTTATTCAGGCAGCTCCTTGTGGCTCGGTTAAACACCTTTCCCCTTGCGGAAGTCCACCACAATCTACAGTGGCTAAATCAAAAGTACTATGGGGGTCATTCCGTTTGCACGCAGCGGTGTGAACAGGTCCGGAATGCGCATGCACGGTGGCTACACTGTGCATGCGTGACATTGCCCGGCGACAGCGGTCACCAGGTTACGTCGTGTACTATGAAGAAAGCGGTCGCAGAGCCGACCGCAAGAAGATTGACAGAAAGAAGGCGTACCTGGGCGCGGAGAAGAAAATGCGGGTGTGTCCAGCTGAACGGAGGGCGGATGTCTGACGTGAAAGCCGGCCCTAGCAGCGCAGAGTTCATCGCACAAGTTAAGTATGTCCAGGCCTAGTCTTCTTTTGCTTGAAATTTTTTTAGCTTAGCAGGGCTGCACAAGCGATCACAGCCCTGCTAAGCTAAAATACACTCCCCCATAGGCGCGGACTAGTTGATCGCAGCAGCAGCAAAAAGTTGCTGGCTGCGATCAATTTGGAATGACCACCTATATTCTTGGTAATAGGGCGGGCTTTATTAACGCGTAAATTGAGGGGACGTAGAGCCACAGAACGTATACATGCAGTTCACACTACAACTGGCGTTAAGGTCACTGACCCGGTTGAGATAGCCAATACATTCGCAGAGTACTATTCATGATTATACAACTTTAAAGATGACTCTGGTACCCCCCAACCCACTTTAGCAGATATAAATAATTTGCTAGAAGAGCTATCTCTCCCCGATATTGATTCTGAGATATGTAAGTCCCTAAGTTCCCCATGGAAGCTAGAGGGGGTAGAACGGCCATAAATTCTACTCTTTTAGATAAATGCACCTGGTCCAGGCTATCCCTCCAATTTCTTTAAAATGTTTAAGTCAACCCTGGCCCCACTTCTGTTGTCAGTTTTTAATGAAGCCTCTGACACCACCTCCTTCCCAAAGGAAATGTTAGAGGCCAGAATTGTCACTATCCCTGAACCAGGAAAACCACCTACAGCAGTTCGGAACTATTGTCCAATCGCATTGCTTAACACTGATCGTAAACTGCTAAAATGGTTGCAAATAGACTATCCCCTCTTTTGCCCAGTCTGATCAATCCTGATCAAGTGGGCTTTGTATTAGGCAGACAAGCGTCAGACAACACGCGTAGAGTTATTAATATAATTGAACAATGTGAGAAGCAAGGCAAGCCTCTATTAGTCCTCTCCTTAGATGCGGAAAAAGCATTTGATAGGCTTCACTGGGACTACTTACAGGCTACCTTACAACGCTTTGGATTTGCAGATAGGATATTTAACTCCATTCTGGCTTTATATTTCTCACCGTCTGCTTCAGTTTTCACCAATGGCTGTCATTTCTTTAAGTTCAACATTACTAATGGTACTCGCCAGGATTGTCCCTTATCTCCTTTGATTTTTGCCTTGGCAATTGAGCCTCTGGCTGAGGGAATTAGGTCTCTGGACTCGATTGTGGGGCCTGTTATAGGGGAGTACGTCTCATAAGGTCTGTCTTTAAGCCAATTACATTTTATTATGCCTTCTCGAACCTGAATCTTCTCTCCCACATTTACACTCGCTCCTAGAGTCCTATGCAGCAATTTCCTATTACAAGCTGAACACCACTAAAAACTGAAGTCCTCCCTTTGAATATCTCTCACAGTGCGCTTAAGCGCCTGAAAGATACATATAAATATGCGCGGCAGCTTAAATTGCTTAAATATTTGGGAGTTAATATACTGTATCTAAAGAAAGGGATTTATTGCGGTGCAACTATGATCTGCTCTTTCGAGCATTCAAAAAGCTCACTAAAGAAAGGATGATGCATGAGGTGCCATGGGTTGGACGTGTCGCAGCTGCGAAAATGGTCCTTTTACCAAAAATGATGTACCTTTTCCGTACTATTCCCCGACCTTTCCCTAAAGTTGTCTGTAACAAATTTGTCAGATTGCTCTCTAAATATGTGTGTGTGTGTGGGGGGGAAAGAAACCAAAGATAGCGAGAACCACTTTAATTGCTCCGAAGGATGCAGGAGGAGTGGCATATCTAGAAAAATATCAGTCGGCATGTATACTTAGTCAGACCAGGGATTGGTTTGCGCAAGATGATCTTAAACAGTGGGTCTCTATAGAACAGACAGCTATATCCCCCTTTTCTTTACAAGGCTTACTTTGGTTGCCCACTTCTCTCATCCCTCCAAAAGCTGCGGCCAGTAGAGTTATTCAAGCGACGTTATCAGCTTGGTGAGCTGCGATTAAATCTATACCCACTGGTGCTCTGCCCTCTCCACAGTTGTCTCTTTGTGCGATAGCCCTTTTAATCCCTGACTTACAATTGAATACATGGCATGAATTAGGTCTTTCTACTCTGCAGGATGTTCTCCAAGACGGTATTTTAGTCCACTTTTCCCTCCTTCAGGAGAAATTCCACATAACTACTGTACACAAGATTTTTATAAGTACCTACAATTAAGATATTGGCTCCAGGGTTGCCTTCCCAAATCCCCCTATCACATTGGCTTCCCTAAAACAATCTTATCTCTACTAAAGCCTCAAACCAATAGAGGCGGTATCTGTAGATGGTACCTCCATTTGATTATGGTATCTCAAGGTGGTACTTTTTCCTCACAGACTAAATGGGAAAAAGATCTCCCTCATGTATTTACAGAAGATATATGGAAGAATATATATCAGTCCTGTTTTAAAATCTCTAAATGTGTAAATCACTCCGAAATGTATTATAAGCAGGGGTTAAAGTGAGCCGATACGGGGCGGAACTGCGTTCCGTCAGTTCCACTTGGAGACGGAACGCAGTTCCGCTTCCTCCGGCTCACCTAACCCGATATGTGTTGGCGCCGCAGGGAGATGCCGGGCGCCCGCTGTGATTGTGTTATCGGCGGCGCCCGGCTCTCCCTGCACAGCCGGCGGCAGGAGCTCACTACTGAGCTCCTGCTTCCGGCTCAGTGTGCACTATGAAGAGAGACGTCATGATATCTCTCTCATAGTGCTGGGGAGCGGAGTGAAGCGGACGCCAGGAGGATCACAGCGGGAGCAGGGATTGGTAAGTATGTTTTTTTTTTTAAACGTGTAACTACTACTGGGGGCATAACTGCAGGGGCTAACTACAAGGGGGTAAGCTACTGGGGGCATTACTACTTGATGCAAACTACTGGGGGGCAAACTACATGGGGCAAATCTACAGGGGCGCATTACTACTGAGGGCATAACTACAGGGGCACATTACTGGTGGGGGCATAACTACAGAGGCGCATTACTACTGGGGGTATAACTACAGGATCATTACTACTGGGGGCATTACTACTGAGGGCATAACTACAGGGACTAAACTACTGGGGGCATTACTACTTGGGGCAAGCTACTGGGGCATTACTACTGGGGGCAAATTACATGGGGCTAAACTACAGGGGCGCATTACTACTGGGGGCATTACTACTGGGGGCATTACTACTTGGGGAAAACTACATGGGGCTAAACTACATAGGCTAAATGACTGGGGGCATTACTACAGGCGACATTACTACTGGGGGCAATACTACACAGGGGCATTACCATTAAGGGCATTACTAATGGGGGCACTACTAATGAGGGCATTGTAAAGGGGCACTTCATAAGGGGCATCACCCCTGGGGACATAAGGGGCACTACTACTGGGGGCATTGCATAAGGGGCACCACTGCTATGGGCTCTATATAAGGGGCACTACCACTGTGGGCACTACCAGTACAGTGGACAATGCATAAGGAGCACTACTACTGTGGGCATTGTAAAAGGGGCACTATTGCTGTGGACATTGTGTATTATGGGCTGCTACTACTGACGGCATTATGTGTATTGGGGGTGCTACTACTGTGGGCATTATTACTATTGTGTGACCACGGCCCTTTCTTTTTTTAGACCACGCCCCCTTTTTGGGGCGCGCGCAATAACTTTATTGCATGGGCGCCGGGAGGGGGTTGAGTTCCACCACCTCTCTACAACCACTTTAAACACTGATTATAAGTTAGTTCACAGAGTTTATTTTACACCAGAACGATTGCATAAGATTTGGCCTGATGTCTCTCCTAGCTGCTGGAGAAATTGCGGAATGATGGGAGATATTCTACATATCTTTTGGTTGTGTCCAGCAATACAGTCACTGTGGCGAGATGTGTTCCTTCTTATTTCCAGGGTATTGGGGGTGGCTATTTTGGCTGACCCCCTCTTAGCACTTTTTCATTACTACCCTGGTGAGATGTCTCCTAGGCCATATTCTAATAGCCTCTAAAGCCGTTATTGCTAAACTGTGGAAGTCTGCTGCAATTCCTACTATAGCAATGATTGAAAATAAGGTGCATCAACATTTTGTTTTTGAAACTGCGGAATATAACTATTGCTCCCTACTAGTGATGTGCACCGGACATTTTTCGGGTTTTGTGTTTTGGTTTTGGATTCGGTTCCGCGGCCGTGTTTTGGATTCGGACGCGTTTTGGCAAAACCTCCCTGAAAATTTTTTGTCGAATTCGGGTGTGTTTTGGATTCGGGTGTTTTTTTTACAAAAAACCCTCAAAAACAGCTTAAATCATAGAATTTGGGGGTAATTTTGATCCCATAGTATTATTAACCTCAATAACCATAATTTCCACTCATTTTCAGTCTATTCTGAACACCTCACAATATTATTTTTAGTCCTAAAATTTGCACAGAGGTCGCTGGATGGCTAAGCTAAGCAACACAAGTGGCCGACACAAACACCTGGCCCATCTAGGAGTGGCACTGCAGTGTCAGACAGGATGGCACTTTAAAAAATAGTCCCCAAACAGCACATGATGCAAAGAAAAAAAAGAGGTGCACCAAGGTCGCTGTGTGACTAAGCTAAGCGACCCAAGTGGCCGACACAAATACCTGGCCCATCTAGGAGTGTCACTGCAGTGTCAGACAGAATGGCAGATTTAAAAAATAGTCCCCAAACAGCACATGATGCAAAGAAAAAATAAGAATTTACTTACCGATAATTCTATTTCTCATAGTCCGTAGTGGATGCTGGGACTCCGTCAGGACCATGGGGAATAGCGGGCTCCGCAGGAGACAGGGCACATCTAAATAAAGCTTTTAGGATCACATGGTGCGTACTGGCTCCTCCCCCTATGACCCTCCTCCAAGCCTCAGTTAGGTACTGTGCCCGGACGAGCGTACACAATAAGGAAGGATCTTGAATCCCGGGTAAGACTCATACCAGCCACACCAATCACACCGTACAACTTGTGATCTGAACCCAGTTAACAGTATGATAACAACAAATGAAGTAGCCTCTGAAAAGATGGCTCACAACAATAGTAATAACCCGATTTTTGTAACAATAACTATGTACAAACATTGCAGACAATCCGCACTTGGGATGGGCGCCCAGCATCCACTACGGACTATGAGAAATAGAATTATCGGTAAGTAAATTCTTATTTTCTCTAACGTCCTAGTGGATGCTGGGACTCCGTCAGGACCATGGGGATTATACCAAAGCTCCCAAACGGGCGGGAGAGTGCGGATGACTCTGCAGCACCGAATGAGAGAACTCCAGGTCCTCCTTAGCCAGAGTATCAAATTTGTAAAATTTTACAAACGTGTTCTCCCCTGACCACGTAGCTGCTCGGCAAAGTTGTAATGCCGAGACCCCTCGGGCAGCCGCCCAAGATGAGCCCACTTTCCTTGTGGAGTGGGCCTTTACAGATTTAGGCTGTGGCAGGCCTGCCACAGAATGTGCAAATTGGATTGTGCTACAGATCCAACGTGCAATCGTCTGTTTAGATCTTGTTGGGTGCATACAATATAAACAACGAGTCAGATTTTCTGACTTCAGCTGTCCTTGAAATATATATTTTTAATGCTCTGACAACGTCCAGTAACTTGGAGTCCTCCAAGTCGCTAGTAGCCGCAGGCACCACAATAGGCTGGTTCAAGTGAAAAGCCGAAACCACCTTAGGGAGAAAATGAGGACGTGTCCGCAGTTCTGCCCTGTCCGAATGGAAAATCAGATATGGGCTTTTGTACGATAAAGCCGCCAACTCTGAAACTCTCCTGGCTGAAGCCAGGGCCAATAACATGGTTACCTTCCATGTAAGGTATTTTAAATCTACCGATTTTAGAGGCTCAAACCAATGAGATTTGAGAAAATTCAAAACTACGTTCAAATCCCACGGTGCCACTGGAGGCACCATTGGGGGTTGTATATGTAGTACACCTTTGACAAAAGTTTGTACTTCAGGAACTGACGCCAATTCCTTCTGGAAGAAGATTGATAAGGCCGAAATTTGAACTTTAATGGACCCTAATTTTAGGCCCATAGACAATCCTGCTTGCAGGAAATGTAAGAATCGACCCAATTGAAATTCTTCCGTTGGGGCCTTTTTGGCCTCACACCACGCAACATATTTTCGCCAAATGCGGTGATAATGTTGTACAGTCACTTCCTTCCTAGCCTTCATCAAGGTAGGAATAACTTCCTCTGGAATGCCCTTTTCTTTTAGAATCCGGCGTTCAACCGCCATGCCGTCAAACGCAGACGCGGTAAGTCTTGGAACATACAAGGTCCCTGCTGAAGCAGATCCCTTCTTAGAGGTAGAGGCCACGGATCCTCCGTGAGCATCTCTTGAAGTTCCGGATACCAAGTTCTTCTTGGCCAGTCCGGAGCCACTAGTATTGTTCTTACTCCCCTTTTCCGTATAATTCTCAGTAACTTTGGTATGAGAGGCAGAGGAGGGAACACATACACTGACTGGTACACCCACGGTGTTACCAGAGCGTCCACAGCTATTGCCTGAGGGTCTCTTGACCTGGCGCAATATCTGTCCAATTTTTTGTTGAGGCGAGACGCCATCATGTCCACCTTTGGTTTTTCCCAACGGTTCACAATCATGTGGAAGACTTCTGGATGGAGTCCCCACTCTCCCGGGTGAAGGTCGTGTCTGCTGAGGAAATCTGCTTCCCAGTTGTCCACTCCCGGGATGAACACTGCTGACAGTGCTATGACATGATTTTCCACCCAGCGCAGAATCCTTGCCGCTTCTGTCATTGCTCTTCTGCTTCTCGTGCCGCCTTGTCGGTTTACGTGGGCGACTGCCGTGATGTTGTCCGACTGGATCAACACCGGCTGACCCTGAAGCAGCGGTTTTGCCAGGCTTAGAGCATTGTAGATCGCTCTTAGCTCCAGTATATTTATGTGAAGGGACGTCTCCAGGTTTGACCACACGCCCTGGAAGTTCCTTCCCTGTGTGACTGCTCCCCAGCCTCGTAGGCTGGCATCCGTAGTCACCAGGACCCAGTCCTGTATGCCGAATCTGCGGCCCTCTAACAGATGGGCACTCTGCAACCACCACAGGAGAGACAACCTTGTTCTTGGTGACAGTGTTATCCGCTGATGCATGTGCAGATGCGATCCGGACCATTTGTCCAGCAGATCCCACTGAAATGTTCGTGCATGGAATCTGCCAAATGGAATTGCTTCGTAAGAAGCCCCCATCTTTCCCAGGACTCTTGTGCATTGATGTACTGACACAGTTCCTGGTTTTAGGAGGTTCCTGACAAGTTCGGATAACTCCCTTGCTTTCTCCTCCGGGAGAAACACCTTTTTCTGAACCGTGTCCAGAATCATTCCCAGGAACAGCAGACGTGTTGTCGGGGTCAATTGAGATTTTGGAAGATTCAGAATCCACCCGTGTTGCTGAAGCACTACCTGGGTTAGTGCTACACCGACTTCCAGCTGTTCTCTGGACTTTGCCCTTATCAGGAGATCGTCCAAGTAAGGGATAATTAATACGCCTTTTCTTCGTAGAAGAACCATCATTTCGGTCATTACCTTGGTAAAGACCCGAAGAGCCGTGGACAAACCAAACGGCAGCGTTTGAAACTGATAATGACAGTCTTGTATCACGAACCTGAGATACCCTTGGTGTGAGGGGTAAATTGGGACATGCAGATAAGCATCTTTTATGTCCAGGGACACCATGAAGTCCCCTTCCTCCAGATTCGCTATCACTGCTCTGAGTGACTCCATCTTGAACTTGAATTTTTGTATGTACAGGTTCAAGGATTTCAGGTTTAGAATAGGTCTTACCGAACCGTCTGGCTTCGGTACCACAAATAGTGTGGAATAATACCCCTTTCCCTGTTGTAGGAGGGGTACCTTGACTATCACCTGCTGAGAATACAGCTTGTGAATGGCTTCCAATACCGACGTCCTTTCTGAGGGAGACGTTGGTAAAGCAGACTTTAGGAACCGGCGAGGGGGAGACCTTTCGAACTCCAACATGTAACCCTGAGATATTATCTGCAGGATCCACGGGTCCACTTGTGAGCGAGCCCACTGATTGCTGAAAATCTTGAGTCGACCCCCCACCGCTCCTGAGTCCGCTTGTAAAGCCCCAGCGTCATGCTGATGGCTTTGTAGAACCCGGGGCGGGCTTCTGGTCCTGGGCAGGGGCTGCTTGCTGCCCTCTCTTACCCTTTCCTCTGCTTCGCGGCAGATAAGACTGTCCTTTTGGTCGCTTGTTTTTATAGGAGCGAAAGGACTGCGGCTGAAAAGACGGTGTCTTTTTCTGTTGGGAGGGGGTCTGAGGTAAAAAAGTGGATTTGCCGGCAGTTGCCGTGGCCACCAGGTCCGAAAGACCGACCCCAAATAATTCCTCTCCTTTATATGGCAATACTTCCATATGCCTTTTGGAATCCGCATCACCTGACCACTGTCGCGTCCATAAACTTCTTCTGGCAGATATGGACATCGCGCTTACCCTTGATGCTAGAGTACAAATATCCCTCTGAGCATCTCGCATATAAAGAAACGCATCCTTTAATTGCTCTAGAGTCAATAAAATACTGTCCCTATCCAGGGTATCAATATTTTCAGTCAGGGAATCCAACCACACTACCCCAGCACTGCACATCCAGGCTGAGGCTATTGCCGGTCGCAGTATAACACCAGTATGTGTGTATATACTCTTCAGTGTAGTTTCCAGCCTCCTATCTGCTGGATCCTTGAGGGCGGCCGTATCAGGAGACGGCAACGCCACTTGCTTTGATAAACGTGTGAGCGCCTTATCCACCCTAGGGGGTGTTTCCCAGCGCGCCCTAACCTCTGGTGGGAAAGGGTATAATGCCAATAACTTCTTGGAAATTAGCAGTTTTCTATCTGGGTTAACCCACGCTTCATCACACACGTCATTCAATTCCTCTGATTCTGGAAAAGCTTTTTCACCCCCCACATAATACCCCTTTTTGAGGTACCAGCAGTATCAGAGATCTGCAAAGCCTCCTTCATTGCCGTGATCATATAACGTGTGGCCCTATTGGAAAATACGTTTGTTTCTTCACCGTCGACACTAGATTCATCTGTGTCGGTACCCGTGTCGACTGACTGAGGTAAGGGACGTTTTACAGCCCCTGACGGTGTCTGAGACGCCTGAGCCGGTACTAACTGGTTTTCCGGCCGTCTCATTTCGTCAACTGACTTTTGTAATGTGCTAACATTATCACGTAATTCCATAACTAAAGCCATCCATTCCGGTGTCGACTCCCTAGGGGGTGACATCACCATTACCGGCAATTGCTCTGCCTCCACACCAACATCGTCCTCATACATGTCGACACACACGTACCGACACACAGCAGCCACACAGGGAATGCTCTAATCGAAGACAGGACCCTCTTAGCCCTTTGGGGAGACAGAGGGAGAGTTTGCCAGCACACACCAAAAGCGCTATAAATGTATATAAACAACCCTAGAAGGTGTTGTTTTTGATATAGGCGCTTTTAATATATCAATATCGCCAAATTATGCCCCCCTTCTCTTTGTTACCCTGTTTCTGTAGTGCAGTGCAGGGGAGAATCCTGGGAGTCTTCCTCACCAGCGGAGCTGAGCAGGAAAATGGCGCTGAGTGCTGAGGAGAATAAGCTCCACCCCTTTTTTGGCGGGCTTTTCTCCCGGGTTTTAAGAAAACTGGCCTGGGTTAAATACATACATATAGCCTTAATGGCTATATGTGATGTATTTTTCGCCACTAAAGGTATTTAATATTGCTGCCCAGGGCGCCCCCAGCAGCGCCCTGCACCCTCCGTGACTGAATCAGTGAGACGTGTAGCAACAATGGCGCACAGCTGCAGTGCTGTGCGCTACCTTCATGAAGACTGAGGAGTCTTCTGCCGCCTGCTTTCCGGACCTCCGATCTTCAGCGTCTGTAAGGGGGGTCGGCGGCGCGGCTCCGGGACGAACCCCAGGATGACCTGTGTTCCGACTCCCTCTGGAGCTAAGTGTCCAGTAGCCTAAGACTCCAATCCATCCTGCACGCAGGTGAGTTGGAAATCTCTCCCCTAAGTCCCTCGATGCAGTGATCCTGTTGCCAGCAGGATTCACTGAGATTTAAACCTAAAAAAACTTTGTCTAAGCAGCTCTTTAGGAGAGCCACCTAGATTGCACCCTTCTCGGACGGGCACAAAAACCTAACTGAGGCTTGGAGGAGGGTCATAGGGGGAGGAGCCAGTACGCACCATGTGATCCTAAAAGCTTTATTTAGATGTGCCCTGTCTCCTGCGGAGCCCGCTATTCCCCATGGTCCTGACGGAGTCCCAGCATCCACTAGGACGTTAGAGAAAAAGAGGTGCAATGAGGTAGCTGTGTGGCTAAGCTAAGCGACCCAAGTGGCCGACACAAACACCTGGCCCATCTAGGAGTGGCACTGCAGTGTCAGACAGGATGGCAGATTTAAAAAATAGTCCCCAAACAGCACATGATGCAAAGATAAATTAAAGAAAAAAAGAGGTGCAAGATGGAATTGTCCTTGGGCCCTCCCACCCACCTTTATGTTGTATAAACAGGACATGCACACTTTAACAAACCTATCATTTCAGCGAGAGGGTCTGCCACACGACTGTGACTGAAATGACTAGTTGGTTTGGGCCCCCACCAAAAAAGAAGCAATCAATCTCTCCTTGCACAAACGGGCTCTACAGAGGCAAGATGTCCACCTCCTCCTCATCGTCCGATTCCTCACCCCTTTCACTGTGTACATCCCCCTCCTCACAGATTATTAATTTGTCCCCACTGGAATCCACCATCTCAGGTCCCTTTGTACTTTCTGGAGGCAATTGCTGGTGAATGTCTCCACGGAGGAATTGATTATAATTCATTTTGATGAACATCATCTTCTCCACATTTTCTGGAAGTAACCTCGTACGCCGATTGCTGACAAGGTGAGCGGCTGCACTAAACACTCTTTCAGAGTACACACTGGAGGGGGGGCAACTTAGGTAAAATAAAGCCAGTTTGTGCAAGGGCCTCCAAATTGCCTCTTTTTCCTGCCAGTATACGTACGGACTGTCTGACGTGCCTACTTGGATGCGGTCACTCATATAATCCTCCACCATTCTTTCAATGGTGAGAGAATCATATGCAGTGACAGTAGACGACATGTCAGTAATCGTTGGCAGGTCCTTCAGTCCGGACCAGATGTCAGCACTCGCTCCAGACTGCCCTGCATCACCGCCAGCGGGTGGGCTCGGAATTCTTAGCCTTTTCCTCGCAGCCCCAGTTGAGGGAGAATGTGAAGGAGGAGCTGTTGACGGGTCACGTTCCGCTTGACTTGACAATTTTCTCACCAGCAGGTCTTTGAACCTCTGCAGACTTGTGTCTGCCGGAAAGAGAGATCCAACGTAGGTTTTAAATCTAGGATCGAGCAGGGTGGCCAAAATGTAGTGCTCTGATTTCAACAGATTGACCACCCGTGAATCCTGGTTAAGCGAATTAAGGGCTCCATCCACAAGTCCCACATGCCTAGCGGAATCGCTCTGTTTTAGCTCCTCCTTCAATCTCTCCAGCTTCTTCTGCAAAAGCCTGATGAGGGGAATGACCTGACTCAGGCTGGCAGTGTCTGAACTGACTTCACGTGTGGCAAGTTCAAAGGGTTGCAGAACCTTGCACAACGTTGAAATCATTCTCCACTGCGCTTGAGTCAGGTGCATTCCCCCTCCTTTGCCTATATCGTAGGTAGCTGTATAGGCTTGAATGGCCTTTTGCTGCTCCTCCATCCTCTGAAGCATATAGAGGGTTGAATTCCACCTCGTTACCACCTCTTGCTTCAGATGATGGTGGGGCAGGTTCAGTAGTGTTTGCTGGTGCTCCAGTCTTCGGCACGCGTTGGCTGAATGCCGAAAGTGGCCCGCAATTCTTCGGGCCACTGACAGCATCTCTTGCACGCCCCTGTCATTTTTTAAATAATTCTGCACCACCAAATTCAATGTATGTGCAAAACATGGGACGTGCTGGAATTTGCCCACATGTAATGCACGCACAATATTGGTGGCGTTGTCCGATATCACAAATCCCCAGGAGAGTCCAATTGGGGTAAGCCATTCTGCGATGATGTTCCTCAGTTTCCGTAAGAGGTTGTCAGCTGTGTGCCTCTTCTGGAAAGCGGTGATACAAAGCGTAGCCTGCCTAGGAATGAGTTGGCATTTGCGAGATGCTGCTACTGGTGCCGCCGCTGCTGTTCTTGCTGCGGGAGGCAATACATCTACCCAGTGGGCTGTCACAGTCATATAGTCCTTAGTCTGCCCTGCTCCACTTGTCCACATGTCCGTGGTTAAGTGGACATTGGGTACAACTGCATTTTTTAGGACACTGGTGACTCTTTTTCTGAGGTCTGTGTACATTCTCGGTATCGCCTGCCTAGAGAAATGGAACCTAGATGGTATTTGGTACCGGGGACACAGTACCTCAAGCAAATCTCTAGTTTCCTGTGAATTAACGGTGGATACCGGAAACACGTTTAACACCGCCCAGGCTGCCAAGGCCTGAGTTATCCGCTTTGCAGCAGGATGACTGCTGTGATATTTCATCTTCCTCGCAAAGGACTGTTGGACAGTCAATTGCTTACTGGAAATAGTACAAGTGGTCTTCCGACTTCCCCTCTGGAATGACGATTGACTCCCAGCAGCAACAACAGCAGCGCCAGCAGCAGTAGGCGTTACACTCAAGGATGCATCGGAGGAATCCCAGGCAGGAGAGGACTCGTCAGACTTGACAGTGACATGGCCTGCAGGACTATTGGCTTTCCTGTCTAAGGAGGAAATTGACACTGAGGGAGTTGGTGGTGTGGTTTGCAGGAGCTTGGTTACAAGAGGAAGGGATTTAGTTGTCAGTGGACTGCTTCCGCTGTCACCCAAAGTTTTTGAACTTGTCAATGACTTCTGATGAATGCGCTCCAGGTGACGTATAAGGGAGGATGTTCCTAGGTGGTTAACATCCTTACCCCTACTTATTACAGCTTGACAAAGGCAATACATGGCTTGACAAATGTTGTCCGCATTTCTGTTAAAATAATTCCACACCGACTGATTTTTTTTGTAATTTGACCAGGCATGTCAATGGCCATATTCGTCCAATGGACAACAGGTGTCTCCCCGGGTGCCTGACTTAAACAAACCACCTCACCATCAGAATCCTCCTTGTCAATTTCCTGCTCAGCGCTAGCAACACCCATATCCTCATCCTGGTGTACTTCAACAGTGACATCTTCAATTTGACTATCAGGAACTGGACTGCGGGTGCTCCTTCCAGCACTTGCAGGGGGCGTGCAAATGGTGGAAGGCGCCACCTCTTCCCGTCCAGTGTTGGGAAGGTCAGGCATCGCAACCGACACAATTGGACTCTCCTTGGGGATTTGTGATTTAGAAGAATGCACAGTTCTTTGCTGTGCTTTTGCCAGCTTATGTCTTTTCATTTTTCTAGTGGGAGGGTGAGTGCTTCCATCCTCATGTGAAGCTGACCCATTAGTCATGAGGAACATAGGAGAGGGCCTCAGCCGTTCCTTGCCACTCCGTGTCGTAAATGGCATATTGGCAAGTTTACGCTTCTCCTCAGACGCTTTTAATTTAGATTTTTGGGTCATTTTACTGAACTTTTGTTTTTTTGGATTTTACATGCTATCTACTATGACATTAGGCATCAGCCTTGGCAGACGACGTTGATGGCATTTCATCGTCTCGGCCATGACTAGTGGCAGCAGCTTCAGCACGAGGTGGAAGCTGATCTTGATCTTTCCCTATTTTACCCTCCACATTTTTGTTCTCCATTTTTTAATGTGTGGAGTTATATGCCAGTAATATATCTATAGCAATGGCCTACTGTACCGTACTGCTATATATTATATACTGGTGGTCAGCAAGATTATGCTCTGTCCTCCTACTACTGCGCACAACAACTAAAATGCACCACAGGTATGAATTGATAGTATACTTGACGACACAGAGGTAGGTAGAGCAGTGGACTACTGTACTGTACTGCTATATATTATATACTGGTGGCCAGCAAAATTATGCACTGTCCTCCTACTACTGCGCACAACAACTAAAATGCACCACAGGTATGGATGGATAGTATACTGGACGACATAGAGGTAGGTAGAGCAGTGGACTACTGTACCGTACTGCTATATATTATATACTGGTGGTCAGCAAGATTATGCTCTGTCCTCCTACTACTGCGCACAACAACTAAAATGCACCACAGGTATGAATGGATAGTATACTTGACGACACAGAGGTAGGTAGAGCAGTGGACTACTGTACTGTACTGCTATATATTATATACTGGTGGTCAGCAAAATTATGCACTGTCCTCCTACTACTGCGCACAACAACTAAAATGCACCACAGGTATGGATGGATAGTATACTGGACGACATAGAGGTAGGTAGAGCAGTGGACTACTGTACCGTACTGCTATATATTATATACTGGTGGTCAGCAAGATTATGCTCTGTCCTCCTACTACTGCGCACAACAACTAAAATGCACCACAGGTATGAATGGATAGTATACTTGACGACACAGAGGTAGGTAGAGCAGTGGACTACTGTACTGTACTGCTATATATTATATACTGGTGGTCAGCAAAATTATGCACTGTCCTCCTACCACTGCGCACAACAACTAAAATGCACCACAGGTATGGATGGATAGTATACTTGACGACACAGAGGTAGGTAGAGCAGTGGCCTACTGTACCGTACTGCTATATATTATATACTGGTGGTCAGCAAGATTATGCTCTGTCCTCCTACTACTGCGCACAACAACTAAAATGCACCACAGGTATGAATGGATAGTATACTTGACGACACAGAGGTAGGTAGAGCAGTGGACTACTGTACTGTACTGCTATATATTATATACTGGTGGCCAGCAAAATTATGCACTGTCCTCCTACTACTGCGCACAACAACTAAAATGCACCACAGGTATGGATGGATAGTATACTGGACGACATAGAGGTAGGTAGAGCAGTGGACTACTGTACCGTACTGATATATATTATATACTGGTGGTTAGCAAAATTATGCACTGTCCTCCTACTACTGCGCACAACAACTAAAATGCACCACAGGTATGGATGGATAGTATACTGGACGACACAGAGGTAGGTAGAGCAGTGGACTACTGTACCGTACTGCTATATATTATATACTGGTGGTCAGCAAAATTATACACTGTCCTACTACTGCGCACAACAACTAAAATGCACCACAGGTATAGATGGATAGTATACTGGACGACACAGAGGTAGGTAGAGCAGTGGACTACTGTACCGTACTGCTATATATTATATACTGGTGGTCAGCAAAATTATGCACTGTCCTACTACTGCGCACAACAACTAAAATGCACCACAGGTATGGATGGATAGTATACTGGACGACACAGAGGTAGGTAGAGCCGTGGACTACTGTACCGTACTGCTATATATTATATACTGGTGGTCAGCAAAATTATGCGCTGTCCTCCTACTACTGCGCACAACAACTAAAATGCACCACAGGTATGGATGGATAGTATACTGGACGACACAGAGGTAGGTAGAACAGTGGACTACTGTACCGTACTGCTATATATTATATACTGGTGGTCAGCAAAATTATGCACTGTCCTCCTACTACTGCGCACAACAGCTGAAATGCACCACAGGTATGGATGGATAGTATACTGGACGACACAGAGGTAGGTAGAGCAGTGGACTACTGTACCGTACTGCTATATATTATATACTGTTGGTCAGCAAAATTATGCACTGTCCTCCTACTACTGCGCAAAACTTAAATGCACCACAGGTTTTATTATTATTATTATTACATTTTATTTTATTTATAAGACGCCACATGTGTTTCGCAGCGCCATACAAAGGACAGTACAGGGGACAAAACATTGCATTACAGTAAATAAATAACAGAAATAGAGTACAGGTAACAGAGCACCACACATTCTCAAGACATAATACAGCTAAGATGTAAGTATTGAGGGAGTGATCATCGTACTACTAGAGGCTGGTGGCCATAGATGGAGATGAGCCTCAACTAGCCGGATAAAGATGGTCGTTGAGTAGGGGAGAGCTGTGAGTGAAATGTGTTGAGACGAGGGCTTAGATAACAAGAGGAAAGAGGGCCCTGCTCTGAAGAGCTAACAATCTATTGGGGAGGGGCGACAGACAGATGACAAGAGGTGCAGGCAAGTGGGAGGTATCCTGATGGCAGTATGCAAGTAAAGCTGAGATGTTCACGTCATGAGGCAGGGGGGTGGAGGCGCGGCTTCAGCACTGGGTTATGCATCGGGAGGGTATGCTTTGATGAATAGGTGGGTTTTTAGTGCCCGTTTGAAGCTTTGCAAGGTTGGGGAGAGTCTAATGGAGCGGGGGAGTGCATTCCACTGAAGGGGTGCAGCACGGGCGAAATCCTGAACTCGTGCATGGGAAGCAGTGACCAGGGCGGTGGAGAGGCGACGGTCATTAGTCGACCGTAGGGGGCGGGAGGGAGTATGAAGGGAAAGGAGGTTGGAGATGTAGGGAGCAGTGGAATTAGAGATGGCCTTGTATGTGAGGGTGAGGAGTTTGAAGAGGATTCTGTAGGGGAATGGGAGCCAGTGTAGATTTTGTTGAAGGGGAGTGGCAGATGTGGTGCGGCGGGAGAGGAAGATAAGTCTAGCTGCGGAGTTCAGGACAGATTGGAGGGGAGCAAGATGGGAGCAAGCGAGGCCAGTGAGGAGGACATTGCAGTAGTCAAGTCGTGAGATGACCAGTGAGTGGATGATGAGTTTAGTTGCACTCTGGGAGAGGTATGGCCTGATACGAGCAATGTTGCGTAGCTGGAAACGACAGGATTGTGCCAGAGCTTGGATGTGGGGTGCAAAGGAGAGGGAGGAGTCAAGAGTGACGCCCAGGCAGCGGAATTGGGGAACGGGGGAGATGGTGGTGTTGTCAACAATGATGGAGATATTGGTCGGGGGTGTTGCTCTGGATGGGGGGAAGATGATGAGTTCCGTTTTGTCCATGTTGAGCTTTAGAGAGCGTTCAGACATCCAGGAGGAGATTGCAGAGAGGCAGCTGGAAACCTGAGAGAGGACAGAGGGGGACAGATCAGGAGATGAGAGGTAGAGTTGTGTGTCATCAGCATAGAGGTGGTATTGAAGGCCAAATGAGTTAATGAGCGCACCCAGGGAAGAGGTATACAGGGAGAACAGAAGGGGTCCAAGGACAGAACCCTGAGGGACACCAACAGGAAGGATGGAAGGGTGTGAGGTGGAGCTTGAGGCAGACACAGAGAAGGAGCGGTTAGTGAAGTAAGAAGAAAACTAGTCAAGGACAGTGCTAGAGAGGCCAGCGTTTTGGAGTGTGCCGAGGAGCAGAGGATGATCTACGGTGTCAAAGGCAGCAGAGAGGTCCAGAAGGATGAGCAGAGAGAAGTGGCCCCTGGATTTGGCCGAAAGCAGGTCATTGGTGACTTTCACCAGGGCAGTCTCAGTTGAGTGGAGTGGGCGAAAGCCAGATTGTAGTGGATCGAGGATGGAGTTGTCAGAGAGGTAGCTTGTGAGACGGCTGTAGACTAGTCGTTCAAGTAATTTGGAGGCGAAAGGGAGAAGAGAGATGGGGCGGTAGTTAGTGGGTGATGAGGGGTCGAGGTTGGGTTTTTTGAGAATAGGCGAGACCAGAGCATGTTTGATTGGTGAGGGGAAGATACCGGTGGAGAGGGACAGGTTAAAGAGGTGAGCAAGGTGGGAGCAGGCAGTGGGGGAGAGGGAGCGGAGAAGACGGGAGGGAAGGGGGTCCAGGGGGCAGGTGGTGGTGGGGGAGGATAAGATGAGGGAGTGGACTTCCTTTTCTGAAGTGGGATGGAAGGAGGACAGGGTGGGATTGACGGAGGGGAGGGATAAAGGGGGCAGGGGGGTAGCAGAGGGGTGACGGCGGGAGATGTCGTGTCGGATATCCTCAATTTTGGAGATGAAGAAGGAGGCAAAGTCAGTGGCAGTGAGGGAGGATGGGAGGGGAGGAGGAGGGGGGCGAAGGAGAGTGTTGAAAGTTTCAAAGAGACGGCGTGGACAGGAGGACTGAGAAGAGATGAGTGCTTGGAAAAAGGATTGCTTGGCGAGGGAAAGAGCAGAGCTGTAGGAGGAGAGAATAAACTTGAAATGGAGGAAGTCCGCCAGAGAGTGAGATTTCCTCCAGGAGCGTTCAGCGGAGCGTGAGCATTTTTGTAAGAAACGTGTTAGTTTGGTGTGCCAGGGTTGGGGTTTGGAGCGGCGGAGGGGGACAGAGGAGAGGGGGGCCACAGAGTCGAGAGCAGCGGTTAGGGAAGAGTTATAGAAGGTGGCTGCCTGGTTGGGACAATTCATAGTGGAAAGAGGAGAGAGGAAAGTCTCGAGGGAGGACATGAAAGTGGGGTTGAGAGACCCGAGATTGCGTCTGGTGGTGGTGGGTCTGGGCGTGGAGAGGAGGAGGGAGGATGAGAGGGTGAAAGAAAGCAGATGGTGGTCAGAGAGAGGGAAGGGAGAGTTTGAGAAATCAGAGAGATCACATCGGTGGGTGAAGACAAGGTCGAGGGAGTGGCCAAGATTGTGAGTAGCGGTGGAGGTCCATTGAGAAAGTCCAAAGGAAGTGGAAAGGGCGAGAAGATTAGTGGAAGCGGCATTAGTGATGTCAATAGGGATGTTAAAGTCTCCGAGGATGACAGAGGGGAGGTCGGAGGAGAGAAAGTGGGGAAGCCAGGCAGCAAAGTTGTCAAGGAAAGGTGAACAGTGGCCAGGAGGGCGGTAGATCACTGGATGGATAGTATACTTGACGACACAGAGGTAGGTAGAGCAGTGGACTACTGTACCGTACTGCTATATATTATATACTGGTGGTCAGCAAAATTATGCACTGTCCTCCTACTGCGCACAACAACTAAAATGCACCACAGGTATGGATGGATAGTATACTTGACGACACAGAGGTAGGTAGAGCAGTGGACTACTGTACCGTACTGCTATATATTATATACTGGTGGTCAGCAAAATTATGCACTGTCCTCCTACCACTGCGCACAACAACTAAAATGCACCACAGGTATGGATGGATAGTATACTTGACGACACAGAGGTAGGAAGAGCAGTGGACTACTGTACCGTACTGCTATATACTATATACTGGTGGTCAGCAAAATTATGCACTGTCCTCCTACTACTGCGCACAACAACTAAAATGCACCACAGGTATGGATGGATAGTATACTGGACGACACAGAGGTAGGTAGAGCAGTGGACTACTGTACCGTACTGCTATATATTATATACTGGTGGTCAGCAAAATTATGCACTTTCCTCCTACTACTGCGCACAACAACTAAAATGCACCACAGGTATGGATGGATAGTGATAAAGCTAAATATTTATCTTATATAATACCCTTTATGAGGTCTAAGAACACTGTACGCTATCTACGTATGAAGTACCGTAAGGGTACGCACGTTGCGTAGCAATCGCTTAGCCGTAGTCGAGACGCTCAAGCGTCACGTTCGCTCACGGCCAAGAGATCACAGGCAGGCACGCTATTGGCTGCTGACTAACGTAATGATTCGCTATAGCGCAGCGGACGCTCGGGACCACGAGGAGATCACCAGCGGCGCTGACGCTCACAATATTAAACCTTTGTATCTAAACCATAAACAGTGTGTTGTGCAGTAAAACCTTAGTGTAATGTTAGAGTGTAAATGCAACACAGAATAACCTTATTACCTTTAAAGCTGTTCGAGCGTCACCGACGCTATGAGAATACTTAACACTATAAGAAATACACAGATACCGTGCTCAGGGTCCAACGCCTAATATATATATTATGAATGATATACTTGCAAAAGAATTAATACAAATACAAATCATACACTACAATATAACATAGACTACCTAACCAGATAACTACACAGGAAATACAATACAATACAATTTAAGGGAAAATAAGAGAGAAAGAGGGGAAGAGAGAGAGAGAGAGAGAGAAATGGCTCACCATAACAATACAGACAATATGATTGCAGAGAAGCTTACACATGTGAGGAACAATCGCTGCGCAGTTATTCAATGCTGAGAATCTTTGTGGAGAAAATACTTGACCTTACCCATACTGGCTGTCCCTATATACACAACCCTACAATACCGCATGGGACAGAAGCTAGACTCCATTTTGAGAAAACTCCCATGAAGACTGCAACACATGGTTGAAAGGGGGAGGGGAAAACACCCGGCAGCAGCCATTTTAGATTTGCAGGTCCAAACACATGGCACTCTCTACTACACCACAATCACATAGCAGAAGACACAAGACTCCATTTTATTCCAAAATGTCCAAGCCTCAGAACAATGCATATGTTCTGATTTTACAATTCCAAACCATCTAAATCACCTTTCACAATTTCAATCCAACTTCCTAGAACCATCTTATTCACTTTCACATTCCAAACAACTTCCTAGAACCATCTTATTCACTTTCACATTCCAAACAACTTCCTAGAACCATCTTATTCACTTTCACATTCCAAACAACTTCAGTATCTCAATAACCAGAGCATATTCATCACAAGACCAGATCACAATGTAACCACACATCTCAGCCTGCCATTGCTACCAGCACATGTTCAAACGTAACTGCATGGTGGTATTTATGATTAACAAGATATATTATAACTAACCAGCACAATCTATTTTAAATCACCATAGGCAAACAAATACCACAAATGCTATGCTACAGGTTGTCTAATGTCCCAGCTACCATCACAGATTCCCAGATCTATCACACAAACACCCAACAATCACACAACCAAGTTACAATATCCTATTTAAACCAGAAAGCAATCTGTCTATATTTCCTTATCTAGCCATGTGAATTCAATACTTAGCCTTTAGTTTGGAGGATGTCCTGGGGATGTAGCCGCCATGCTGCTGGGTGCCAGGTAGCTGTGTGAGTGAGTGAGTCCTGTGATCTCCAGTGGGTATATCATACCCTCATTCCAGCTCTGGGGGTGTGTCAACAACAAGATGTGTGTGTGTCCCTCACAGCATGTGAGCCAGCTGCATCAGTGGCCTTGGTTATGCAAAACAATGGGTGATGACCAACACATTCCTGTCTTGTGGGAAGCTATTGTTTGGCGAATACTATCTCACTGTCTACTCTCAGTTGAGACAATGACATCTCAGCAATCATTCTTCTGGAGACAAATCCTAACCCATTGGTAAACACAGGTGTTGGCCCTCCTCATTGAGTCTCAAAGCTCAGTGTAATTAAAGGCTATTGTACTCCGTCTGCGGGAAAGATACTGATTTGGAATACAATTAATCTTCAATTACTATTCCTGTGCTTACCTATGCATAACACCATGTGAAGCCCTCACAACATGCAAACTATTGTTTGGGGGATCTCTAAGGTCAAAGAGCCATTTGAGACCCACTGATACCTGTTGGACTCAGGGGAATATTAACTTATAAAATACATTATATGGTTGAATTATGTAACGATTGAGTCGCACGCTGGGCACACAGAAACTCTACCGTAAATGCGCATACAGTGCGCCTGCGGGTGCACGTAACAGCGGGTATGCGCACGCACGGGAGAGCGCTCGCATGCGCAGCGCGGACATGTATGAGGTGCAAATATGGCAGTGTGCATAGTGATATTTTTCTGACTTTGACAGTCCACTCTTTGGCAGTCAACAATAACTGCCACTTCCTAAAACATTTCAAAAGGAGAAAAATATATGTCAAGTGTAAATACATTTCCATGGTTGGGTTGGGGAGGAGAAAGAGAAGGTGTGAAAAGGGTATGACCTAGTGAGATAGCAAAAGCATGTGTGTATGAATCCATGTTTGGGGGGTCATGTATCATCGTGCCGTACGTGTTTTAAATCAAGCTTCGAGGTATTGCGAAGTATACATTTGAATTCCTTCTTATCCCGTATTAAGGGTCTGTGGATGGGCTGTCAAACTCTACCGAGCTCTTTTCGGCTGTGGTTGTAACAAAATGGGGGAGCACATTTTAGTTGATGATACATGAATGGGGGAGGTATGTGATTGCTGATATCTATGCCTGTATTCCCTATCGACTATGTGTGTTATTACCTGAGGGTTGTAGAAATGAAGATAAAGAATACTTATGGTAAATGCTGTGGTATTCTATGTCAGGTTAATGTACATTTGTCGGTTGAAGTCTTGTTCGGTGTCTGTTGGTTGCAGTCTTCTTTGTGCTTTTGCCTATAAGGTGCGAGCAAAAGCTGTCAATGTCCATAGATTTACAAAAGTGTTGGGCTAGCGTAATTTTAAAATTTCTAGGGAAACTGGGGATCTATGGCATAGTTCATCAAAAATCTGTGTATAAGGTTGTCAAAACTTCTTCTTTAATCCATCTGTTGTCTGTATATCGGCTCATCAAAATTCCTCGTCCAAGTGGGTCTTTTTACCTTGGAGGAAAACGGAAAAAAACAGGTGAAAGAAACGGACCGTATAATCGCATTTTCATTACATCATTGTTTCTACCGTTGGGTCATAAATCAAGTCCATTGGAATTACAGTTTCCTCACTCCTCAAACTCATTACCCTGGTACGATGTTTGCACTTCATTAAAGCCTGACCGCATCTAAATATCAAGCCAATTGATATGACAACACCTAAGATACATAGGAGAAACCTCCCAACATCCATTATGACTCCTTGAGCCCATTCTCCTAAACCAGAAAACCAATTTCGCGGGTTCAACCATGACACCCAACCAGTCAGCTCATTACCTACAGCAGCAAGAGTGAGATTGTGTCTTCTGCGAAATTCCCACTTCAGTTGGAGAATATCGTCCATCTTTTGGTCTATGACCTCGACCGGATCCTCGGTGCTATTCGTAATATATGTGCAACATTTCACGCCGTATTGTGCTGCCAGTGTGACACAATATCCGCCTGTCACTGCTGTGAGGTAATTAAGAACCATTCTATGCTGTACCAGTTCTGTTTTGTAAGCTTGAAGTTCCCTTCCAGTATACCTAAACGTGTCATCATACATTTCAGTGATATTATCTAACAAATTTGCAAGCGCAGAGATGTATCTATAGTTCATCACTCCTCGAGCGGTGCGAGTGAAATCTAGCGCAAGTAGAACCTGAATCCCAGTGGATTCATGGATCATGTCAGAGGCCAAATGCTCTGTCCTCTCTGTCAGTTGCCTTTTAACTACGTGCTCGTAATGGGTGTGAGTATAAGGAGCTTGGGCACCATGGTGTATATCTTTCATTTTGTCATGTGATACAGTTATTACTTCAGGCAGTACTTTTCCAATATAACACAATCCTTCTGAGTTTGGGGCAAGCCGCTCATACGCCTTTCTCCCGCATGTGAAATATGCATCATCGGGGAGAACATATGGGACTGAATATGTCATTACCATGTTACACATTTTCCATGTGAACTCTCCTAACCCTAATTCTCCCATCTGTCTAGTACACGTATCTGTTTGTATGATCTGTGCCCAGTATCCTGGTGATACCTCTCCAACTCTCGTAATCCTACTTCCTAGGGTATACCTATATCGGAAAGATTTTTCTCTACTGGCTATGTGGCGTATAAGCTCTGTATCTGTTGGCATTCTATCTGCTCTATATGAAAAGGTCATGGTTTGGTTACTCCATGACACTTCCCAATTTCCCGGCTTTCGGGGATTGGTAATGTTAAAACATACTAGGGGTCTATCCACATGATATTGGTGGAGCTTCAAACTAGGAGGACTAGAGATATTAAACCTCCTGTCCACCGGTCTCCCACCCTTTAGCTCAAGTACCTCCCCTACCGTTAAAGGAAATGGTACTAGCCCTGATTTGCTATGACCTTGAGGTACTTGAGAGCATACCCAACAATCTGTTTGATTTAATACACTACCCACTAAGGAGTGATAGTCACTCAATGGATGCCGGTCCATGTGGATATTAAAACTGGACTGACATTTCTTGATGCACCCATCCTCTACTACACTGTCACAGAGTCTACAGATACAGTTTTCTTCAGCTAACAATCCTTAAAAGAAAAATGTTTACAGATAACATGGCTGCTAGATCGTTTCCGGTACTCGCCTTTGCTTGGTGATTGGGTTGCTATTGGAAATTTACACCTCCATCTTTATCATCAGGACCTTTCTGGATCCTTTCTCGACCTCACTGATACTCTCACCGAAACAGACTGCTCTGGTCAACATCATGGTCAACAGGAAAATCCATATCACAGTCTCTTGGGGCAAGTCCATCTTACAGGAGGAGAAAAGAAGAAATTTGTAATGGGGTACAGAAAATCAGTTTGAGGGGGAGAGAAACTTGTTACGATAATTAGTTCTCTCGTCTTGTTGTTCTTCTTGTTCTGCTGTCTTCTCAAAGGTGCTGTCTCTCAGTCTTCCAAACGAACATTCTGGTGATGCAATATTCCCTCCAAACCAGCAATCTTTCTGTAAGGAGCAAAAAAAAAAAAATCCTGCATCACCATTTGTCTAGCTGAGGGGTGACATACCATCTTTAAAACATGAAAACATGAGTGAGAAGAGAGAGGAAACAAAAAAAACAACAGAGAGAGAGAACACTTCATATGTATATGTATATTACATAAATCAACAATAACCAACAATAGGAAAAGAGAAAAAACATTTTTTTCAAACATTTTAAAACATTGCCAGATCATCAGGCTGTCATATCTACATGTCCAATGGTTTCTTTGCGCCGTCCCTCCCTCCAGCACCACACTCCACTTTCTGTATCTGGCCAGGATACATTGATGTGGATAGGTCATGCTGGGGTTTGGTAGACTTCTGCAAAGACCAAGCGGATATGCAATGTTTGAGTTCTTACCAATAATCGTCAGAGATGGGGAGAGAGAGAGGAAAAAAAAAACATTTTCCACAAATACATTTACAACGTTTCACCTGGTCATTCCTGTGTCTTCAGTGAATGACCTCCCTATTTGTTAACCGTTACCTCAGGCTTACCATCAGTCCTAATGATCACCTTTCCAGACCACATATCAAGGGTGTAGCCCAAAATTCTTCCTATATGATCCCTGATTATAATTTGGTGTGTCCTAACTTTTGCTCATTTTCATGTCTAGGGGGTCTGATTTTATGTGGGCTGTTGCAGTTACTGGCATAATGCCCTTCTCTTTTACAAAGATAACAAATCCTTGAGTTCCTCCATGTGCCAATGGCCTGGGGTTTTGGTTGATTTGATGCCTCCTCAAACGCTTGGATGCTCATCACCATCAACCGCTTTCCCTGTACCTACCTGATTCCTTGGATACCATGATTATGTCGTTGTCTAGGGAGTTGATATACCTTCTGTGAATCTTTGATCATACAGTTAGATCTTTCCTAGGATCTGGGTAATCAGACATGATTGATCTCAATTCTGTCCGGGACCAGGGATGGCGCATTGCACTGTCCTTGACGGGAATGGTTCCCTGATCGTCAGTCTTCCCATTGGGGACTGTGATCACCCTGACAGGACTAAACTCAATTACATCACCTTGTTTTGGTCTTACAATATGGGGTACATTTGTTTGTGCGTGATATAAAACATTGTACGTACCTGTGGACACGACCTCACCTGACCCTCCGTTAGGGGGTTTGATTATTGCCTTTACCAATTTGGTCGCGTCCACCTGGATGTCTTGTAGGCTGGCTGCTGGAAGAGATGCCGACATCGTTCTGGGCTCACTTTCTTGCTGATAATCCTGAGGGAAGTTTAACATGGGGTGCGACTTGCACAGGTTAACATTTGTGATTTTTACACTTTCATTTTTATAAACATTATTACATTTGTTACTTTCGTTCTTAATACAGTTACTAAGTGCATTTTTATCATACAACATTGTGCCATTTCTCTGCAACCATAATCCTCTCCATTGCCATGTCTCTCCTCTCAAGATGAAAGTTAGATAAGTCAATTAAATCTCTTTGTAATTCACTTTCCTGTTGCCATAACTGCAAATAATCATAATGTTTGATTCGTCTCTTTGTTGGTTCAATGAGACCTATCCTCCTCCTTAGATTCAGTAACACTTTTGGGCTAAAGCTGCCTATATTTGGGAACTTCTCCCCATCATGTACAGTCATTCTTTCCCATTCATCACATAAGGCTTGTGTGTGTGACCCGTACTTTTCACACATTACGTACCTTGCCGACCCTATTGGTCGGTTTCTATAATCAACCCGAACCGAGGTTGATCGCCTCCTTCCTGAACAAACTGGCCCCCATAATTTGCAGGTGTTACGAAACCTTACAAAAAACCAAGATATTCACGATAGGTTGGCGGTGAAGTTTACCGAGCACCTCACTCACTCTGCCCACGCCGACCAATATGACCTGATCACACCGAAATGGCGCTGGCGTACTCGACCCAGGGCACCTATTTAACCTTTGTTTACTGGAACATGCGAGGGATATCCGCAGAACACTTACTCTTTCCAGTAAAGGTGAGGTTGTTGGATAATTCCTGAGTGACCAGCGCACTTCCCTTTTGAAAAATAAAAAATTACACAAATCACGTCAGAATGTACAAATAGCGTTTATGACCCTTGGTACGTAAATGGTACTGGTCAGGTTTACTAATGCACACAATTACGTGCGGTACAATCGTTCAGTACATAAGCAACTAATCTTATGTACGGAGCGACCAACGGAATCGAAAATTGCGGCTGCGAATTCCTTCAGCGAGCTTGTATGGCCTATATGGGTGTTGCACCAACCCTTTTAGGTGTTGTAAACAAGGCAAAACAATGGGATGGGAACCAACTGGTGGCGCAAAAAGAAAAACAAAGTGCATCAAACCAATGGATACAGATTACCTAGACACAGCTGAGACTATGCAATGTCCTTATAGGTCAAAAGTCCAGAGTCCAAAGGCTTCTCAAATTTGCTTCTCGTGAATTGTCCAAAACCAAATGGTAACATGTAAAAAAACACAAATGGTACACACTAGTTCAGAGAAAAATCCCAGATGTGAAATAGGGAATATGAATGTTTCTTCCCGGGTTCCTTGTGCTGGGATGTCTATGGGAAGTGGTGTTCTAGCCGTACAGGTTCACCTCGGTGTGAAAGGTGTTATGGGCTCCTCACATGTGTGCTTACTTCAATATGATTCCAAACAAGCTCATAAAGGTTTCTTTGGATTCTTAACATATATGCTTTATATGCTCCAATCGTGCTCCAATAGTGATTAATATCATATAATCTTTAAAATTAGCCGCTCACATTCAGGCTTACTTTAAAAGATGCCGTTCTTCCATGTAGCGGTTTCTTTATGGGTAAGTCGTCTTGTCGCCCTCGAATGTCTCCTCACTTTGTATTGTGCTCGGTAAAAAGCATACAAACGAGGGGACGTGTGAGGATACGTAATATATTTATTATAAAAAAAGATAAAAAGTGTTTCCAAAGATAAAACAGAGATAGGATCCCCACAACAAAAACCAGTAATGAGGATCTTAATACAGCCTAGTCCGACAGTAAGAAAAAGATATTACCCCGGGAAATCTCACCGCTTTCTGGCTGGAATAACTGGTTGCTGTGGTGATCCAACTTGTCACATGCTCCCACCTTTTAGGTGTTGTGCCTGTGGACTGTATAGCGGACTTCCTTGTCTGCTGTACCTGAACCTGCTGGTCTGCTATGACCTCCTGGTCTGTTACAGTATGACCTCCTGGTCTGCTACACTCTAATGCTCAATTTTTATGTTTAACCAAGGATGCCTCCCTAGCCACCGTGCATGTCACTTACACGTATGTATCTCACGAGAACTCGGTGATTTCTTTTGGTTCAACCTCAAAATTGTATGTAAAAACACTCACTCACCACATGTATACTTTTGTTTCTATTTCTATTTCTGCGCAGAAATCTCTCTTTAGACCAGATGTGTTACAAATTAGGAGAAGGATCTATTAATTTAAATTTCGAATGTTAAAATAGATTTGCGCTATTTATCGCCTGTTGCGTTATTTCTCGCGTTGCGCTATTTCTCGCGTAAAAATAACATTTGTGATTTGAGTTACGTGGGCGTACCCAGACGCTCCGTTGCGTAATTTACGCTGCGTGCGTCGGCCCTTGGGTTGCGTACGCAAGTCTCAGTCCTTTGTTAGAGACATGTGTACGCAAAGCAAAGATCCACCGTAACACAATGTATATGTTTATCAATGTAGATGATCCTTTATCATCTACCGCGCACCACACTGACTTCGCCTTGTTTCTTTCAGGCAGAGCTGTGTGTTTGTCTATACTTTAACTATATTACCTTTACACTTAAACTATGAAATAGCGGCAAATCTCTCCTAGCACGTTTATCAACTATAAAAAGGCAAACAGGAGAGTGATATACGAAAATACAAATGAAAAAGGAATGCAGATATATATATATGCGTGCGTGTGTACGCAAGACAGAAAAATAAACAGTTTTAAAAAGACACTATTGTTTTGTTCTTACCTCCGGTCCCGGATTCCTTCAGCACCCTTTACTAAGAGAAGCAGACGCTTATCCCGACAGCACTACGAGGAATATAACCTCCCGCCCTTTGCTGATGGATAATGTCTGCTGTATCTACCTAGCAGAGATGTGTGAAGGACAGGACGAGCCCGCAATTGATAAAGCTAAATATTTATCTTATATAATACCCTTTATGAGGTCTAAGAACACTGTACGCTATCTACGTATGAAGTACCGTAAGGGTACGCACGTTGCGTAGCAATCGCTTAGCCGTAGTCGAGACGCTCAAGCGTCACGTTCGCTCACGGCCAAGAGATCACAGGCAGGCACGCTATTGGCTGCTGACTAACGTAATGATTCGCTATAGCGTAGCGGACGCTCGGGCCCACGAGGAGATCACCAGCGGCGCTGACGCTCACAATATTAAACCTTTGTATCTAAACCATAAACAGTGTGTTGTGCAGTAAAACCTTAGTGTAATGTTAGAGTGTAAATGCAACACAGAATAACCTTATTACCTTTAAAGCTGTTCGAGCGTCACCAACGCTATGAGAATACTTAACACTATAAGAAATACACAGATACCGTGCTCAGGGTCCAACGCCTAATATATATATTATGAATGATATACTTGCAAAAGAATTAATACAAATACAAATGATACACTACAATATAACATAGACTACCTAACCAGATAACTACACAGGAAATACAATACAATACAATTTAAGGGAAAATAAGAGAGAAAGAGGGGAAGAGAGAGAGAGAGAGAGAGAGAGAAATGGCACACCATAACAATACAGACAATATGATTGCAGAGAAGCTTACACATGTGAGGAACAATCGCTGCGCAGTTATTCAATGCTGAGAATCTTTGTGGAGAAAATACTTGACCTTACCCATACTGGCTGTCCCTATATACACAACCCTACAATACCGCATGGGACAGAAGCTAGACTCCATTTTGAGAAAACTCCCATGAAGACTGCAACACATGGTTGAAAGGGGGAGGGGAAAACACCCGGTAGCAGCCATTTTAGATTTGCAGGTCCAAACACATGGCACTCTCTACTACACCACAATCACATAGCAGAAGACACAAGACTCCATTTTATTCCAAAATGTCCAAGCCTCAGAACAATGCATATGTTCTGATTTTACAATTCCAAACCATCTAAATCACCTTTCACAATTTCAATCCAACTTCCTAGAACCATCTTATTCACTTTCACATTCCAAACAACTTCCTAGAACCATCTTATTCACTTTCACATTCCAAACAACTTCCTAGAACCATCTTATTCACTTTCACATTCCAAACAACTTCAGTATCTCAATAACCAGAGCATATTCATCACAAGACCAGATCACAATGTAACCACACATCTCAGCCTGCCATTGCTACCAGCACATGTTCAAACGTAACTGCATGGTGGTATTTATGATTAACAAGATATATTATAACTAACCAGCACAATCTATTTTAAATCACCATAGGCAAACAAATACCACAAATGCTATGCTACAGGTTGTCTAATGTCCCAGCTACCATCACAGATTCCCAGATCTATCACACAAACACCCAACAATCACACAACCAAGTTACAATATCCTATTTAAACCAGAAAGCAATCTGTCTATATTTCCTTATCTAGCCATGTGAATTCAATACTTAGCCTTTAGTTTGGAGGATGTCCTGGGGATGTAGCCGCCATGCTGCTGGGTGCCAGGTAGCTGTGTGAGTGAGTGAGTGAGCCCTGTGATCTCCAGTGGGTATATCATACCCTCATTCCAGCTCTGGGGGTGTGTCAACAACAAGATGTGTGTGTGTCCCTCACAGCATGTGAGCCAGCTGCATCAGTGGCCTTGGTTATGCAAAACAATGGGTGATGACCAACACATTCCTGTCTTGTGGGAAGCTATTGTTTGGCGAATACTATCTCACTGTCTACTCTCAGTTGAGACAATGACATCTCAGCAATCATTCTTCTGGAGACAAATCCTAACCCATTGGTAAACACAGGTGTTGGCCCTCCTCATTGAGTCTCAAAGCTCAGTGTAATTAAAGGCTATTGTACTCCGTTTGCGGGAAAGATACTGATTTGGAATACAATTAATCTTCAATTACTATTCCTGTGCTTACCTATGCATAACACCATGTGAAGCCCTCACAACATGCAAACTATTGTTTGGGGGATCTCTAAGGTCAAAGAGCCATTTGAGACCCACTGATACCTGTTGGACTCAGGGGAATATTAACTTATAAAATACATTATATGGTTGAATTATGTAACGATTGAGTCGCACGCTGGGCACACAGAAACTCTACCGTAAATGCGCATACAGTGCGCCTGCGGGTGCACGTAACAGCGGGTATGCGCACGCACGGGAGAGCGCTCGCATGCGCAGCGCGGACATGTATGAGGTGCAAATATGGCAGTGTGCATAGTGATATTTTTCTGACTTTGACAATAGTATACTTGACACAGAGGTAGGTAGAGCAGTGGACTACTGTACCGTACTGATATAATACTGGTGGTCACTGGTCAGCAAAATTCTGCACTGTCCTCCTACTATATACTACAATGCAGCACAGATATGGAGCGTTTTTCAGGCAGAGAACGTAGATATTTTCAGCACACTGAGCACAGATATTTGCAAGCACACTGAGCACAGATATTTGCAGCACACTGAGCACAGATATTTGCAGCACACTGAACACAACTGAGAGAACGCTGCACACGTCCTCTCCCTATCATCTCCAATGCACGAGTGAAAATGGCGGCGACGCGCGGCTCCTTATATAGAATACGAATCTCGCGAGAATCCGACAGCGGGATGATGACGTTAGGGCGCGCTCGGGTTAACCAAGCAAGGCGGGAGGATCCGAGTCTGCCTCGGACCCGTGTAAAATGGGTGAAGTTCGGGGGGGTTCGGATTCCGAGGAACCGAACCCGCTCATCTCTACTCCCTAGTACCTACCTCTATCCACATGAAATTATACAAGTGGTCCATATATAATGAGAGATCAGGCCGATCTTATACCTGTTGTGCTCCTGTTGATTTATCTGTGGTATGATCTCCTCGTTTGAGCTTGGCCCCGAATCCTTAATCGATGAAGATTTTTTTTTTCACTTCAACTTGGTGTAACCTCACTGAGATGAAGTATTATTGCGTACCTGATATGTTCCCCCCCTCCCCTATCTCTATTGCATAACTTTGCATTTTTATTATTTTTCTTCTCTCTCTTCTCTTCTCTCTCTTTTCTTGCATCCCCGTTTATTTTGTACTTTGATGTTTGTATAAAATTTCAATAAAAATTTAATATTCAAAAAACAAATAAACACCATATGTTTACATTCTGGCTAATAGTACATATACATAAATCTTAAATGTTCCTCACACACAATGAAACTAAAACGAACATTCAAAGTGCTCCGTCTGTGCTGTGGAACACATAGTGGCGGTTGTGGAATGCACGCCGGGTGTATGGAATGCGTTTGGAATACGTTCCGCCGGACGTGATGCATACTTCCGGTTTTGCGTCTTTTCAACATCTTTATCCCTCCGGTCAGGGCTGTTTCTAGCCAATTTGGCTTCCAGTGCGAGATTTAAAAAATGTCCCCCCCCCCCCCCCCCCCGACACCTAGATAAAAAAAAAAAATTCTACCATATTAAGCCCCACACAGTAATGCCCCCTGCACCATATTATGCCACACACCGCAATGCCCTTGATACATTAAATCCCCACACTACGGCAGGCAAGAGTCCCCATTTCACACATTACGGCAGGTGTCCCCATTTTACACATTGAGAGAGAGAGAGAGAGAGAGAGAGTGAATACTTACAGAGGCGATTACCGCTCTTCGGCCCGCCTCACCAGTCGCTCCTCGCGCCAGCCTTTCCCTCTTCCTAACTTGGATCCCCCTCTGTACTCCGCTCGGGGGGGGGGGGAGTTTTGCGTCGTGACGGGGTTGCGTCGTGACGTAATGACGCAACTGCGTCATTCCGTGAAACTCCGCCCCCAGAGCGGGTTACTCGGGGAGAAATAGGAGGGGGAAGCAGGGAGCCACAGTTAGTGCCGCGGCAGGCGCCCAGTGCGGTTGCACTGCTCGCCTGCCCCAAGAAACGGCCCTGCCTCCGGTATCCTGGACTGATCTTTATCATACAAAGTGGTCTCTCTGGTTGCTGTGGATTGCCCACATGTTTCATGTTTCTTTGAGTGCAGTGGAATTTTTGGGATACGAACCCCCAGAAATGATGTGGCTTGTCTATTCCACCTGTTTTCAAGAGATCCCAATGTGTTTAAGATACTGTTTCTGTATAAATAAAAAGAACTGTACATTGTGATCATGGTGTGTTTTTTTATATATACATATATAAATACAACTAAAAAACTATAAATGTAAGTATTGTATGGAGGACTGTTAATCAATACACCCCAAATAGAAGGAGATCAGTTAACTGGGAAGATAAGTTTTAATTTGAAAGGTGTCCCAGAGAAGTGATGCTTGGAGAAAGAGACAGGCAGAGGAGGTGGGGGAAGGTAATGAATAAGAGCGATGGATAGGGATGGGAATATAATTATTCAAGGAACCAATTAAGTTCGAAGTCTTGATTAAGTCCTCCAGGAATTAAAGTTTTTAATTTATGTATCCATCACATTTCAGCTTTCACTAGCATTTTCTGCTCATTTCTTATTTTAACTTTCATTTGCTGTAGGTTTTTACTGAGAGATCAAAACCGATAGCATTCAGAGCTGCAAAATCTGACTGACAGTGCTGTGTTGGGTTTCAATTGAAGTTGAAACCTGATCAGGGGTGGTGCTAGGGTGTACGGAGCCCCCTGCAAACTATACATTTGCACCTTACCATACTTCACCAAGGGGAGAGGGGGTGGTCTTCAGTATGCCGAATGTGTGGTCGGGCTCCCGGCGCCGGTATGCTGGTCGCCGGGAGCCCGGCCGCCGGCATACCATACTACACCCGGGGAGAGGAGGGTGGTGACACAATGGCTGGGACAGAACACAGAGGGTTTGTGTGAAACAGTAACAGAACACAGTAGCAGGGATGCAGAGCAGGGAGTGCCTCTCCAGCCTGGTGCCTGCCTACTCTGCATCCCTTTGCTGAGCGGGTAGCACTGGGCCTGAACCTGATGGATGATAAATAGTGGAATATCGGGCCTAATTCAGACTTGATCATAGCCGTGCAAAATTTTGCACGGCTACGATCAGTTACTCATACATGCAGGGCTAGTTCGCCCCTCATGTCTGGCTCTGCCCCGTCGCACAAAACGCACAGCAGCGATCAGGTCTGAATTAGGCCATTCATAATTCTAGATGATGGGGTGGCTGTCGGTAACTGTTGGTTTTGGTCTAGAACCAAAACTGCCGATTAGTAAATTTACACTATGCTAGGTGCAATAGATCCAGCAGACATAGGTTTCCATTCAATGGGGGTCATTCCGAGTTGATCGCTAGCTGAATTTGTTCGCAGCGCACCGATCAGGCTAAAAACTGCAGTTCTGCGCATGCGTATGCGCGACATACGGGCACAACGAATGATGCAGTTTTGCACAGGGTCTAGCGATGCATTTCAGTCGCACTGGTTGCCGCAGAGTGATTGACATGAAGTGGGCGTTTCTGGGTGGCAACTGACCATTTTCAGGGAGTGGTCGGGAAAACGCAGGCGTGCCAGGAAAAACGCAGGCGTGGCTGGGTGAACGCTGAGCGGGTGTGTGACGTCAAATCCAGAACTGAATAGACTGAAGTAATCGCAAGCGCTGAGTAGGTTTTGAGCTACTCTGAAACTACACGAAAATGTTTTGCATGCGCTCTGCGATACAACAGTTCGCACTTCTGCTAAGCTAAAATACACTCCCAGTGGGCGGCGGCATAGCGTTTGCATGGCTGCTAAAAACTGATTGCGAGCGAGCAACTCGGAATGACCCCCTTTGATACATGCCCAGGATACTCACATGGTTCCGTGTGATCGCTTTGCCACCAGCCTGCTCCCACCACGAAATGCCCTTTTTATGGAAAGATAGATCCATCCAAATTGCATCCAACTCAGAATAGGATGGACAAATGCAAGAATGTGTAAATTAGTTTCTGTGCATGCACTGTATGCCAAAACTCATGATTTGCATCTGTGAAGTAAGAGAAGTGCGATTCAGAATCAGTCCCTATGTTTTATGAGGAAAAACTCTTGTGAAATTTCTGGACACTGAATTCCAATTTCTGTTTCATGCACTGTTTGCATTGTTTAATCAAACTGACATAGTACACGTACAGTAGGCAGACTGCATTTGAAAACTCTAAACCTCCTTGCAGCTGAGAATAGCCCTGCGTATGCATCATGATATTCAAAACCATATCTTAATAAAATAAAGACATGGAGACATATATTTGGCAGAATTTGTTAGCTATTTATTTAAATGAATGATATCATATCTCCCAACTTTGGTGCCCTCTGAAGAGGGACATCGGCACGGCGAGCAGTGAGTGACAGAGCCTTCCAACTCCCCCCACCACCACTACCACCGATGGATACTGCGGCCCTCGGGTGGGACAGCGGGACAGTCCCATGAAAATCGGGACAGTTGGGAGGTATGACGATATGCTTTAATAGCTATAGGAATAAAAGTAAAGTATGGTGGCACAGAAAGAACGGCTAAAATCATCTCAAACCCACAAAAAACTAACACCACTCAGTCAAAACAATCCAAAACAAACTAACAGCACAAAAGTATCCACTCAGCCTTTTACCCTGACTACCCACACGGTAGGGTGGTGACGCTACCCCTGGTAAGGTGGTCCAGCAGATATAAACAGTCAACGTAGGTGAGTGCACCTAAAAACCAAGAACCAATCAAACTCCAACTGAGATTCGCACCAAAACATGTAACCCGCCATTCTTTCCCGCCAAAAGCAAGGTTCTGCTTACAGAACCACGCACTGCCACCATACCCCTAACGTATAGACTCAACTACCAAAAACAGATCCCCAAGGAAAATAACCAAACAATCCTTAGCCAAGTGCACCCCATGAGGCATAAATAAGAAAGAATAGCTAAACTTAATTCGGCAATGCCTACCAACAGCACCACCATTGGCCAAAACCCACTTCGCCAATGCCGATTAACCTTTTTTCTGGCTCCATCAATCGCCCAACAATCAGTCACTCTCCACCACACCAACAGTGGTAGGATAAATGACCAAACAATTGTGCAGGATGGCCATGCCTCCAATATACTGGCTTCCAAAGATGTCCTCTTGCCAAGGTTATTTCCCCCTAGATGCAGCACCAAACAACTTTGCCTGATCTAAAAGTTTGGCCTTAAGATCCTGCCGCAACATACCACTCACCCCTAACTATCTAACCTCCTCAGATCCTGGAAAAAACTAGAGATGAGCGGGTTCGGATCCCTGAAAATCCAGTCCAGTGATACTGCCATTTAAGTGCAGTGATACTACTGTATACAGTATGTCCAGTGGTACTGCTGCATAAATCCAGTCCGTATATGTCCAGTGGTATTGCCATATAATTCCAGTGATACTGCCGTATATGTCCAGTGGTACTGCCATATAAATCCAGTGATACTACCGTATCTGTCCAGTGATACTTCCGTATAAATCCAGTGATACTGCCATATATGTCCAGTGGTACCGCCATATAATTCCAGTGATACTGCTGTATATGTCCAGTGGTACTGCCGTATAAATACAGTGGTACTGGCATATAATTCCAGTCCAGTGATACTGCCATATAAATCCAGTGGTACTGGCGTATAAATCCAGTCCAGTGTGTCACACCCCGCGGGCAGCGGCGGCCGCGCTTGCCTCTGCGGGTGTCCTGGATGGCCTGGCGTCTCTCCCCTCCGGCGGCCTCGGGGGTCCGGCGTCGGGTCGGCGGGTCTCTCCGGCGGCTCCCGATGCAAGGGCGCCGCCATGCTGCTCTAGATTAGGTAGGCGGAGCGGGGCTGACGTCATCTGCCCGCTCCGCCAATCAGACTAAGGCGGGAGGTTCAAAGCCAGACGCCGAGCAGGGAGCCGGCGCCTGTGTATCATCATTCTGCTTGTCAGAAGCAGTGATCTCCAGAGCTCCCTTGTTCCTGTTTCCGCTGTGCTTTCCAGTATACCAGTGTCTTCAGTGTCTCCAGTGTCTCCAGTGTCTCCAGTGTCCCCAGTGTCTCCAGTGTCTCAGTGTTTCCTCACGCCTCCAAGCGCCCGAGCGCCATCACGCACTTCCGTGCCTCCAAGCGCCCGAGCGCCATCACGCACCTCCGTGCCTCCAAGCGCCCGAGCGCCATCACGCACTTCCGTGCCTCCAAGCGCCCGAGCGCCATCACGCACCTCCGTGCCTCCAAGCGCCCGAGCGCCATCACGCACCTCCGTGCCTCCAAGTGCCCGAGCGCCATCACGCACCTCCGTGCCACCAAGGCGTCCGAGCGCCATCAAGCACCTCCGTGCCTCCAAGCGCCCGAGCGCCATCTCGCACCTTCGTGCCTCCAAGTGCCCGAGCGCCATCACGCACCTCCGTGCCACCAAGGCGCCTGAGCGCCATCAGTACCTCAGTGCCTCAGAACCTCAGCACTCCGGTGCCTCAGCACCACAGAACCTCAGCACCTCGGTGCCTCCGCACCTTAGTACCACTGAACCTCAGCACCTCAGTACCTCGGTGTCTCAGCACCTCAGTGCCTTCAGTACCTCAATAATACCAGCACCTCTGTACCTCAGCACTTAGCACTTTTACTAGTCTTGTTTTTCAGGAGACCTTCATCATTCCTCCGTGCTTCCTGCTTACCGTCTTCATCCTGTATGAAGAAGACCTACATCCGGCCATCTCTATTGCGACCCAGTAGCGGTTCCTCTTCCCTGTCACCGGAAGAAGCCCCGAGTCCACAACACCCTTCGACCAGGTCAGTGATAGTATACACAGGCCACATGGACCCAGGGAATCGGAACCCAGAAGCAAGTGCCATCCAAGATCTGGTTTCCCGTGTTCAGAGTCAGGAAGCGGCGCAAAACCAGGTGATGCGGTATCTCCAAGAACTATCCGGCAGGTTGGATCAAATTCAGGTTTCCCTGGCTTCAGTAGTTCCAGTTCCAGCTCCAGTACCCACTCCGGTAGTCGTTCCTGTTAATGCTCACGCAGTGTCCGGTACCAGGTCACGCCTTCAGCTTCCCACTCCCTCTCGCTACAACGGCAACCCGAAGAATTGCCGTGGTTTTCTTAACCAGTGAGAGGTGCAGTTTGAACTCCTCGCACACAATTTTCCCACGGATCGATCCAAAGTAGCATACATTATTTCCTTGCTTGAGGGTTCAGCGTTGGAATGGGTGTCTCCTTTATGGGAGCGATCTGATCCTTTGGTTTCCAACTACACTAATTTCATCTCATCTTTCCGCAGGATCTTTGATGAGCCTGGCAGAACGGCCGCTGCCTCTTCAGATCTTCTCAGAGTTCGACAAGGCTCTCGTTCAGTGGGTCAGTATGTGATTCATTTTCAGACCATAGCTTCCGAATTGCGCTGGGATAATGATGCCTTACGGGCCGCTTTCTGGAACGGGCTGTCCGACCGTCTTAAAGACGAATTGATTACAAGAGATTTGCCAGATTCTTTGGAACAGTTGATCTCGCTCTGTGTGAAAGTGGATCTCCGCATGCAGGAACGAGTTGGCGAACGTTCTCGGTCTGATCGGTGCAGATTCCGGGCTCCTCCGTCTAAACCATCGGTTACGACAGCTCCAGACGAACCCATGCAGATTAATCGGTCTCGACTGTCTCCAGAGGAGCGACAGCGTCGGCGTGAGAACAAACTTTGCCTCTACTGTGGAGCCGCGGATCACTTCCTCAAGTCTTGCAAAGCTCGCCCGGGAAACGGGCAATCCTAGCCTGTTCCGGGGAAGTCAAGCTGGGTGTGGTTTCTCAATCTTCTCCAGAAGTGGACTGTTTACTCTCAGTATCTTTGTCTACTAAAACAAAAGTCAAGACCGTTATGGCTCTTTTGGATTCAGGTGCTGCGGGGAATTTTATTTCTCTTTCCTGCGCCCAGAGTTTGGGTTTGAAATTACAGTTGGTCGAGCGACCTATTACTATTACAGCCATTAACGGGGTTCAAATTCCTAACGCCTTGATTACGAGTCAGTCTGAGTCAATTCAGCTACAAGTGGGAGCTTTACATCATGAACAACTGAAGTTTCTAGTTATTCAGGAAATGTCTCATGATCTCGTTTTGGGTCTTCCCTGGCTCAGGCTATACAACCCTCATGTCGACTGGGGGTCGACACAAATAATTTCTTGGAGTCCTTTCTGCCGATTGAATTGTCTTACTCCTGTCGTTCCACTCCGTGCATCGGCCAAGTTGGACGTGGAGTTAGTTCCTGAGGCTTATCGAGAGTTTTTGGATGTCTTCTCGGAACAGGCGGCTGATAAATTACCTCCGCATAGGGCTTGGGACTGTCCCATTGAGCTCATTCCTGGGAAAATACCGCCCCGAGGTCGCACTTATCCTTTGTCAGTTCCAGAGACACAAGCTATGTCTGAGTACATTAAGTCGAATTTGCAGAAGGGCTTCATCCGTCCCTCCACTTCTCCAGCGGGAGCTGGCTTCTTCTTTGTAAAGAAAAAAGATAGAGGGCTGAGACCATGCATTGACTATCGTGGTTTAAATGAAGTCACCATTAAAAACAAGTATCCTCTGCCGCTCATCACAGAGCTTTTCGATAGAGTGCGTGGAGCTCGAGTATTTACTAAGCTTGACTTAAGAGGAGCATACAACTTGATACGTATTCGTCAAGGAGATGAGTGGAAGACGGCTTTCAATACGAGAGACGGGCATTATGAGTACCTGGTAATGCCATTTGGCCTCAGCAACGCCCCCGCTGTCTTTCAAGGATTCATTAATGAAGTCTTTCGGGATATGTTGTATCTGAATGTAGTAGTCTATTTGGATGACATTTTGATTTTTTCAAAGAATCTTTCTGAGCACCGACTACAGGTTAAGGAAGTACTCCTTCGGTTGCGCAAGAATCATCTTTATGGCAAGATCTCCAAGTGCACCTTTGAGGTTCCTTCTATTTCATTTTTGGGCTACATTATTTCTGGAACTGAATTGCGTATGGATCTGGAGAAACTTTCGGCCATCCGGGATTGGACTCAACCTCTTTCCTTAAAAGCAGTGCAACGATTGCTAGGATTCGCAAATTATTATCGGAAATTTATAAGAGGTTTCTCTACCATCGTGGCACCTATTACGGCTCTGACTAAAAAAGGGGCTGACCCAAGCAATTGGCCTTCTGAAGCAGTAGCAGCGTTCAAACAGTTGAAGACCGCCTTTATATCTGCTCCCGTACTTCAGCAGCCAGATTTCCTAAAACCATTCTTTTTGGAGGTTGATGCTTCCACGGTAGGCATAGGTGCTGTACTCTCGCAATACGCCTCAGATGGGAAGTTGCATCCGTGTGGGTTTCATTCTCGCAAGTTCTCCCCTGCTGTACTAAATTACACCATCGGAGACAAAGAGCTACTGGCAATTAAATCTGCGTTGGAAGAATGGAGGTATCTTCTGGAGGGTGCTAAACACTTAATTACAATTTTTACGGACCACAAGAATTTACTGTATCTAAAGACGGCCCAATGTTTGAACCCCCGTCAGGCAAGATGGGCGCTCTTCTTTACCAGATTTTCCTTTATCATCAAGTATCGGGCTGGAACTCTAAATACCAAGGCAGATGCCCTATCCCGTTCAGTGATGGCTTCCAATGAGGAGAATACAATGGGGAAGGCATTAATCCTCAGTCCCATCTCTATTTCTGCAGCTCCCACTAGGTTGGGTCCTCCTCCTGGAAGAATGTCGGTACCAGTTAAATTTCGACAGAAACTGTTGCAGTGGGCACACACTTCTAAGTTTTCTGGTCATCCGGGAGTTCAGAAAATGTGGGAATTTCTGCGAAGATCATACTGGTGGGACACTATGAAAAAAGATGTTCAAGAGTATGTCAATTCGTGTCCTCAATGTGCTCAGCACAAAACTCCACGTCTGCCGCCTGCGGGTTTGTTGCATCCTTTATCCATTCCTAAAAGGCCTTGGACTCATATCTCGATGGACTTTGTTACTGAATTACCGCTCTCTAAGGGTCATAACACCATTTGGGTGATCATTGACCGATTCTCTAAGATGGCACATTTTATTCCGTTGACCGGATTACCCTCTGCTTCCAAGTTGGCCCTGTTATTTATCCAAGAGCATTTCCGCCTGCACGGGTTACCTCTGGAAATAGTCTCAGATCGGGGAGTACAGTTTACAGCGAGATTCTGGAGAGCCCTCTGTTCAACTCTACAAATTAAGCTCAAATTCTCTTCTGCTTACCATCCACAGACTAATGGGCAAACTGAACGCGTCAATCAGGATCTAGAGACTTTTCTCCGTATTTACCTTTCCCCTTCTCAAGATAACTGGGTGGAGTTGTTGCCGTGGGCTGAGTTTGCCCACAACCATCTTTATCATTCTTCTACTGGTGAGTCTCCATTCTTTATTAATTATGGATTTCATCCCCAAGTTCCGGAGTTGCCCATTTGTCCTCCAGAAGAAGTTCCTGCTGCAGCCTCAACTCTCCGACATTTCACTCAAATTTGGAGCCGAGTTCATGCCAATCTTAAGAGGGTTTCCGGTCGCTATAAATTCTTTGCGGATAGGAAACGACGAGCAGCTCCTCAATATAAGGTTGGTGACAAGGTATGGCTCTCTACCCGCAATCTTCGTTTGAAAGTACCCACCATGAAATTTGCCCCAAGGTTCATTGGTCCTTTCGCAGTGCGGCAAGTCTTGAACCCGGTCGTTTGCAAATTGGAGTTGCCTTCCCACCTTCGAATTCCAAACTCCTTCCACGTCTCTCTCCTCCGCCCCCTCATTCTAAATCGGTTCCACTCAGCATCTCCTAGGCCAACTACTACAGTGTCTGAAGCTGGGACAGAATTTGAAATCAAAGCTATTCTTGACTCTCGTTATTTTCATAAAAAATTACAGTACTTGGTAGAGTGGAAAGGTTATGGTCCTGAAGAGAGAAGTTGGATCAATGCTACTGAGGTAATGGCTCCTCGACTGGTTCGAATCTTCCATTCCAGACATCCAACTAAACCCGGAAAGTGTCCAGGGGCCACTCCTGGAGGAGGGGGTACTGTCACACCCCGCGGGCAGCGTCGGCCACGCTTGCCTCTGCGGGTGTCCTGGATGGCCTGGCGTCTCTCCCCTCCGGCGGCCTCGGGGGTCCGGCGTCGGGTCGGCGGGTCTCTCCGGCGGCTCCCGGAGCGAGGGCGCCGCCATGCTGCTCTAGATTAGGTAGGCGGAGCGGGGCTGACGTCATCTGCCCGCTCCGCCAATCAGACTAAGGCGGGAGGTTCAAAGCCAGACGCCGAGCAGGGAGCCGGCGCCTGTGTATCATCATTCTGCTTGTCAGAAGCAGTGATCTCCAGAGCTCCCTTGTTCCTGTTTCCGCTGTGCTTTCCAGTATACTAGTGTCTTCAGTGTCTCCAGTGTCTCCAGTGTCTCAGTGTTTCCTCACGCCTCCAAGCGCCCGAGCGCCATCACGCACTTCCGTGCCTCCAAGCGCCCGAGCGCCATCACGCACCTCCGTGCCTCCAAGCGCCCGAGCGCCATCACGCACTTCCGTGCCTCCAAGCGCCCGAGCGCCGTCACGCACCTCCGTGCCTCCAAGCGCCCGAGCGCCATCACGCACCTCCGTGCCTCCAAGCGCCCAAGCGCCATCACGCACCTCCGTGCCACCAAGGCGTCCGAGCGCCATCAAGCACCTCCGTGCCTCCAAGCGCCCGAGCGCCATCTCGCACCTTCGTGCCTCCAAGCGCCCGAGCGCCATCACGCACCTCCGTGCCACCAAGGCGCCTGAGCGCCATCAGTACCTCAGTGCCTCAGAACCTCAGCACTCCGGTGCCTCAGCACCACAGAACCTCAGCACCTCGGTGCCTCCGCACCTTAGTACCACAGAACCTCAGCACCTCAGTACCTCGGTGTCTCAGCACCTCAGTGCCTTCAGTACCTCAATAATACCAGCACCTCTGTACCTCAGCACTTAGCACTTTTACTAGTCTTGTTTTTCAGGAGACCTTCATCATTCCTCCGTGCTTCCTGCTTACCGTCTTCATCCTGTATGAAGAAGACCTACATCCGGCCATCTCTATTGCGACCCAGTAGCGGTTCCTCTTCCCTGTCACCGGAAGAAGCCCCGAGTCCACAACACCCTTCGACCAGGTCAGTGATACAGTGATACTGCTGTATAAGTCCAGTGATACTGCCGTATAAATACAGTGATACTGCCATGTAATCTTTAGTGATACTGCCGTATATGTCCAGTAGTACTGCCGTATAAGTCCAGTGATACTGCTGTATAAATCCAGTGATACTGCCGTATAAGTCCAGTGGTACTGCCGTATAAGGCCAGTCCAGTGGTGCTGCCATATAAGTTCAGTGGTGCTGTCCTGTGCTGTATATTATTTACTCCAAATAAAGGGGTTATTAATATTTAATCCAAATAATTTTTACAGGGTTGGCCTGTGTGGTGTAGAGGTACACTCTCCTTTGCTGCATTTTGTTATATAACTCCAGAAAAATAATGGAGAATAAAAATTTTGAGGATAAAATAGGGAAAGATCAAGAACCACTTCCTCCTACTGCTGCTGCTGCCACTGCTGTTGTTGCTGCTGGGAGTCGATCGTCATCCCAGAGGGGAAGTCGGAAAACCACTTGTACTACTTCAACTAAGCAAATGACTGTCCAACAGTCATTTGCGAGGAAGATGAAATAACAGCAGTCATCCTGTTGCAAAGCGGATAACTGAGGCCTTGACAGCTATGTTGGTGTTAGATGTGCGTCCGGGTTCCGCCATTAGTGCAGTGGGACTGCAGTGCCAACCCTAGATGGGCCAGGTGTTTGTGCTGCACACTTGTGTTGCTTAGCTTAGTCATACAGCTACCTCATTGCACCTCTTTTACTTCTTTGCATGATGCGCTGTTTGGGGACTAGTTTTTTTTTAATTGCCATCTTGTCTGCCACTGCAGTGCCACTCCTAGATGGGCCAGGTGTTTGTGCTGCATACTTATGTCGCTTAGCTTAGTCATACAGCTACCTCATTGCACCTCTTTTACTTCTTTGCATGATGTGCTGTTTGGGGATTCATTTTTTAAGTGTCATCCTATCTGCCACTGCAGTGCCACTCCTAGATGGGCCAGGTGTTTGTCCTGCACACTTGTGTCACTTAGCTTAGCCATCCAGCGACCCTGGTGCACCTCTTTTTTTCTTTGCATCGTGTGCTGTTTGGGGACTAGTTTTTGTTTTAAGTGCCATCCTGTCTGCCACTGCAGTGCCATTCCTAGATGGGCCAGGTGTTTGTGCCGCACACTTGTGTCGCTTAGCTTAGTCATACAGCTACCTTATTGCACCTCTTTTACTTCTTTGCATGATGTACTGTTTGGGGACTATTTTTTTTAAGTGCCATCCTGTCTGCCACTGCAGTGCCACTCCTAGATGGGCCAGGTGTTTGTGCTGCACACTTGTGTCGCTTAGCTTAGCCATCCAGCGACCCTGGTGCACCTCTTTTACTTCTTTGCATCGTGTGCTGTTTGGGGACTAGTTTTTTTAAGTGCCATCCTGTCTGCCACTGCAGTGCCACTCCTAGATGGGCCAGGTGTTTGTGCTGCACACTTGTGTCGCTTAGCTTAGCCATCCAGCGACCCTGTTGCACCTCTTTTTTTCTTTGCATCGTGAGCTGTTTGGGGACTAGTTTTTTTAAGTGCCATCCTGTCTGCCACTGCAGTGCCACTCCTAGATGGGCCAGGTGTTTGTGCTGCACACTTGTGTCGGTTAGCTTAGTCATACAGCCACCTCGGTGCAAGCTTTTGGCCTAAAAACAATATTGTGAGGTGAGTGGTGTTCAGAATAGTCTGGAAATGAGTGGAAATGAATGGTATTGAGGTTAATAATACCATAGGATCAAAATTACCCCCAAATTCTGTGATTTTAGCTGTTTTTATGTTTTTTTTCCAAAAATCATCAAGATCCAAAACCAAAACACAAAAAGGGTGGTTTTGGCAAAACCAATCCAGATCCAAAATACGAGCATGGATCCAGAACCAAAATACAAAACACAAAAAGTGCTCGCCGCACATCTCTAGAAAAAACGGTGCCCCATCCGAGGCCATAAACCTAGCAGCCCAGTAAACATGAGTGACAGACTCGACACCTATCACCCACTAAATCCATAAGTAAGGAAAGAAAACAAAAATAAAATTTACAGTTGATGTATAGAACAAAATCATTGCTGTTAAGAATACAATAAGTAAGGATCTGACAAATAGAAAAAAAAATGACGTGTATAAATTGCAGCAAACAAGCGTCAGGCCAGTGGAAGCAACATAAAGACACAAGAGGATAAGAAATACAAAAGAAGCAGAAGGGATGGATGGGGAGGGGGGAGGCCAGAGTTAAAACGTAAAAACCTGCTGAGGGACATATAATTGAAATCCAATTAGCTGAATCAAGTATAATTAAGCCAAATTAAATCCTTCAGATCAGGTAAAAATTTAAAAAACTCTCTGAACCCCCACTCCCAACAGTGGTGAATAGCTAATCTCCGAGTAGGGGGGACAGGAGACGAGAGACCAGACTAACGATAGACATGGCCAAATAAATGCGCCCAGTCGGAGGCAGCCACCGGCACAGACAGCAGAGGAGAAGATGCGGCTGACCGCACCCCTGCGCGCCCCCCCCGTGCACCCCTGGCCCCAGAGGAGGCAGGCACATCCGTATGCACGGTAGGGGCTGCAGATGCCGACGGGCCGCTGACATCCTCGGTACAATAGCAAGCGGAGGCCAGCGGTGAGTGCTGGGGGCGAGGCATTACAGCAGAAAGAAGTGCAGATAATAACAAGGCTGGCAAGACAATAATTCTGCACCCTTAGGTTCCACAAATAACTGTGCTTATGACACTAAGGTGCTGAGACCTAAAACAAGTGACAATGGTCCTACCTTGTCCAAGACAAGAACAAGAGAGGCTGCTCTTAGCAACCCTGAAGTCTACACTAAACCCCACACCCACCTTACCGCTACTGCCTCCCCCCCCCCACCCAGTTGCGACTACCCCTACAAAGCAAGCTCACCCTCTCCCACAGGAGCACAAAAACTGCTCCAAAAGCCCTTTAATACATTGAGTGATACTAAAATAATGTGAAAAGAATGAGTAAGTAAAAATAATGGGGTTAGCAAAAATAATGTTAATAAATAGGCCCCTTAAATTTCTGTGAATGTAAGCACAGTGATGTCGTTAGTAAGTAAGCTATGGGTTGTAATAATTTTACACAGCTGTTACTATTAAAGGGTAACTCCATGGCCATACAAAACCAATAATGAGCACTAAGGTGCTAATTCAGGTTGGATCGCAAATCGTGATCCAACCAGAATTTTTCCGATTGCCCCAGGGGTGCATGTGCAGCGCCCGTCATGCGCATGCGCTCGCACTTTCTGCAGGGGGCCACAGAAAATTCAATTGCCTCTGCCTGTCAATCAGGCAGAGGCGGTCACGGTGGATGGGGATGGGCAACGCTCCGTTTCCACGGATCGTTGCAGGGGGCGGTGTGACACGAATGGGGGCGGAATAGGGCGAATGGGGGTGTGTAGTGGGTGTGATCACGGCGGCTGCGTGACATCACACGCAGCTGACGTGATCAGGGAGAAGGCGGCGGGTCTTCTGCGGGTGCAGCCAAGCTGCTCCGGCAGGAGGCTTCCAGTATTTCTGCTAACAAGCAGAAATTGCGATCACTCGTAATTTCTGCTTGTTGAAGGGGGGTTGCTCCGGTCAGCATGCTGGGTGGCCTTGCCCAGTGATGGGCGGCCCCCAGCATGCTAGGAAAAGGATAGCAAATTCTGCTGATTAGCAGAATTTACTATCCTTACTGAATTAGCCCCTAAACCAATAAAGTGATGTGATGGTCAAGGAGTCTCTGGATAATGAGAGATGCAGCATGCATACAGCAATACAAGTGTGTGGGGCTGTTTTTTTTTTAGCATTTACTAGAAACCAGGGAACAATTAATTAGATATCTGTGGCATGTATTAATCATGACACAACTGTAGAGTGAAGATGGACATCCTCTTTAATATATGTGTTTCTCTTTCTCCCCTGTTTTGGCAATTGGTTTATCATCACGCCCAGAGAAACAAGTTTCAACCAAGCCTTGCCTCAGACCCCTGTCTCTTTTACCTTTCTAAGGACCAAATCAAAGCCAGCTTCATACAAAGGTGTGGTAATGTGTAAGAAATGGATCGCTGCAGTCAAGCAACAGGACACAGTTACCTCCCAGCCTTTACACAATATGGAATTTTCCATTAGGAAACTACGTGCTATGCCGTCTCTGCAAGCAGAATATCTGTTTTATCTTGTTTTGTGGACAGGGGTAAAATTTATAGTAGGCAAAATAATTACACTACTACTATGTAGAAGATATCCAACGATGTGACACAAATCTCACATATCACACTATCAGGAAAACTGTGTATAATTACATTAAATAGTGTAATAATGTGGGATTTATGTCAAGTTTTTGGAAATATTCTGCTAAATGACAGTGTAATTATTATCATCTACAATACCTACCCTATATGCAAAACATCATAAAACAGATAATTAGTAGATTTAAAGATAGTATAGTTGTCTGTTCTCTAGGCTTTCCATAAATTCTGCTTTTTAGGGCTCATACACTGGTGTCATTTTGTTGTATTACATTGTGTCCTACATGGATACAGATCTGTGCATGTTTGGCCAGTTATCTCACAAGCCCATGGGTAATAAAGCAGATCAGAGAGTGAAATGAGTTTTAACAGAATCAGTTTGTAATGTCGCTTTCAGAGTACTGGCGTTGTGATTCCAATGGGTGTCAGTATTTCGGGTTGCTGGAATCCCGACAGCCGGCATATTACCACATCCCATCTCAACAGTTTTTCACTTTTCACTGTACTTTTAAAAAAACAAAATGATTTATTAAAACTAGATGATACTACTGTCTATAGCTCACATAATCTAGCCAAAGATGAACTTGTACTGGCACGTGGCCCAAGGATAATCTTCAAGAACTTTCCACCTCTCTGCAACAACTGCTTTCACCTATTTCTGCATTCACTTCTCCTGAGATGGCTGTAACACACCTGAACCAGACTCTAGAGAAAGCCCTTGACGAAGTGGCTGCAGCTACCCATCACACTCCACGTAGGCCTAGATGTCAACCGTGGCACTCTAAATTCACTAGACACCTACAAAAACTGTCACACCAGTGGCGTAAATCTCGTGTTCCAAGTGACTTCCTCACATATAAGACTGTCTACCACTCCTATCGTAATGCCCCGGACACTGCCAAACAAACATATTTCCAAACTCTCATCTCTTCTCAAGCCTCTAACCCCAAACAACTTTTTAATACATTTAAATCACTTCTCAACCCTCCTTAACCCAACCCGCCAGCCACTATCAAGGCACAAGATCTTGCTTCCTACTTCACGGACAAGATTGATAAGATCCAAGATGAAATGGTATGCTCTTCCTCAACCAGTGACCCACTCAATTCCCTACCTGAACCCTCTGGCACTTTCTCTTCATTTGATCCCACAAATGAAGATGAAGTATCAACACTCTTCTCATCCTGCTACTCTACTTCCTCTCCTCTTGATCCTATACCCTCACAAATAAGTAAAGCTCTGTCTGCTGTGCTCATCCCAATCTTAACTAACATCTGTAATCTCTGTCTCTCCGCTGATATCTTTCCTTCACTGTTCAAGTATGCAGTGATTACTACCATTCTGAAAAAGACTAAATTCTGACCCTAATTCTCTCTCAAACTACCGTCTCATCTCTCAGCTCCCATGTCTCTCCAATCTACTTGAGAAACTTGCCTACACTCGCCTCATACACTTTCTTAACTCATACAACTTATTGGACCCACATCAATCAGGCTTTCGCTCCCAACACTCCACAGAGACAGCACTGACTAAGGTAGTGAATGATCTGGTTACTGCGAAGTCTAAAGACCATTTCTCACTTCTCATTCTTCTAGATCTCTCTGCTGCTTTTGACACTGTTGACCACTCATACAAACTCATATACTCATACAAACACTGCAATCCCTAGTTCTTCAGGACACGGTCCTCTCTTGGTTCCTATCCTACCTATCTTATCACTCTGTCAGTGTACGTTTCTCTGAATCCACCTCCTCTTCGCTACCTCTTTTAGTTGGAGTACTGCAGGACTCAGTCTTGTGTCCTCTGCTTTTCTCAGTCTATACCTCATCTCTTGGGAAACTAATCAGCTCTTTTGGATTTCAGTATCATCTGTACGCAGATGATACTCAAATCTACCTATCCTCCCCTGATTTGTCTCCATCTGTATTGTGCCGGGTCACTGAATGCCTCTCTGCCGTTTCATCTTGGATGTCATCTCGCCACCTCAAACTTAATATTTCCAAAACAGAGTTAATTATATTTCCACCGGCCAATAGCAGTTACCAATATGATATTTTTTTTATCACTGATGAGAACTCGACAATCAACCCTACACCACAAGCTTGCTGCCTAGGTGTCATACTTCACTCAGAACTGTCCTTTGTTCTCCACATTCAATCTGTCGTAAAATCATACAAACAAAAAGTTTACGTCTTACTTTGTGCTTTTCAATGTACTCACAATCTTCATAGATAATGGATTTAATCCTCAATGGATCGTGATATAAATGAAAACAATATATAAAAACAACAATGTGTAAAACTGTTTATGAGTCCAATACTATAGTTCCAAATGTGCAGGAAGCAGAAAGGTGATGCTTTTGATTACTCTATTATCCTAGACACTCTTCGCTGCCTTGACCTTGCCTGGTTTGTCTCCTACCGCTAAGGTCAGTCCTTCGGTGTCTGTATGTCTGACTATTGCTTTCTGCTTGTTTTTCTCTCCATTACTGTCTCACAGGACTCTGTTTTCTGCTAAATTATATTCTCTCACTACACATCCTCTCTAGGTGAACTCATATGCTTCTTCAGTCTCCACTGCCATCTCTATGCAGTTGACCCCAAGTTTACTTTCCTCCTACTGTCACTACCCATCCTACCATCTTACATTTGACAATATCATACTCTTTCCTATATCCCATGCCTGCTGCTTTAGTGTTATCATTGAGTCTGCCCTCGGCTTCACTCCTCTTTGAACCCTCTTGTAGTCTTCTTGCCTTCTCCTTCCTCATCAAGTTACCAAAATCCTGACCTACACACTTTTTCTTTCACCTCTTGATTATTTCAACCTCTTCTTCACTGGTCTTCTACTCATACTCCTTTCCTCCTATAGAATCTATTCTGAATGCTGCTACTAAACACATTTTCCTCTCAGGCAATGTCATGTCTACTGCTCCACCTCCAAAATTCTTATTTGACTCCCCATTTCTACCAGAATAAAATTAAAGCTGCTTAACTTACCCTATATCACTGACACCTCAAGAGGACTTTCAATTCTGCCTTCGAAATGCCTCTACTGCACTCTTATTACCAGTTCTGTCTCTCATCTCCAAGATTTCTCCTGTGCAGCCTTCCACCGCTGGAATTCCTTACCTCAGCAACCAGACTCTCCTTACCCTAAAATCTTCACACCTCTTCATGCTTGCCCATCCATCCTAAATCCACATGTCTACGCCATCTACTTTCTCCACTCACCATATGCTCCTGTGTCCCAACTTCTCATAGAGGTATAGTAACTAAAGTCGATTTCCATAGTTTCAGATTTTTAATGAGTGTTTTTTTCAAGGGCTTTAACACACATTTACTAATAGGCAATTATTTATAATGCTTTTTAAATGTTAGCAAATGTGTGTTTCGGGCGCTTCGGGCAACAACTTTAGGGTTCTGTTCCCCCTCGGGTGGTGGCATGCACCACCATCCAAGTGGGGAAACCAGCAGATGGCGTTGGGATTCCGGCGTCGCTATATTGACCGCCGGGATCCCGTCCGGCGGTCAATTGACTGCCTCCCCCTGTAATGTCCTATGCTGATTTCTTTGTGTGAGCATTATGCTGAGTTGTTTAAGGCAGCATACAAATTCATACTTATTCCTATTATACTTGTAATCATTCGAGCGTAATTTATATTTGGATTTTGTACGACACATCTGCTATTAGTCTTAACTGTATTTGTTTTTTTTATTTTTATATTTGTTGTATTCATGTACCTAATATAGAAAAAAACACTCTGCGCTATTTAAAATCCTTCCAGACTCTAAATAAAGTGAATTCACATGTATACATAAAAAACACCCTTTTATTTCAGATTAAATTAATCACATGAATCTCCAATTAATAGATAGAATTATATATTCTCATCACATAAAAATTTGTTAAAACTACCATATGAATATACAGATTAACAGATCTAGTTAACTTCTATTTCCAATAGCCGGCTTTTTGTATGCACATAAAATCATATGAAGATAATCAGCTCTCATGCATAGACAATGTCCACAGTATGTGAAATAGGAGATATATTTGTTATTTAATATGCCAAAAGTATCCACAGATTATCCGCTCACTGTTTGTAGAGAGACCAAGTAATCAGATGTAATGATCACCGCTTGTTGTTACAAAGTCTCAAACGACTCCTTGTGTCATTATAACTAACCACTCGTTGTTACAAAGTCTCAAGCGATTCCTTTGTGTAAATAATAATAATAACACTTCCTGATTGCCTAATCAGGCTGACTATATGGTAAAACTGTCACCCTCCGTCTTAGTTCATAGACGGATCCAGCTGGAAATGTACTGCGCTGCCGGTCAGGTGCGGCTAGGAGGCTCCGAACGTCTCCGGCCCCCAGCGTGTATGATGCCGCTGCAGTCCCAAATCAAGCCGCTAATTAAATATCGCTGGCGTCCGGCGTTGTGCAGTAACTATTAGGTGATAACCACAGTAAATGGTGCTGTCATCAAATGTCCCTCTCTCCTCTGACGTTTTTCGCTCGTCCCTGGAGCTTCCTCATAGAGTATTCATGTACCTGACTGTTCGACACTGTGGTACCTTATAAACGATGATGATGTCATTATTTAGGTTCAATTTTGCCTATATTGCATCACCTGATCAGAGCTGCTAGGTGGATTAGGGTGTTTTCTTCATAAATGCTTCTCAGTTTATATCTAAAGGCGTCACTTGGTGGCCTGTGTATATCATGCCTCTCAGGCATCATCCTCTGTGGGGTCTCAAAACGGTATCATTTGTATTTAATTCCATTAAGATAGACCCTTATAGGTGATATGTCTTTCAAAATTGCAAGATACATTCTACTTATTTGCTTATATTGGCTGTTTATATACCCCCTCCCCCATTTTTGTATGATGTGTTGAAAAGGACTTCTGAATCCCCTAATATGCCTGTAATCTGTCTGGGCGACTTTAATAACCTATTAGACCCACTGTTGGATAAACGGCATGAGTCAACATAGGGCCAGTCGTGGGTGGCGATAGATTTGTGAAGTTTATGGCTTGCCTGGATGTATGCCGAGAGGGTGAAGCATCCTGGAGTGCAACAGTACACATGCTTTTCCTCTTCTTTTTGCTAGTTCTCGAGGATCAATCTAGCTCTAGTTTCTCGCCGCTTGCTCCACAAGGTATCAAGGATTGAATTTAAAACTAGATGTGTCTCTGATCATTCTCCCCTTGATTTGAATGTGGAAGTGAACAATTCCAGCGGCCAGTTGTTCTGGAAGAAGCATTCCTCCTGGCTGTTACAAATGAGTGTGGGATCTAAGCTGGAAGCTATGTGGGAGGGATAATTTGCTCATCATATTGGAACTACCTCAGCAGCTATTGTCTGGGATGAATTTAAAGCATTCAGTTGTGGGACTCTGATCTAACGAGCCGCTGAGCTAAAGACATTTTATAGTAAAAAAAGAAGATGGACTAGTGACCAAATGCCATAGATTAGAATCTGCATATTTAAGAGACAGACTTGATTTGACTCTGGTTCAGTGGCTAGCCTCTCAGTCTGCCTGGACAGTCCACCTGACAACCAGTACCACCCGTAGACTGTTGTTTTACATGCTGAGTAGTTGTTGTATGTGTCTTCTACTGGGCTCCCCTGTTAATCCCCAGATGCCAAGGAACTGTTGGCTGCACTGTTGACTTTGGAGGAAGTTGATAATGTCATTGGCTCCTTCCCAATTGGTAAGGTTGTGGTTACTGATAGCATTCTATGAAAGTATATAAAAAAATTAGGATGTTTGTTCCTAGATTCCTTGAACTCCTTAACGGCCTTTACAAGGCCATGTTAGGGGCCAATATTATTGTGTTGCCAAAGCCTGGGAAGGACCCTAAGTTTCTTGATGCATACCTCACAATTTACTTGATTCCTAATGATGCCAAAATTCTAGAATTTTAAAATCTATCCAGCTCAAACATGTCATTGTGGCAGTTGTACATCCAGACCACTCTTTCTTTATGCCGGGATGATCAACCTCAGTTAATATCAGATGCCTCTACTCTCACCTGCAGGCCTCTCATAAGGAGGATGTAATGCAGTGTATGGGAGTGGGACCTCTGTTTCTGCTGTGGGTTCAGTTGCTGTATGATAAGCCTACTGCCTGAATCTCTGTAAATGGCTTCATCCCCCCCTTTCTATTATCCTGGGGTATGAGGCAGGGGTGCCCATTATACCTGGCTCTCTATGCTCTGGTGATAAAGCCTTTAGCATGTATTCTCAGGATACATCCCGATAATATAGGCCTCCGGATGGGTAAAAGAATAGATATTGTGGCCCGTTATGCAGACGATATGCTGTTGTTTATGAAATGACAGCGGAGTTCGGTAAATTCTCTGGCCTTACCATTAACTGGGACAAAGCTTCCATTCTCCCTCTAAGGGGACGTTGTCCTGTTATCTCGTTGATATAATTTCCTATCTGCTGAGTTAATACATTGAAATACTTTTGTATATGGGTGTCTAATATGATGCAGGACTGGTTACTTTAAACGTAATGCCACAGTTTTCTAACTTAGAAATAAAGACCTGTTCTTAGCATAAACTCCACTTCACAGTTAGAGGGAGGGTTAATTTAGTCAAAATGGTGGTTTAGCCAAAGTTTCTTTACATTTTCCAACAATCCTCAACCTATTTCCCTCATTGTTTATGAAGCTTTACTAACCACAAGGTTAATAGAGGTTACAATGTAGTCGCTCTCACCATAGACTTCAGTGGCGCTTTCCCACCATTGAAATCTATGGGGGCTGGTTTGATTGACAGCGCAGCCGCTCACAGCCAATCACTGGACAGTTTTTACAAAGATTCCCTCTGATTGGCTGGCATTTTTTTTATGAGAGCAGTCACCCGGGTCCCGCTAATTCGCGTACAGGAAGTATATATAGATACACTTCCTGATGTCTGTACTGGTTCGGGTTTGCAGTTTGTTATTTTTTTGAACTCCTGGGATGTCTACATGGACTAAAGAGGACCTGAGTTAGGAAGAGGTGAGCATGGAATTTTTTTTACAGGTTACAGTATGTGGATGCCTTCTTGGACAAGAGGACATGAATGGTAAGTATATGGTAAGTATATGTGAGTGTGCAAGAGTGATTATTAAAGTTTTACTTTCACAGTGTGAGTGCTGTTTTTATTTAATATTTCTTTTGCAAGGTGGACTATAGTTAATGCCCCGCATGCTGGTACTTGTGGTTCTCCAAGTACCAGCATGCGGAGGAGACTTGCTGGGACTTGTAGTCCCTCCTTTAAAAGACAATATTTTTTCACAACTAAACTAATGAACTATCAACTCGGCACCCACCACCCAGGGGTGCTGGGTATAGTCCCGGACTTCAGTGCTAGTGTAACACACCTGTGGCTGGCAGGGTATGTCTAAGCAGTTGAGAGAGGTATCACAGTTGTTGGATGGCTATGTGATGGACCTTTCCACTAAAATGTTGTTCCCCGTACCTTGTCTTGTAGTACCATGCTCAGAGAGGTAGGATAAATTAATACGAATCAGAAGTGAGTCAGCAATTCCAACAGGCAGTCTTTTTATTGAGCTGCTATTGAGCTGGATTAAAGATGATTGATTGATTGATTGATTAATTGACTTTGAATTTAGAAAATCACAAAAGAATTGGACATAAAAAAAAGAAAAATAGAAGACAGTTCATACCTCAAAGGATCATTCAGTATACAAAAGACAATTGGTTTGAATCACAGATGAAGAAGATTACTATTGGAATCACAAATCAACAGGAAATAATGTGATAAGAAGAATAATGGAATACATACTCAGTAATCATAAACTATAACTTTCTGTCTTTCCCTATCCAAAGTTCAAATATCTTCACCCACAAATATCATTGGAGCTCCTGGGTTGGGATAATGTCAATTATACTCAGTACATTTTCCAAAGTGGGTGTAGCTAGCAAAGGATGGGTAATGTTGCTTGACAAGGGAAAACTCACATAACAAAAGGGGCTTTTGATGTAACAAACTCAGGGGGTGATTCAGATCTGATTGTAGAAGTACTAAATTTAGCACATCTACAATCAATTACTCAGACTTGCGGGGGGGACGCCCAGCACAGGGCTATTCTGCCCCGCATGTCAGGCCTGGCCCCCCGCATGCGTGTGAAAGCATCGCATCGCGGCAATGCTTTTGCACCCGCCGAGTAGCTCCCTGCCTGCGCAGCCTAGCTGCACTGGCAGGTGGCTACCTGCCATGTCCTGCGTCGCGGCTGCGTGTGAAGTTACGCAGCTGCCACGGCCTGCCCCGCAATGGTTCGGACTTGCCTGCGTTGTCCGGACTGCACCCCACCAATGAGAGGCAGTCGCACGCCCCCTCCCGCCCCGCAACTACCTCTGCCTGTCAATCAGGCAGAGGCGATCGCAGTCCTGACAGGCTTTTAGCATATCACTGGGCCTCCCGGGGTGCGCGCGCGCACTGCGCCCGCTGCACGCACGCACTCCCACTCCCCCAAAATGCTTCAGACTGCAGATGTTGGGGGGTACACTTGTCTGTGGCTTGGGCTGTCCGTGCTTCTCACCAGGCCTGGCAGTGTCCGGTCTTGGGCTGCAGTGTGTCAATGCCCACTCTCCGGCACTTGGCTCCTCGGCAGCACCCCACTTCTCACACTTATGCAGCACTGCTCTCACCACCCAGCGTCCTGCGGCTGGCACTTGTCCTCAGCTCCCGCTCTACTCTGCATTCAGCTTGCGTCTCATGCACCTCCTGTCTCCACTCTCTACTCTTCCTGCTTCTTTCTACAAGGTTCTCTTCTACCCAAGCTACCTTTATCCAATCAGCTCTCCTGCCTCAGAGCATGTGGCCAGACCATGGGCTCAACTTAACTCCTGCTGTGCCAGTGACTTCCCTCCTGCGTTCTAAAGGGGCATGCACACTATTTTCTGGGATAATATGCTAGCCTTGGGTGCCTGGAGGGGGGACCCCTTTATTGGGGGGGGGGGTCTCCACTCTTACAGAAAACCCCCGGCCAGGGCTGACTAGTTGGGGGGGGGGGGGTTAATGTTGCATTACCTCACTGGCTAGTGGAGCCGGTGCTGGTTTAAAAAAATAAGATTTTAAACATACCGGTAAATCTTTTTCTCCTAGTTCGTAGAGGATACTGGGGACTCCGTAAGGACCATGGGGTATAGACGGGCTCCGCAGAAGACATGGGCACTATAAAGAACTTTAGAATGGGTGTGCACTGGCTCCTCCCTCTATGCCCCTCCTCCAGACCTCAGTTAGAGAAACTGTGCCCAGAGGAGACGGAAAGTATGAGGAAAGGATTTTGTTAATCTAAGGGCAAGATTCATACCAGCCCACACCATCCACACCGTATAACATGGAATATACTGTTAACAGTATGAAACAAAACAACATCAGCCCGAGACTGATCAAAACTGTAACATAACCCTTATGTAAGCAAAAACTATATACAAGTCTTGCAGAATTTAGTCCACACTGGGACGGGCGCCCAGCATCCTCTATGGACTAGGAGAAAAAGATTTACCGGTAGGTTTAAAATCTTATTTTCTCTTACGTCCTAGAGGATGCTGGGGACTCCGTAAGGACCATGGGGATTATACCAAAGCTCCAAAACGGGCGGGAGAGTGTGGATGACTCTGCAGCACTGATTGAGCAAAATGAGGTCCTCATTAGCCGGGGTATCAAACTTGTAGAATTTTGCAAAAGTGTTTGAACCCGACCAAGTCGCCGCTCGGCAAAGTTGTAATGCCGAGACGCCTCGCGCAGCCGCCCAAGAAGAGCCCACCTTCCTAGTGGAATGGGCCTTTACTGAATTCGGTAACGGCAATCCAGCCGTAGAATGAGCCTGCTGAATCGTGTTACAGATCCAGCGAGCAATAGTCTGCTTAGAAGCAGGAGCGCCAATCTTGTTGGCTGCATACAGGACAAACAGAGCCTCTGTTTTCCTAACCCGAGCCGTCCTGGCTACATAAATTTTTAAGGCCCTGACTACATCAAGAGACGTGGAATCCTCCAAGTCCCCCATAGCCACAGGCACCACAATAGGCTGGTTTATATGAAAAGATGAAACCACCTTTGGCAAAAATTGAGGACGAGTCCTCAATTCTGCTCTATCCACATGGAAAATCAGATAGGGGCTTTTGTGAGACAAAGCCGCCAATTCAGATACCCGCCTTACAGACGCCAAGGCCAACAACATGACCACCTTCCAAGTGAGAAATTTTAATTCCACTGTCTGAAGAGGTTCAAACCAGTGAGACTTTAGGAACTGTAACACCACGTTAAGGTCCCATGGCGCCACTGGAGGCACAAAAGGAGGCTGTATGTGCAGCACTCCCTTTGCGAAAGTCTGGACTTCTGGGAGAGAAGCCAATTCCTTCTGAAAGAAAATTGATAGGGCCGAAATCTGTACCTTAATGGAGCCTAATTTCAGGCCCATATCCACTCCTGTCTGTAGAAAGTGGTGAAGACGGCCCAGATTGAAATCTTCCGTAGGAGCATTCTTGGCCTCACACCAAGATACATACCTTCTCCAGATACGGTGATAATGCTTCGCCGTCACCTCCTTCCTAGCCCTTCAAAATCTTTGAGATGAGTGGAAGAGGAGGAAACACCTAGACCGACCGAAACACCCACGGTGTCACCAGGGCGTCTACCGCTACTGCCTGAGGGTCCCTTGACCTGGCACAATACCTCCGAAGCTTCTTGTTGAGGCGTGACGCCAACATGTCTATTTGAGGAAGTCCCCAATGACTTGTTATCTCTGCAAAAACTTCTTGATGAAGTCCCCACTCTCCTGGATGGAGATCGTGTCTGCTGAGGAAATCTGCTTCCCAGTTGTCCACTCCCGGAATGAAGACTGCAGTCAAAGCGCTTACATGATTTTCCGCCCAGCGAAGAATCCTGGTGGCTTCCGCCATTGCCACTCTGCTCCTTGTTCCACCCTGTCGGTTTACATGAGCCACGGCTGTGATGTTGTCTGACTGAATCAGAACCGGTAGGTCGTGAAGAAGATTCTCCGCTTGATGCAGGCCGTTGTATATGGCCCTCAATTCCAGTACGTTGATGTGAAGACAAGCCTCCTGGCTTGACCATAGTCCTTGAAAGTTTCTTCCTTGTGTGACTGCTCCCCATCCTCAGAGGCTCGCGTCCGTGGTCACCAGAACCCAGTCCTGAATGCCGAACCTGCGACCCTCTAGAAGGTAAGCACTCTGCAGCCACCACAGGAGAGACACCTTGGCCCTGGGGAACAGGCTGATTTTCTGATGAAGATGAAGATGGGACCCGGACCACTTGTCCAGAAGATCCCACTGAAAAGTCCTGGCATGAAACCTGCCGAAGGGGATGGCCTCGTAGGACGCCACCATCTTCCCCAGCACTCGAGTGTATTGATGGACTGACACTCTTTTCGGTTTCAACAGGTCTCTGACAAAGTTCTGGAGTTCCTGGGCTTTTTCCATTGGGAGAAAAAACTTCTTTTGTTCCGTGTCCAGAATCATGCCTAAGAATGATAGCCGAGTGTTGGCACCAACTGTGACTTTGGTAGATTCAGAATCCAGCCGTGTTGCTGCAGTACTCTCAGGGAGAGCGCCACACTTTCCAACAACTGACCTCTTGATCTCGTCTTTATCAGGAGATCGTCCAAGTACGGGTTAATTGCGACTCCCTGCCTGCGCAGGAGTACCATCCTTTCCGCCATTACCTTGGTGAAAATCCTCGGGCCCGTGGAAAGCCCAAACGGCAACGTCTGAAACTGGTAATGGCAGTCCTGTACAGCGAATCTCAAGTACGCCTGATGAGGGGGATACATTTTATGTCCAGTGACACCATAAAATCCCCCCCCCCCCCCCCTCCAGGCTGGAAATAACTGCCCGGAGCGATTCCATCTTGAATGTGAACTTTTTCAAGTACTGGTTTAGGGATTTTAAATTTAGAATGGGTCTGACCGAGCCATCCGGTTTCGGGACTACAAATAGGGTTGAATAGTACCCCTTCCCCTGATGACCTAGGGGAACCTCGACCACCACTCATTGTTGACATAGTTTTTGAATCGCAGCTAAAACTATCTCCCTCTCTGGGGGAGAAGCCGGTAGAGCTGATTTGAAAAATCGTCGAGGAGGCATGTCTTCGAACTCTAGCTTGTAGCCTTGGTATACAATTTCCATTGCCCAAGGATCCACGTCCGACTGAACCCAGACCTGGCTGAAGAGTCGAAGACGTGCCCCCACCGGCGCATACTCCCTCAGTGGAGCCCCAGCGTCATGCGGTGGATTTGGCAGAAGCCGGGGAGGACTTCTGCTCCTGGGAACTAGCCGTAGCAGGCTGCTTTTTCCCTCTTCCCTTACCTCTGGCGAGGAAGGAAGAGCCCCGACCTCTTCTGGACTTATGCGACCGAAAGGACTGCATCTGATATTGTGGTGTTTTCTTTTGCTGTGGGGAAACATAAGGTAAAAAGGTAGATTTGCCCACGGTAGCTGTGGAAACCAGGTCCGCGAGCCCTTCCCCAAATAAATCCTCACCTTTGTACGGCAAAACTTCCATATGCTTCTTTGAGTCGGCATCACCCGACCATTGACGGGTCCACAGGGCTTGCCTAGCAGAAATCACCATGGCGTTGGCTCTCGAACCTAGAAAACCAACGCCTCTCTGAGCATCTCTCATATATAAGACTGCGTCTTTAATGTGAGCTAAGGTCAATAAAATGGAATCCCTATCCAGGGTATCAATGTCAGCTGACAAGGTATCCGTCCAAGCCGCAACAGCGCTACAAACCCAAGCCGAGGCTATTACTGGTCTGAGTAAGGTCCCCGTATGTGTATAAATAGATTTTAAGGTAGTTTCCTGTCTGCGATCAGCAGGATCCCTGAGGGCGGCCGTGTCCTGAGATGGCAGCGCCACCTTTTCGGACAAGCACGTTAACGCCTTGTCCACCCTGGGTGAGGATTCCCACCGTACCCTGTCCTGTGTCGGGAAAGGATACGCCATAAGAATTCTCTTGGGAATCTGCAGTTTCTTGTCTGGAGCTTCACAAGCCTTTTCAAATAACGCGTTCAGTTCATGAGATGGGGGAAAGGTTACCTCAGGTTTCTTTTCCTTAAACATGTGTACCCTCTTGTCAGGGACAGAGGGGTCATCAGTGATATGTAAAACATTCTTTATTGCAATAATCATATAATGAATACTTTTGGCCACCCTTGGGTGTAACCTCACATCATCGTAGTCGACACTGGAATCAGAATCCGTGTCGGTATCAGTGTCTGCTACTGGGGACAGGGGACGTTTCTGAGACCCTGAAGGGCCCTGTGACACAGCCAAAGTCATGGATTGACTCCCTGTTCTATCCCTGGACTCTGCTTTGTCCAACCACTGATGTAATAAAGACACATTTGCATTTAAAACATTCAGCATATCCATCCAATCATGTATCGGCGTCGCCGACGGAGACACCACAACAATCATCTGCTCCACCTCCTCCTTAGAAGAGCCTTCTGCTTCAGACATGCCGACACACGCGTACCGACAGCCCCACACACTCAGGGATATATCTATATGGAGACAATTCCCCAATAAGGTCCTTTGGAGAGACAGAGAGAGAGTATGCCAGCACACACCCAGCGCCAACTGACACTGGAAACCAATTCCCAGACAAAAACAGCGCTTTTATATCAATATACACTCACTGCGCCAATAAAAAGTGCCCCCCCCCCCCCTCTTTTTTGCCCTCTGTCACCGTGTTCAGCAGGGGAGAGTCCGGGGAGCCAGCTTCTCTGCAGTGTGCTGTGGAGAAAATGGCGCTGGTTAGTGCTGGAAGACCAAGCTCCGGTCCCTCAGCGGCGGGCTTCGGTCCCGCTCTATTTTTCCATAATGGCGGGGGATTTTACCATATAGTGCCTCCGCAGCCCCTATATTATCATTAGCCAGTCCCAAGAGGTTTAAAATTGCTGCCCTGGGCGCCCCCCCTGCGCCCTGCACCCTTCAGTGTCCGCTGTGTTGTGTGTGGGAGCAATGGCGCGTTACCTCAGAGAAGATCCGAAGTCTTCAGCCGCCTTTGACGTCTTCTTTCTTCTTATACTCACCCGGCTTCTATCTTTCGGCTCTGTGAGGAGGACGGCGGCGCGGCTCCAGGACGAACGACGAGGGTGAGACCTGCATTCCGACCCTCTGGAGCTAATGGTATCCAGTAGCCTAAGAAGCAGAGCCTATCACTTAAGTAGGTTTGCTTCTCTCTCCTCAGTCCCACGATGCAGTGAGCCTGTTGCCAGCAGTGCTCCCTGAAAATAAAAAACCTAACAAAATTCTTTTTTTTTCAGAGAAACTCAGGAGACCTCCCCTGTAGTGCCTCTAGTCTCCTCTGGGCACACGATCTAACTGAGGTCTGGAGGAGGGGCATAGAGGGAGGAGCCAGTGCATACCCATTCTAAAATAAGAATTTACTTACCGATAATTCTATTTCTCGTAGTCCGTAGTGGATGCTGGGAACTCCGTAAGGACCATGGGGAATAGCGGCTCCGCAGGAGACTGGGCACAAAAGTAAAGCTTTAGGACTACCTGGTGTGCACTGGCTCCTCCCCCTATGACCCTCCTCCAAGCCTCAGTTAGGATACTGTGCCCGGACGAGCGTACACAATAAGGAAGGATTTATGAATCTCGGGTAAGACTCATACCAGCCACACCAATCACACCGTACAACCTGTGATCTGAACCCAGTTAACAGCATGATAACAGAGGGGCCTCTAGATGGCTCACAACAACAATAACCCGATTTAGTTAACAATAACTATGTACAAGTATTGCAGACAATCCGCACTTGGGATGGGCGCCCAGCATCCACTACGGACTACGAGAAATAGAATTATCGGTAAGTAAATTCTTATTTTCTCTGACGTCCTAGTGGATGCTGGGAACTCCGTAAGGACCATGGGGAATATACCAAAGCTCCCAAACGGGCGGGAGAGTGCGGATGACTCTGCAGCACCGAATGAGAGAACTCCAGGTCCTCCTCAGCCAGGGTATCAAATTTGTAGAATTTAGCAAACGTGTTTGCCCCTGACCAAATAGCTGCTCGGCAAAGTTGTAAAGCCGAGACCCCTCGGGCAGCCGCCCAAGATGAGCCCACCTTCCTTGTGGAATGGGCTTTTACAGATTTTAGCTGTGGCAGGCCTGCCACAGAATGTGCAAGCTGAATTGTATTACAAATCCAACGAGCAATAGTCTGCTTAGAAGCAGGAGCACCCAGCTTGTTGGGTGCATACAGGATAAACAGCAAGTCAAATTTTCTGACTCCAGCCGTCCTGGAAACATATATTTTCAGGGCCCTGACTATGTCCAACAACTTGGAGTCCTCCAAGTCACTAGTAGCCGCAGGTACCACAATAGGTTGGTTCAGATGAAACGCTGAAACCACCTTAGGGAAAAAATGAGGACGAGTCCTCAATTCCGCCCTGTCTGAATGGAAGATCAGATAGGGGCTTTTACAGGATAAAGCCGTCAATTCTGACACGCGCCTGGCCGAGGCCAGGGCCAACAGCATGACCACTTTCCATGTGAGATATTTTAACTCCACAGATTCAAGTGGTTCAAACCATTGTGACTTTAGGAACCCCAAAACTACATTGAGATCCCAAGGTGCCACTGGAGGCACAAAAGGAGGCTGTATATGCAGTACCCCTTTTACAAACGTCTGAACTTCAGGAACTGAAGCTAGTTCTTTCTGGAAGAAAATTGACAGGGCCGAAATTTGAACCTTAATGGATCCCAATTTTAGGCCCATAGACACTCCTGTTTGCAGGAAATGCAGGAATTGACCTAGTTGAAATTCCTCCATCGGGGCCTTACTGCACTCGCACCACGCAACATATTTTTCGCCTAATGCGGTGATAATGCTTTGCGGTTACATCCTTCCTGGCTTTGATCAGGGTAGTGATGACTTCATCCGGAATGCCCTTTTTCCTTCAGGATCCGGCGTTCAACCGCCCTGCCGTCAAACGCAGCCGCGGTAAGTCTTGGAATAGATAGGGTCCTTGATGGAGCAGGTCCCTTCTTAGAGGTAGAGGCCACGGGTCCTCCGTGAGCATCTCTTGAAGTTCCGGGTACCAAGTCCTTCTTGGCCAATCCGGAGCCACGAGTATAGTTCTTACTCCCCTCCGTCTTATAATTCTCAGTACTTTTGGTAAGAGAGGAAGAGGAGGGAACACATACACTGACTGGTACACCCACGGTGTTACCAGAGCGTCCACAGCTATTGCCTGAGGGTCCCTTGACCTGGCGCAATACCTGTCCAATTTTTTGTTTAGGCGGGACGCCATCATGTCCACCTTTGGTTTTTCCCAACGGTTTACAATCATGTGGAAGACTTCTGTTGAGGAAGTCTGTTTCCCAGTTGTTCACTCCCGGAATGAACACTGCTGACAATGCTATCACATGATTTTCCGCCCAGCGAAAAATCCTTGCAGCTTCTGCCATTGCCCTCCTGCTTCTTGTGCCGCCCTGTCTGTCTACGTGGGCGACTGCCGTGATGTTGTTCGACTGGATCAGCACCGGCTGACCTTAAAGCAGAGGTCTTGCTTGGCTTAGGGCATTGTAAATGGCCCTTAGCTCCAAGATATTTATGTGAAGTGATGTCTCCAGGCTTGACCACAAGCCCTGGAAATTTCTTCCCTGTGTGACTGCTCCCCAGCCTCGCAGGCTGGCATCCGTGGTCACCAGGACCCAGTCCTGAATGCCGAATCTGCGCCCTCTAGAAGATGAGCACTCTGCAACCACCACAGAAGAGACACCCTTGTCTTTGGTGACAGGGTTATCCGCTGATGCATCTGAAGATGCGATCCGGACCATTTTTCCAGCAGGTCCCACTGGAAAGTTCTTGCGTGGAATCTGCCGAATGGAATTGCTTCGTAGGAAGCCACCATTATTTCCCAGGACCCTTGTGCACTGATGCACTGACACTTGGCCTGGTTTTAGGTGGTTTCTGACTAGTTCGGATAACTCCCTGGCTTTCTCCTCCTGGAGAAACACCTTTTTCTGGACTGTGTCCAGGATCATCCTTAGGAATAGAAGACGTGTCGTCGGGATCAGCTGCGATTTTGGAATATTAAGAATCCAACCGTGCTGCCGCAACACTACTTGAGATAGTGCTACCCCGACTACCAACTGTTCCCTGGATCTTGCCCTTATCCGGAGATCGTCCAAGTAAGGGATAATTAAAACTCCCTTCCTTCGAAGGAGTATCATCATTTCGGCCATTACTTTGGTAAAGACCCGGGGTGCCGTGGACAAACCAAACGGCAGCATCTGAAACTGATAGTGACAGTTCTGTACCACAAACCTGAGGTACCCTTGGTGAGAAGGGTAAATTGGGACATGGAGATAAGCATCCTTGATGTCCAGAGACACCATATAATCCCCTTCTTCCAGGTTTGCAATCACCGCTCTGAGTGACTCCATCTTGAATTTGAACCTTTGTATGTAAGTGTTCAAGGATTTCAGATTTAAATTAGGTCTCACCGAGCCGTCCGGCTTCGGTACCACAAACAGCGTGGAATAATACCCCTTTCCCTGTTGTAGGAGGGGTACCTTGATTATCACCTGCTGGGAATACAGCTTGTGAATGGTTTCCCATACCGCCTCCCTGTCGGAGGGAGACGTCGGTAAAGCAGACTTTAGGAAACGGCGAAGGGGAGACATCTCAAATTCCAATTTGTACCCTTGAGATACCACCTGAAGGATCCAGGGGTCCACCTGTGAGTGAGCCCACTGCACGCTGAAATTTTTGAGACGGGCCCCCACCGTGCCTGAGTCCGCTTGTAAAGCCCCAGCGTCATGCTGAGGACTTGGCAGAAAACAGGAGAGGGCTTCTGTTCCTGGGAACTGGCTGTTTGCTGCAGCCTTTTTCCTCTCCCTCTGCCACGGGGCAGAAATGAGGAGCCTTTTGCCCGCTTGCCCTTATGGGGCCCAAAGGACTGCGCCTGATAATACGGCGTCTTCTTATGTTGAGAGGCTACCTGGGGTAAAAATGTGGATTTCCCAGCCGTTGCCGTGGCCACCAGGTCTGTTAGACCTACCCCAAATAACTCCTCCCTTTTATAAGGCGATACTTCCATATGCCTTTTGGAATCAGCATCACCTGACCACTGTCTTGTCCATAACCCTCTTCTGGCAGAAATGGACAGCGCACTTACTCTTGATGCCAGTCGGCAAATATCCCTCTGTGCATCACGCATATATAGAAATGCATCTTTTAAATGCTCTATAGTCAGTAATATACTGTCCCTATCCTTAAGGGCGGCCGTAGCCGGGGACGGTAGTGCCACCTGTTTAGACAAGCGTGTGAGCACTTTATTCACCCTAGGGGGTGTTTCCCAACGTGCCCTATCCTCTGGCGGGAAGGGGTATGATGCTAATAACTTTTTAGGAATTAACAGTTTTTATCGGGGGAAACCCACGCATCATCACACACTTCATTTAATTCCTCAGATGCAGGAAAAACTACAGGCAGTTTTTTTTTCACCCAACATAATACCCTTTTTAGTGGTACTGGTATTATCAGAAATGTGTAAAAACATTTTCCATAGCCTCAATCATGTAACGTGTGGCCCTACTGGAAGTCACATTCGTCTCTTAATCGTCGACACTGGAGTCAGAATCCGTGTCGGCGTCTGTATCTGCCATCTGCGGTAACGGGCGTTTTAGAGCCCCTGATGGCTTTTGAGACCCCTGGACAGGCACAGGCTGAGTCGCCGGCTGTCTCATGTCATCAATCTTTTGTAAAGAGCTGACACTGTCACATATTCCTTCCATAAGCTCATCCACTCAGGTGTCGACTCCCTAGGGGGTGACATCTCTGTTACAGGCAATTTCTCCGCCTCCACATCATTTTCCTCCTCATACATGTCGACACAACGTACCGACACACAGCACACACACACAGGGAATGCTCTGATAGAGGACAGGACCCCACTAGCCCTTTGGGGAGACAGAGGGAGAGTATGCCAGCACACACCAGAGCGCTATATATATATACAGGGATAACCTTATATAAGTGTTTTTCCCCTTATAGCTGCTGTATTGTTATACTGCGCCTAATTAGTGCCCCCCTCTCTTTTTTAACCCCTTTCTGTAGTGTAGTAACTGCAGGGGAGAGCCAGGGAGCTTCCCTCCAACGGAGCTGTGAGAGAAAATGGCGCCAGTGTGCTGAGGAGATAGGCTCCGCCCCCTTCTCGGCGGCCTTTTCTCCCGTTTTTCTGTGGAATCTGGCAGGGGTTAAAATTCATCCATATAGCCCTGGGGGCTATATGTGATGTATTTTCGCCAGCCAATGGGTTTTACATTGCTGCTCAGGGCGCCCCCCCCTAGCGCCCTGCACCCTCAGTGACCGGAGTGTGAAGTGTGCCTGAGTAACAATGGCGCACAGCTGCAGTGCTGTGCGCTACCTTGTTGAAGACAGATGTCTTCTGCCGCCGCTTTTTCCGGACCTTTTCTTGCTTCTGGCTCTGTAAGGGGGCCGGCGGCGCGGCTCTGGGACCGAGCTCCGAGGCTGGGCCTGTGTTCGGTCCCTCTGGAGCTAATGGTGTCCAGTAGCCTAAGAAGCCCAATCCACTCTGCACGCAGGTGAGTTCGCTTCTTCTCCCCTTAGTCCCTCGATGCAGTGAGCCTGTTGCCAGCAGGTCTCACTGAAAATAAAAAACCTAAAACTAAACTTTCACTAAGAAGCTCAGGAGAGCCCCTAGTGTGCACCCTTCTCGGCCGGGCACAAAAATCTAACTGAGGCTTGGAGGAGGGTCATAGGGGGAGGAGCCAGTGCACACCAGGTAGTCCTAAAGCTTTACTTTTGTGCCCAGTCTCCTGCGGAGCCGCTATTCCCCATGGTCCTTACGGAGTTCCCAGCATCCACTAGGACGTCAGAGAAAGTTCTTTATAGTGCCCATGTCTCCTGCGGAGCCCGTCTATACCCCATGGTCCTTACGGAGTCCCCAGCATCCTCTAGGACGTAAGAGAAATATGGGGGACTTCTACGCATAGGCGTTTTTTTTAGAATGAGTGCAATGTGTTCAGTGCACACAGGCCCCTGGGACCAGGGGGAGCCCACATCACACACACTGAACCCATTTTTAATACTTACCTTTCCGGAATCCAGCATCGGGAGCTGCAGTCGTGGTGAAAGTCACCACCAAAATGGCCACTGCGCATGCAGGGCGCCATGTTTCCAGAGACCTGTGCATGCAAGTGGACTCCAGCACAATGCCGGACACTACAGCGACATACAGAGGAGGGGGCCCACCAGGAGGTGCACATGGACCCCCTCCTCTGTTAAAATGCCCCTACTTCTACATATTTTTCACCCCGTATTTTGGATCCAGGACCGGCCCAAGAGCCTGGTGCTGGTTCATAAAATACATGGGGACCACACACATTTTCCCCCTGTATTTTTTTAAACAGGGCTGGCTCGAAGAGCCGTTTCTGGTTAAGCTTGTGAGGGGGAACCTCACAGTTTTTTTTCTATTTTTTATACTTATTGACACATTTACACCATACTTGCCTACCTGACCCTCTCCATGAGGGAGAAAATGCTCTGTTCCTGGACTTTCCTGGTAATGTATAATTGCCATCACCTGTGGTGAGCTAGGTAATGGATAAGAAAGGTGTTTCACCACAGGTGATGGCAATCATACATTACCAGGAAAGTGCAGGAACAGAGCATTTTCTCCCTCATGGAGAGGGTCAGGTAGGCAAGTATGATTTACACAGAGAAGAAATGCACAGATCTCACTGATCTGTGCAGGTGTCTCCAAACGCTGCTGAGGGGGACACCTATTTGAAAAGTGTATTTTGATCTGAGTTTTAACAATTCACAGGTGTGTTTGCAGAAATGATTCTAGGTAAATTCATGTGTTTCAGTGTTGTCTATGGAAATTACATTCGAGTTTGGCCATTGCTGCATTTCATTGGTTCCCAACTCATGGACAGCCAACAGTTCAGCCATTACAAGTGAAATAATTAACTCCACCTGTGGATCTTTTAAAATGTGTCAGTAAGTAATGAATACACCTGTGCACCCGCTAGGTGACCTGGAAAACATGAACTGTTGGGGGTCCTTGAGGACCGAGTTTTGGAACTTCTTGTGTATTTGATCGTATGTCTACTAGAGAGGAGCGGGTTCGGTTCCTCGGAATCCGAACCCCCCCCGAACTTCAGCCTTTTTACACGGGTCCGAGGCAGACTCGGATCTTCCCGCCTTGCTCGGCTAACCCGAGCGCGCCCGAACGTCATCATCCCGCTGTCGGATTCTCGCGAGGCTCGGATTCTATCGCGAGACTCGGATTCTATATAAGGAGCCGCGCGTCGCCGCCATTTTCACACGTGCATTGAGATTGATAGGGAGAGGACGTGGCTGGCGTCCTCTCCGTTTAGATAGAGAGTGAGACACTTGATTTACTAGTGTCAAGGTCAGAAAAATATCACTATGCACACTGCCATATTTGCACCTCATACATGTCCGCGCTGCGCATGCGAGCGCTCTCCCGTGCGTGCGCATACCCGCTGTTACGTGCACCCGCAGGCGCACTGTATGCGCATTTACGGTAGAGTTTCTGTGTGCCCAGCGTGCGACTCAATCGTTACATAATTCAACCATATAATGTATTTTATAAGTTAATATTCCCCTGAGTCCAACAGGTATCAGTGGGTCTCAAATGGCTCTTTGACCTTAGAGATCCCCCAAACAATAGTTTGCATGTTGTGAGGGCTTCACATGGTGTTATGCATAGGTAAGCACGGGAATAGTAATTGAAGATTAATTGTATTCCAAATCAGCATCTTTCCCGCAGACGGAGTACAATAGCCTTTAATTACACTGAGCTTTGAGACTCAATGAGGAGGGCCAACACCTGTGTTTACCAATGGGTTAGGATTTGTCTCCAGAAGAATGATTGCTGAGATGTCATTGTCTCAACTGAGAGTAGACAGTGAGATAGTATTCGCCAAACAATAGCTTCCCACAAGACAGGAATGTGTTGGTCATCACCCATTGTTTTGCATAACCAAGGCCACTGATGCAGCTGGCTCACATGCTGTGAGGGACACACACACCTTGTTGTTGACACACCCCCACAGCTGGAATGAGGGTATGATATACCCACTGGAGATCACAGGGCTCACTCACTCACTCACACAGCTACCTGGCACCCAGCAGCATGGAGGCTACATCCCCAGGACATCCTCCAAACTAAAGGCTAAGTATAGAATTCAAATGGCTAGATAAGGAAATATAGACAGATTGCTTTCTGGTTTAAATAGGATATTGTAACTTGGTTGTGTGATTGTTGGGTGTTTGTGTGATAGATCTGGGAATCTGTGATGGTAGCTGGGACATTAGACAACCTGTAGCATAGCATTTGTGGTATTTGTTTGCCTATGGTGATTTAAAATAGATTGTACTGGTTAGTTATAATATATATCTTGTTTTTTTTTTTTTAAAGAACTGATTTTTATTGAGGTTTTTCATATATGAGAAATATGCGTTTGACAATAAAACATCAACGTCATAATGTGGCGATCTCTAGAACATAGGGAACGCATGAAGAATGGATCAATACAAGAATGTTTAAGCCAAACAACAATATGCAGTAGGAAAAATATGGAAATACAGTCAAGCATGGGGTGGGGGGGGGGGGGGGGAGGGGGGGGGATGGAAGGTCGGGGAGCTGTCGGCCCATCAAAGGCTGAAGAGCCCTGTTAGGGTGGAGTTATGAACATTCAATCATACATCATTATACATAGTTCCTAATCAGTTAATTGTAACTGAGCTGGTATACTATTACATTATTAAATATGATGACAAGCTAGGCATGTAGAATATATATAAGATAAGAGAGGAGAAGGACTCTATAATATTCTATAAGATTGACGAGGAGAGAAAGAGAAGAATAGGAGTAGGAGAAGAATGAAGCTAGGTTATCTGGACATTTTCCACTGAGAATTTTCAAATGCTGCAATTATCGTGGATTGAGTGGTCTGGTCTAGTGTAGCCATATAGGGGCCCCATTTTTTGTTGAACCCGGCGAGGCCAGAGGGACCCGTAAGAAGAGTGGACCTTCGATCAAAGTATAAATATTGTAGCATGGTTTTCTGAACTTCAGCTAAGGAGGGGGTCGATCTAACAACCCAGTGTTTCAGGATTGCCTTTTTGGTTATTGTAAACAACATGGTCAACATAGGGAAAAGTAGGCTAATCCCTTTTTTCGATCTCCATATAGAGAAATTTATGCAAAGACATGCCAGCGGGTCTGGTTTCAGTGCCATGTGGAAATGGGTATTTATGAACACAAATAATTTGCTCCAGAAGCGTTGGATTCTGATACAGCTCCAAAGGCAGTGGTAGAAAGAGGCTTTAGCTCCTTTACATTTAGGGCACCTATTAGGGATTGCAGGATCAATGTGTATCTGTTCAAAGGGAGGCAAGTATGCTCTATGGATGGATTTTACATGTACCTCTTGTAGGTACGCAGAACTAAGAATTGACATGGTCCGGTGGTGGTGGTCTAGGAGGAGGTTACAGGAGGTCACGCTTGGAATGTCTGCTTGCCAGGAGGCAACCAGTCTGGGAATGTATGGCAAGGCTGGGATATTTACAATGAGTGAGTAAATTTGCTTTAGTTTGTAGGGATGGGATTCCCAGTGCTTTAGAACTTTTGCTAGAGGGGAAGAGGGAGACGAGGGGATAGAGTCGATGTGCAATGAATGGAGGTAGTGTCTCACTTGTAGATACATATAGAAGTGGGAGGACGGAATAGAGTACCTGTCTCTCAGTGTTGTAAATTGAGCCATGTGGCCACCCGGGTCGAAGACCTGTGAAGCAGCACACAGCCCCCTCTCCCGCCATCGGACAAAAAGAGCATTGTGAAGGGAAGGAGGAAAAGAAGGGTTTCCCCAAAGGGATATATAAGAGGAAACAGTGTGGTCAGATTTGAGTTTTCTGTGTAATTTCACCCAGCTTAAGTACGTGTCTCGGAATAGAGGGTGTTTCAGGATTGAAGAAGGTATGTCAGTTTTTTTGGTGTGTAGGAGGGCACATGGGGAATAAGGTCGAAAAGCATCAGTATCTAGAGCCAAGTCAGTGTATGTGCTTTTTCCCAAAAGCCAATCAGCTGCATATCGGAGAAAGATTGTAAGAGAGTAAGAAAGAAAGTCCGGGACACCCAGTCCGCCCAGTGATTTGTCCATTACTAGTTTTGCAAAGGCCACTTTTGGTTTCTTCCCATGCCATATAAATCGGGTCATAGCTTTGCGCAATACAGCGCCATCCGCTTCTCTGAGACTGAATGGAAGAGATTGCATAATATAAAAGATTTTGGGAAATATTACCGATTTGAGGACTGCAATCCTCCCAAGCAATGAGAGCGGAAGGGTAGCCCATCCCTCTAGCTTAGAAAGCACGGCCTTAATGGCCGGTGTGAAGTTGATTTCGTAGATCCGTGCAATATCGTGTGCAATATTTACCCCAAGGTATTTAAAATGGGACTGAGTGATCGTGAAGGGTGATGCTTGAGTGAGAGAGGATAGTGTGGCAGGGGGGACGTGTATAGGAAGTAATTCTGATTTTGTGACATTGATCTTATAGCCAGCCGTTTCACCAAATTCTGAAATCAAACGCAGGATTTCCGGGACTGACGTGAGAGGGTTTGAGACAAATAACAACATGTCGTCAGCGAACAGGGCGACTTTAAGCTCAGTGTTACCGACAGAGATGCCAGTAATGGAAGGGGAAAGCCTAAGAGCTAATGCTAGAGGTTCTAGAGCGATGGCAAAGAGGAGTGGGGAGAGAGGGCACCCCTGTCTAGTGCCTTTTTCTATATAGAAGGGGTTGGAAAGGAGACCGTTGCACGAAATTTGAGTGGCCGGGGATGAATATAGTGCGCGGATAGCCTCTATAAACGCATCAGGGAATTTAAATCGTGTCAGGGTTGCGTAGAGGTGAGGCCATTCGACGAGGTCGAAGGCCTTTTCCGCGTCCAAGGATATGATGGCATATCCAGAAGAGGACATGTCACCGTGGCAGGAGTGTAAGGCTGCTATTACCCTTCTCACATTGACCACCGAGTGTCTTCCTGCAATGAAGCCTGTCTGATCAGGGTGAACAATGTGGGGGAGTATGAGTTTCAGACGGTCGGCCAGTATCTTGGCGAACAACTTATAATCTATGTTTAGCAAAGATATTGGTCGATAGGAGCCTGGGAGGGATAAATCTCTGCCTGGTTTAGGGAGCAATTTGAGGAGTGCCGAATTAAAGTGAGGTGGGGGAGACTGAGCTAGTAATAATGAGTTGAAAATGTCTACCAGAATGGAGTCAAATTTATGGGAGAGGAGTCTATAAAACTCCCCACTATAGCCGTCAGGGCCAGGGGCCTTATTGGGTTTTAATTGTTTGATCGCTGATCGGACTTCAGTGATAGTGATCGGGGATAGAAGTTGAGTGGCCATGTCATCTGTAAGAGCAGGGTAAGGTAGGGCTTCCCAAGAGAAAGGGAGGTTGGTAGACTTGTCAGCGGGGATGAGGGGAGGGTGTGGCGGTTGAGAGCATGATGTCGAGGGATGTGAAGGTGGCGAAGGCGGTTGCGGGGTGTTTGGAATGGTGGTTGAGTATAATTGGGAGAAGTAAGACTGCATAATATGTGCAATCTGTTTGTTTGTGGAAGTCAGTGTGCCTTGCTGTGTGCGGAGAGGGTGAACCACGGCAGGTGAAAATGTGCCACGAAGTAAGTTAGAGAGTAAGCGGCCAGACTTGTTCCCGAATTTGTGGAACTTGTAGTGGACAGAAAAAAGGTATTTATTTCCCATTTCGGAAATGTGTTCGTCAAAGTGGGTTTTTGTGAGTAGATATGTTTGCTTAGTGGCTGGTGAAGGGATTTGTTTGTATGCCTGAAAGGCCGCAGTGAGGGCGTTCTGGAGCGTCAGATACTGCTTTGAAAAATTCTTGTTGGAGGCTGCGGTAAAGGACATAATCGCCCCTCTGAGAACTGCTTTCGCTGACATCCAGAACAGAAAGGGATTCGTCTGAAGATGTTCAGAATTGGTAGAGTAATAGTCGTCCCAAGCAGCCTCCAAGAAGGACTTGAAAGTATCAGAATGACAGAATCTATTTGGAAATTTCCATAGCCTAGTCGTGTCTCCGTCATCTGGAAAGTGGATAGTCAAAGAAATCATAGCATGGTCTGACAGAGAGATGGGGGCGATAGAGCAGTCTGTGACCTGAGGGAAAAGAGCATGAGAGATGAAGAAGTAGTCGATGCGAGAGAGAGAGCCATGCGCCGCTGAGAGACAGGTGTATTCTCGTTCTGTTGGGTATAGGGCTCTCCACATGTCAATAACCTGTAAGGTGGAGGTGAAGAGGGGGATGCCAACCTTAGGGAGTGGAGGAGGGGTCCCGCGGGTGTTTGATCTGTCTAATATGGAGGAAGAAATCAGGTTAAAATCTCCACCAATGATCAAATTGTCACCCATGAAGGGGGTCAGAAGGGTAATCAAGCTCTGGAAGTATGACTTAGAATGGGGAGGGGGAATATATACATTAGCCAGCGTGAGCCTCTTGCCCAATATATCCACCGAGACCACCACATATCTACCTGTATCGTCAGTAACAACGCGGTGTACCTCATGAGCCAGGTTGCGTTTTACCAGAATAACCACTCCTCTTGCCTTGGAACTGTAGGAAGAAGACGCCAATACAGACCATCCTAGCATTCCCAGTTTTGCAGATTCAGCGGGAGTCAAATGAGTTTCCTGGAGGAATGCCACGTCCACGCCAGATTTTTGTAAGAAAATCAATATTTTCCTGCGTTTCGCCGGAGAATTAATTCCTCCAACGTTCCAGGTTGCATAGCGTAGACTAGGCATCCCTGCAGGGAACAGGGAAAAAAAGAAACATCATCTTAAAGCGTAAAAAGACACAGAGGGGAACTTTTAGCATAACGATGTCTAAGGATATCATACAGTCTCGCCAAGTTACATAGGGTAGGACAGCGCCCCCTGGGATTGGAGGGGGATACCAGGCAGTGAAGGAGGGGAGGGGTGTGCGGGAGGGGAGATAGGGAGCATAAATGAAAAGAGGCATACAAATGCCTGCATTTGATGCCAGACTTCCAAGTAAAAGCACATAGAGTAACATATCAAAAAGGACACACATCCAGCACGGAGGGGCGTGTCCGCCCCCGATCCCTAACGTATTACAAAATACTGATGTAAAACTGTATAACTGTATAACTGAGGCCCGTAGGTCCTGGCAGCGCGTTACACCTAAGAACACTGAGATAACATATAATGTAGAGAAAATGAGCCACTAAATGTGGAGTGAGAAAAAAAAATTAGCGGTTTAAACTCTGAAATCACTAAACAGACATGGAATCATGCAGAACAGGGAGAGCTTAATAAGGCAGTTTAGAACAAGGAGCACAGTCCTTCATTTAGCTGAATCAGAGATGTCTGCATCCTTGGCCTGGGACAGCTCCTGGAGGTAAGCCACAGCGTCAGGCGGGGTGGAAAAGTCCTTAAATGAAGACCCGTCATAAATGCGAAGCCTGGCAGGATATAACAGGCCAAATTTGCGCCCTTCAGCGACTAATTGAGAGCAAACAGGGGAAAAGGATTTCCTGGCCCGTGATAATTCAGCGGAGTAGTCTTGAAAAATATGAAGCTTATGTCCTTCCCATGACAAAGATTTAGCTTTGCGAGAGGCCGACCATATCTCCATTTTGTGTAGGTAATTTAAGCAGCGGAACAGGGTAACGCGGGGTCTCGGCCTGTTGGGGGTCGGAGTCGGTCCTACCCTATGGACCCTCTCTATTACCATGTCCTGGCAAACCGCCTCTATGCCTAAAAGCGAGGGTAGAGTGTTGCGGACAAAATGGGCCATAGCGGGCCCCTTGATAGATTCAGGGAGGCCGACCAGCCTAATATTATTTCGACGCGATCTGTTCTCAATATCGTCTATCTTGTTCCACATCTGATAGGAATCGTTAGTGAGACGTTTCACGGTGTGTTGCAAGTCTCCTATGTCATGGGATACTACGCTGATCTGTTGTTCCGTGTTAGAAACCCTGTGGGTCAAATGTTGTAGCTGACTAGTGATATCAGCTACTGCTTTGGATAGAAGGGGAGTCATGGTAGCTGTAATGGCTGCTACCACCTCTGAGTAGGTCACAGGGGCATCGCAGCCCGCACTCACGTGTCCCCCAGGTCCTTCGGCCGCGGATTTTTTATGCAGAGGGGGTGCACTCTCCACTGCAGAGTCTGCCTGCATGGTCCCTGCAGCCCGGCGCTTCTCCTGGCGTGGAGGCTGCGGCGGCTGCTGCTGGTCCGTTTGGGGTTGCGGCGTCAGCGGTGCTAAAAAGCGGTCCATATTGGCTACGGGGGTGCAAGGTCACTGCAGGAGGACTCCGGGCTCCAAACGAGGCTTTAAAAGCCTAGTAAAAGGTGTCTGATGGGGAGCGGGGGACGGAGCTCAAAACGGAGCTCAGGTCTCCATGAAGCCGGAACCGGAAGTCATATATATCTTGTTAATCATAAATACCACCATGCAGTTGCGTTTGGGCATGTGCTTGTAGCAATGGCAGCCTGAGATGTGTGGTTACATTGTGATCTGGCCTTGTGATGAATTTGCTCTGGTTATTGAGATACTGAAGTTGTTTGGAATGTGAAAGTGAATAAGATGGTTCTAGGAAGTTGGATTGAAATTGTGAAAGGTGATTTAGATGGTTTGGAATTGTAAAATCAGAACATATGCATTGTTCTGAGGCTTGGACATTTTGGAATAAAATGGAGTCTTGTGTCTTCTGCTATGTGATTGTGGTGTAGTAGAGAGTGCCATGTGTTTGGACCTGCAAAACTAAAATGGCTGCTGCCGGGTGTTTTCCCCTCCCCCTTTCAACCATGTGTTGCAGTCTTCATGGGAGTTTTCTCAAAATGGAGTCTAGCTTCTGTCCCATGCGGTATTGTAGGGTGTGTATATAGGGACAGCCAGTATGGGTAAGGTCAAGTATTTTCTCCACAAAGATTCTCAGCATTGAATAACTGCGCAGCGATTGTTCCTCACATGTGTAAGCTTCTCTGCAATCATATTGTTCTTCTTGTTATTCTGAGCCAATCTCTCTCAATCTCTCTCTCTCTCTCTCTCTCTCTCTCCTCATCTTTCTCTCTCATTTCCCCTTAAATAGTATTGTATTATATTTCCTGTGTAGTTATCTGGTTAGGTAGTCTATGTTATATTGTAGTGTATGACTTGTATTGTGTTTAATTCTTTTGCAAGTATAGCATTCATAATATATATATTAGGCGTTGGACCCTGAGCACGGTATCTGTGTGTTTCTTATAGTATTAAGTATTCTCAGAGCGTCGGTGACGCTCAAGCAGCTTTAAAGGTAATAAGGTTATTCTGTGTTGCATTTACACTCTATCATTACACTAAGGTTTTACCGCACAACACACTGTTTATGGTTTAGATATAAAGGTTTAATATAGTGAGCGTCAGCGCCGCTGGTGATCTCCTCGTGGTCCCGAGCGTCCGCTATGCTATAGCGAATCATTACGTTAGTCAACAGCCAATAACGTGCCTGCCTGTGATCTCTTGGCCGTGAGTGAACGTGACGCTTGAGCGTCTCGATCACGGCTAAGCGATTGTTACGCAACTAGCGTACCCTTACGGTACTTCATACGTAGATAGCGTACAGTGTTCTTAGACCTCATAAAGGATATTATATAAGATAAATATTTAGCTTTATCAATTGCGAGCTCGTCCAGTCCTTCACATATCTCTGCTAGGTAATTACAGCAGACATTATCCATCAGCAAAGGGCGGGAGGTTGTATTCCTCGTGGTGCTGTCGGGATAAGCGTCTGCTTCTCTTAGTAAAGGGTGCTGAAGGAATCCGGGAACCGGAGGTAAGAACAAAACAATAGTGTCTTTTTTTTAAAACTGTTTATTTTTCTGTCTTGCGTATACACGCACGCACACATATATATCTGCATTTCCTTTTCATTTGTGTATTTTCGTATGTCACTCTCCTGTTTGCCAGTTCTATAATTGATAAACGTGCTTAGAGAGATTTGTCACTATTTTATAGTTTAAGAGTAAAGGTAACATAGTTAAAGTATAGACAAACACACAGCTTTGCCTGGGAGATAAGGCGAAGTCAGTGTGGGGTGTGGTAGATGATCAAGGATCATCTACATTGATAAACGTATAAATTGTGTTACGGTGGATCTTTATTTTGCGTACACGTGTCTCTAACAAGGACTGAGATTTGTGCACGCAAACCAAAGGCCGACGCACGCAGCGTAAATTACGCAACGGAGCGTCCGGGTACGCCCACGTAACTCAAATCACAAGTTTTTTTTTCTCTCTCTCCTCTCAACGCGATAAGTAGCGCCACGCGGTAAATAACGCCAGGCGATAAATCGCGCAAATCTAGTTTAACATTCCAAATTTAAATTAACAGATCCTTCTCCTAATTGGTAACACATCTGGTCTAAAGAAAAATTTCTGCGCAGAAATAGAAATAGAAACAAAAGTGTATATGCGGTGAGTGAGTGTTTGTTTCTACAATTTTAAAGGTTGAACCACAAGAAAAGTCGAGTACTCGTGAGGTACATGCGTGTAAGTGACGTACACGGTGGCTAGGGAGGCATCCCTGGTTAAATATACAATTTGAGCATTAGAGTGTAGCAGACCAGGAGGTCATACTGTAACAGACCAGGAGGTCATAGCAGACCAGCAGGTTCAGGTACAGCAGACAAGGAAGTCCGCTATACAGTCCACAGGCACAACACCAAGAAAGGGTTGGTGCAACACCCATATAGGCCATATAAGCTCTGGCTGAAGGAATTCGCAGCCGAAATTTTCGATTCCGCTGGTCGCTCAGCACATAAGATTAGTTGCTTATGTACTAAACGATTGTACCGCACGTAATTGTGTACATTAGTTAGTAATCTGACCTAGTACCATTAGAGTAAAGGGGTCACAAACGCTATTTGTACATTCTAACGTGATTTGTGTAATTTTTTTTATTTTAAGGGAAGTTCGCTGCTCACTCAGGAACTATCCAGCAACCAATAGTTACTGGAAAGAGTAAGTGTTCTTCGGATCACCCTCACAGGTTCCAGTAAATAGAGGTTCAGGTCGCAGGGGCCCTGGGTCGAGTACGCCAGCACCATATCGGTGTGATCAGGTCGTATTGGTCGGCGTGGGCGAGTGAGTGGGGTACTCGGTAAACCGCCACCGTCAGCCTATTTTGGACATTTGGTTTGCGTAAGGGTTGGCTGGATAAAGCAACACTTTCGAACTATGGGGGCCACTTGTTCAGGTAGGGGGCGATCAACCTCGGTTCGGGTTGATTCAGTGAACCGACCAATTGGGTCGGCAAGGTACGTAATGTGTGAGAAATATGGAAGTCACACAGAAGCTTTATGTGATGAATGGGAGAGAATGACAGTACATGACGGGGAGAAATTCCCAAGAGTAGGTAGCTTCAGCTCAGAAGTGTTACAAAATTTAAGGAGGAGGATATGTCTCATTAAATCAGCAAAGAGACGAATCAAACATTATGATTGTTTGGAGTTATGGCTACAGGAAAGTGAAATGCAAAGAAATGTAACTTACATACCTAACTTTCATCTTGAGAGGAGAGACATGGCAATGGAGAGGATTATGGTTGCAGAGAAATGGCACAATGTTGTACGATAAAAATGCACTTAGTAACTGTATTAAGAACGAAAGTAACAAATGTAATAATGTTTATAAAAATAAATGTATAAAAATCACAAATGTTAACCTGTGCAAGTCGCACCCCATGTTAAACTTCCCTCAGGATTATCAGCAAGAAAGTGAGCCCAGAACGATGTCGGCACCTCTTCCAGAAGCCATCCTACAAGACATCCAGGTGGACGCGACCAAATTGGTAAAGGCAATAATCAAACCCCCTAACGGAGGGTCAGGTGAGGTCGTGTCCACAGGTACGTACAATGTTTTATATCACGCACAAACAAATGTACCCCATATTGTAAGACCAAAACAAGGTGATGTAATTGAGTTTAGTCCTGTCAGGGTGATCACAGTCCCCAATGGGAAGACTGACGATCAGGGAACCATTCCCGTCAAGGACAGTGCAATGCGCCATCCCTGGTCCCGGACAGAATTGAGATCAATCATGTCTGATTACCCAGATCCTAGGAAAGATCTAACTGTATGATCAAAGATTCACAGAAGGTATATCAACTCCCTAGACAACGACATAATCATGGTATCCAAGGAATCAGGTAGGTACAGGGAAAGCGGTTGATGGTGATGAGCATCCAAGCGTTTGAGGAGGCATCAAATCAACCAAAACCCCAGGCCATTGGCACATGGAGGAACTCAAGGATTTGTGATCTTTGCAAAAGAGAAGGGCATTATGCCAACAACTGTAATAGCCCACATAAAGTCAGACCCCCTAGACCAAGAAATGAGCAAAATTATAACACACACAATTATAATCAGGGATCATATAGGAAGAATTTTGGGCCACACCCATGATATGTGGTCAGGAAAGGTGATCATTAGAACTGATGGTAAGCCTGAGGTAACGGTTAATAAATTGGGAGGTCATTCCCTGAAGACACAGGAATGACCAGGTGAAACATTGTAAATGTATCTGTGAAATGTTTTTTTTTCTCTCTCTCTCTATCTCCCCATCTCTGACGATTATTAGTAAGGACTCAAACGTTGCATATCCGCTTGGTCTTTGCAGAAGTCTACCAAACCCCAGCATGACCTATCCGCATCAATGTATCCTGGCCAGATACAGAAAGTGGAGTATGGTGCTGGGGGGAGGGACGGCGCAAAGAAACCATTGGACATGTAGATATGACAGCCTGACGATCTGACAATGTTTTAAAATGTTTGAAAAATGTTTTTTTCTCTTTTCCTATTGATGGCTATTGTTGATTTAAGTAATATACACATGCATATAAATTGTTCTCTCTCTTTTGTTTTTTTTTGCTGTTGTTGTTTTCTCTCTCTTCTCACTCATGCTTTCATGTTCTAAAGATGGTATGTCACACATCAGTTAGACAAATGGTAATGCAAGATTTTTTTTGCTCCTTACAGAGAGATCGCTGATTTGGAAGGAAAGATTGCATCATCGGAATGTTCGTTTGGAAGACTGAGAGACAGTACCTTTGAGAAGACAGCAGAACAAGAAGAACAACAAGACGAGAGAACTAATTATCGTAACAAGTTTCTCTCCCCCTCAAACTGATTTTCTGTACCCCATTACAAATTTCTTCTTTTCTCCTCCTGTAAGATGGACTTGCCCCAAGAGACTGTGATATGGATTTTTCCTGTTGACCATGATGTTGACCAGAGCAGTCTGTTTCGGTGAGAGTACCAGTGAGGTCGAGAAAGGATCCAGAAAGGTTCTGACGACTGAGACGGAGGTGTAAATTTCCAATAGCAACCCAATCACCAAGCAAAGGCGAGTACTGGAAACGATCTAGCAGCCATGTTATCTGTAAACATTTTTCTTTTAAGGATTGTTAGCTGAAGAAAACTGTATCTGTAGGCTCTGTAACAATGTCATTGAGGATGGGTGCATTAAGAAATGCCAATCCAGTTTTAATATCCATATGGACCGGCATCCCTTGAGTGACTATCACTCTTTAGTGGGTAGTGTGTTGAATAAAACAGATTGTTGGGTATGCTCTCAAGTGCCTCAAGGTCATAGCAAATCAGGGCTAGTACCATTTCCTTTAACGTTAGGGGAGGTACTTGAGTTAAGTGGTGGGAGACCGGTGGACAGGAGGTTTAATATCTCCAGCCCTCCTAGTTTGAAGCTCCACCAATACCATCTGGATAGGTCCCTATTATGTTTCAACATCTCCAATCCCCGAAAGCCGGGAAATTGGGAAGTGTCATGGAGTAATCAAACCATGACCTTTTTCGCATAGAGCAGATAGAATGCCTACAGATACAGAGCTTATACGCCACATAGCCAGTAGAGGAAAATCGTTCCGGTATAGGTATACCTTAGGAAATAGGATTACGAGAGTTGGAGAGGTATCACCAGGATACTGTGCACTTATCGTACAACCTGATACGTGTACTAAACAGATGGGAGAATTAGGGTTAGGAGATTTCACATGGAAGGTTTGTAATATGGTTATGACATATTCCGTCCCATATGTTCTCCCCGATGATGCATATTTCATATGCGGGAGAAAGGCGTATGAGCGGCTTGCCCCAAACTCTGAAGGATTGTGTTATATTGGAAAAGTACTACCTGAGGTAATGAGTCTAAGGAGTGAGGAAACTGTAATTTCAATGGATTTGATTTATGACCCAACTGTAGAAACAATGATGTGATGAAAATGCGATTATACGGTCCGTTTCTTTCACCTGTTTTTCCGTTTTTCTCCAAGGTAAAAAGACCCACTTGGACGAGGAATTTGATGAGCCGATATACAGACAACAGATGGATTAAAGAAGAAGTTTTGACAACCTTATACACAGATTTTTGATGAACTATGCCATGGATCCCCAGTTTCCCTAGAAATTTTAAAATTACGCTAGCCCAACACTTTTGTAAATCTATGGACATTGACAGCTTTTGCTCGCACCTTATGGGCAAAAGCACAAAGAAGACTGCAACCAACAGACACCGAACAAGACTTCAACCGACAAATGTACATTAACCTGACATAGAATACCACTGCATTTACCATAAGTGTTCTTTATCTTCATTTCTACAACCCTCAGGCAGTGACACACATAGTCGATAGGGAATACAGGCACAGATATCAGCAATCACATATTCCCCCATTCATGTATCATCAACTAAAATGTGCTCCCCCATTTTGTTGCAACCACAGCCGAAAAGAGCTCGGTAGAGTTTGACAGCCCATCCACAGACCCTTAATACGGGATAAGAAGGAATTCAAATGTATACTTCGCAATACCTCGAAGCTTGATTTAAAACACGTACGGCACGATGATACATGACCCCCCAAACATGGATTCATACACACATGCTTTTGCTATCTCACTAGGTCATACCCTTTTCACACCTTCTCTTTCTCCTCCCCAACCCAACCATGGAAATGTATTTACACTTGACATATATTTTTCTCCTTTTGAAATGTTTTAGGAAGTGGCAGTTATTGTTGACTGCCAAAGAGTGGACTGTCAAGGTCAGAAAAATATCACTATGCACACTGCCATATTTGCACCTCATACATGTCCGCGCTGCGCATGCGAGCGCTCTCCCGTGCGTGCGCATACCCGCTGTTACGTGCACCCGCAGGCGCACTGTATGCGCATTTACGGTAGAGTTTCTGTGTGCCCAGCGTGCGACTCAATCGTTACATAATTCAACCATATAATGTATTTTATAAGTTAATATTCCCCTGAGTCCAACAGGTATCAGTGGGTCTCAAATGGCTCTTTGACCTTAGAGATCCCCCAAACAATAGTTTGCATGTTGTGAGGGCTTCACATGGTGTTATGCATAGGTAAGCACGGGAATAGTAATTGAAGATTAATTGTATTCCAAATCAGTATCTTTCCCGCAGACGGAGTACAATAGCCTTTAATTACACTGAGCTTTGAGACTCAATGAGGAGGGCCAACACCTGTGTTTACCAATGGGTTAGGATTTGTCTCCAGAAGAATGATTGCTGAGATGTCATTGTCTCAACTGAGAGTAGACAGTGAGATAGTATTCGCCAAACAATAGCTTCCCACAAGACAGGAATGTGTTGGTCATCACCCATTGTTTTGCATAACCAAGGCCACTGATGCAGCTGGCTCACATGCTGTGAGGGACACACACACCTTGTTGTTGACACACCCCCACAGCTGGAATGATAGTATGATATACCCACTGGAGATCACAGGGCTCACTCACTCACTCACACAGCTACCTGGCACCCAGCAGCATGGAGGCTACATCCCCAGGACATCCTCCAAACTAAAGGCTAAGTATAGAATTCAAATGGCTAGATAAGGAAATATAGACAGATTGCTTTCTGGTTTAAATAGGATATTGTAACTTGGTTGTGTGATTGTTGGGTGTTTGTGTGATAGATCTGGGAATCTGTGATGGTAGCTGGGACATTAGACAATCTGTAGCATAGCATTTGTGGTATTTGTTTGCCTATGGTGATTTAAAATAGATTGTACTGGTTAGTTATAATATATATCTTGTTAATCATAAATACCACCATGCAGTTGCGTTTGGGCATGTGCTTGTAGCAATGGCAGTCTGAGATGTGTGGTTACATTGTGATCTGGTCTTGTGATGAATTTGCTCTGGTTATTGAGATACTGAAGTTGTTTGGAATGTGAAAGTGAATAAGATGGTTCTAGGAAGTTGGATTGAAATTGTGAAAGGTGATTTAGATGGTTTGGAATTGTAAAATCAGAACATATGCATTGTTCTGAGGCTTGGACATTTTGGAATAAAATGGAGTCTTGTGTCTTCTGCTATGTGATTGTGGTGTAGTAGAGAGTGCCATGTGTTTGGACCTGCAAAACTAAAATGGCTGCTGCCGGGTGTTTTCCCCTCCCCCTTTCAACCATGTGTTGCAGTCTTCATGGGAGTTTTCTCAAAATGGAGTCTAGCTTCTGTCCCATGCGGTATTGTAGGGTGTGTATATAGGGACAGCCAGTATGGGTAAGGTCAAGTATTTTCTCCACAAAGATTCTCAGCATTGAATAACTGCGCAGCGATTGTTCCTCACATGTGTAAGCTTCTCTACAATCATATTGTTCTTCTTGTTATTCTGAGCCAATCTCTCTCAATCTCTCTCTCTCTCTCTCTCTCTCCTCATCTTTCTCTCTCATTTCCCCTTAAATAGTATTGTATTATATTTCCTGTGTAGTTATCTGGTTAGGTAGTCTATGTTATATTGTAGTGTATGACTTGTATTGTGTTTAATTCTTTTGCAAGTATAGCATTCATAATATATATATTAGGCGTTGGACCCTGAGCACGGTATCTGTGTGTTTCTTATAGTATTAAGTATTCTCAGAGCGTCGGTGACGCTCAAGCAGCTTTAAAGGTAATAAGGTTATTCTGTGTTGCATTTACACTCTATCATTACACTAAGGTTTTACCGCACAACACACTGTTTATGGTTTAGATATAAAGGTTTAATATAGTGAGCGTCAGCGCCGCTGGTGATCTCCTCGTGGTCCCGAGCGTCCGCTACGCTATAGCGAATCATTACGTTAGTCAACAGCCAATAACGTGCCTGCCTGTGATCTCTTGGCCGTGAGTGAACGTGACGCTTGAGCGTCTCGATCACGGCTAAGCGATTGTTACGCAACTAGCGTACCCTTACGGTACTTCATACGTAGATAGCGTACAGTGTTCTTAGACCTCATAAAGGATATTATATAAGATAAATATTTAGCTTTATCACTAGTAATTTAATTTTAGTAATTTTGGGGAGCATTAGGAGTACTCAGAGAGTGCAGAGTTTTGACCACCAGTTTTATTTATTATTTAAAATCCGTTCTCTGCCTGAAAAAAAAACGATACACAGTCACATACCATATCTGTGCTCAGCCTCAGTGTGCTGCATGATAATATCATCTATGTATATCTGACTGTGCTGAGTGCTCACTGCTCACACAGCTTAATTGTGGGGGAGACTGGGGAGCAGTTATAGCAGAAGTACATAACAGTGCACACTTTTGCTGCCAGTGTGACTGACCAGTGACCACCAGTATATTGTCTGCCTGAAAAAGTTAAACACTCGTGTGGTGTTTTTTTTTTTATTCTATAAACGCATTCTGCTGACAGACAGTGTCCAGCAGGTCCGTCATTCATTATATTATAATATATACCTGCAGTAGTGATATATATATATTTTTTATATCATTATCATCCAGTCTATACTAGCAGACGCAGTACGGTAGTCCACGGCTGTAGCTACCTCTGTGTCGGCAGTGCTCGTCCATAATTGTATACCTACCTGTGGTGGGGTTTTTTTTTCTATCTTTTTCATACTAGTAGTTTAGGAGTCTGCTGCTGACAGTGTCCAGCAGGTCCGTCATTATATAATATATACCTGTCCTGCAGTAGTGATATATATATATTTTTTATATCATTATCATCCAGTCTATACTAGCAGACGCAGTACGGTAGTCCACGGCTGTAGCTACCTCTGTGTCGGCAGTGCTCGTCCATAATTGTATACCTACCTGTGGTGGGTTTTTTTTTTCTATCTTCTTCATACTCGTAGTTTAGGAGTCTGCTGCTGACAGTGTCCAGCAGGTCCGTCATTATATAATATATACCTGTCCTGCAGTAGTGATATATATATATTTTTTATATCATTATCATCCAGTCTATACTAGCAGACGCAGTACGGTAGTCCACGGCTGTAGCTACCTCTGTGTCGGCAGTGCTCGTCCATAATTGTATACCTACCTGTGGTGGTTTTTTTTTTTCTATCTTCTTCATACTAGTAGTTTAGGAGTCTGCTGCTGACAGTGTCCAGCAGGTCCGTCATTATATAATATATACCTGTCCTGCAGTAGTGATATATATATATTTTTTATATCATTATCATCCAGTCTATACTAGCAGACGCAGTACGGTAGTCCACGGCTGTAGCTACCTCTGTGTCGGCAGTGCTCGCCCATAATTGTATACCTACCTGTGGTGGTTTTTTTTTTTCTATCTTCTTCATACTAGTAGTTTAGGAGTCTGCTGCTGACAGTGTCCAGCAGGTCCGTCATTATATAATATATACCTGTCCTGCAGTAGTGATATATATATATTTTTTATATCATTATCATCCAGTCTATACTAGCAGACGCAGTACGGTAGTCCACGGCTGTAGCTACCTCTGTGTCGGCAGTGCTCGTCCATAATTGTATACCTACCTGTGGTGGGGTTTTTTTTTTCTATCTTCTTCATACTAGTAGTTTAGGAGTCTGCTGCTGACAGTGTCCAGCAGGTCCGTCATTATATAATATATACCTGTCCTGCAGTAGTGATATATATATATTTTTTATATCATTATCATCCAGTCTATACTAGCAGACGCAGTACGGTAGTCCACGGCTGTAGCTACCTCTGTGTCGGCAGTGCTCGTCCATAATTGTATACCTGCCTGTGGTGGTTTTTTTTTTTTTCATATCTTCTATACCTGCCTGTGGTGGGTTTTTTTTTTTCATATCTTCTTCATACTAGTAGTTTAGGAGTCTGCTGCTGACAGTGTCCAGCAGGTCCGTCATTATATAATATATACCTGTCCTGCAGTAGTGATATATATATATTTTTTATATCATTATCATCCAGTCTATACTAGCAGACGCAGTACGGTAGTCCACGGCTGTAGCTACCTCTGTGTCGGCAGTCACTCGTCATCCATAAGTATACTAGTATCCATCCATCTCCATTGTTTACCTGAGGTGCCTTTTAGTTGTGCCTATTAAAATATGGAGAACAAAAATGTTGAGGTTCCAAAAATAGGGAAAGATCAAGATCGACTTCCACCTCGTGCTGAAGTTGCTGCCACTAGTCATGGCCGAGACGATGAAATGCCATCAACGTCGTCTGCCAAGGCCGATGCCCAATGTCATAGTACAGAGCATGTAAAATCCAAAACACCAAATATCAGTAAAAAAGGACTCAAAAATCTAAATTAAAATCGTCGGAGAAGCGTAAACTTGCCAATATGCCATTTACCACACGGAGTGGCAAGGAACGGCTGAGGCCCTGGCCTATGTTCATGGCTAGTGGTTCAGCTTCACATGAGGATGGAAGCACTCAGCCTCTCGCTAGAAAAATGAAAAGACTTAAGCTGGCAAAAGCACAGCAAAGAACTGTGCGTTCTTCGAAATCACAAATCCACAAGGAGAGTCCAATTGTGTCGGTTGCGATGCCTGACCTTCCCAACACTGGACGTGAAGAGCATGCGCCTTCCACCATTTGCATGCCCCCTGCAAGTGCTGGAAGGAGCACCCGCAGTCCAGTTCCTGATAGTCAGATTGAAGATGTCAGTGTTGAAGTACACCAGGATGAGGAGGATATGGGTGTTGCTGGCGCTGGGGAGGAAATTGACCAGGAGGATTCTGATGGTGAGGTGGTTTGTTTAAGTCAGGCACCTGGGGAGACACCTGTTGTCCGTGGGAGGAATATGGCCATTGACATGCCTGGTGAAAATACCAAAAAAATCAGCTCTTCGGTGTGGAAGTATTTCAACAGAAATGCGGACAACATTTGTCAAGCCGTGTGTTGCCTTTGTCAAGCTGTAATAAGTAGGGGTAAGGACGTTAACCACCTCGGAACATCCTCCCTTATACGTCACCTGCAGCGCATTCATCATAAGTCAGTGACAAGTTCAAAAACTTTGGGCGACAGCGGAAGCAGTCCACTGACCAGTAAATCCCTTCCTCTTGTAACCAAGCTCACGCAAACCACCCCACCAACTCCCTCAGTGTCAATTTCCTCCTTCCCCAGGAATGCCAATAGTCATGCAGGCCATGTCACTGGCAATTCTGACGAGTCCTCTCCTGCCTGGGATTCCTCCGATGCATCCTTGCGTGTAACGCCTACTGCTGCTGGCGCTGCTGTTGTTGCTGCTGGGAGTCGATGGTCATCCCAGAGGGGAAGTCGTAAGACCACTTTTACTACTTCCACCAAGCAATTGACTGTCCAACAGTCCTTTGCGAGGAAGATGAAATATCACAGCAGTCATCCTGCTGCAAAGCGGATAACTGAGGCCTTGGCATCCTGGGCGGTGAGAAACGTGGTTCCGGTATCCATCATTACTGCAGAGCCAACTATAGACTTGTTTGAGGTACTGTGTCCCCGGTACCAAATACCATCTAGGTTCCATTTCTCTAGGCAGGCGATACCGAAAATGTACACAGACCTCAGAAAAAGACTCACCAGTGTCCTAAAAAATGCAGTTGTACCCAATGTCCACTTAACCACGGACATGTGGACAAGTGGAGCAGGGCAGACTCAGGACTATATGACTGTGACAGCCCACTGGGTAGATGTATGGACTCCCGCCGCAAGAACAGCAGCGGCGGCACCAGTAGCAGCATCTCGCAAACGCCAACTCTTTCCTAGGCAGGCTACGCTTTGTATCACCGCTTTCCAGAATACGCACACAGCTAAAAACCTCTTACGGCAACTGAGGAAGATCATCGCAGAATGGCTTACCCCAATTGGACTCTCCTGTGGATTTGTGGCATCGGACAACGCCAGCAATATTGTGTGTGCATTAAATATGGGCAAATTCCAGCACGTCCCATATTTTGCACATACCTTGAATTTGGTGGTGCAGAATTATTTAAAAAACGAGAGGGGCGTGCAAGAGATGCTGTCGGTGGCCAGAAGAATTGCGGGACACTTTCGGCGTACAGGCACCACGTACAGAAGACTGGAGCAACACCAAAAACGCCTGAACCTGCCCTGCCATCATCTGAAGCAAGAAGTGGTAACGAGGTGGAATTCAACCCTCTATATGCTTCAGAGGTTGGAGGAGCAGCAAAAGGCCATTCAAGCCTATACAACTGAGCACGATATAGGAGGTGGAATGCACCTGTCTCAAGCGCAGTGGAGAATGATTTCAACGTTGTGCAAGGTTCTGCAACCTTTTGAACTTGCCACACGTGAAGTCAGTTCAGACACTGCCAGCCTGAGTCAGGTCATTCCCCTCATCAGGCTTTTGCAGAAGAAGCTGGAGACATTGAAGGAGGAGCTAACACAGAGCGATTCCGCTAGGCATGTGGGACTTGTGGATGGAGCCCTTAATTCGCTTAACAAGGATTCACGGGTGGTCAATCTGTTGAAATCAGAGCACTACATTTTGGCCACCGTGCTCGATCCTAGATTTAAAACCTACCTTGGATCTCTCTTTCCGGCAGACACAAGTCTGCAGGGGTTCAAAGAACTGCTGGTGAGAAAATTGTCAAGTCAAGCGGAACGCGACCTGTCAACATCTCCTCCTTCACATTCTCCCGCAACTGGGGGTGCGAGGAACAGGCTCAGAATTCCGAGCCCACCCGCTGGCGGTGATGCAGGGCAGTCTGGAGCGACTGCTGATGCTGACATCTGGTCCGGACTGAAGGACCTGCCAACGATTACGGACATGTCGTCTACTGTCACTGCATATGATTCTCTCCCCATTGAAAGAATGGTGGAGGATTATATGAGTGACCGCATCCAAGTAGGCACGTCAGACAGTCCGTACGTATACTGGCAGGAAAAAGAGGCAATTTGGAGGCCCTTGCACAAACTGGCTTTATTTTACCTAAGTTGCCCTCCCACAAGTGTGTACTCCGAAAGAGTGTTTAGTGCCGCCGCTCACCTTGTCAGCAATCGGCGTACGAGGTTACTTCCAGAAAATGTGGAGAAGATGATGTTCATTAAAATGAATTATAATCAATTCCTCCATGGAGACATTCACCAGCAGCAATTGCCTCCACAAAGTACACAGGGAGCTGTGATGGTGGATTCCAGTGGGGACGAATTGATAATCTGTGAGGAGGGGGATGTACACGGTGATGAATCGGAGGATGATGATGAGGTGGACATCTTGCCTCTGTAGAGCCAGTTTGTGCAAGGAGAGATTAATTGCTTCTTTTTTGGTGGGGGTCCAAACCAACCCGTCATTTCAGTCACAGTCGTGTGGCAGACCCTGTCACTGAAATGATGGGTTGGTTAAAGTGTGCATGTCCTGTTTATACAACATAAGGGTGGGTGGGAGGGCCCAAGGACAATTCCATCTTGCACCTCTTTTTTCTTTCATTTTTCTTTGCGTCATGTGCTGTTTGGGGAGTGTTTTTTGGAAGGGCCAGCCTGCGTGACACTGCAGTGCCACTCCTAGATGGGCCAGGTGTTTGTGTCGGCCACTAGGGTCGCTTAGCTTACTCACACAGCTACCTCATTGCGCCTCTTTTTTTCTTTGCGTCATGTGCTGTTTGGGGAGTATTTTTTGGAAGGGCCATCCTGCCTGACACTGCAGTGCCACTCCTAGATGGGCCAGGTGTTTGTGTCGGCCACTTGGGTCGCTGAGCTTAGTCACACAGCTACCTCATTGCGCCTCTTTTTTTCTTTGCGTCATGTGCTGTTTGGGGAGTGTTTTTTTGAAGGGCCATCCTGCGTGACACTGCAGTGACACTCCTAGATGGGCCAGGTGTTTGTGTCGGCCACTAGGGTCGCTTAGCTTACTCACACAGCTACCTCATTGCGCCTCTTTTTTTCTTTGCGTCATGTGCTGTTTGGGGAGTGTTTTTTTGAAGGGCCATCCTGCGTGACACTGCAGTGCCACTCCTAGATGGGCCAGGTGTTTGTGTCGGCCACTAGGGTCGCTGAGCTTACTCACACAGCTACCTCATTGCGCCTCTTTTTTTCTTTGCGTCATGTGCTGTTTGGGGAGTGTTTTTTGGAAGGGCCATCCTGCCTGACACTGCAGTGCCACTCCTAGATGGGCCAGGTGTTTGTGTCGGCCACTAGGGTCGCTGAGCTTAGTCACACAGCTACCTCATTGCGCCTCTTTTTTTTCTTCTTTGCGTCATGTGCTGTTTGGGGAGTATTTTTTTGGAAGGGCCATCCTGCCTGACACTGCAGTGCCACTCCTAGATGGGCCAGGTGTTTGTGTCGGCCACTTGGGTCGCTGAGCTTAGTCACACAGCTACCTCATTGCGCCTCTTTTTTTCTTTGCGTCATGTGCTGTTTGGGGAGTGTTTTTTGGAAGGGCCATCCTGCGTGACACTGCAGTGCCACTCCTAGATGGGCCAGGTGTTTGTGTCGGCCACTTGGGTCGCTGAGCTTAGCCATCCAGCGACCTCGGTGCAAATTTTAGGACTAAAAATAATATTGTGAGGTGTGAGGTGTTCAGAATAGACTGAAAATGAGTGGAAATTATGGTTATTGAGGTTAATAATACTTTGGGATCAAAATGACCCCCAAATTCTATGATTTAAGCTGTTTTTTAGGGTTTTTTGAAAAAAACACCCGAATCCAAAACACACCCGAATCCGACAAAAAAAATTCGGTGAGGTTTTGCCAAAACGCGTTCGAACCCAAAACACGGCCGCGGAACCGAACCCAAAACCAAAACACAAAACCCGAAAAATTTCCGGTGCACATCTCTAATGTCTACATCCACCTATGATTTGTTCTTCTATTTGAACAAGCACTCCCGTATTTGTTCCTTGACTTCCATGAATAAAAACATGCCCAGACACTCCTGTGTTTGCCAATTCGGGCACACATGGAGCTCAGTAAATTTACCCCTTTGTCACTAATTGTAATTTGTATGTGTCTGACTTTTTATGGATCTACCGTAGTCTAATATATTGCTTTAATGTGCTTGCAATGATCCTGATCTCGGACTCTCTAAGGAGTCTGCTCTTCTATTAGTATATAAGTTGGTTACCGTAAGTAGTAATATGCTGTTCAACTGCAGCTAAATATCAATTTATTTACTTGTTTGTATTTTATTTTGTGTTTCTTGACCAAACATGCGTAAACTTATGGATACATAAAGTCTATTGTGTATCACTGACTTGTGTTTAGGAGGCCTACAGTATTTATCAAATAATAATTTTTTCGTGATAACCCCCAAAACACCAGTTTTTGAGGGGTACCCACAAATATTAAACTACACCCCAATGTACCATGGAGGGACTATAGTAGATATCTCCATATCTGACGCAGTCACACCATTTCCGACAGCAACCGCAACCTCCATAGGCTTCTATGGGGGCACAAAGCTGTCTTGGCCCTGGCAGCCCATTGTAGTTTATGAGCTACAGTCTGCAGACTTTTTCAGGAGAGGAATCCATAGGATCCCTCCCCTCTGCTGCCTGCTCGCACATATCATGACCGATGCTTGCACATGTGCAGCTGGCCGAACTAGAAAGTAAAGTGATCGCTTTACTTGTACTGATCGCAGGGCCGAGCTCATATTGGAACTCCTGTCCTGGTGACTATGTAATAAAACATTTGAGCAAATAAGTATTCCTTATTGCCATGACTTGCTCTTATAATTCATCCTTATTATTGGGAATTGGATGCATCTTTTAATAAATATGCCATTAAGTCAGGTGTGGAGGCTTAGGTCGACACCCATTGGTCGACAGTGAATAGGTCGACACTAGAAATAGGTAGACACGGCCATTAGGTCGCCATGAACAAGGTTGACATGCAAAAAGGTCGACATGAGTTTTTCACTTTTTTTTTTCCTCCATACATTACGATCCACCTTTCTGGTGCAATGCAATGGGCCTAGGGGGTAATTCCAAGTTGATCGCAGCAGGATTTTTGTTAGCAGTTGGGCAAAACCATGTGCACTGCAGGGGAGGCAGATATAACATGTGCAGAAAGAGTTAGATTTGGGTGGGTTATTATTTTATTTCTGTGCAGGGTAAATACTGGCTGCTTTATTTTTACACTGCAAATTAGATTGCAGATTGAACACACCCCACCCAAATCTAACTCTTTCTGCACATGCTATATCTGCCCCCCTGCACCGCACATGGGGGGTAATTCCAAGTTGATCGCAGCAGGAATTTAGTTAGCAATTGGGCAAAACTATGTGCACTGCAGGGGAGGTAGATTTAACATGTGCAGAGAGAGTTAGATTTGGGTGGGTTATTTTATTTCTGTGCAGGGTAAATACTGGCTGCTTTATTTTTACACTGCAAATTAGATTGCAGATTGAACACACCCCACCCAAATCTAACTCTCTCTGCACATGTTAAATCTGCCTCCCCTGCAGTGCACATGGTTTTGCCCAATTGCTAACTAAATTCCTGCTGCGATCAACTTGGAATTACCCCCATGGTTTTGCCCAATTGCTAACAAAAATCCTGCTGCGATCAACTTAGAATTACCCCCTTAATTTAGATCAAATTTGTTAGCTAATTGGCAAAACCATGGGGGTAATTCAGACCTGATCGCTTGCTAGCGTTTTTTGCAGTGCTGCGATCAGGTCAGAACTGTGCATGCGTATGCACAGCAATGGTACAAAGCGGGTTGCAGCTCAGCGATGAGTTTGCATGGGCGATCGGAATGAGATTGACAGGAAGAAGCCGTTTGTGGGTGGTAACTGACCGTTTTCTGGGAGTGGTTGGAAAAACGCAGGCGTGTCCATGCGTTTTCAGGGAGGGTTCCTGACGTCAATTCCGGTCCCGGACAGGCTGAAGTGTTCACAGCGACTACGTCCTGGGCTACTCAGAGACTGCACAAGATCTGTTTGTACATCTGTGCTACACATGCGTTCGCACACTTGCAAAGCGAAAATACACTCCCCTATGGGGGTCATACCGAATTGATCGCTCGCTAGCAGTTTTTAGCAGCCATGCAAACGCTATGCCTCCGCCCACTGGGAGTGTATTTTAGCTTAGCAGAAGTGCGAATGTTTTTATCGCAGAGCGCCTGCAAAAAAAATTTGTGTCGTTTCAGAGTAGCTCAAAACCTACTCAGCGCTTGCGATCACTTCAGACTATTCAGTTCCGGATTTGACGTCACACACCCGCCCAGCGTTCGCCCAGCCACGCCTGCGTTTTCCCTGGCACGCCTCATGCGTTTTTCCGAACACTCCCTGAAAACGGTCAGTTGCCACCCAGAAACGCCCACTTCATGTCAATCACTCTGCGGCAAGCAGTGCGACTGAAATGCATCGCTAGACCCTGTGTGCAAAACTGCATCGTTCGTTGTGCCCGTACGTCGCGCGTGCGCATTTCACCGCATACGCATGCGCTGCGAACAAATGCAGCTAGCGATCAACTCGGAATGACCCCCATGTGCACTGCAGATATAACATTTGCATAGAGAGTTAGATTTGTGTGAGGTGTGTTCAAACGGTATCCGGACTCTAGATCATCAGCAACTAGGTCGACACCCGTTAGGTCGATACTCATTGGTCAACAGTGGGTAGGTCGACGCTAGAAATAGGTCAACACAGCCATTAGGTCGACGTGAACAAGGTCGTCATGAAAACAGGTCGACATGAGTTTTTCACTTTTATTTTTACTTTTTCATAATTTACGATCCACGTGGACTACGATAGGGAATGGTAACCTGTGCCGAGCTCTTGCAAGGGGACGTGGTGCACTAATTGGGGTTCCCGGTCACTTGACGGAGAAAACGACACCAAAAGAACAATAAAAAATCTTGTCGACCTTTTTTCCAACTGTGCTGGATGGGAGGCATTTGATATGCTGGTTGTCGGGATCCCGGCGCTCAGCATACCGCCCCCCGGGATCCTGACTGCCGGCATATCGACAACTGTTCTCCCTCTTGGGGGGGGGGCACCCCTGAAGGAAGGCCACCGTGCCCGCAAGGGGCTCTTTTGCACTCACCCTGCTGCCTGCATGCTGGCAGTCAGGATCCCGGCGCCGGTATGCTGGGCGCCGGGATCCCAAGCGCCGGCATAACGTACTAGACCCTCACTGGATGCATTGTGATTAAACATATGTCCAGAAATACAATTTTTTAAATTACATTACATACATTTGGAGTGCAAATCTCTACATGAGCCACTGTATGTTAAATCTGTGAGACTTTACCCTTGGGTGCGGGCTGGGTTGGTCATCTGGCACTTTGGGCAAATGCCAGATGACCAACCCAGCCCTGCCTGACGAGCGGTCCAGCCTAAAAGCCTGCCCGTGCTGCTCTGCTCAATTGTACAGCACCACTGTCTCAGTGTGACTGGCAGCTGAGCAGAGTGCCAGGAGGCGGAGCTACTCAGCCAGCCCCTGTCTGGGTGGCAGGCGGCCGTGCAGAGCCCTGGGAGGTGGAACTCTACTTCCCAGCGCTCTGCTCGGCCAACTGGCATACAACATTTTTTTATACATGCCAGGGCTCTTAATCAAAACCAGATTGAATACTCCCATGGTAACCGATCTATGGTGCCTTAAAGCAATGGCAGTGTAGATGCCAATACAAGGTTCAGAAATGAGCAGTGAATGGCTGCAGAACATGGATTGGTAGATAGCTTCAGTCATCCACCAGTCAGCATGCTGACAGCGGACAGCCATTTACTGTCTGGCTGAGCGGCAGGTAGAGAATGCTGCCAGGCTGCCCTGATTGTGTGCAGCCGTGCAGCATTGTTTACCTGCCTCCCTAGATGCCCCTACCCCTGCTTGAAGGCTCCTAGAATTGTGGGGCCCTGGGCAACTGCTCAGTGTGCCCATACGTTAAGATGGCCCAGAATACCCTGCTTAAATTAAAACAAATCTCCTTTTGAATGTTGCAGGCATGACTCAGCTGTGACGTAGGAAATCAGAGGGCAGCTACTGCTGCTTATATATGTAATGCTATTTCTCTATCGTCCTAAGTGGATGCTGGGGTTCCTGAAAGGACCATGGGGAATAGCGGCTCCGCAGGAGACAGGGCACAAAAAAGTAAAGCTTTACTAGGTCAGGTGGTGTGCACTGGCTCCTCCCCCTATGACCCTCCTCCAGACTCCAGTTAGATTTTGTGCCCGAACGAGAAGGGTGCAATCTAGGTGGCTCTCCTAAAGAGCTGCTTAGAGAAAGTTTAGTTTAGGTTTTTTTCTTTACAGTGAGTCCTGCTGGCAACAGGATCACTGCAACGTGGGACTTAGGGGGAAAGTAGTAAACTCACCTGCATGCAGAGTGGATTTGCTGCTTGGCTACTGGACACCATTAGCTCCAGAGGGATCGAACACAGGCCCAGCCGTGGAGTCCGGTCCCGGAGCCGCGCCGCCGACCCCCTTGCAGATGCTGAAGCGTGAAGAGGTCCGGAAACCGGCGGCTGAAGACTCCTCAGTCTTCATAAGGTAGCGCACAGCACTGCAGCTGTGCGCCATTTTCCTCTCAGCACACTTCACTGGGCAGTCACTGAGGGTGCAGAGCGCTGGGGGGGGGCGCTCTGAGAGGCAAATATAAACCTTATACAAGGCTAAAAATACCTCACATATAGCCCATAGGGGCTATATGGAGATATTTAACCCCTGCCTGACTGGAAAAATAGCGGGAGAAGAACCCGCCGAAAAAGGGGCGGGGCCTATCTCCTCAGCACACGGCGCCATTTTCTGTCACAGCTCCGCTGGTCAGAACGGCTCCCAGGTCTCTCCCCTGCACTGCACTACAGAAACAGGGTAAAACAGAGAGGGGGGGCACATTAATGGCTATATATATATATATTAAAGCAGCTATAAGGGAGCACTTAATATAAGGATATCCCTTGTATATATAGCGCTTTGTGGTGTGTGCTGGCAGACTCTCCCTCTGTCTCCCCAAAAGGGCTAGTGGGTCCTGTCTTCATTAGAGCATTCCCTGTGAGTTTGCGGTGTGTGTCGGTACGTGGTGTCGACATGTATGAGGACGATATTGGTGTGGAGGCGGAGCAATTGCCAAATATGCAGATGTCACCCCCCAGGGGGTCGACACCAGAATGGATGCCTTTATTTGTGGAATTACGTGATGGTTTATCTTCCCTTAAACAGTCAGTTGAGGACATGAGGCGGCCGGACAATCAATTAATGCCTGTCCAGGCGCCTCAAACACCGTCAGGGGCTGTAAAACGCCCTTTGCCTCAGTCGGTCGACACAGACCCAGACACGGGCACTGATTCCAGTGACGACGGTAGAAATTCAAACGTATTTTCCAGTAGGGCCACACGTTATATGATTTTGGCAATGAAGGAGACGTTACATTTAGCTGATACTACAGATACCGTAAAACAGGGTATTATGTATGGTGTGAAAAAACTACAAACAGTTTTTCCTGAATCAGAAGAATTAAATGACGTGTGTGATGAAGCGTGGGTTGCTCCTGATAAGGCGCTCACACGCTTATCCAAACAAGTGGCGTTACCCTCTCCTGAGACGGCCGCACTTAAGGATCCATCAGATAGAAAGATGGAAGTTATTCAAAAGAATATATACACACATGCAGGTGTTATACTACGACCAGCTATAGCAACTGCCTGGATGTGCAGTGCTGGAGTAGTTTGGTCAGAATCCCTGATTGAAAATATTGATACCCTAGATAGGGACAATGTTTTACTGTCGTTAGAACAAATAAAGGATGCATTTATCTATATGCGTGATGCACAGAGGGATATTTGCACACTGGCATCTCGGGTGAGTGCTATGTCCATTTCAGCCAGAAGAGCCTTATGGACACGACAGTGGACAGGCGATGCGGATTCAAAACGTCACATGGAGGTTTTGCCGTATAAAGGGGAGGAGTTATTTGGAGTTGGTCTATCAGACTTGGTGGCCACGGCTACTGCCGGGAAATCCACTTTTTTACCTCAAGTCACTCCCCAACAGAGAAAGGCACCGACCTTTCAACCGCAGCCTTTTCGCTCCTACAAAAATAAGAGAGCAAAGGGCTTGTCGTACCTGCCACGAGGCAGAGGAAGAGGGAAGAGACACCAACAGGCAGCTCCTTCCCAGGAACAGAAGCCCTCCCCGGCTCCTGCAAAAACCTCAGCATGACGCTGGGGCCTCTCAAGCGGACTCGGGGACAGTGGGGGGCCGTCTCAAAAATTACAGCGCGCAGTGGGCTCACTCGCAGGTAGACCCCTGGATCCTGCAGATAATATCTCAGGGGTACAGGTTGGAATTAGAGACGGATCCTCCTCATCGTTTCCTGAAGTCTGCCTTACCAACCGTCTCTTCCGAAAGGGAGAGGGTGTTGGAAGCCATTCACAAGCTGTACGCTCAGCAGGTGATAGTCAAAGTACCCCTATTACAACAAGGAAAGGGGTATTATTCCACTCTATTTGTGGTACCGAAGCCGGATGGCTCGGTAAGGCCTATTCTAAATCTGAAGTCCTTGAACCTCTACATAAAAAAGTTCAAGTTTCAAGATGGAGTCACTCAGAGCAGTGATAGCGAACCTGGAAGAAGGGGACTTTATGGTATCCTTGGACATCAAGGATGCGTATCTACACGTTCCGATTTACCCCGCACACCAGGGGTACCTCAGGTTCATTGTTCAAAACTGTCACTATCAGTTTCAGACGCTGCCGTTCGGATTGTCCACGGCGCCTCGGGTCTTTACCAAGGTAATGGCCGAGATGATGATTCTTCTTCGAAGAAAAGGCGTATTAGTTATCCCATACTTGGACGATCTCCTAATAAGGGCAAGGTCCAGAGAACAGCTGGAGACAGCTTTAGCACTATCTCAAGAGGTGCTAAGACAACACGGGTGGATTCTGAATATTCCAAAATCCCATTTAATCCCGACAACTCGTCTGCTGTTCCTAGGAATGATTCTGGACACGGTTCAGAAAAAGGTTTTCCTTCCAGAGGAAAAAGCCAAGGAGTTATCCGATCTGGTCAGGAACCTCCTAAAACCAGGAAAAGTGTCAGTACATCAATGCACAAGAGTCCTGGGAAAAATGGTGGCTTCTTACGAAGCAATTCCATTCGGCAGATTCCATGCAAGAATATTCCAAAGGGATCTGTTGGACAAATGGTCAGGGTCGCATCTGCAGATGCACCTGCGAATAACCCTGTCACCAAAGACAAGGGTGTCACTTCTGTGGTGGTTGCAGAAGGCTCACCTATTAGAAGGCCGCAGATTCGGCATTCAGGATTGGATCCTGGTGACCACGGACGCCAGCCTGAGAGGCTGGGGAGCAGTCACACAAGGAAGAAACTTCCAGGGAGTATGGACGAGTCTGGAAAAGTCTCTTCACATAACCATTCTGGAACTAAGAGCAATCTACAATGCTCTAAGCCAGGCGGAACTTCTCCTGCAAGGAAAGCCGGTGTTGATTCAGTCGGACAACATCACGGCGGTCGCCCATGTAAACAGGCAGGGCGGCACAAGAAGCAGGAGTGCAATGGCAGAAGCTGCCAAGATTCTTCGCTGGGCGGAGAATCACGTGATAGCACTGTCAGCAGTGTTCATCCCGGGCGTGGACAACTGGGAAGCAGACTTCCTCAGCAGACACGATCTTCATCCGGGAGAGTGGGGTCTACATCCAGAAGTCTTCAACATGTTAATAGACCGTTGGGAAAGACCAATTGTAGACATGATGGCGTCTCGCCTCAACAAGAAACTGGACAAATATTGCGCCAGGTCAAGAGATCCACAGGCAATAGCTGTGGACGCACTGGTAACTCCTTGGGTGTACCAGTCAGTGTATGTGTTTCCTCCTCTGCCGCTCATACCAAAGGTATTGAAGATCATACGGCAAAGAAGAGTAAGAACAATACTAGTGGTTCCGGATTGGCCGAGAAGGACTTGGTATCCGGAACTTCAAGAGATGCTCACGGACGAACCGTGGCCTCTACCTCTGAGAAGGGACCTGCTACAGCAGGGTCCCTGTCTTTTTCAAGACTTACCGCGGCTGCGTTTGACGGCATGGCGGTTGAACGCCAGATCCTAAAAGGGAAAGGCATTCCAGAAGAAGTCATTCCTACCTTGATTAAGGCACGGAAGGAAGTCACCGTGAAACATTATCACCGCATTTGGCGAAAATATGTAGCGTGGTGCGAGGATCGGAGGGTTCCGACGGAGGAATTCCAACTGGGTCGTTTCCTACATTTCCTGCAATCAGGATTATCTATGGGTCTCAAATTGGGATCCATTAAGGTTCAAATTTCGGCCCTGTCAATATTCTTCCAAAAAGAATTGGCCTCTGTCCCTGAGGTCCAGACTTTTGTCAAGGGAGTACTGCATATACAGCCTCCTGTGGTGCCTCCGGTGGCACCGTGGGATCTAAATGTAGTTTTAGATTTCCTCAAATCCCATTGGTTTGAACCATTGAAAAAGGTGGATTTGAAATATCTCACATTGAAAGTGACTATGTTACTAGCCCTGGCCTCTGCCAGGAGAGTATCTGAATTGGCGGCTTTATCTTATAAAAGTCCTTATCTAATCTTCCATTCGGATAGGGCAGAACTGCGGACTCGTCCGCATTTTCTCCCTAAAGTGGTATCAGCATTTCATCTGAACCAACCTATTGTGGTGCCTGCGGCCACTAGCGACTTGGAGGACTCCAAGTTGTTGGACGTTGTCAGAGCCTTAAAAATATACATTGCAAGGACGGCTGGAGTCAGAAAATCTGACTCGCTGTTTATATTGTATGCACCCAACAAGTTGGGCGCACCTGCTTCTAAGCAGTCGATTGCTCGTTGGATTTGTAACACAATTCAACTTGCACATTCTGTGGCAGGCCTGCCACAGCCTAAAACTGTAAAAGCCCACTCCACAAGGAAGGTGGGCTCATCTTGGGCGGCTGCCCGAGGGGTCTCGGCATTACAACTCTGCCGAGCAGCTACGTGGTCGGGGGAGAACACGTTTGTAAAATTTTACAAATTTGATACCCTGGCAAAGGAGGACCTGGAGTTCTCTCATTCGGTGCTGCAGAGTCATCCGCACTCTCCCGCCCGTTTGGGAGCTTTGGTATAATCCCCATGGTCCTTTCAGGAACCCCAGCATCCACTTAGGACGATAGAGAAAATAAGAATTTACTTACCGATAATTCTATTTCTCGGAGTCCGTAGTGGATGCTGGGCGCCCATCCCAAGTGCGGATTATCTGCAATACTTGTACATAGTTATTGTTAACTAATTCGGGTTATTGTTAAGGAGCCATCTTTAAGAGGCCCTTTCTGTTGTCATACTGTTAACTGGGTTTAGATCACAAGTTGTACGGTGTGATTGGTGTGGCTGGTATGAGTCTTACCCGGGATTCAAAATGCCTCCCTTATTGTGTATGCTCGTCCGGGCACAGTACCTAACTGGAGTCTGGAGGAGGGTCATAGGGGGAGGAGCCAGTGCACACCACCTGACCTAGTAAAGCTTTACTTTTTTGTGCCCTGTCTCCTGCGGAGCCGCTATTCCCCATGGTCCTTTCAGGAACCCCAGCATCCACTACGGACTCCGAGAAATAGAATTATCGGTAAGTAAATTCTTATTTTTGTACATCCCTAATTACAAACAAGTAACAGTCCCTAGCAGCTTCTGCTCTGTCATTAATTAAATTAATGATCCCACAAAACCCCTCCCTATCACGTCAGCTACTTGTAGCACGAGCCTTCACAACACCTCTGCTGTTAAAGATTTATTATCTCCCATCCCTGGCAGGCAAATGTTAGTCCAAATAATAAATTTATGGTCCTGTGAAAATCTGTGGTGTATCCCGCCCGGGCTCCACGACAAGGTCACAGGGAATGGTGTGTCTATCGCTTGCATGCAATTTGCTCGGAAGGGTGCCAGCTCTTCCAGGGGATGCACAGTTTATGTTTAAGGTGTGTGAGCTCAATATTTCATTAATATCTTGGCTGATCTTTTTACCTCTCATCCCTGATATCTCTCCTCCCACACGCTGTAAGAAAGGACTGGAAGATAAATTCACAGCTCATAAAGATAAAAAAAAGGTCAACGTGAAGACCTTGGTGACAGTGCTAAATATTGTTTCTTCACACGCAGCTGCAGCATTTGCCTCGGCATGACAGGATCAGGACTGAGGGGGCTTGCAAGTGGCAATAGCCAAGTCCTGATTAAGGGATCCAGCAACCCTAGGCTATCACAGAAAACCCATCCATGCTTACGTTAGTAGTCACAGATTCTGGCCTGCCTGTTGGGTGAAACATAAAATAATTTACAAAAGAGAAATTAACAATCCGCCCCTAGGGTGATGTGGGCAAAAATAGCTGCTAGACTGGCAATTTGTTAGGTAGACCCCTCCCCTGTATACTGACTGTTTTTTCCCCCGAAAAGTCCTACAAAGGCGATAAATTGAGAGGCGGCATGACCCAGACTCCGGAATGCCAGGCCGGACTAGCTACTGTACCTGCAGCAAACTCGGCTGCTGTGGACCTCTCTATGCATGTTTCCCTGCACCGTTTGCTGTGTGACCGCTGTCACATGAACAGGGATGGACGCAGAGAGTGCCAGGAATCGATACAGTTTGGCATTTCTGAGCCGATAATGTTCCGGCCGTGCTGCTTCCATTCTATCTGCTCAAGAGCAGCAGCTGCAGGTCAGGAGACATCTCCCTGCACCATTTGCTGTATGTCATACACGCTGGCCTGGCGACAGGGGGGTACAAAGGGTACCACCATCCCGGGCACCGAGGTCCTGAGGGGCCCCAAGAGTCACAGGAACAACCCCACCCCTTTCCTGATTACTGGTGCTGGCTCCCCCGACCGGCAGCAAATCAGCAGTGCCGTGATATGCGGGTGTTTAGGGGGCAGGCATAATGTTGAGAACTGTTCGCCCCCATGAGAGATGTGTTCTGTAGTCAGGTAATGTCTCCAGCTTGCTCTTTCTCTCCCTCTCCCCCCTCTCTCCCTAACACTCTCTCCCCTCTCTCCCTCTCACTGACAGTCTCTCTCTCACTGTCTCTCTCCCTCTCTCTGCCTAACACTTTGTTTCCTCTCTCCCTGACACTTTCTTTCTTCCCGACTTTCTCTCTCTGTGACACTCTCTCGCTCTCTCTCCCTCCATTGCACTGCCTCTCTCTCCCTGAGACTGTCTGTCTCTCCCTGACACACACTCTCTCTCTCTTTCTCTCCATCCCTGATACTGTCTCTCTCTCTCTCTCTCTCTCTCTCTCTCTCTCTTCCTCCCTCTGTAACTCTGCCTCTCTCTCTCTGAGATTATCTGTCTCCGACACACTTTCTCCCCCTCTCTCCCTGACACTTGGTCTTTCTCCCTGACGATGTCTTTCTGACACTCTCCCTGACACTGTCTCTATCTCTGACTCTACCTGACACTGTCTCTCTCACTGACACTCTCTCCCTGACACAGTCTCTCTACCCCTGTCTCTCTCACTGACACTCTCTCTGTGACTCTCTCTCTCTCTCCCTGACACTGTCTCTCACTCTCTCTCCCTATTTCTCTCCCTGACAATCTCTCTCTCCATCCCTGATCCTGTGTCTTTCTCTCTCTCCCTCCCTCCCGCCCTCAGTGACTCTGCCTCTCTCTCTCTCTCTCTCTGAGACTGTCTGTCTGTCTCTTTCCGACACACCTATCTCCCCCCTCTCTCCCTGACACTTGGTCTCTCCCTGACATTGTCTCTCTCTGACTCTCCCTGACTTTGTCTCTCTCTGACACTGTCTCTCTCTCACCCTCTCTCTCTCCCCGACACTCTTCCTCTCTCTCACTGACTGTCTCTCTCACTGACACTCTCCCTGACACTGTCTCTCTCTCTCTCTCTCTCTCTCTCCCTGACACTGTCTCTCTCTCCCTGTCTCTCTCACTGACATGCTCTCTGTGACTCTCTCTCTGACACTTTCTCTATCTCCCCTCTCTCTATATATGTCCCTCTTTCTTTCCCTGACACTCTCTCTCGGTCTCTTTTGCTCCCTTCTTTCTCTTTCTCCCTGAAAAACTCTCTCTCTCGCTCACACCTCTCCCTCTCTTTCTTGCTCCTCTCCCTCTCTGACACACTCCTTCTCCCTGATGCCCTCTCTCTCTCACGCTCCCCTCTCTCATCCCTTTCTCCCTGACACCCTTTCTTACGCTCCTCTCTCTCTCTGTCTCTTTCTGTCTGACACCCTCTCTCTCCCCTCTCTCTTTCTCTTATTCCCTCTTTCTCTTACGTCCTAGAGGATGCTGGGGACTCCGTAAGGACCATGGGGTATAGACGGGCTCCGCAGGAGATAGGGCACCTAAAAAGAACTTTGACTATGCGTGTGCACTGGCTCCTCCCTCTATGCCCCTCCTCCAGACCTCAGTTAGATTCTGTGCCCAGAGGAGAAAGGGTACAATGCAGAGAGCTCTCCAGAGTTTTCTGTTTTGAAGAATTTGTTAGGTTTTTTATTTTCAGGGAGTCCTGTTGGCAACAGGCTCCCTGCATCGTGGGACTGAGGAGAGAGAAGCAGAGCTGGCTTGTCAAGCTGGGCACTGTTTCTAAGGCGACTGGACACCATTAGCTCCGAAAGGGGGTCGGAACATAGGTCTCACCTGGGGTTCGTCCCGGAGCCGCGCCGCCGTCCTCACAGATGCCGAAGATAGAAGCCAGGTGAGTATGAGAAGGCAAAGAATACATCAGGCGGCAGAAGACACCAGATCTTCATGAGGTAAGCGCGCAGCGGTATGCTGCGCGCCATTGCTCCCAGTACACACACACAAGCAGGCACTGAAGGGTGCAGGGCGCAGGGGGGGGGGGCCCTGGGCAGCAAGTTTCCTCATTTTTGGCAATATAAAGCAGGATTAGGCTGTGGGACAGTAAATCCTAAAATCCCCCGCCATTTTTTATATAGAATTACTGGGACCGAAGCCCGCCGTTGGGTGGGCGGGGCTTGATCCTCAGCACTAACCAGCGCCATTTTCTCCACAGAAACTGCATGAGGATACGCTGGCTCCCTGATCTCTCCCCTGCTGAGCTTCACAGGCTGGAAAAAAGAGGAGGGGGGCACTTTGGCGACGCAGTGAGTGGGAATTAAGGTTATATATATAAAAAGCGCTATCTAGTCATATATATTCCAGTGTTTTTAAGCGCTGGGTGTGTGCTGGCATACTCTCTCTCTCTGTCTCTCCTAAGGGCCTGGTTGGGGTTTTGTCCCCTTATAGGTTAATCCCTGTGTGTGTGGGGTGTCGGTACGTGTGTGTCGACATGTCTGAGGCGGAAAGCTTCTCCAAGGAGGAGGTGGAGCAAATGAGTGGTGTGTCCCCGTCGGTTGTGCCGACTCAGGATTGGATGGACATGTGGCATATGTTGAATGCAAGTGTAGCATCTTTACATAAAAGGCTTGATAAGGCTGAATTAGGGGGGACATCAGGGTGTCAATCCTCGGATTGGACCGACTCACAGGGCCCGTCGGGGTCTCAAAAGCGTCCCTTAACACAAGACACTACTACCGACACGGATTCTGATTCCAGTGTCGACTATTACGAAGTAAAATTGCACCCTAGGGTGACTAAAACCATTCAGTGTATGATTGTGGCAATAAGGGATGTGTTGCATATTGAGGATGAACCCTCGGTTCCCGACACAAGGGTACACATGTTTAAGGGAAAGAAACAGATTATTAATTTTCCCACATCTCATGAATTAAATTATTTCTTTGGAAAAGCTTGGGAGACTCCGGATAAGAGACCGCAGATCCCCAAAAGAATTTATATGGCATACCCCTTCCCTAAACAGGACAGGGAGATTTGGGAATCACCCCCCCACTGTGGACAAGGCCCTAACGCGCTTGTCCAAGAAAGTGACGCTACCGTCTCCTGACACAGCGGCCCTTAAGGACCCTGCAGATCGCAGGAGAGAAACTACCTTAAAGTGTATTTATTCTCATACGGGTGCTGTGCTAAGACCGACAATTGCGTCGGCATGGGTGTGTAGCGCAATTGCAGCTTGGACAGATGAGCTGACAGATCACTTTGATAATATGGATAAGGATACTATATTCTTAACTCTAGCCCATATAAAAGACGCAGTCTTATTTATGAGGGATGCTCAAAGGGACATTGGATTGCTAGTTTCTAGGGCCAATGCCATGTCTATCTCGGCGAGAAGATCCTTATGGACTCGCCAATGGACGGGTGATGCGGATTCCAAAAAACATATGGAAGTACTACCCTATAAGGGAGATGTATTGTTTGGGGATGGGCTGACGGACCTGGTTTCCACAGCTACAGCAGGTAAATCAAATTTTTTACCATATATTCCCCAACAGCAAAAGAAAGTACCACCCTATCAGATGCAGTCCTTTCGGTCGCACAAGTCCAGAAGAGGTCGGGGATCCTCTTTCCTTGCCAGAAGTAAGGGCAGAGGCAAAAGAGCACCTGCTTCGGCAGGTGCCCAGGAACAAAAGTCCTTCCCGGCTGCTCCAAAACCCCCAGCATGACGCTGGGGCTCCCCTGAGGGAGTCCGCACCGGTGGGGGCACGTCTTCGACTTTTCAGTCAGGCCTGGGTCAGATCAGACCTGAATCCCTGGGTGTTGGAAATAGTTTCCCAGGGTTACAAACTGGAATTCGAGGAGGTGCCCCCGCGCTGATTTTTCAAATCGGCCCTACCAGCTTCCACATCGGAAAGGGATGTAGTGTTAGCTGCAATTCAAACGCTGTGTATACAGCAAGTGATAATCAAGGTTCCCCTGCACCAGCAGGGAAGAGGTTACTACTCAACCCTATTTGTGGTCCCGAAACCGGACGGTTCGGTCAGACCTATTTTGAATCTGAAATCCCTAAACCTGTACATAAAAAGATTCAAATTCAAAATGGAATCTCTCAGAGCGATAATAGCCAACATGCAGGAGGGGGAGTTTATGGTGTCTCTGGACATAAAGAATGCGTACCTTCATGTCCCCATATATGCCCCCCATCAGGAATACCTGAGATTCGCTGTACAGGATTGTCATTACCAATTTCAGACGTTGCCGTTTGGACTTTCCACGGCCCCGAGGATTTTCACCAAGATAATGGCGGAAATGATGGTGGTCCAGCGCAAGCATGGAGTCACAATTATCCCATACTTGGACGATCTCCTGATAAAAGCGAGATCAAGAGAGAAATTGCTGAGCAGTGTGGCGCTCTCTCTGAGAGTGCTCCAGCAACACGGTTGGATTCTAAATCTGCCGAAGTCACAGTTGATTCCGACAACTTGACTACCGTTCCTAGGTATGATACTGGATACGGAACAAATGAAGGTCTTCCTCCCAATAGAGAAAGCCCAGGACATCCAGAACATGGTCAGAGACCTGCTAAAACCGAAAAGGGTGTCAGTTCACCAATGCACTCGAGTTCTGGGAAAAATGGTGGCGGCCTACGAGGCCATTCCCTTCGGAAGGTTCCATGCAAAGACTTTTCAATGGGACCTTCTGGACAAGTGGTCCGGGTCCCATCTGCAATTACATCGGAAAATAACTCTGTCCCCAGGAGCCAGAGTGTCTCTCCTGCGGTGGTTGCAAAGTGCTCACCTGCTGGAGGGTCGCAGGTTCGTAATTCAGGATTGGATCCTGGTTACCACGGACGTGAGCCTCCGAGGATGGGGAGCGGTCACACAAGGAAAAAAATTTCAGGGACTTTGGTCAGACCAGGAGTCCTGTCTACACATCAATGTGTTGGAACTCAGGGCCATTTACAACGGCCTTCGACAAGCGGAGAGTCTTCTTCGAAACCTACCGGTTCTGATTCAATCAGACAATGTCACAGCAGTGGCTCATATGAACCGCCAAGGCGGGACAAGAAGCAGAGTCGCGATGGCGGAAGCCACCAGGATTCTTCGCTGGGCGGAAAATCATGTAAGCGCTCTGTCGGCTGTCTTCATTCCAGGAGTGGACAACTGGGAAGCAGACTTCCTCAGCAGACACGATCTCCATCCAGGAGAGTGGGGACGTCATCAAGAAGTCTTTGCAGACATAACACGTCTTTGGGGAACTCCTCAAATAGACATGATGGCGTCACGCCTTAACAAAAAACTTCTGAGGTATTGTGCCAGGTCTCGGGACCCTCAGGCAGTGGCTGTAGACGCTCTAATAACACCGTGGGTGTTCAAATCAGTCTACGTGTTTCCTCCTCTTCCTCTCATCACAAAAGTGTTGAGGATCATAAGGCAAAGAAGAGTACAGACGATACTCGTTGTCCCAGACTGGCCTCGAAGGGCCTGGTACTCAGATCTACAAGAGATTCTCACAGGAGATCCCTGGCCTCTTCCTCTGAGGGAAGACCTGTTGCAACAGGGGCCCTGTGTATTTCAAGACTTACCGCGGTTACGTTTGACGACATGGCGGTTGAACGCCGAATCCTAGCGAAAAATGGGATTCCGGAAGAGGTCATCCCTACTTTAATAAAGGCTAGGAAGGAGGTGACGGTTAAGCATTATCACTGTATCTGGCGAAAGTATGTGTCTTGGTGTGAAACCAAGAATGCACCTACGGAAGATTTTCATCTGGGTCGTTTTCTCCACTTCCTAGAGACAGGAGTGGATATGGGTCTGAAATTAGGCTCTGTTAAGGTACAGATTTCGGCCCTCTCGATTTTCTTTCAGAAAGAGTTGGCTTCTCTTCCAGAAGTCCAGACGTTTGTAAAGGGAGTGCTGCACATCCAGCCTCCTTTTGTGCCTCCAGTGGCACCGTGGTACCTCAACGTGGTGTTGCAGTTCCTAAAATCACACTGGTTTTAACCGCTTAACAAGGTTGAGTTGAAATTTCTTACTTGGAAGGTGGTCATGTTGTTGGCCTTGGCATCAGCAAGGCGAGTGTCAGAATTGGCGGCTTTGTCACACAAAAGCCCCTACTTGATTTTTCATGTGTATCGAGCTGAATTGAGGACACGTCCGCAATTTTTGCCTAAGGTGGTTTCTTCATTCCATGTGAATCAACCTATTGTGGTGCCTGTGGCTACAAGTGACCTGGAGGATTCCAGATCCCTGGACGTAGTCAGGGCCTTAAAGATTTATGTAGCCAGGACGGCTAGAATTAGGAAAACAGAGGCTCTGTTTGTCCTGTATGCTGCCAATAAGATTGGCGCACCTGCTTCGAAGCAGACTATTGCTCGCTGGATCTGTAATACGATTCAGCAGGCTCATTCTACGGCTGGATTGCCGGTACCAAATTCGGTTAAGGCCCATTCCACTAGGAAGGTGGGCTCTTCTTGGGCGGCTGCCTGAGGCGTCTCGGCATTACAACTTTGCCGAGCGGCGACTTGGTCGGGGTCAAACACCTTTGCTAAATTCTACAAGTTTGATACCCTGGCTGATGAGGACCTAGCGTTTGCTCAGTCGGTGCTGCAGAGTCATACGCACTCTCCCGCCCGATTGGATTCTTTGGTATAAACCCCATGGTCCTTACGGAGTCCCCAGCATCCTCTAGGACGTAAGAGAAAATCAGATTTTAAACCTACCGGTAAATCTATTTCTCCTAGTCCGTAGAGGATGCTGGGCGCCCGTCCCATTGCGGAAACTCTGCAAGACTTGTATATAGTTGTTGCTTAAATAAGGGTTATGTTACAGTTGACATCGGTCTTGGACCGTTGCTGTTATTGTTCATACGATTAACTGGTTTTGTATGATCCAGGTTACATGGTATGATTGGTGTGGGCTGGTATGAATCTTGCCCTTGGATTTCTAAATCCTGCCTTGTAGTGTCCATCTCCTCTGGGCACAGTTCTCTAACTGAGGTCTGGAGGAGGGGCATAGAGGGAGGAGCCAGTGCACACCCATAGTCAAAGTTCTTTTAGGTGCCCTATCTCCTGCGGAGCCCGTCTATACCCCATGGTCCTTACGGAGTCCCCAGCATCCTCTACGGACTAGGAGAAATAGATTTACCGGCAGGTTTAAAATCTTATTTTTTCCATGAAACCCTCTCTCTCTCTCGCTCTGACACCCTCTCTCTCTCTCTCTCTCTCTCTCTGTCTCTTTCTGTCTGACACCCTCTCTCTCCCCTCTCTCTTTCTCCTATTCCCTCTTTTTCCATGAAACCCTCTCTCTCGCTCTGATACCCTCTCTTTCTCGATCTCTCATTCTCATTTCTTTCTCTCTCACCCTGACACCCTTTCTCTCTCTTTCTCTCTCGCTCCCAGGGGAGGGATGTGTGAGTGCGGGGGTCGTCGGGAGGCCCTAAAGATATCCATGTACCGAGCCCCGAGATTTCTGTTGCCGGCCATGCATACACGGGGACAAAAACAGAGAGTGCCACAGCGGCACTGACACAGGTTGCTGAAGGGAGACAGTCCAGCGTTCCGGAGCCTGGACCGTTCCGACTTTCAGCCAATCCCCCTAAAAAGCGGCTGATGCCAAGTGAATACTACGGCAGAATTATGAATACTACACTAGAACTTCATTTTTACTTTATGTTCTTTCTCAAGTGAAATGAAGAAAAGTGTTTTCATCCTGTCTGGCAATACAGATTTATATTTCAATAAGATTTTATTATCTTTCATTAATTAGATATTATCAGAAACTGATGTCATGTAGCAAGTACTGTATGTACAAGCAATTTACAATAGGTGGCTCAAAGGTTCTGCACAGATCCTTGCATATTAGGTGCAATTCTCACTATACCTATTCCTTAGGCTGTATAAATTCAGATTTTGAAAAAGTAATAAAAAAAACAATGACGGGTAAACGTAGACAGTACCACCATGCATGACATGGTTAGATTCAGCTGTTCATCGGTACAATGGAAATTATAGTATTATTTCATCATGTACACAATTATTATGAAACATATTTCGGGTAAGTCAGATCTGATCGTAGCAGCAAATTTGTTAGCAGCTGGGCAAAACCATGCGCACTGCAGGGTGGCCAGATATAACATGTGAAGACAGAGTTAGATTTTGGTGGGGTGAGTTCAAACTGAAATCTAAATTGCAGTGTAAAACTAAAGCAACCAGTATTTACTCTGCACAGAAACAAAATAATCCACCCAAATCTAACTCTCTCTGCACGTTATATCTGCCCCACCTGCAGTGCACATGGGGGGGTCATTCCGAGTTGATCGCTAGCTGCATTCGTTCGCTGTGCAGCGATGAGACAAAAAAAGGCATTCTGCGCATGTGTATGCGGCGCAATCAGGGCCGGCGCCACCATTAGGCAGCTTTAGGCAGCTGCCTATGGGCGCCGGCCACTAGAGGGCGGCGACTCCCGCTCGCGGAAAAAAAATTGATTACTTTATTATTAGTGTAGCAGTAGCTGAGCTCCTTAAGAGATGAGGAGCGAGCAGGGACGGCCGCCCAACTGTTTATCAGCCAGCCGCCAGCACAGCCACAGACAGTGTGTGTAACCAATCGGCTCTTATGTGCGCTGTCTGCAGCTGCTCCCTCCTCCGCAATCCTCGTCCTCACCTCCCCTTCTGCGCGCCCATAGCACCCGGCCGGCACACACCCTCGTATATGCAGAGTGCAGTGTCCCGCATGTTACCCCGCGCTGGCAGCCGCCGGCGCGCGCCACCCCCCCCCCCCGAGATTATGCCTCCCACCCCTCGATCGCATACCTGCATATATTCTCCCCCCCCCCCTTCATGATCCATTCCAAACATGCTACGTGCCTATTTTGTTCAAGAGGCACATGGGGTCTGGGAGTCTAGCACAGGGATTAAAGAAAAGGGGGCAGCAGTGGCTCTGGGGGTATGTAACAGATAGGGTACCCCTTTCTGTTACCAATGAAATGTATGTATATTTTTGGCTATATACTGAATATATATATATATATATATATATATATATATAGGAAGTAGTTGGCGGCACTCTCAGGCAATAATGGAATCCAAAACTGTATGACTTGAAGTCATACTGTTTTGGATTCCATTATTGCCTGTGCGCCACAAACTACTTCCAATATATACAAACAGTGGTAGCTGCCACTTCGTACAGTTTTTGTGCTTCTTAGCTGGCTGGCTGTGGGAGGCAGGTAGAGAGGGATGTAGTTCGTATGCCGGCGCTCGGGATCCCGGGGGTCAGCATGCCGACACCGGAATCCTGAATGCTAAAAATGCCACCCCCTGTCGGCATTCTGTATGCCGGGATCTCGGTGTCGGTATACTGAGCGCCGGGAACCCAGCAGCCGGCATACCATACCCAACCCCCCTAAGCTCCTCTGGCTGAGACTCAGGTGTAATGTGCACGCACGTCAGGCTGCTGTGCGGTGTGTGTGACACTGCTGGGGAGCTGAGCAAGCTGTCATTGGGCAGGAACAGCTGAGCAGCCACGGAAGAACAGGACGCTAGGCCAAAGTACAGCTGGTAAGTTTTCTTATGCTACTGTGGGAGGTGATGTGGTGTTATTATTGTAGGGGCTGTATCTGTCAGCGTGGTCAGTCCTGTATGTATACGTATCAGTGTGGCCAGTCCTCTCTGTATGTGTATCAGTGTTCCTGGTCTGGATGTATGTGTGTCAGTGTGGCCTTTCCTGTCTGTATATGTGTCAGTGTGGCTGGTCCTTTCTGTGTGCATTTCAGTGTGCCCGGTCCTGTGTGTGTATGTGGCCGGTCCTGTGTGTGTATGTGTCAGTGTGACTGGTCCTGTGTGTATATGTATTAGTGTGGCCATCCTGTCTCTGTATATCTGTCAGTGTAGCCATCCCACTTCTGTATATCTGTCAGTGTAGCCGTCCCACTTCTGTATATCTGTCAGTGTAGCCATCCCACTTCTGTATATCTGTCAGTGTAGCCGTCCCACTTCTGTATATCTGTCTGTGTGGCCAGTTCCGTCTCTGTATATGTGTCAGTGTGGCCAGTACCATGTCTGTAAATCTTCGTGTGGCCAGTCCTGTGTCTGTGTGGCCGATCCTGTATTTAAATCTGAAAAGCCAGGGCCACTTATTTGCGTTTGCCCCGCTGGCTGAAAGTTGCCACCCTGCCCCTGGTAATCACCATCTTATATATTTTCACTAATGGCATATAGAGCATTACCCCTCCTGTCACAATCCACGGATGTTTTTCAGATTACATCTCACTCAGGGAATGGAAAAATGTGATAAAACCCTGTTTCCAGGGTTTTACAGCATTTACCGTATGTACTAAGACCTGGCCTCCAGGCTTCCGATAGCGAGGTTAAAGCCAGCTAAACCCGACATCACTCTATAGAAGCCTATGGGATTCTTTCCTCATTAGTGCTCTCTGAGGGATCCATCAAAGAAGTGCAGTCCCAATAGATATTGGTATTATATTGCTGGATTATTGGCAGGAATAATACAAGTTGATGGTCCCATATCCAAATATTCCGAAATACAGAATTTTTTCCTTTGTTTTCTGATGGCTCATTGTACACAAACTTTGTTTAATACACAAAGTTATAAAAAATATTGTATTAAATGACCTTCAGGCTGTGTGTATAAGGTGTATATGTAACATAAATGCATTCTGTGCTTAGATTTAGGTCCCATCACCATGATATCTCATTATGGTATGCAATTATTCCAAAATACGGAAAAATCCCAAATCCAAAATACCTCTGGTCCCAAGCATTTTGGATATGGGATACTCAACCTGTATTTGTTATATTTTTCTCCTAGTCTTCAAAGTGTTGGTGTAATCTTGATGTTATGAATTTTTTTTTTTACGGTAGTTGGTATCCAAATTAATATTTTATGAGCTGTCCTATAGTGGTTCTTGTTGTGCAGTGGTGTGAACATGTATGATACCAAAAAGCAGTGTTGCTATATTGGACTTTTCTGGACCCTGAATGCTGTGTGGAGAGATTAGGAGCCATCCCGGTGCGCACTTTGGGAGCTGTTTACCCCGGTGCCACAAATCATTGGTGCTCCACCCCTGATACGTCACACGTCGATGTGCCGATGTGCAGGGAAGACTTCCCTGCACATCGGCCCGCGATTGAGGCAGGGGCAAGCCACCATCTCTGTCCAGGTCTCCACTCCCAGCAGTCCTAACCTGATGGCGGCCTTGTATATGTGTGTGTGTGTGTGTGTATATATGTGTGTGTATATATGTGTGTGTGTATATATATATATATATATATATATATATAGATATATATATAGAGAGAGTGTTAATCGGCTAAGCAAATTTTTGGTGAGAGTAGCAACTCCTGCATGACAACCCTGATTTTGATGGTTTGTGTGTTGTTTGATAGTGTGTTATGTAGATTTGCAATAAATTCAGCGAATGTTAACAAATGGTCAGGTTGTTGAGAAATAATGCATGCTCAATTATGAGCAACTGTTGACTAGTGTGTCTATCTATCTATCTATCTATCTATCTATCTATCTATCTATCTATCTATCTATCTATCTATCTGTCTGTGTATATATACATATATATATATATATACACACACACACACACACACACACACACACACACACACACACACACACGGCCAAGTCACAGTATTATGACTAATAGCCAGAGTAACTGCTGTGCGCAGCATCATGGAGGGCAGCTAGATGGAGCTGAGCTGTTGTTTTAGCCCCAGATTCACTGTGTCGGTGAGCTGCTCCACTGTAGTGTGTCGGTCGGCCCTCGTGCATCTTCGCAGCCAACATTCACCTCTCACACCAGTGGCACGTAGTGCTCCGCAGTTTCCAGTTTCCACGTCAATTATTTGCAATGTTGCCATTTGTCCAGTCACAGTACACCTGCAGCAGCACATGGACATTTCACACACTCCGCTGTTTCAGAAATACTGCCGCCCTTGGCCCAAAAGCTAATAATCATCCCTTTTTGCAACTCTGATGAACCGCCTCTTTTACCAATGACAGCAACGAGTGATATGTGTGCAAACGGCACACCTTATATACCCACCAAGCCAGCGCACAACACGTGGCATACTTCATGGTCTACATGCTGCCAACATCACATGTAGGAGGGGGTCATAATAATGTGACTCCACCGTGTATAATTATTTCAAAGGTAAGTGCAAGCTTGCCTTTGGGGTAATTCAAGCTGTTTAACTGACATATGCTGAAGGGTTTTTTTACTTTAAAAAATGTATAAATTGTTCCAAGGTTATTGCTGTTACTGTTACAGTGTTATTTATTGTTGTTATAATTTATGTTGTAAATCTAAAAATAAATCTAATACTAATTTAAAAAGTCAAGTGTGTACAGTATGTGAGCAGCTGGGGGGAGGGTATAGGTGAAGGCAGGGGCACTATTGTGCAGCTTTGCCTAGGGCGCCTAGAAACCTTGCACCGGCCCTGGGCGCAATGCGCACGCGCGTCGTACAAATGCAACGAACGATGTAGTTTCACACAAAGTCTTGCAAAGCTTTTCAGTCGCACTGCTCGCCGCAGAGTGATTGACAGGAAGAGAGCGTTTCTGGGTGTCAACTGACTGTTTTCAGGGAGAGTTCGGAAAAACGCAGGCGTGCCAGGAATAACGCAGACGTGGCTGGCCGAACGCAGGGCGTGTTCGTGATGTCAAAACAGGAACTGAACAGTCTGAAGTGATCACAAGCGCTGAGTAGGTATTGAGCTACTCAAAAACTGCACAAAAAAAGTTTGCCGCCGCTCTGCGATCCTTTCGTTCGCACTTCTGCTAAGCTAAAATACACTCCCAGTGGGAGGCGGCATAGCGTTTGCACGGCTGCTAAAAACTGCTAGCGAGCGAACAACTCGGAATGACCCCCATGGTTTTGCCAAACTGCTAACAAATTTGCTGCTATGATCAGGTCTGAATTAGGCCCTTTGTTATTTAACAAGATAGATAGATAGATAGATAGATAGATAGATAGATAGATAGATAGATAGATAGATAGATAGATAGATCGTTAAATAACAATATATTTCATAACTGGCTTCCCTCAAAAATGCCTCTCTCCACTCCAATCTATCCTCAATGCTGTTGCCCGTTTCATCTTCCTCACCATACGTACTACATGCACATCCCCTCTCTTGCAGGACCTTCACTGGCTTCCCTTCCCATTCAGAATCCAATTCAAGCTTCTCACACGCACCTACAAAGCCCTCACCCACTCTTCTCCCTCTTACATCTCTGACCTTATCTCTCTTTACATTCCCACCCGCAGAGACGGCCATAGGCATAAGCAAACTAGGCAATTGCCTAGGGCATTTGATATGCCTAGGGGCATCAGCAGCTTCTGCTGATTAAAATGATATGCGGCATGCCTATATTCTGTATGTAGCATTTCATATGCAGATACAGCCACAGTCTCACACAGTATACAGGCATGCTGCATATCAGTTTAATCAACAGAAGCTGCTTGTGCATCCTAGCCACATAGCAATGCAAATAAGATGCATTTTCATAAAAAAAGGTGCCCGACGTTAGCATTGATGCAAGATTTGTGAGGACACATCTGTATCCAAGCAGAGGCAGAGGTCACAGTGTTAGTGGAAGTGTGAGTGCTGTGTGCATGTGAGTGGGTTGGTTGTGCAATAGTGTTCGGAATATGTGTAAGGAGCATTACGTGTGTCATGTAAAAATGCATTAATAATGTGCAACATATGTGTAAAGGGCCACTATGTGTGTCATTATGTGTATAAAGGCATTAATAATGTGCGGTATATGTATAACAGGGTACTACTGTATGTGTGTCATTATGTGTATAGGGGCACTAATAATGTGCAGCAAATGTGTAGGGGGCACTATGTGTGTCATTATGTGTATAAGGGCATTAATAATGTGCGCCATATGTGTAAGGGACATTATGTGTAAAAGGGCATTAATAAAAGTTGTCATAATGTGTAAGGCGCATTATGTTTATAAGGACATTAATGTGTCTCATATGTGTAAGGGGCATTACTGTGTGGAATTCTGTATAAATGCATTACTAATGTGTGGCATTATGTGTATAAGGTGCTCTACTATGTGTCGTTGCATACAGAAAGGGCACTACTGTATCGTCTAATGTTAATAAAGAGCAATAAGGTGTGGTGTAATGTGAATAAGGAGCAATTCAGTGTGATGTAATGTGAATAAGGGGCTCTACTGTGAGGAGTAACGTTTATAAGGTAAAGTGATACTACTGTGGGATGTAATATGAATTATGGACACTATCGCAAGATAAAATGTGAATAAAGTTGCAGTACTGTGTGGCGTAATTGGAATTGGGGTTACTATTGTGTGGCCATGCCCCTTCCCAGCAAGAAGATGCCCCTTTTTGGGCTATGCATCAAATGTGTGAACTGTTTCTATTTAAAATATAGGGGGTACAAGGACTGCTATGGGTGAGGGGTGATGGTGCTGGGAAAGAGGTGCAAGGTCAGAGGCAGAACCAGCGGTGGTGCTAGGGGGCACCAGCCAAAATCTTGCCTAGGGCATCATATTGGTTAGGGCCGGCTCTGCCCACCCGTCCTCTTCGCTCTGCTAATGCACGCCGTCTCTCCTGCCAACTGATTACCTCCTCCCACTCCAACCTACAAGTTTTGCACGTGCTGCTCCCTATCTCTTAAATTCTCTACCTCTCCCCATCCAACTCTCCACCTCTCTACAAAACTTCAAACGGGCTCTCAAGAACCACATCTTCACCAAACCCAGCCAACTCTCCTCCTAATCCTCTTATCTATGCTCACTGTCTACCCCTTCTGTGTTACCCCAGTCTGTTAGCCCCTCACCTTTTAGGTTGTAAGCTCGCAAGAGCAGGGACTTCTTTCCTCATGTGCCTTTCCTTTTCTTACTTACAAAATCTTATACTCCTTACTCCCTTTGATGGCACCTAACTCCGGGTTTTCTATACCTGTCCTATATTGTCTTGAACTGTAAGTGCTGTTTTCGTGTTTGCTCATTTGATGATTGGATTATGTACTGTGTAATGGGCGCTGCAGATCCCTTGTGGCGCCATATAAATAAAGGATAATAATAATAATAATTGTGTACATGAAAACACAATACAATAATTATATATATATATACATATTATTTAGGGGCATGGGGCCTAATTCAGAGCTGATCGGTGCTGTGCGTTTTCGCATAGCAGCTGATCAGGTCTGAACTGCGCATGCGCCGGCGCATGCCAGACAGCCGACGCCTGTCTCAGCCCTGCGATCGTCTCTGCCTGATTGACAGGCAGAGGTGTTCGCTGGGCAGGAGGGGGCGGGCCAGCGGCATTTGGCCGCCATTTTAGGGGCGCAGTCCAGGCAACGCAGGCATGCCTGGACCGTGCTGGGGGCGGGCCGAAGCAGCTGCGTGACGTCACACGCAGCCGCTGCGACCCTCATAGCGACGGGTAGCTCCCTGCCAGCGCGCAGGAGATGCGCTGGTGGGGAGCTACTCTTCAAGTAGAAAAGCATCGCCGCCATGCAATGCTTTTGGACTTGTGCAACGGGGCAGGGCCTGACATGCGGGGCGGACTAGCCCTGTGCTGGACGTCCTCCTGTATGTCAGGGAAGCTGATCGTAGATGTAAATTTAGCACATCTAAGATCAGGTCTGAATTATGCCCCTAGTAAATTGTTCCTGCTAAATTTAGTGGAAAAAATCCCCAAAAATGGTATTATAGCGATTTTTCCCGCCAAAAACACTTTGAATCTTGGATAAGTTCCCAGACCTATGTGTTTTCGTGAAAAATGGGGCTGCTAGGGATGGTTATCAGGGATTTTTTTTCCGCCTGTCTCAGGCACGCGGTAAAAAAAATCCCAGATGACTGCCGCCATCAGGAATAATTGAATATCCCAGGGGGGATTTCAATTAGCCACAGCAAATTACCGCAGCTGATTGAATATCCGCCTTAATGTGCTTTTTATTATCACAGTATGATATATAGATGTGTTATACAATTTGTTGCTGCATTAATCCTATTGGAATCCTATCCTTCAGGTATCCACTGTCACAAAAAATGCCAAGACTGCTAGCCGCAACCCCCGTTATATGCCTCTCCATGCCATGACCAAATTGCTTAGAAGGTCTCCTAATCTTCTTTGCTCTCCTCATCTGACTGTGGCTCCAGCTCTCTCTCCCCACTGCTGTAAGGCTGTCGGTGGCGTTTCCGATGTGCTGTGATTTCCACCGGCGCTGGCTGCTGGTCGCAGCCATGTTGGTCTGAATCAGATGACGACTCTATCACCAATGGCATACCAGCTCTCACTCACCTGATGCGGCCAGCCAATCTGCAACAGTGCTCAGGTGTAAAAAGATTTCCTGGAAAAGCTTCAGGTTGCCAGTGCAATGTTGTTCACAGTCCTGACTGTGTCCTGATCGTATTCCAGCAGCTATATTCTGTGACTCTTCTAGTCTTCAACAAAGCTCTTATTATTGTATATTATTTAGTGAAACCGAACCCCCCCGAACTTCAGCCTTTTTACACGGGTCCGAGCCGTGCTCGGATTCTCCCGTGTGGCTCGGGTAAACCGAGCGCGCCCGAACGTCATCATCCCGCTGTCGGATTCTCGTGAGACTTGGATTCTATATAAGCAGCCGCGAGTCGCCGCCATTTTCACACGTGCATTGAGATTGATAGGGAGAGGACGTGGCTGGCGCCCTCTCCGTTATAGTAGAAAAGAGTGACTTAGTTATAATTGTGGGGAGGATTGGGGACGGGGAGCAGCTGTTAGGGAGTACAGTGCAGGGTTTTGATTATAATACCACCAGTGAGTTTAATCCGTTGTTTCTCTGCCTGAAAAAAACGCTCCACCATATGTGTGCTCAGTGTGCTGCACTGCTGCATTAGATATATCTGTGCTGAGTGCACTGCTCACACTGCCTAATTGTGGGGACTGGGGAGCAGTTATAGCAGGAGTACAGTGCACAGTTTTGCTGACAGTGACCACCAGTCCAGTATACGTTTGTCTGCCTGAAAAACACTCCTGTGGTGGCTTTTTTCTTCTTCATACTAGTTTAGCAGTCTGCTGACAGTGTCCACCAGGTCCGTTATTATTATACAGTATATTATATATATATATAGCAGTACGGTAGGCCACGGCTGTACCTACCTCTGTGTCGTCACTTGTCCTCCATAAGTAATATAATACTATACTATCCATCCATCTACATTGTATACCTGTGGTGGCTTTTTTTTTTCTTCATACTAGTTTAGCAGTCTGCTGACAGTGTCCACCAGGTCCGTTATTATATTATACAGTATATTATATATATATATATAGCAGTACGGTAGGCCACGGCTGTACCTACCTCTGTGTCGTCAGTCGTCGTCCATAAGTAATATAATACTATACTATCCATCCATCTACATTGTATACCTGTGGTGGCTTTTTTTTTCTTCATACTAGTTTAGCAGTCTGCTGACAGTGTCCACCAGGTCCGTTATTATATTATACAGTATATTATATATATATATAGCAGTACGGTAGGCCACGGCTGTACCTACCTCTGTGTCGTCAGTCGTCGTCCATAAGTAATATAATACTATACTATCCATCCATCTACATTGTATACCTGTGGTGGCTTTTTTTTTCTTCATACTAGTTTAGCAGTCTGCTGACAGTGTCCACCAGGTCCGTTATTATATTATACAGTATATTATATATATATATATAGCAGTACGGTAGGCCACGGCTGTACCTACCTCTGTGTCGTCACTCGTCCTCCATAAGTAATATAATACTATACTATCCATCCATCTACATTGTATACCTGTGGTGGCTTTTTTTTTTCTTCATACTAGTTTAGCAGTCTGCTGACAGTGTCCACCAGGTCCGTTATTATATTATACAGTATATTATATATATATAGCAGTACGGTAGGCCACGGCTGTACCTACCTCTGTGTCGTCAGTCATCGTCCATAAGTAATATAATACTATACTATCCATCCATCTACATTGTATACCTGTGGTGGCTTTTTTTTTCTTCATACTAGTTTAGCAGTCTGCTGACAGTGTCCACCAGGTCCGTTATTATATTATACAGTATATTATATATATATAGCAGTACGGTAGGCCATGGCTGTACCTACCTCTGTGTCGTCAGTCGTCGTCCATAAGTAATATAATACTATACTATCCATCCATCTACATTGTATACCTGTGGTGGCTTTTTTTTCCTTCATACTAGTTTAGCAGTCTGCTGACAGTGTCCACCAGGTCCGTTATTATTATACAGTATATTATATATATATATAGCAGTACAGTAGGCCACGGCTGTACCTACCTCTGTGTCGTCACTCGTCCTCCATAAGTAATATAATACTATACTATCCATCCATCTACATTGTATACCTGTGGTGGCTTTTAGTTGTGCGCATTAAAATATGGAGGTTAAAAAAATAGGGAAAGATCAAGATCCACTTCCACCTCGTGCTGAAGCTGCTGCCACTAGTCATGGCCGAGACGATGAAATGCCATCAACGTCGTCTGCCAAGGCCGATGCTCAATGTCATAGTACAGAGCATGTAAAATCCAAAACACAAAAGATCAGTAAAAAAATGACCCAAAAATCAAAATTAAAAGCGTCTGAGGAGAAGCGTAAACTTGCCAATATGCCATTTACGACACGGAGTGGCAAGGAACGGCTGAGGCCCTGGCCTATGTTCATGGCTAGTGGTTCAGCTTCACATGAGGATGGAAGCACTCATCCTCTCGCTAGAAAAAAGAAAAGACTTAAGGTGGCAAAAGCACAGCAAAGAACTGTGCGTTCTTCGAAATCACAAATCCCCAAGGAGAGTCCAATTGTGTCGGTTGCGATGCCTGACCTTCCCAACACTGGACGGGAAGAGCTTGCGCCTTCCACCATTTGCACGACCGCTACAAGTGCTGGAAGGAGCACCCGCAGTCCAGTTCCTGATAGTCAAATTGAAGATGTCAGTGTTGAAGTACACCAGGATGAGGATATGGGTGTTGCTGGCGCTGGGGAGGAAATTGACAAAGAGGATTCTGATGGTGAGGTGGTTTGTTTAAGTCAGGCACCAGGGGAGACACCTGTTGTCCGTGGGACGAATATGGCCATTGACATGCCTGGTCAAAATACAAAAAAAATCAGCTCCTCGGTGTGGAATTATTTCAACACAAATGCGGACAACAGGTGTCAAGCCGTGTGTTGCCTTTGTCAAGCTGTAATAAGTAGGGGTAAGGACGTTAACCACCTCGGAACATCTTCCCTTATACGTCACCTGCAGCGCATTCATCATAAGTCAGTGACAAGTTCAAAAACTTTGGGCGACAGCGGAAGCAGTCCACTGACCAGTAAATCCCTTCCTCTTGTAACCAAGCTCCCGCAAATAACACCACCAACTCCCTCAGTGTCAATTTCCTCCTTACCCAGGAAAGCCAATAGTCCTGCAGGCCATGTCACTGGCAAGTCTGACGAGTCCTCTACTGCCTGGGATTCCTCCGATGCATCCTTGAGTGTAACGCCTACTGCTGCTGGCGCTGCTGTTGTTGCTGCTGGGAGTCGATCGGCATCCCAGAGGGGAAGTCGGAAGACCACTTGTACTACTTCCAGTAAGCAATTGACTGTCCAACAGTCCTTTGCGAGGAAGATGAAATATCACAGCAGTCATCCTGCTGCAAAGCGGATAACTGAGGCCTTGGCAGCCTGGGCGGTGAGAAACGTGGTTCCGGTATCCATCGTTACTTCAGAGCCAACTATAGACTTGATTGAGGTACTGTGTCCCCGGTACCAAATACCATCTAGGTTCCATTTCTCTAGGCAGGCGATACCGAGAATGTACACAGACCTCAGAAAAAGAATCACCAGTGTCCTAAAAAATGCAGTTGTACCCAATGTCCACTTAACCACGGACATGTGGACAAGTGGAGCAGGGCAGACTCAGGACTACATGACTGTGACAGCCCACTGGGTAGATGTATTGCCTCCCGCTGCAAGAACAGCAGCGGCGGCACCAGTAGCAGCATCTCGCAAACGCCAACTCGTTCCTAGGCAGGCTACGCTTTGTATCACCGCTTTCCAGAATACGCACACAGCTGAAAACCTCTTACGGCAACTGAGGAAGATCATCGCAGAATGGCTTACCCCAATTGGACGCTCCGGGGGATTTGTGGCATTGGACAACGCCAGCAATATTGTGCGTGCATTACATCTGGGCAAATTCCAGCACGTCCCATGTTTTGCACATACCTTGAATTTGGTGGTGCAGAATTATTTAAAAAACGACAGGGGCGTGCAAAAGATGCTGTCGGTGGCCAGAAGAATTGCGGGCCACTTTCGGCGTACAGGCACCGCGTACAGAAGACTGGAGCACCATCAAAAACGCCTGAACCTGTCCTGCCATCATCTGAAGCAAGAGGTGGTAACAAGGTGGAATTCAACCCTCTATATGCTTCAGAGGATGGAGGAGCAGCAAAAGGCCATTCAAGCCTATACATCTGCCCACGATATAGGCAAAGGAGGGGGAATGCACCTGTCTCAAGCGCAGTGGAGAATGATTTCAACGTTGTGCAAGGTTCTGCAACCTTTTGAACTTGCCACACGTGAAGTCAGTTCAGACCCTGCCAGCCTTAGTCAGGTCATTCCCCTCATCAGGCTTTTGCAGAAGAAGCTGGAGACATTGAAGGAGGAGCTAAAACAGAGCGATTCCGCTAGGCATGTGGGACTTGTGGATGGAGCCCTTCATTCGCTTAACCAGGATTCACGGGTGGTCAATCTGTTGAAATCAGAGCACTACATTTTGGCCACCGTGCTCGATCCTAGATTTAAAACCTACCTTGTATCTCTCTTTCCGGCAGACACAAGTCAGCAGGGGTTCAAAGACCTGCTGGTGAGAAAATTGTCAAGTCAAGCGGAACGTGACCCGTCAACAGCTCCTCCTTCACATTCTCCCGCAACTGGGGGTGCGAGGAAAAGGCTACGAATGCCGAGCCCACCCGCTGGCGGTGATGCAGGGCAGTCTGGAGCGAGTGCTGACATCTGGTCCGGACTGAAGGACCTGCCAACGATTACTGACATGTCGTCTACTGTCACTGCATATGATTCTCTCACCATTGAAAGAATGGTGGAGGATTATATGAGTGACCGCATCCAAGTAGGCACGTCAGACAGTCCGTACGTATACTGGCAGGAAAAAGAGGCAATTTGGAGGCCCTTGCACAAACTGGCTTTATTCTACCTAAGTTGCCCTCCCTCCAGTGTGTACTCCGAAAGAGTGTTTAGTGCCGCCACTCACCTTGTCAGCAATCGGCGTACGAGGTTACTTCCAGAAAATGTGGAGAAGATGATGTTCATTAAAATGAATTATAATCAATTCCTCTGTGGAGACATTCACCAGCAGCAATTGCCTCCAGAAAGTACACGGGGACCTGAGATGGTGGATTCCAGTGGGGACGAATTAATAATCTGTGAGGAGGGGGCTGTACACAGTGAAAGGGGTGATGAATCGGACGATGATGATGAGGTGGACATCTTGCCTTTGTAGAGCCAGTTTGTGCAAGGAGAGATTGATTGCTTCTTTTTTGGTGGGGGCCCAAACCAACCAGTCATTTCAGTCACAGTCGTGTGGCAGACCCTGTCGCTGAAATGATGGGTTCGTTAAAGTGTGCATGTCCTGTTTATACAACATAAGGGTGGGTGGGAGGGCCAAAGGACAATTCCATCTTGCACCTCTTTTTTCTTTCATTTTTCTTTGCGTCATGTGCTGTTTGGGGGAGTATTTTTTTGAAGGGCCATCCTGCGTGACACTGCAGTGCCACTCCTAGATGGGCCAGGTGTTTGTGTCGGCCACTAGGGTCGCTTAGCTTAGTCACACAGCTACCTCATTGCGCCTCTTTTTTTCTTAGCGTCATGTGCTGTTTGGGGAGTATTTTTTTGAAGGGCCATCCTGCGTGACACTGCAGTGCCACTCCTAGATGGGCCAGGTGTTTGTGTCGGCCACTTGGGTCGCTGAGCTTAGTCACACAGCTACCTCATTGCGCCTCTTTTTTTCTTTGCATCATGTGCTGTTTGGGGAGTATTTTTTTGAAGGGCCATCCTGCGTGACACTGCAGTGCCACTCCTAGATGGGCCAGGTGTTTGTGTCGGCCACTAGGGTCGCTTAGCTTAGTCACACAGCTACCTCATTGCGCCTCTTTTTTTCTTAGCGTCATGTGCTGTTTGGGGAGTATTTTTTTGAAGGGCCATCCTGCGTGACACTGCAGTGCCACTCCTAGATGGGCCAGGTGTTTGTGTCGGCCACTTGGGTCGCTGAGCTTAGTCACACAGCTACCTCATTGCGCCTCTTTTTTTCTTTGCATCATGTGCTGTCTGGGGAGTATTTTTTTGAAGGGCCATCCTGCGTGACACTGCAGTGCCACTCCTAGATGGGCCAGGTGTTTGTGTCGGCCACTAGGGTCACTTAGCTTAGTCACACAGCTACCTCATTGCGCCTCTTTTTTCTTTGCGTCATGTGCTGTTTGGGGAGTATTTTTTTGAAGGGCCATCCTGCGTGACACTGCAGTGCCACTCCTAGATGGGCCAGGTGTTTGTGTCGGCCACTAGGGTCGCTTAGCTTAGTCACACAGCTACCTCATTGCGCCTCTTTTTTTCTTTGCGTCATGTGCTGTTTGGGGAGTATTTTTTTGAAGGGCCATCCTGTCTGACACTGCAGTGCCACTCCTAGATGGGCCAGTTGTTTGTGTCGGCCACTTGTGTCGCTTAGCTTAGCCATCCAGCGACCTCTGTGCAAATTTTAGGACTAAAAATAATATTGTGAGGTGTGAGGTGTTCAGAATAGACTGAAAATGAGTGGATATTATGGTTATTGAGGTTAATAATACTATGGGATCAAAATGACCCCCAAATTCTATGATTTAAGCTGTTTTTTAGGGTTTTTTGAAAAAAACACCCGAATCCAAAACACACCCGAATCCGACAAAAAAAAATTCGGTGAGGTTTTGCCAAAACGCGTTCGAACCCAAAACACGGCCGCGGAACCGAACCCAAAACCAAAACACAAAACCCGAAAAATTGCCGGTGCACATCACTAATATTATTCCGTGTGCTCCTAGTATCAGTCCAGTTGTATTTTACTCCAGTCAATGAGAAGGAACTTGATTAGGCCATCCAGCTTCCTGCTACCTACTCCTGAGCCCACTCCAACAAGTGATTCCAGTCCAGGTTCACAAATAACCACAAGTGTGACATCCGCTTATGCAGTCCTGCCACTATGTGCCAACTTTTTGTTTCTGTGCAGCCGCAATGGGGAGGGGGGTATGGGTCTTATACAGCTGTGTGTGGTCGATGAAGAACACACACACCACATGGGAGGCAGACATTGGTGGCATAACCAGTGATCCATATAGGGGGCCCTCTCAGACAGAAGGGCCAGGGTCATGTGCACCCCTTTAATCTAGCTAAACCTGTTTAGTGATTACTGTGTTAGCAGTCTCACAAGATAAGAAATACCACATCTTGTGGCACACTTGCAGTGACAGGCAGCATACTGAACAGCAATCCGATTTCTACAAGTCTATATGTCATGGAATGGTGCCTGAAGGAAATGATCCTTCTAGGGCACGGCCATCCCCTGATGAGTTTGTCTTCAATCTGACAATAAAAAATAAATCAGCCAGTCAGGCTTCACCAAGAGTGCCCCAGGGCTGCAGCCTGATCAGTCTAATGGTTAGTTAGGTGCTGGCAAAAATAATAAATAAAAGGAACAATTTTACCCATGAATCTATACAGAATATACAATACTCAATAATCACTATTTGGCACCTTCCTGAAATACTTTTTTAGAAAGGGTTTATTATTGATGAGGGAATTATTGTAAGATCAAAAATACTGTCTACTGTATAGTAGTCACTGATGCTCTCTGTATTATGTGGCGGTCACTGATGCTCTCTGTATTATACTGTATGTCGGTCACTGATGATATCTGTATTGTATGGGGGTCACTGATGCTCTCTGTATTGTATGGGGGGTCACTGGTGCTCTCTATTACAGTATATGGCAGTCACTTATGACCTCTGAATTTCATGGCGGTCACAATGCACTCTGTATTGTATGGGGGTCACTGATGCTCTCTGTATTACATGGTGGTCACTGATGCCCTCTGTATTATATGGCAGTCACTGATGCTCTCTGTATTGTATGGTGGTCAGAGATGCTCTCTGTATTATATGGCAGTCACTGATGCTCCCTGTATTGTATGGTGGTCAGTGATGATCTCTGTATTATATGGTGGTCACTGATGCTCTCTGTATTCTGTGATGGTCACTGATGCTCTCTGTGTTTTGTGATGGTCGCTTATGTTCACTGTATTATTTGGTGGCTACTGATGCTCTCTGTATTTTATGGCTGTCAATGTTACTGTCTGTATTATATAGCTTATATCAGATGATATTGTGAACAATGTGGTGCACATTGTGTAGAGTGTACTGCCCATTGCAGGCAGAGATCACATTCACATTGCCGGAATAACATAGAGACTAGTTCCCTAAATAAAGGAACATGAAGGAGTTAGCAGATTCACTTTGTGGACACTTTATCTTAGGAGATGGTGATCTGGATGCAAGTAGGGAACAGCAGGACACCAGCCGCAGTCACAGGCTCTTGGGAGAGCCGAGCGCACATGTGTAAACCGACTCCACCCAGCTGCCATACGGCAACATGAAGCATCTGAGCGCTGGTATGCCCTATCAATAGGAATACCCTATCACAGCCTGCACTGTGGGGAGGTCGGAGCATCTTATTATCCCCATCATGAGTGCAGCACCTGTGTCATGGGGAAGGGCCATGGCCACAGAATAGTACCAATTCACATTACACCGCACAGTAGTACATCAGTCACTTTATACCACACAGTAGTACCCCTCAGGAGCGGATCCAGAAAAAAATTACAGGGGGACACCATGGCAGGAAAAGAGAGGGAGACCCCCTCCTTGTGCAGTTCAAGGGGCGACAGGCACAGAATGTGCAGTTCCTGCGGTACCTGCCGCCACACCACACTATCCCACCTTCTCTGGGGCCCCCCGCCTCCAGCCTCTGTGCAGCACCAGCATGTCCCTGATGGCGGGGCCTCTGCATTTCTCAGCTCGGGCAGGTCTAGCTGCGCTGTTCCTGAAGCCAAGATGGCAGATGAGCCTAGCAGTCTTCCTGACCAAATATTGCCAGTGGTGACGGACACAGACACCTGAACTCCCTGCCCCTGCCTAAACCATTAACTTTTAACTGCCTCCCACACGGCTGCCCGCACTTGGCGGCGTGGCATCTAGTGGCAGTGTGGGGTTCTCTGGATGACTGCCCCGTCTGCACCGCCTATAGTCTGGCTTTGATGACGGAAAGTGGGGGAGACACACAGAGAGGCTAAGAATTATGGTGGGGGCACACAAGGAGACATAGAATGATGGGGGAGGCAATGCACGGGGAGCTTGTGATTTGGCTGAGAGATAATGCAGCGTGGAAAATGATGGTTTGCAGAAAGACAAAGCGGGTGGAAGTGATGGTGTGCTGAGAGATGACACAGGGGGTAGGTGATGGTGTGCTGAGAGAAAACACACCCTTGATCACTGCTACACTACCCTCAAGTCTGTCTTCCGGTCTACCCTGCGTGCTGCAATCGGCCTATCTGACCACTGCCTTGTCCACCTACTACCTACCTATACACAGAAGCTGAGAGCGGTTAAGCCTGTCGTCAAGACTATTAAGAAATGGACCAACGAGGCTAAGATGAAGCTCCATGCCTGCTTTGACTGCACAGAATGGGGGGTCTTCGAAGCCTCGGCAACTGACCTGAATGACCTGACAGACACTGTCCCATCCTACATCAGCTACTGTGAGGACATGTGTGTACCTATCAAGACTAACCGCATTTACAACAACAACAAGCCCTGGTTCAACGCCCAGCCCAGGCAACTTCGTCGGGCCAAAGAGGAGGCCCATAGCAGCGGTGACAGAGCACTATACAACCGAACTAGGAACTCTCTGACTAAAGAAATCAGGCTAGCAAAAAAGCGGTTCTTGGACAAGCTGACAAACAATCTCTCCACAGATGACCCCGTATCTGTATGGAAAGGAATGCAATCCATAACCAACTACAAGAAAACATCGAAGTCCGCCACCATGCACCAAGACCTAGCAGATGAGCTGAACCACTTTTATTGCAGGTTCACAAAAGAAGTCCCCTGCGACCCAAACAATCACCTCTGTGATGCCCCAACTCCAAGCACTGCAAGTCGCCCAAGAAGAGGTGGAGGCATTGTTCAAAAGGGCCAAACCCAGGAAAGCTCCGGGTCCTGACGGAGTGTCACCATCTGCCCTGAGAACATGTGCGGGTCAGCTCGCCCCCCATATTCATCAAAATCTTCAACAAATCGCTGGAGCTACAGAAAGTCCCTTCCTGCCTCAGAAGGTCTACTATCGTCCCGGTACCCAAGAAACCCTCTATCATGAACCTGAATGACTACAGGCCGATAGCACTGACACCTGTGGTCATGAAAACGTTCGAGTATCTGGTTTTGAATCACCTGAAAACTGTGACTGGCCCCCAACTGGACCCCCTACAGTTCGCCTATCGATCGAACCGGTGTGTCGAGGATGCAGTCAACCTGGGCCTGCACTACATTCTACAGCACCTAAACATTCCTGGTACCTACGTGAGGGTCCTGTTTGTCGATTTAAGCTCGGCCTTTAATACAATCGTCCCCAGCATCCTCCACCCCAAATTACTTTGCCTTGGGGTCCCAGAAGCTACCTGTTCCTGGATAGTACACTTCCTGACAGATAGGACACAGGTGGTGAAAGCGGGGGAATTCACCTCTCAAGCGTGGTCCATTAGTACAGGGGCCCCTCAGGGCTGTGTCCTCTCACCCCTGCTCTACTCCCTGTACACAAATGACTGCACCTCAGAGGCGCAATCAGTAAATATCATCAAATTCGCCGATGACACCACCGTCATCGGCCTCATCAAGGACAGGGACAAATCAGCCTATAGACGGGAAGTAGACCAGTTGGCCCAGTGGTGCAGCCACAACAACCTTGAGCTCAACCCCCTCAAAACTGTCGAGATGATAATGGACTTCAGGAAGAAGTCAGCTAGTGCACCTCCGCTAACGATTGCTGACAGTGTGTTATGGCTAGTGGACTCCTTCATGTTTCTAGGGACCACAATCTCTCGGGACCTTAAATGGGGGTTCAGCGCTGACGCCACTGTCGGGAAAGTGCAGCAGAGGTTGTTCTTCCTCAGGCAACTAAGGAAGTTCAACATCCCACAGAAGCTTCTGCTCCTCTTCTACTCCTCGACTGTGGAGTCTGTACTGTGCTGCTCGATATTGGTATGGTATAGCTCCGCCAGCGGGAGGGACAGATGCAGGCTCCAAAAGGTGGTCAGAACTGCAGAGAAGATCATCAGGGCCGATCTTCCCTCAGTTCAGGACCTGTACCCCTCCAGTGCTAAAAAGCGGGCAACGAAGATAGTAAAGGACCAGCTAAACCCCGGCCACAGCATGTTTAACTTGCTTCCTTCAGGCAGGCGTTACAAGCGGTCCGCCTGCTGAACTCCTGAACATTGACTGACTAGACGTACATGTAACTCACTTGTGTACCTACGGTATTCCTATCTGTATGACTTTACTTGTTCCCCTCCACCTGCTTCTGTTACCTATTTGGTATACACAAGTATACCTGGCCAATAAAGCTGATTCTGAACACAGGGCATAGGTGTTGGTGTGCTGAGTGACAACACAGGGGGAAATGGTGTGTAAAGAGATGATGCAGGGGGAGATGATGGTGTGCTGAGAGATGACACAGAGGGTAGGTGTTGGTGTGCTGAGATATGAGAGCAGGTGATGGTGTGCTGAGAGACAATGCAGAGGGTAAGTGATGGTGTGCTGAGAGATGTCGTAGGGGGGGGGGGGTGATGGGGTTCTGAGAGATGTCGCAGGGGGAGGTGATGGGGTGCTGAGAGATTTTGCAGGGGGAAGTGATGGTGTGCTGAGTGACGATGAAGGAGAGATCATGGTTTGCAGATAGACAACGCAGGGAGAGGTGATGGTGTGCTGAGATATGACGAAGGGGTTAGGTAATGTTGTGACTGAGACAGCACGGGGGAGATGATGGTGTGGCTGAGACGCAGGGGGGAAATGGTGTGGCTGATAGACACAAAGGGGAGATGGTGTGGCTGAGAGAAACAAGTTACACGAGTCTGGTTGAAAATCTGTTGTATGATGCTGATCTTGTTAATTTTCCTACACAAACAGGCATCTTCTGGAAGATGTGATCACCCACATGAATTGTGAATACTGACAGAAGACAAAATCTGCCTTAGAGGTTACATTTCTTCAGAGGTTCCACATTGTGAGAAACCATCATATAGGTAAGGTGCATGGAATTGAAAAGAATGTTTCCAGTGTAATGAGAAACAGGTGGATCTGTTGGGTTTTTTTGTGTGTGTGTGTGTGTGTGTGTGTGTGTATGTGTGTGGGGGTGTGTGGTAGAGGCCACTGGTGATTACTCGTCCAACTCCGGGGATAGCTCGTTATACGGACAGCAATCCACTCCCACGGCAGGACAACGTCGGGCGGCTATTGGAAGTGTTAGTGGCACACACATCGGTGAGAACGGAGACGTCCGGTGCCTCCCAGCCGGCTACTTCCAGTCGAATACTGCTGACCCTACATTGAACATTGTGCATTTATACCGGTTCATTGCTACAAGCAATTTTATCTTCAGTCGTATCAAGCGCTATCCAAATTGCTAATCAGTGCTTGGGATAAGCACCGACTGGGACATTAACCTACATCTTTTGTGTGACTACTCACAATTGAGATTTCTAATCTTCATTATACATATCCCCTTATTCAAAATCATCTACATCAGTGCACTGATTTATTCTAGGTTTGATACACCTCTTAGTAGTAATCAGATAAGCTGGGAAATACATTTTTAATGGTATATATACAGTGATAGGCCATTTTTGATACGTAATTTAGTTTTGTTTTTTATGTTTTATATTTTATATTTTTATTGTATATTTCTGGTATAAAATATATTATACTGAATAAATTATTAATACCATTGCATGTGGTTTCAATTATCCTACGGACCCTATCTAACAAGCGCAGAGTAAGTAAATTTCTATTTGTGTGTGTGTGTGTGTGGGGGGGGGGGGGCATTCTTAATCTTGCCCAGGGCTCCAATAACCCCAGTTACACCTCTACATCCAATCCTCGGCTCATACCAAAAATTCCCTCATCAGTCACAACTAGGCTCCTCTTCCCAGGATCTGACCTCTGAGTGACAGTTCTCTCTTCCCCCTCCTGGCCCCGCCTCTTGCCCAAAGCACCACTCAGCTCCTCACCTCAATCTTAGACTGTTTTTCTGAAGAAAGGATGAGGCAGTGGGTGATGCCAGGGAGAGGCAGTGGGTGATGCTATGGAGAGGCAGTGGGTGACAGTGGGTGATGCCAGGGAATGGGTGACAGGGGGAGGCAGTGGGTCACGCCAGGGAGAGGCAGTGGGTGATGCCAGGGAATGGGTGACAAGAGGAGGCAGTGGGAGATGCCTGGGGGAGGCAGTGGGTGATATAGAGGATGATGGAGAGAGGCAGTGGGTGACAGGAGAGAGATAGTGGAAGATGAAGAGGCATTGGGTGACAAGGAAAGTGTCAAAGTCGAAAAATATAGAAGAACACACATCACGTACAAAATACGCACACATGCCCGCTGCGCGTGCACTTGTCCTGCCGTGCGTGCACATATTCGCAATTTGCGTATGGTCGCTCCCGTGGTCCTGCGCGTGGTATGGGTATTTACGGCAGAGTTTGTGAACGCATGGAGAGCTATCAAAACATTACATATTTAATCCAAATAGTGCACATTATACACATAGCCTCCCTGCACCACATCAGAAAGTATCAACAGTTTAAATGATTCCAGAACAAAGGGATTCACCTTTACAGGATAAGAGGGGACAGACTAAGGTTATAAGGTGGTGTTTGGTATCCAGCTGTAGGGTATTTTAAGGGTAACATTCCGGTGTTGGTTTGCGGAAGATCGCATGTTCCTGCTGATAGTTAGGTGCAGAATACAGATATAAACTGTATTTACTGTATATTATGTATGCGGCGGGAATCCAGAGGAGACCACCCACAAGAGCAGTTGGGAAAGACATCGCCTACCTTTTCAAATCGACCTATGACCTCTCTTGTACTGTAAAAGTGCATTCCTGTGTCCAATGGACAAAGGGATTACAGTATCCATTGTATTGCTTTTGGAAGTATTGTATAAAAAGCCGGTTGCAGCCTGGCCAGGCACAAGACTCTCAACGCTATCAACCTGATAGCGGAGGACCGGACCGGGAAGCGCACGCGAATATTCTCACATATGTACATTGACTGTAGCCATTTACTCTGTTGTATTGTAGTGCATAATTTGTATTGTTAACCCCCTTTCAGAAATATTACTCTGTGGTGTCGGAACCCAGTGATTAACTACAAATCGGTGTTGTGTCCTCTTTTCCCTGCTAAGGTTTAAAGTGTATTGCATTGCCTAACTGTATAAGGTTTAAAAGCGTATTAATTGGGTGTGTACACTAGAGATGAGCGGGTTCGGTTCCTCGGAATCCGAACCCCCCCTGAACTTCAGCCTTTTTACACGGGTCCGAGGCAGACTCGGATCTTCCCACCTTGCTCGGCTAACCCGAGCGCGCCCGAACGTCATCATCCCGCTGTCGGATTCTCGCGAGGCTCGGATTCTATCGCGAGACTCGGATTCTATATGAGGAGCCGCGCGTCGCCGCCATTTTCACACATGCATTGAGATTGATAGGGAGAGGACGTGGCTGGCGTCCTCTCCGTTTAGATAGAGAGTGAGACACTTGATTTAGTAATTTAATTTTAGTAATTTTGGGGAGCATTAGGAGTACTCAGAGAGTGCAGAGTTTTGCTGATAGTTATACTAGTGACCACCAGTTTTATTTATTATTTAAAATCCGTTCTCTGCCTGAAAAAAAACGATACACAGTCACATACCATATCTGTGCTCAGCCTCAGTGTGCTGCATGATAATATCATCTATGTATATCTGACTGTGCTGAGTGCTCACTGCTCACACAGCTTAATTGTGGGGGAGACTGGGGACGGGGAGCAGTTATAGCAGGAGTACATAACAGTGCACACTTTTGCTGCCAGTGTGACTGACCAGTGACCACCAGTATATAAATACTGGCTGCTTTTGCATGTAGCCCACAAATGCTGGACAGCTTTGTTTTACACTGCAATTTAGATTTCAGTTTGGGAATGCCCCTCTCATATCTACATCTCTCTGCACATTTTACATCTGCCCCACCTGCAGTGCAGCATGGTTTATCCTGGTGCTTTGCTACTATTGTCTGCCTGAAAAAGTTAAACACTCGTGTGGTGGTTTTTTTTTTTTATTCTATAAACGCATTCTGCTGACAGACAGTGTCCAGCAGGTCCGTCATTCATAATATTATAATATATACCTGCAGTAGTGATATATATATATTTTTTATATCATTATCATCCAGTCTATACTAGCAGACGCAGTACGGTAGTCCACGGCTATAGCTACCTCTGTGTCGGCAGTGCTCGTCCATAATTGTATACCTACCTGTGGTGGTTTTTTTTTTTTTCTATCTTCTTCATACTAGTAGTTTAGGAGTCTGCTGCTGACAGTGTCCAGCAGGTCCGTCATTATATAATATATACCTGTCCTGCAGTAGTGATATATATATATTTTTTATATCATTATCATCCAGTCTATACTAGCAGACGCAGTACGGTAGTCCACGGCTGTAGCTACCTCTGTGTCGGCAGTGCTCGTCCATAATTGTATACCTACCTGCGGTGGGTTTTTTTTTTTCTATCTTCTTCATACTAGTAGTTTAGGAGTCTGCTGCTGACAGTGTCCAGCAGGTCCGTCATTATATAATATATACCTGTCCTGCAGTAGTGATATATATATATTTTTTATATCATTATCATCCAGTCTATACTAGCAGACGCAGTACGGTAGTACACGGCTGTAGCTACCTCTGTGTCGGCAGTCACTCGTCATCCATAAGTATACTAGTATCCATCCATCTCCATTGTTTACCTGAGGTGCCTTTTAGTTGTGCCTATTAAAATATGGAGAACAAAAATGTTGAGGTTCCAAAAATAGGGAAAGATCAAGATCGACTTCCACCTCGTGCTGAAGCTGCTGCCACTAGTCATGGCCGAGACGATGAAATGCCATCAACGTCGTCTGCCAAGGCCGATGCCCAATGTCATAGTACAGAGCATGTAAAATCCAAAACACCAAATATCAGTAAAAAAAGGACTCAAAAATCTAAAATAAAATTGTCGGAGGAGAAGCGTAAACTTGCCAATATGCCATTTACCACACGGAGTGGCAAGGAACGGCTGAGGCCCTGGCCTATGTTCATGGCTAGTGGTTCAGCTTCATATGAGGATGGAAGCACTCAGCCTCTCGCTAGAAAAATGAAAAGACTTAAGCTGGCAAAAGCACAGCAAAGAACTGTGCGTTCTTCGAAATCACAAATCCACAAGGAGAGTCCAATTGTGTCGGTTGCGATGCCTGACCTTCCCAACACTGGACGTGAAGAGCATGCACCTTCCACCATTTGCACGCCCCCTGCAAGTGCTGGAAGGAGCACCCGCAGTCCAGTTCCTGATAGTCAGATTGAAGATGTCAGTATTGAAGTACACCAGGATGAGGAGGATATGGGTGTTGCTGGCGCTAGGGAGGAAATTGACCAGGAGGATTCTGATGGTGAGGTGGTTTGTTTAAGTCAGGCACCCGGGGAGACACCTGTTGTCCGTGGGAGGAATATGGCCATTGACATGCCTGGTGAAAATACCAAAAAAATCAGCTCTTCGGTGTGGAAGTATTTCAACAGAAATGCGGACAACATTTGTCAAGCCGTGTGTTGCCTTTGTCAAGCTGTAATAAGTAGGGGTAAGGACGTTAACCACCTCGGAACATCCTCCCTTATACGTCACCTGCAGCGCATTCATCATAAGTCAGTGACAAGTTCAAAAACTTTGGGCAACAGCGGAAGCAGTCCACTGACCAGTAAATCCCTTCCTCTTGTAACCAAGCTCACGCAAACCACCCCACCAACTCCCTCAGTGTCAATTTCCTCCTTCCCCAGGAATGCCAATAGTCCTGCAGGCCATGTCACTGGCAATTCTGACGAGTCCTCTCCTGCCTGGGATTCCTCCGATGCATCCTTGCGTGTAACGCCTACTGCTGCTGGCGCTGCTGTTGTTGCTGCTGGGAGTCGATGGTCATCCCAGAGGGGAAGTCGTAAGACCACTTTTACTACTTCCACCAAGCAATTGACTGTCCAACAGTCCTTTGCGAGGAAGATGAAATATCACAGCAGTCATCCTGCTGCAAAGCGGATAACTGAGGCCTTGGCATCCTGGGCGGTGAGAAACGTGGTTCCGGTATCCATCATTACTGCAGAGCCAACTATAGACTTGTTTGAGGTACTGTGTCCCCGGTACCAAATACCATCTAGGTTCCATTTCTCTAGGCAGGCGATACCGAAAATGTACACAGACCTCAGAAAAAGACTCACCAGTGTCCTAAAAAATGCAGTTGTACCCAATGTCCACTTAACCACGGACATGTGGACAAGTGGAGCAGGGCAGACTCAGGACTATATGACTGTGACAGCCCACTGGGTAGATGTATGGACTCCCGCCGCAAGAACAGCAGCGGCGGCACCAGTAGCAGCATCTCGCAAACGCCAACTCTTTCCTAGGCAGGCTACGCTTTGTATCACCGCTTTCCAGAATACGCACACAGCTAAAAACCTCTTACGGCAACTGAGGAAGATCATCGCAGAATGGCTTACCCCAATTGGACTCTCCTGTGGATTTGTGGCATCGGACAACGCCAGCAATATTGTGTGTGCATTAAATATGGGCAAATTCCAGCACGTCCCATGTTTTGCACATACCTTGAATTTGGTGGTGCAGAATTATTTAAAAAACGAGAGGGGCGTGCAAGAGATGCTGTCGGTGGCCAGAAGAATTGCGGGACACTTTCGGCGTACAGGCACCACGTACAGAAGACTGGAGCAACACCAAAAACGCCTGAACCTGCCTTGCCATCATCTGAAGCAAGAAGTGGTAACGAGGTGGAATTCAACCCTCTATATGCTTCAGAGGTTGGAGGAGCAGCAAAAGGCCATTCAAGCCTATACAACTGAGCACGATATAGGAGGTGGAATGCACCTGTCTCAAGCGCAGTGGAAAATGATTTCAACGTTGTGCAAGGTTCTGCAACCTTTTGAACTTGCCACACGTGAAGTCAGTTCAGACACTGCCAGCCTGAGTCAGGTCATTCCCCTCATCAGGCTTTTGCAGAAGAAGCTGGAGACATTGAAGGAGGAGCTAACACAGAGCGATTCCGCTAGGCATGTGGGACTTGTGGATGGAGCCCTTAATTCGCTTAACAAGGATTCACGGGTGGTCAATCTGTTGAAATCAGAGCACTACATTTTGGCCACCGTGCTCGATCCTAGATTTAAAACCTACCTTGGATCTCTCTTTCCGGCAGACACAAGTCTGCAGGGGTTCAAAGAACTGCTGGTGAGAAAATTGTCAAGTCAAGCGGAACGCGACCTGTCAACATCTCCTCCTTCACATTCTCCCGCAACTGGGGGTGCGAGGAAAAGGCTCAGAATTCCAAGCCCACCCGCTGGCGGTGATGCAGGGCAGTCTGGAGCGACTGCTGATGCTGACATCTGGTCCGGACTGAAGGACCTGCCAACGATTACGGACATGTCGTCTACTGTCACTGCATATGATTCTCTCCCCATTGAAAGAATGGTGGAGGATTATATGAGTGACCGCATCCAAGTAGGCACGTCAGACAGTCCGTACGTATACTGGCAGGAAAAAGAGGCAATTTGGAGGCCCTTGCACAAACTGGCTTTATTCTACCTAAGTTGCCCTCCCACAAGTGTGTACTCCGAAAGAGTGTTTAGTGCCGCCGCTCACCTTGTCAGCAATCGGCGTACGAGGTTACTTCCAGAAAATGTGGAGAAGATGATGTTCATTAAAATGAATTATAATCAATTCCTCCATGGAGACATTCACCAGCAGCAATTGCCTCCACAAAGTACACAGGGAGCTGTGATGGAGGATTCCAGTGGGGACGAATTGATAATCTGTGAGGAGGGGGATGTACACGGTGATGAATCGGAGGATGATGATGAGGTGGACATCTTGCCTCTGTAGAGCCAGTTTGTGCAAGGAGAGATTAATTGCTTCTTTTTTGGTGGGGGTCCAAACCAACCCGTCATTTCAGTCACAGTCGTGTGGCAGACCCTGTCACTGAAATGATGGGTTGGTTAAAGTGTGCATGTCCTGTTTATACAACATAAGGGTGGGTGGGAGGGCCCAAGGACAATTCCATCTTGCACCTCTTTTTTCTTTCATTTTTCTTTGCGTCATGTGCTGTTTGGGGAGTGTTTTTTGGAAGGGCCAGCCTGCGTGACACTGCAGTGCCACTCCTAGATTGGCCAGGTGTTTGTGTCGGCCACTAGGGTCGCTTAGCTTACTCACACAGCTACCTCATTGCGCCTCTTTTTTTCTTTGCGTCATGTGCTGTTTGGGGAGTATTTTTTGGAAGGGCCATCCTGCCTGACACTGCAGTGCCACTCCTAGATGGGCCAGGTGTTTGTGTCGGCCACTTGGGTCACTGAGCTTAGTCACACAGCTACCTCATTGCGCCTCTTTTTTTCTTTGCGTCATGTGCTGTTTGGGGAGTGTTTTTTTGAAGGGCCATCCTGCGTGACACTGCAGTGCCACTCCTAGATGGGCCAGGTGTTTGTGTCGGCCACTAGGGTCGCTTAGCTTACTCACACAGCTACCTCATTGCGCCTCTTTTTTTCTTTGCGTCATGTGCTGTTTGGGGAGTATTTTTTGGAAGGGCCATCCTGCCTGACACTGCAGTGCCACTCCTAGATGGGCCAGGTGTTTGTGTCGGCCACTTGGGTCGCTGAGCTTAGTCACACAGCTACCTCATTGCGCCTCTTTTTTTCTTTGCGTCATGTGCTGTTTGGGGAGTGTTTTTTTGAAGGGCCATCCTGCGTGACACTGCAGTGCCACTCCTAGATGGGCCAGGTGTTTGTGTCGGCCACTAGGGTCGCTTAGCTTACTCACACAGCTACCTCATTGCGCCTCTTTTTTTCTTTGCGTCATGTGCTGTTTGAGGAGTGTTTTTTGGAAGGGCCAGCCTGCGTGACACTGCAGTGACACTCCTAGATGGGCCAGGTGTTTGTGTCGGCCACTAGGGTCGCTGAGCTTACTCACACAGCTACCTCATTGCGCCTCTTTTTTTCTTTGCGTCATGTGCTGTTTGGGGAGTGTTTTTTGGAAGGGCCATCCTGCCTGACACTGCAGTGCCACTCCTAGATGGGCCAGGTGTTTGTGTCGGCCACTAGGGTCGCTGAGCTTAGTCACACAGCTACCTCATTGCGCCTCTTTTTTTTCTTCTTTGCGTCATGTGCTGTTTGGGGAGTATTTTTTGGAAGGGCCATCCTGCCTGACACTGCAGTGCCACTCCTAGATGGGCCAGGTGTTTGTTTCGGCCACTTTGGTCGCTGAGCTTAGTCACACAGCTACCTCATTGCGCCTCTTTTTTTCTTTGCGTCATGTGCTGTTTGGGGAGTGTTTTTTGGAAGGGCCATCCTGCGTGACACTGCAGTGCCACTCCTAGATGGGCCAGGTGTTTGTGTCGGCCACTTGGGTCGCTGAGCTTAGTCATCCAGCGACCTCGGTGCAAATTTTAGGACTAAAAATAATATTGTGAGGTGTGAGGTGTTCAGAATAGACTGAAAATGAGTGGAAATTATGGTTATTGAGGTTAATAATACTTTGGGATCAAAATGACCCCCAAATTCTATGATTTAAGCTGTTTTTTAGGGTTTTTTAAAAAAAACACCCGAATCCAAAACACACCCGAATCCGACAAAAAAAATTCGGTGAGGTTTTGCCAAAACGCGTTCGAACCCAAAACACGGCCGCGGAACCGAACCCAAAACCAAAACACAAAACCCGAAAAATTTCCGGTGCACATCTCTAGTGTACACGCTGCGAGTGCTTTGTACCGTCAGCGCGGCGTTTGTACGCAGAGTCCATGCATAGTACGGTACTCATTTACGCAAATAGCGTAAAAGGTACGTAGAGTGCATATTAAGTCTAGCGGCCGCAGCGGCTCCATGGTAAAAGTGTGTTTAAAAGTATAGCTTATGTTTAAAGATAAAATCGACATTATCAATTGGGGGCATCGTCCGGTTTTTCCACATACCCGCAGCCTAGCAGGTTAAAGCAGACTTTATCTATCAGCAAAGGGCGGACAGGTATCCTACGTAAACCTTTTTCTGGCCGGTGGATACACTGGAAACCCTATTTTATTGCTGATTAGATGGCGTCTGCTCTGCATGGTTTGTAGGGATGCTGGTGGGACCCGTAAAGTAAATACGCAAAGCTATTTAAAAAAGTCTGTGAATTTTTGTTTGGCGCCAAATGCGCACACAACACAAGCGTACACCTGTACTTTGTATACCCGCTCACATTGTTGCCATAAGTACTGATTACTAGATTCATTTAGACCTGTGTAAAAAAAACGGAGAAATTTGTTGCAATTTAGTTAAAATATAGAATAAATATTAAGGAAGTAAACGTAAAACACAAACACAGTCTGGCCTAGTTAAAAAGGTTTATACAGAAAGAAACTGTGTTGTGTTAAGTGAGCGATTATAGGTAATATTGCTTACATTTATAGAAGTGTGGGATTTGTACTATTGCGGACGTACGGTTTTTGTACACGTGTCTCAGACAAAGTACGGGACTGCGTACGCAACGGAAAGACATACGCAACGTGCGTAAGGGTACGACCGCTAAGTACAAATTACACAATAGTATCGTTTAGTTTAGGGGCAGGACAGTAATCACGCTACATTAGCACAAATTGTTTGGTTTGCAAGATTTAGTTTAAATAAAACCTTTTTTACTGTATTGCCTCTGGGAGTAAAGCTGTTTATCTGAATGAAAGATAATTTTCTGTACAGAAAAACAAAAGTGTATTTGAGTGAGCGAACATGAGTGAGCGAACGTAACAGTGAACGTAGTGGACCCCAGCAATTCGGGATCCTGTCGAGTGGTACATCAAGTGAGTGGAGACTCGGTGGCGTGAGGCAGCTGACTCATGTTAATATAGATTGAAGTACAAAGGAGCAAGGTAGGAGAGTACCGCGGCCCAAGGGGTCAGCGAGGTTTACCCATATATTTTTTTTTTATATGCTCCGGCTGAGGTTTAGCAGCTTGTGATTCGATTCCAGTGGTCGTACGGCGGATAAGTAACAAGTACCTATACGCTGTGCGACTGGATCGCGCGTTCGTGGGTGCAATATTTAGCGCAACGTGATACACTTTTTACGAGCTTTGCGTAAAATCGCGGTATCATTAGCGCTGTATATAGCATACGCAAGCGTGATTTGTGTATAATAAAGGTTTAGGGAGTTTTCGCTGGTCTCTCTCAGGAAATCTCCAACAGCCTATATTTACTGGAAAGGGTAAGTTATTCCTAGAAACTTCCAGTAAATAGAGGTTACATAGGGGCCCTAGGTTGGGTACATTGCCTTCGCTATCAACAGTGTATGGTAGTACTGGCCAATGTGGGCGTGAGTGGGTGAAAGCACTCGGAGAACTTTCCACGTTGCCTTATATTGAGTATTTTGGGTTTTTTTGTGTGGGATTAGCCGAAAGGGCAATACCTGCAAATTATGGGGGCCAGTTGCTCAAGTAAGGGACGGTCAACCAGGGTTCAGGTTGACATACCGCGGCCCAGGGGGTCAGCGAGGTTCATTATGTGTGAAAAGTATGGTTCACACACAGAAGTTTTATGCAATGAATGGGAACGTATGACTGCGGAAGATAGGGAACCATTCCCTAAGGTAGGCAGTTTTGAACCAGAGGTATTGCAGAATTTAAGGATTAGGATATGTCTGATAAAATCCCGAAAACAAAGGGTCAGACACACAGATTGTTTAAACTTATGGCAGCAAGAGAGTGATATGCAAAGAGAATTAGCTCACGCAGCAGGTTCCAAACCTAGCAGGAAAATGATGGCAACCGCACCACCACCACCGTATATTGTGGGGGAGAAAGTGGCTACAGACAATGGCACATTGGTACAAGATAAGAGTGTAATTGATAAATGTACTAATGCTAACCCTTGCCAGTTGTATCCCATTTTAAAATTTCCTCAGGACTGCGAGCAAGAAGATGAGCCCAGCACAATATCGGCACTCTCCCTAGCAGCCACCATACAGAATACTCAGGTGGGCACGGCCCAACCAGCAAGAGCAGTAGTAAGGCCCCCTAGCGGAGGGTTAAGTGAGGTCGTGTCCACAGGTAAGTACGGTACCATACATTACGCAGAGACAATAGCACCTCACATTGTTGAATCAGCTCAGAATGACGTAATTGAATTAAATCCTGTCAGGGTGATCGCAGTCCCCAATGGGAGGACTGACGCTCAGGGAGTCACTCCCATAAGGAACATTGCCATGCATTGTCCCTGGTCCCGGACAGAATTGAGGTCAATTATGTCAGAATTTCACGATCCCAGAAAGGATCTAGTCGCATGCCAGAGGTTCATTAAAGAGTTAGGTAACGCCACCGAACCTACAAACAGAGATTGGCGAACAGTGCTACGAGTATGTTTACCTTCCAATATTGACCCCGCGAAATTCATTACTGATTGTAGATTAGATGCAGAAGTACCTCTCACTGATGAGTACACTCAGGAGAATGAACGACAAATCAATCTGCAAATAGGAGTATATTTCCCTACTGTTGTCAAATGGAATAAATCTTTTCCATAAGACAAAAAGAAGGTGAAATGGCATCTGAATATTTCCATTGAGCACTGCAGGAAATGGCTAGATACACTGGGATCGAGGACATTAAGGACAATGTACATCACAGGGAGGTAGCTTTATCAGTATTAATGGACGGGTTAAAAGAGGCATTAAGAACTAGGGTACAAACCTCTCTACCTAACTGGAGAGGTATCTCGGTGGCTGCATTAAGAGAGTCCGCTATCGAGCACGACCGGAACGTTATTAAGCACAGGGAGTCTCAGGGGGACAAGCTGATGACAGTAAGTATAAATGCTCTTACAACAAAACCACATCAGCCAAAACCCCAGACCCCTGATGGTAAGTCACGTGTAGTAGTATGCTATAACTGTCAGAAGGAAGGACATTTTGCACGGAATTGTAGGTATAAAGACACACATAATGTATACCGACCCCCTAGACCAGGATATGAACCACACTATAATACACATAATTGGGATCAGGGACCGCATAGGAGAAGTTATGAGCCACATGCAGGGGAAACAAGGAGGTACCCACCTAGGAGGGACTGGCAGACCTCTGAAAATTCTCAGCTACCCCCCTCACATATTGTAGCTGCCAGCACGCTGCGGGAGGGTCACAATATACAATAGGGGTTAGGCCACACCTGTAGTCTGCAGCCAGTGAAGTTGATTGCTAGCCTAGGTAGTGAACCTGAGGTCACAGTTGATGTAGCTGGTAGATCACTACCTTTTCTTGTAGATACAGGGGCGGCCAGGTCAGTGTTAAATTCAACGGTAGGTATAAAAACCACGGGAAAAACAATTTCGGCAATGGGAGTAACAGGAACTGTGCAACAATACCCTTTGAGTAGACCAGCAGAGATTACGATAGGGCCCTTGCAGATCAAGCATTCCTTTTTGCTAGCTGCATCGGCTCCGACTAATCTACTTGGGAGAGATTTATTGTGTAAAATGAGGTGTGTCATATATTGTACTCCTGAGGGTGTCTTCTTGGATATACCCGAGAATCACGTTCAGGAAGTGCAGGATATGTTAGACACCCCACAAAGGCTAATGTCACACTCTGCTGTTATAGACAGGTGTCCATCAAAGGTAGAGGAAATTAACTCACGAATACCGGGTTCCCTGTGGACCAAAGATGGACAAGACACTGGATTGATGGCGAATGTAGCTCCAGTAGTAGTGCAAATAAAAGATGGTAGGATAGCTCCAAAAATCCCTCAGTATCCTCTGAAGCCAGAGGTGGAATTAGGAGTGTATCCAGTTATAGAGCGCTTGCTACAACAGGGCATCCTAGTCAGGACGTCCAGCACTGCCAATAGTCCCATCTTCCCTGTGAAAAAAAGTGGGGGGAGGGGTTACAGGCTAGTGCAGGATCTAAGGGGGATAAACAAGATAGTTGAGAGCCAATTCCACGTAGTGCCAAATCCAGCTGTCATCCTCATGCAAATTCCCCCTACTGCAAAATTTTTCACTGTCATTGACCTCTGTTCTGCCTTCTTTTCTGTCCCTCTGCACCCTGACAGCCAATACCTGTTTGCATTCACATACAGGGGAGTACAGTACACCTGGACTCGCCTACCCCAAGGTTTCATTGACAGCCCAAGTATTTTCTCCCAGGCTTTGCATGACTGTTTACAATCCTTTCAACCTGAGAGCGGATCAGTATTAATACAGTATGTCGATGACTTATTGCTGTGTTCTGATTCTGAATCGTCCTTGAAAGACACAAAACAGCTTCTGTTTCACCTTTCTAATACGGGACACAAGGTTTCAAAGGATAAGTTGCAGCTGTGCCAGACCAGGGTAAAATATTTGGGACATTGCTTGACACAAGGACTTAGACATCTCACCGCTGATAGAATACAGGCGATTCGCGACATGACTCTGCCACAAACCCAGCAACAGATCCGCACCTTTCTTGGAATGTGTGGGTACTGCCGAAACTGGATCCCAAGGTTCTCCATACTGGCTTTACCTTTGCAAGAGATGGTCTCTTCGAACAAACCAGATCGGATCTCGCACACAGATGAGTCCGAACTGGCATTTGAGAGACTCAAACAGTGCCTATCACAGGCACCTACAATAGACATGCCAGATTATGGGAAACCCTTTGAATTGTACGGTACGGAAAGTGCTGGGTGTGCGGCAGGTGTCCTAACCCAGAGACATGGTGATGCCAGCAGGCTGGTAGCTTACTACAGTGCACAGTTGGACACCGTAGCGCGGTCTCTCCCCACATGCTTGCGAAGTGTTGCAGCGATAGCTTTGCTAGTAAGTAAAAGCGAAGACGTAGTGTTAGGACACAACCTGACAATCCATACACCTCATACAGTATCAGCCTTACTGAACTCCGCCCAAACCAGACATGTCTCATCGGCACGGTTTACAAAGTGGGAATTAGCACTAATGGCCCCTGTAAACATCACCATAAAGAGATGCAGCGCACTAAATCCTGCAACTTATCTGCCAAGTGTGCCTGGAGAGGCACAAAGGGTGGAGGATGAGAATGATGGTGAAGGAGGATTTAGTGTAGACACTGATACGCATGATTGTATGGAATACCTGAACCAGACTTTCACTGCAAGACCTGACATTAGTGACAACACACTGGAAGGTGTAGATTTTACTTTTTACACTGACGGTAGTTGCCACAGACAGACGGACTAAGGAGACATGTGCACTGGGTACGCAGTTGTAGACGACAGAAGTATCATAGAAGCTGAGCCCCTGGGCCCACCGCACTCAGCACAAGTTGCTGAGCTGGACGCCCTAACCAGAGCGTGTGAATTGGACAAGGGTAAGTCAGCCAATATATACACAGATTCTAGGTATGCCTTTGGAGTAGTGCATGATTTCGGGGCCCTATGGCGCCTCAGATTTTTTATGACGGCAGCTGGCACACCTGTAGCGCATGCGTCCCACATAAAAAGGCTTCTAACAGCGATACAAGAACCAGACAGAGTGGCTGTTATCAAGTGCAAAGCACACACTTACAACCAAGACCCAATCTCACTTGGTAACAGCCGGGCAGACGAAGCTGCTAAATCAGCAGCCAGCACCCCCATACAAACGAATATCACATCACTGATGACATTCAACACAATCAACACAAAAATTTATTGAAATGCAAAATTTGTGTTCTCCACAGGAAAAGGCGGTCTGGAGGTCAAAGGGGTATGGCCAGGAGTCCTCAGGACTCTGGACAGGTGGACAGGGTAAGCTAGTGGCCCCCAGAGCATATCTTCCAAGCTTAGCTGAGGCGGCACACGGTCTGACTCATCTGGGTAAAGAGGGCATGTGTAAGCTGGTGAGAGCCTACTGGTGTGCACCAGGATTCTCTTCTCATGCGGGTAAGAGAGCAATGACATGTCTTACTTGCTTGAGGAAGAATATTGGAAAGTCAATACCAACAGAGCCATCCCATATCCCTCTGACAGACGGCCCTTTTCAGGTAATACAAATTGATTTTATACAGTTACCACCCTGTAGGAATTTAAAATATGTGTTAGTCTGTATTGATGTGTTTTCCAATTGGGTAGAAGCGTTCCCTGCTGCCACAAATACTGCTACGTTCACTGCAAAGAAAATTGTGCAGGAATTTGTGTGTAGATATGGTATCCCTAGAATAATTGAAAGCGATAGGGGTACCCATTTTACAGGTGAAGTCTTTCAGGTTATGTGCAAACTGATGGGAATTAATAGCAAGCTGCATACTCCGTACCGACCACAGGCGAGTGCGAAGGTGGAGAGAGTGAACAGCACTATTAAGAACAAGCTGAGCAAAATGATGGCTGAGACTGGATTGTTGTGGCCAGAAGCTTTGCCACTAGTATTGTACAGCATCAGAACCACTCCCAGGTCCCCCCTTAACCTATCACCCTTTGAGATTCTTTTTTGCCGACAACCTCATGTAATGATAGACCCCCAGGATGATTTGAAATGCAATAACGAAGTGACTGTAAAATATTTGGTTAAGATGAGCCAGCAGCTGAGGAATCAAAATAGAAATCTAAAGCTGGTGATTCTTGACCTACTGTTCCCAGTGGGACTATTATATCGGAAGTATAGTGAGAGTCAGGAACACTAATACAGTTTAACAAATCATTTATTTACAATATCATTGACAATAATTAAAATATACTTATCCACGTTCCTTAAGGCAGTTATACAGGATAATCACAGTCCTAGCAAAAGGTGTAGTCCCAGGGAGCCTCCTGTCGCTGCGTAGCGCCTAGGTCTCATCAGTCAAAGGAACCCTATTGCCAATCTCAGGTCTCAATGGAGGCTGCTATCAGTCTGACATGACCCTCTATTTAACCCAGAATTCTGAGAGGTGGTCAAGGGATCATATCTCCATCCACATGTCATTGGAGTCCCTGGTCACTTGTACAATATTAGGAAATCTATTGTTGTATTGAATTCTAATGTAGGACAAATAGCCCTTTACCTTTGCATATTTTAGATGTCTAGGCCACTTAATCAAAGGTAAACATCTATTTGTTGACCACGAATAGACCTATTGTCTGGCCTGTTATGTAAGCTGAACAGGAGAACAATTTCTTATTAACAACAAACAGCTTGTTCCTACAAAGATGGACAATGAAAGTCTTACAATACAATAAATGGCTATGTGTACACATTTTATACATAGAAGACAAATAGCTAGCTGTAGGTCAGAAATCAATACTGTTACAATCCAGCCTTGGCTTCTATGTATTATTAAGTGTTATGTCCAATATTATTATCAGTCAAATTTCCATCCATCCTCCCATTGGCTCATCTCTCTCAAGCTAACAGGAGTAGCTACATATGCAAAAGTTTTTGATGAATTTGGGGAGTGCGGATCCAATATTCTTTTTCTCCCAAACTGAATCCAGTTCATAGAGTGATCTACTGGATCTTTTTACGTTCGCTTTCAAAGTTAATGTCTGGTCTGCTGTATGCTGTTCAAACACGATCCAAAGAAAACAAAAAGATGAATCCAACTATCATCAAGAATGTGCCTGATTCATAGCACCATACTCCTTGGTCAGGGCGAGATTCCCTCAGGCCGGCATACATCTAGGTTCAACCTGTTGGGAAAAATAAACAAGTGTTAAGTTTCTTATCAGCATGCCCTGGGATACAAATGATAGGCAGGGTTAGCATCACCTTTAACCAGAACATAGTATGTTTTTCCTTGCCTTAATGCTGCTATCTCCCCCTTCTTTTTCCTAACCTGGTTGTCCCTATTGTTCTTATCAATTAGGAGCTTATACTTAGCTCTGAATATGACACAGTGAGGTGGCCTGGGTGGCATGGGCTCTAACAATCTCTGAAAGGGGATGGTTCCTGTAAGGACCCTTTCATTCAAACAGCATACTGCCTCCTGTAGGACACTGTCCCAACCCTTTAAAGTGTGCATGGGCATTCTATTGCTTATTTGTTCCTTAAGGAGGCCATTCATTCTTCCTATTAATCCTGCTGCATTTGGATAAAATGGAATATGGTACACCCAATACACATGGTTCTCCTTTGCCCAATCATAGGTTCTTTCTGCTCCACTATGTCCACATTGTTCATGCGCCCACCATCCCAGATTGTATATGTACATTTTTTCATCTTCCTCCACTGGTGATTGAGTGGCTGATTTGATTTGTACAAGGGCATCAGCTGTGTCATTAGGTGAGAAACCTGTGTGTGCATTTACATGAACAATTGAGATAGACCTGCATGAGTTGTAGTTCCAAATTTGATTCCATATTTCAGGCCCACCCCATAAAGTCTTGGAATGGGTTCTCCAATCTTCTTCTTTCCACGAGGGCATCCAAATAGTGTGACCTTTATACGGGGCCCAACTGTAAGTGTAGATTATCCAAAGACCATCTGTCTCTTGTAGAAGCATCAGTACAGCTTGCAGTTCTGCATTTTGGATGGGTCCCCCTTCACCATTCACATATATAACTTCCTCCAGTACAGATTGGAATGCTGCGGCAGTCCAAGTTCGGCCCTTTTGTGTCAGGATAGAGGAGCCGTCTTTAAACCAAGCAATCTTCTGCTCTTCATCTGTTAAACTGGAGTAATGTTCAGCAGTTGAAACTGGAGATTCTTCTTTCAACGGTGGGGGTAGCTGTTTAGTGCTATCGGATTGGAAAGTAACAATTCCTGTAAGGTGGCAGGTGACTTGAGATGGCTCTTGAGAAGCTACTCCTCCCCACTCTGATAAGTACCACTTCCAGTTCTGTACCATGGGCTTCCGTGCAACAGCAGAACGTGATTCAAATCCTTCTTGCCTCAGCCATACTGCAATAGGGAGGTCTGTACGTATTGCAATTGGCTGTTGTTTGGTTGTGCTCTCTACATGTTGGAGAGCATTATATGCAGCTAGAAAAGTCTTTTCTAAGGGAGAGTATTGTCTTTGTGCTGAGGAAAACTGCTTTTCCCGGAATCCAATGGGCTTCTTCTTTTGTCCCTTGATTGCATTTTCCTGCCATAAGCCCCGAGACGTTCCATGCTCTGTGGTAGTTACATCCAGAAAGAATGGCTGATCTGACTGTAGTGGACTCAGAACATTATGCACCGTGATAGCTTGCTTTGCAATTTGAAAAACCTCTTCTTGTTCAGCAGACCACATAAATTCTTGACTGTCTGCTGCAAAGGGTACAGAAACGAAAGTATTTCCTAAATCCACCCTAGCATGTAAGGCTATTTGTCCATTAGTGTTTGAGATTTGTTCCACCAAAGTTATCATATAAGGTACTGCTGCAGCTAGGGGTGGTGTCGCTTTGTTTAGTCCCCAAGAGTCAATTGACAGTCTGTATGAGCCATTTGGCTTTTTCACGGGATACACTTGATCATTAATGCTTTGTGCTTCACGGAATACTCCATCTTGTAGCAGAGCCTGAACAGTGTCCCCAATTTCCTTCAGACCACCTTGTATGTGGTATTGCTTCAGGTTAGCTGGCTGTGCAGGAGAAGGTATGTGTATGGGTGACCATTTTGTACTCCCTCTAACTACCGGCTTTAGTGCAGAAACCGTGAAGGCTCTTACAGAACCCCCAAAAACATAATTACCAGAGGATGTGTCTATGGACTGTCCTCTCAAGATATCCATTCCAATTATGTTGTCGGGGAGCTCAGAAACCAACACTGAAGCATCAAAGTAGGGACCGTCCCCTATTTGGAGTCTGCACTGTATCCGGGCAGCCCATGTCTGCATACCTCCTAGTCCCTCTACAGCAACCCATGTATGTTTGCCCGGTGGGGTGTCATGTAGGATGCCTGCCCGATGAAATAGGGAAACCTCAGCACCAGTACCGAGAAGGGCTACGCACTGTGTTTGTGTGTGTTGATTCCACTGTATGCTAACATTAGCAAAAGGGCGTCGGTCCCGGTGTTTCTTTAAACAAATACTGTAGGGTATCTTTGCTTCCCGGGACCCGCCTCCCCTTCATAGGGGCTGTGACATTGGCCAGGGGGAAGTCCCAGTGTTCCCACCCCCTTGGGTCACCTCCCTTAGCATTTCCTGTGCCTCTGCATAAGGGCTTTTGGCTGTGGGGGTAAAGGGTTGAGTAATCTGTACCAGCTTTCCCTCCCCCATTTCATTGTTTTGTCTACTAACTGGTTCACTTTTGAGCTTAGACTGAATCTTTTTCCACATTTCAAACATAGCATCATTTCCAATGCCATCAATCTTATCTTTTGGGACCCCGGCATTCAACAGATCAAAAAACATTTGATTGCGTGTACGTCTGTATCTATTGGGGGGTCTATCATGCCACATCTTGCTTTTGTACTGGGTAGCAGGGGTGGCCAGTGCCCTAGCTTGGACTACTTTGTCTGGAGCTACTCCCTTTGGTTGCAGTAAACTCATCAGTTCTAACACAGTAATCATTTCAAACACAGTAACCTGCTTAGCTGTGCCAGGTAAAAGAGTGAACAAAGACATTCTCAAATGCAGTGGGGCTGATTGTAGAAAGAAAGACATCATACGCTGTGTGACATGGGTCATATCAGGACCTTCCCAATCAACTTCAACCTGTCTCCCCCCCACATTTTTCTGAAAAGCAGTCATACATGCCAGCACTCTCAATCGTTCAATCCCTGCACACAAATCTGGCCAAGGGTCAAGGGGAATGAGATCAGAGGGATGGTCATACACAGTAGCTATTGCCTCTCTCACCCTATGCAATAAAGAACGGACACGTAATCCAACTTTGTGATTTTGTAACTGCCGTCTGACTCGTGGATCTGCACATATGGAACCCAACCCCAATGCTTCAGTGGTGTTCAGCATAATAGAGTCTCCTCCATTATCCCATATCTGTAGGACCCATTGCAAAAGTCCCTGTCCCTTTTGCTGCCTGTATTTTGCAACCAACTCTGTAATTTCACTAGGGGTATAATTACGGGTCTCTGTGGTGGTGTCATCACCCTCTTTTTCTGACTCCTCATCCTCACTCTCTGCACTGTTTGATGCAGTGTTACCTGACACATTTATTCTATCTTTTTTCTGTTTCTTATGTGATATTACTTTGGAGGTGGTTACCGGGCGTAATTCTCCGCCATTCACCTCAAACTCAATACCATCATCTGTGAATTCCTCTGGGTCTATTCTACACAGTCCATCCCAATTGTTTCCTTCTACAACATTTCTAACCAGTAAAGGGTCAACTGTCTGCCTTCCCCTGTTCAATTGTTTCTGGTTCAATACATTTACAACATATTGGGTGGCATTATCTTTTACAGTTTCAATCTCTTTTCCCTGATCTCTAATACATGTACGTAAGACAGCTAGTTGTTCTTTCAATACAGTGTTTTCATCAGTTAACTTAACCATTTCTTCCTCTGTTGTAAACAAAGCCTGAGCACACATAGATAATACATGAGCACATTGTACTCGTTCACCTTTTGTCATTTTACTTAAATCAATATTTACCACAGCATTTCTGGGGTCCGCTAAACGGACCAAGGTAACATATTTGCATGCTTCACGCATACATGGGGTCCAGTGTCCATATTTTGACACCCATGATGGTAAAGTTACACCCTTAACTTTATCAGTTTTAGCCTTAAACCATGCCATCATTTTGTTGATTTATACAGAACAGGTTTTTTTTTTATATATAAGCACTATGATATATCGTGATCCTGTATCTGATCACACATACACTGATTTCTTTACCTAAATCACAAAACCTCTCTCATATGGATGAGACAGAGAGAAACATACAGGACAAACAAACATACACTGTGATTTCCTACTGCTAAATCACAAAACCTCTCTCATATGGATGAGACAGAGGGAAACATACAAGACAGACAAACATACACTGTGATTTCCTACTCCTAAATCACAAACCTCTCTCATATGGATGAGACAGAGAGAAACATACAGGACAAACAAACATACACTGTGATTTCCTGCTTCTAAATCACAAAACCTCTCTCATATGGATGAGACAGAGGGAAACATACAGGACAGACAAACATACACTGTGATCTCCTACTTCTAAATCACAAACCTTTCTCATATGGATGAGACAGAGGGAAACATACAGGACAGACAAACATACACTGTGATTTCCTACTCCTAAATCACAAACCTCTCTCATATGGATGAGACAGAGGGAAACATACAGGACAGACAAACATACACTGTGATTTCCTACTCCTAAATCACAAAACCTCTCTCATATGAATGAGACAGAGAGAAACATACAGGACAGACAAACATACACTGTGATTTCCTACTCCTAAATCACAAAACCTCTCTCATATGAATGAGACAGAGGGAAACATACAGGACAGACAAACATACACTGTGATTTCCTACTTCTAAATCACAAAACCTCTCTCATATGGATGAGACAGAGGGAAACATACAGGACAGACAAACATACACTGTGATTTCCTGCTTCTAAATCACAAACCTTTCTCATATGGATGAGACAGAGGGAAACATACAGGACAGACAAACATACACTGTGATTTCCTACTTCTAAATCACAAACCTCTCTCATATGGATGAGACAGAGGGAAACAGACAAACATACACTGTGATTTTCCACTAAATCACAAAACCTCTCTCATATGGATGAGACGGAGGGAAACATACAGGACAGACAAACATACACTGTGATTTTCCACTAAATCACAAAATACCTCTCTCATCTAGCAAAGAATCAGAGAGAAACATACAATGCGATACCTCCCTCATACGACAATGAGACAGAGGCACACATAAAACAACTGTATTAGGTCCACTGATCAATATTAATTCTTCCGATCCCGCTTCTGACACCAAATTTTGTTCCCAGTGGGACTATTATATCGGAAGTATAGTGAGAGTCAGGAACACTAATACAGTTTAACAAATCATTTATTTACAATATCATTGACAATAATTAAAATATACTTATCCACGTTCCTTAAGGCAGTTATACAGGATAATCACAGTCCTAGCATAAGGTGTAGTCCCAGGGAGCCTCCTGTCGCTGCGTAGCGCCTAGGTCTCATCAGTCAAAGGAACCCTATTGCCAATCTCAGGTCTCAATGGAGGCTGCTATCAGTCTGACATGACCCTCTATTTAACCCAGAATTCTGAGAGGTGGTCAAGGGATCATATCTCCATCCACATGTCATTGGAGTCCCTGGTCACTTGTACAATATTAGGAAATCTATTGTTGTATTGAATTCTAATGTAGGACAAATAGCCCTTTACCTTTGCATATTTCAGATGTCTAGGCCACTTAATCAAAGGTAAACATCTATTTGTTGACCACGAATAGACCTATTGTCTGGCCTGTTATGTAAGCTGAACAGGAGAACAATTTCTTATTAACAACAAACAGCTTGTTCCTACAAAGATGGACAATGAAAGTCTTACAATACAATAAATGGCTATGTGTACACATTTTATACATAGAAGACAAATAGCTAGCTGTAGGTCAGAAATCAATACTGTTACACCTACCGAACAGTAATTGTCATGACATTGAACCTGGGGATTATGTAATGATTCGAAATTTTCTACGCTCAGGTTGCCTCATCGACAGGTGGGAAGGACCGTACCAAGTCTTGCTAACCAGCACGACAGCATTAAAGGTTGCCGAAAGAGAGACTTGGGTCCACTCGTCCCACTGTAAGAAGGTCGCTGACCCAGAGAGCACCCGTGACAAAGAGCAGAGTGTAGAGAACATCGTATCACTGAGGTGTCTGTTCCGGGAAGGTTGAGAGGCAGTACTGTTGAGATGGCACCTGAGCGCGGAGAACAACAAGACCAGAGGCGGTTGTCGCACCAGTTTTTTTATTTTCTCCATCCCCCACTACCCTCCTTCTTTCCTTCTCTTTCTCCCCGTTCTTGTTTCCCTTCTCTTCCCTTAACAAGATGGACTTACCCCAAGAGACTGCGTTCCGGGTTTTCCTGTTAATCCTGTTGTTGACCAGGACAGTCTGTTTCGGTGAGGGTCCCAGAGAGGCCGAGAAAGGATCTGGAATAGGTTCTGATGGTGAGGATGGATTTGTAGAATCTCAAGAGCAACACACTTTATCGAGCAAAGGCGAGTATCAGAAAGTGCTCTGGTAGTCAAGGAGCTCGGAGGCACTGTGAAGGGTTATTGGCTGAGGAAAATTGCATTTGTAGGAATTGTGAGAACATAGTCGAGGATGGGTGCATCCAGAGATGTCAGTCCAGCCTTAATATCGACATGGACCATCATCCGTTGAGTGATTACCACTCACTAGTGGGTAAGGTCTTAAACCAGACAGAATGCTGGGTGTGCTCACAAGTACCTCAAGGTCAGAGCAAGTCAGGATTAGTACCGTACCCTTTAGCAATAGATGAGGTACTCGAATTACGGGGTGGGAGACCGGTGGACAAGAAATTTAATATTTCTAGGCCCCCTAGCTTGAAGCTCCACCAGTATCATGTAGATAGATCCTTATTATGTTTCAATATTTCCAATTACCGAAAACCGGGAAATTGGGAAGTGACGTGGAATAACCAGACTATGACCTTTTCACACAGAGCTGATAGGATACCCATAGACTCGCAACTTGTACGCCAAATAGCCAACAGTGGAAGGTATTTTCGGTATAGGTACACTCAAGGAAGCAAGACCATGTGGGTTGGAAAAGTATCACCAGGGTACTGTGCTCATATCATCCAGCCCGATACTTGTACTGAGCAGATGGGAGAACTAGGGATTGGGTTTTTCACTTGGAAAGTTTGCAATATGGTAATGTCATATTCTGTCCCCTATGTTCTCCCCGATGATGCCTATTTCATATGTGGGAGGAAGGCGTACAAGTGGCTTGCCCCAAGCTCAGAAGGATTGTGTTATATTGGAAGAGTGTTGCCAGAGGTCATGACCATAACCCATGATAAGATGAAAGAGGTTCACCGCAGTGCTCAGGCTCCTTATACTCATACTCACTATGAACACATCGTCAAGAGACACCTCATAGAGAGAACAGAGCACGTAGCCTCTGATTTGATCCACGAATCCACCGGGATTCAATTCCTTCTTGCATTAGACATCACCCATACTGCCAGAGGAATTATAAATTATAGGTATATCCATGTGCTAGCGAACTTGATAGATAATATCACTGAGATGTATGACGACACCTTCAGGTATACGGGAAGGGAGTTACAAGCTTACAAGACAGAACTGATCCAGCACAGGATGGTCCTCAATTATATCACAGCCGTGACGGGTGGGTACTGTGTCACTTTGGCAACTCAGTATGGTGTGAAGTGCTGCACGTATATTACAAACATCACTAACGACTCCACAGAGATTATCGATCAAAAGATGGATGATATATTGCAGTTGAAGTGGGAGTTCCGGAGGAGACACAACCTTATCCTGACCGCTGTGGGTAATGAGCTGACCGGCTGGGTCTCATGGTTGAACCCACGAAATTGCTTCTCAGGATTAGGAGAGTGGGCTCAAAATGTTATTATGAGTGTAGGAAAGTTTCTCCTTTGTATCCTGGGAGTCGTCATAATTATTGGCTTGATATTTAGGTGTGTTCGAATTCTAACGCGACGCAAGCACGGCACAAAATTGATGAGTCTAAGGAGCGGGGGCGCTGTTACAGCAGCAGATTTAATTTACGACCCATCCATAGAGACAGTGTTATGATAAGGATTGCAAATGAATTCCATGGCCTGTTTCTTTCACCCGTTTTTCCTTTGTCTCCCCCTCTGCCCAGATACACCCATCCGGAAAAGACATCGACCATACCCAAGAATGTATATGAAAATGTTATGTAAATGTATTTTTGTCTTATCTTCATCTCTACAACCTTCAGTTAATGACACACATAGCCGACAGGTGATATCCACATGTACTAGCACTCACATATGTTTCCCCCTCCATGTATCATCAACTAAATGTGCACCCCATTTGTTGGAACAAGAAGCCGAAAAGAGCTCGGTAGTGTTTGTTGGCCCACTTACAGACCCTTAATACGGGATAAGAAGGATTTAATGTATACTTCGCAATACCTCGAAGCTTATCTAGAACATATACGGCACAATGATACATGCCCCTCAGACATGGATTCATACATATATGCTTTTTACTATCCCACTAGGTCATACATTTCCCGCCTACAGCTCTCCTCTGACCATCCAATCGTCTGTAGATATTGTATTGATATTTTTCTGTTTAGTGATTAGATAGTGGCAGTTATTGTTGACTGCCAAAGGGTGGACTGTCAAAGTCGAAAAATATAGAAGAACACACATCACGTACAAAATACATACACATTCCCGCTGCGCGTGCACTTGTCCGTTTGTGAACGCATGGAGAGCTATCAAAACATTACATATTTAAGACAAATAGTGCACATTGTACACATAGTCCCCCTGCACCACATCAGAAAGTATCAACAGTTTAAATGATTCCAGAACAAAGGGATTCACCTTTACAGGATAAGAGGGGACAGACTAAGGTTATAAGGTGGTGTTTGGTATCCAGCTGTAGGGCATTTTAAGGGTAACATTCCGGTGTTGGTTTGCGGAAGATCGCATGTTCCTGCTGATAGTTAGGTGCAGAATATAGATATAAACTGTATTTACTGTATATTATGTATGCAGCGGGAATCCAGAGGAGACCACCCACAAGAGCAGTTGGGAAAGACATCGCCTACCTTTTCAAATCGACCTATGACCTCTCTTGTACTGTAAAAGTGCATTCCTGTGTCCAATGGACAAAGGGATTACAGTATCCATTGTATTGCTTTTGGAAGTATTGTATAAAAAGCCGGTTGCAGCCTGGCCGGGCACAAGACTCTCAACGCTATCAACCTGATAGCGGAGGACCGGACCGGGAAGCGCACGCGAATATTCTCACGTATGTACATTGACTGTAGCCATTACTCTGTTGTATTGTAGTGCATAATTTGTGTTGTTAACCCCCTTTCAGAAATATTACTCTGTAGTGTCGGAACCCAGTGATTAACTACAAATCGGTGTTGTGTCCTCTTTTCCCTGCTAAGGTTTAAAGTGTATTGCATTGCCTAACTGTATAAGGTTTAAAAGCGTATTAATTGGGTGTGTACACGCTGCGAGTGCTTTGTACCGTCAGCGCGGCATTTGTACGCAGAGTCCGTGCATAGTACGGGACTCATTTACGCAAATAGCGTAAAAGGTACGTAGAGTGCATATTAAGTCTAGCGGCCGCAGCGGTTCCATGGTAAAAGTGTGTTTAAAGGTATAGCTTATGTTTAAAGATAAAATCGACATTATCAAAAGGCAGAGGGAGACAGGGAGAGGGTGATGGGGAAAGGCAGTGGGTGACATGGAGAGGGTGAAAGAAGAGAGATATTATGGGGAGAGATAGTGGGAGATGAAGAGGCAGTGGGTGACAGGGAAAGGCAGAGGGTGAGAGGTGATGGGGAGAGGTAGTGGGTGACAGGGAGAGGGTGACAGGAGAGAGAGGTGATAGGGAGAGATAGTGGGAGACAGAGAAGCAGAACATGATAGGGAAAGGCAGAGGGTGACAGGGAGAGGGTGACGGGGAGAGGGTGATAGGAAAGAGAGTGGACGGGGAGAAATAGTGGGAGATGGAGATGCAGTGGGTTCTAGGGAAAGCCAGAGGGTGACAGGAAGAGGGTTACAGGAAGAGGCAGTGGGTGATATATAGGTGGGCATTGGGTTGGATGGGAAGGGGCAGTGAGATGGAGGTGGGAGGGGGATACACAAGGCTGGAATAGGGGGTACAGTGAAATAAATGAGGGGGGTCACTGTGACTGGTCTGGATGGGGTATTCTTGCTGAGGGGCAGTTAGACAGGGGCAGTTGGCAGGTTGGGGAGGGAAGGAGGGAGACACTGGGCTGGCAGGGTGGTAGACACTGGGATAAGTGAGTCAGTGAGATGGTGAGGGACATTGGGCTGGATGGGGAGACACTTTATGAAGGGGGTGCACTAAGCAGGATGAGAAGGGGGCAATTAGATAGGGGTTGGAGGAGGAAACACCTAGCTGAATGAAGGGGATCACAGTGACTGGACAGGTTGTGGGGTTCCACGTGGGAAGGCAGTGAGATGGGTGCAATGGGCTGGTTTTGGAGGAAGGCAGGGAGACACCTGGCTGACTGGATGGTAGACACTGGGATAGGAGGCCAGTAATGGTGTGGACACTGAGCTAGAAAAGGGGCAGACACTGCGATTGAAGCACTGACCTGCTGCTATTTTCTCCCTGGCCCCACACCAGCACTCTCACAGCAGCCCTTCCCGCATCCCCTGTTGTCCTCGAACCCCGCTCCAGCACCTCTGCACTGTCAGTGCTGTGCGGAGATCTGTTTCCCATCGGCAGATCCGGCTCTCCCGTCTGACGGCTCCATTTTCTGATTTTGCAGGGACCTGGCAGCGGCAGCTCCAACCTCTCTCTCTATCCTCTGTCTCCACAGTCTGCCCCATCTGTCATGCACAGGCTGCAGCCACTGCCAGGGGAGCCCAGTGGAGCACTGACAGCCTGCAACCTCATGGCCTGCATTTTGCTGCTGCACTATGGGGATTATTCACAGATGAATGCAGATCGGTGCATACGCAGTCAGATCTGCTTTCATCTCTGCACTTGCTGGGGGCCGCCCAGTATGTGTAAGGCCGCCTCCCGATGCGTTCACAATCTAACTGCAAACACATCAGATCTAAGGTTAACCCTATCAGGCTGCCATTTTTCTTATCGTAGCACTGAAAACTGTCCTGGCCCTCCCCCGCTCGCCCTGCCTGCCCAAAGTCACGTCGCCACTCCGAAAATGCCCGCCACTGTCAATCACATTGTGGTCGCATCCATTGGGGTTGGGACCGCACAGTCACAATGTGCCCGCTGCACATGCACAGTTTGCCAATAATGGCAAACTGCAGTGTGAGGCACATTAGTGGCAGGGTCTGACTGACCCTCTATATGCAGTGAGAGTGCACTATAAATAATAATAATAATAATAATAATAATAATAATAAAAATCTTCTAAAGACGGGGGCACATGTCTTGGTGCCCCCCACCTGAATCCACCCCTGGTACCCCTTATACACATTATGCCATGTTAAAGCCCCTTACACGCATTACATCATAGTAGAGCAGAGCCACTTATACACATTACGCCAGGTAGAGCTCCTTATACACATTGTGCCAGGTAGAGCCCCTTACACACGTTTAACTGGGTAGAGCCCCTTACACACGTTGTGCCCGGTAGAGCCCCTTACACACATTGCGCCAGGTAAAGCCCCTTGCACTTGTTGTGCTGGGTAATACCCCTAACACATGTTGCGCCAGGTAGAGTCCATTGTACACATTGCACCAGGTAGAGCACCTTACACATGTTGCGCCAGGGAGTACCCCTTACACACATTGCGCCTGGTAGAGCCCCTTACATACAATGTGCCAGGTAGATCCTCTTATACACATTGCACCAGGTAGAGCCCCTTATGCACATTGCGCCAGGTAGAGCCCCTTATGCACATAGCACCAGGTAGAGCCTCTTATACACATTGCACCAGCTAGAGCCCCTTATACACATTGTGCAAGGGGGAGTCCCTTGAGAGAGTGTGAGTGCGTGAGTGTGAGTGCGTGCCATCCGCTGCCTGTGTCACAGTCACTCACCAGCTCTCTGGTAGCATTAGGTCCGGCGGCTCCGGACAAAGCAGTAGGTCCCTCGGCAAGCAGCCTCCTCTCCTTTGCTGTCCCAGGAGTACCGCAGCTGCATTGGGCTTAGGGGTTAATTCAGACCTGATCGCAGGGCTACGTTTTTTGCTGCCCTGCGATCAGATAGTCGCCACCTACAGGGGTGGGGAAAATGCTGTGCAAGTGGGCGTTCGCTTCATGAGCAGAGCTGCTCAAACATCAGTTTGTGCAGTCTCTGCCCAGCCCAGGACTCATTCATCTGCTGCGATGTGATACTGCTGATTGGGGCTGGAGCTGACGTCAGACACCCTCCCGTAAAACGCCAGATCCTGCCTGCGTTTTTTACAGACACTCCTGTAAAATGGTCAGTTGCCACCCACAAACGGCCTCTTCCTGTCAATCACCTTGCGGTCGCCTGTGCGATCACTTTTTCCGCACCATCCCATCACTAGGCACCGATGCCTGGTGCAGTCGTCCGACGCGCCAGCGCATTGCGGGGCATACGCATTTCAGATCTGATCGCCCGCTGAGCGAAAACGCACAGCAGCGATCAGGTCTGAATTACCCCCTTACTGTAATCCTCTCACCAGAGGTAGAGCTGGGCAGAGGTCAGTAGCAGGAAGCAGCCAGTGGGAGGCGGTCGGTGCTTTGCATCAGGCCGCAGCACCCCGGACGGCTGCCCTGCTAGCCTGCACCTAAAATCGCCACTGGCCTGTGTGTGTCACTGTACCCACTGTGTCACTGCACTTAATGATGCCAATCACAAACTATGTGGACAAACAGAAGCACAGTCCTGTCCAAGACCACATAACTGAACCTAAATTAGCACAGGTAAGCAGAAGTTACACACTTTAATCATTTTTACTGACTTTTTCGACAAGAAATTTTGGTGCTGTGAAACAAAAAAATGCTGATACTCTAGGGTGCCATGATTCCAGACTGTGACTATCACGACTTTTGCCAGATGTGGTAAGAGTTGAGGTAGCTTTGTAAAATTCACAAATACACTTGTCACAGCTCAGCTTAGAATAAATGGAGATGTTTTATTTTTCTTCACATTTGCAGATCTCTGCAAGTTATTCTTCATGGATATTTCCAACTGCAGAAAGACGCTTTTTGTGGATAAGGAAAATCTCCACATTCAGTTTAGTGGTCTTTCTCATCCTCGCTTATTCCTTAAAGCTAGCCATACATCAGACCAACTTTTCTCCAACACTCCAAACTTCCAACCATCCAACTTGTCTGTTCAACTAAAACAGTGCCCCACACATCTAACCAACTTTTTACCAGTGCTCCACACATCTAACCAACTTTTCATCAGACCAACCAACCTACCAACTTCTGTCCAACGTGTGATGTCACCGAAGTAGGCGGACAGTGCCTTCCTACAGTTCTTCAGTTTTGTTTTGTTTTTTTCATTTCAAAACATGCAGAATTGTCTTTTTTTCAGTGAAACTGGGCTTTTCTTTCACCACCATACATTTATTAGATTTACTTGTTTTTATACTGAACTATGGATATACCAGCATGGTTGGGCTGCCAAGGCAAATTATATATATATATATATATATATATATATAATATATATACCAGATGTAGATATTCGGCACTCCCAATGTAGTAAAATGTACAGCTTGCCTGGTGCCCTCCTGAGCTTCAAAAAGCAAACATATCACAAACGATAGGCGGCACTCTAGGACTTTTCAAAAATCAAGAACATACGTGACCCTGTTCTGACAGCTTAACGTTTCGGTTTCGGTCATTTTCAATTCGCCACACTTTGCTGGCGGAATCTAATAAAATTTTTTAAAAACATGTTTTTTTTGGTGTTTTTTTGGGTGGGTAATAGCATATCTATTTATATTAGAAGGGATTAGGTACTTGGTTTGTCTTTTTTGGAGGCACAAGTATTATTTATATATTTTTTAAAAGATTATTATTATTATTATTATTATTATTATTTTTTTTTTTAAATGGAATGGGAAAAACCTGAAAAAAAATTGCGTGGGGTCCCCCCTCCAAAGCATAACCAGCCTCGGGCTCTTCGAGCCGGTCCTGGTTCTAAAAATCCGGGGGAAAAACGGACAGGGGATCCCCCGTATTTTTAAAACCAGCACCGGGCTCTGCGCCTGGTGCTGGTGCAAAAAATACGGGGGACAAAAAGAGTAGGGGTCCCCCGTATTTTTTACACCAGCATCGGGCTCCACTAGCTGGACAGATAATGCCACAGCCGGGGGTCACTTTTATACAGTGCCCTGCGGCCGTGGCATTAAATATCCAACTAGTCACCCCTGGCCGGGGTACCCTGGGGGAGTGGGTACCCCTTCAATCAAGGGGTCCCCCTCCCCAGACACCCAAGGGCCAGGGGTGAAGCCCGAGGCTGTCCCCCCCATCCAAAGGCTGCGGATGGGGGGCTGATAGCCTTGAGAAAATTAAAAGAATATTGTTTTTTTCAGTAGTACTACAAGTCCCAGCAAGCCTCCCCCGCAAGCTGGTACTTGGAGAACCACAAGTACCAGCATGCGGGAGAAAAACGGGCCCGCTGGTACCTGTAGTTCTAATGGAAAAAAAATACCCAAATAAAAACAGGAGACACACACCGTGACAGTAAAACTTTATTTAACACATGTCACACACACATACTTACCTATGTTGACACGAAGCAGTCGGTCCTCTTCTCCAAGTAGAATCCACGGGTACCTGAAAATAAAAGATAATTATACTCACCTGATCCAGGGTCCAGATTATATTCCACGTACTTGGCAAAACAACAAACCGAACACCCGGACCAAACGGACTGAAAGGGGTCCCATGTTTACACATGGGAACCCTTTCCACGAATGCAGAGACACCCCGGTCACAGCTGTCACAGAAGTGTCTCATCAGCCAATCAGGAAGCGCCACTCCGTGGCACTCACCTGATTGTCTCCGTGCGCGTCTGAAGTGACAGAAGGCTTGCGGAGGGTGGCCGCGGGGGGGGGGGGGGGGTGAATTAGCGGTGCGGGAGCCGGTGCGGGCGGAGGGAGGCGGGGGGGGGGGGGATGGGGGGGTGAATTACCGGTGCGGGAGCCGGTGCGGGCTGGAGCTGGCCCTGGTGGTGGTGGTGAGGGGGAAGGGGTGCCGCGATCTTGGGGGGCAGTGACTGCAGGAGGGGAGCAGAGGTCCCGCGATCGCTGGTGATATGGGGGGGGTGCCGCGATCGTGGATGATATGCGGGGGGTGCCGAGATCGCGGGTGATATGCGGGGGTGCCGTGATCGTGGGTGATATGCGGGGGTGCCGCGATCGTGGGTGATATGCGGGGGGTGCCGCGATCGCGAGTGGGGTGCGGGTGGTGCCGCGATTGCGGGTAAGTTGCGGGGGGTGCCGCGATTGCGGGTAAGCTGCGGAGGGGTGCCGCGATTGTGGGTAAACTGCGGGGGGTGCCATGATTGCGGGTAAGTTGCGGGGGGTGCCGCGATTGCGGGTAAGCTGCGGGGGGTGCCGTGATCACGGGTGGGGTGCGGGGGGTGCCGCGATCGCGGGTGGGGTGCGGGGGGTGCCGCGATCGTGGGTGATATGCGGGGGTGCCGCGATCGTGGGTGATATGCGGGGGGTTCCACGATCGCTGGTGGGGTGCGGGGGGGTGCCGCGATTGCGGGTAAGTTGCGGAGGGTGCCGCGATTGTGGGTAAACTGCGGGGGGTGCCATGATTGCGGGTAAGTTGCGGGGGGTGCCGCGATTGCGGGTAAGCTGCGGGGGGTGCCGCGATCGCGGGTGGGTTGCGGGGGGTGCCGCGATCGTGGGTGGGGTGCGGGGGGTGCCGCGATTGCGGGTAAGTTGCGGGGGGTGCCGCGATTGCGGGTAAGCTGCGGAGGGGTGCCGCGATTGTGGGTAAACTGCGGGCGGTGCCGCGATTGTGGGTAAGCTGTGGGGGTGCCGTGATCACGGGTGGGGTGCGGGGGGTGCCGCGATCGCGGGTGGGGTGCGGGGGTGCCGCAACCGCAGGTGGGGTGCCAGTGATCGGGGGTGGCGTGCGTGGGTGCAGCAATCATGGGTGGGGTGCGGGGGGTGCCGCGATCGTGGGGTATCGCGGGAGGGGTGCCACTGCTGGGTGTCCTGTGACAGCGGCAGCCCGGCAGCAGTGATGTGCTACCGTAGCTGCCCCTGCACCTCCTCCCGCTCCGCCGCCGCCGCCGCTCCACAGGGTCCGCTGTGACCGGGGCAGCCTGGCAGCAGTGATGAACTGCCGCAGGCTGCCCCTGGTCCTCCTCCCACTCCGCCGCCGCCGCCGCTCCACGGGGACCCGCTGTGACAGGGGCAGCCCGGCAGCAGTGATGAACTGCCGCAGCTGCCCCTGCACCTCCTCCCGCTCCGCCGCCGCTCCACGGGGACCCGCTGTGACAGGGGCAGCCCGGCAGCAGTGATGAACTGCCGCAGCTGCCCCTGCACCTCCTCCCGCTCTGCCGCCGCTCCACGGGTCCCACTGTGACAGGGGCAGCCCGGCAGCAGTGATGACCTGCCGCAGCTGCCCCTGAACCTCCCGGCTCGTGCTGCCCAGTAGGCAGTGATCGGGAAGAAGTAGGCGGACACTGCTGGTCAGTGTCCGCCTGCTTATCGTTCAGTTGGGGGGAAAGTTTCCCCTACACCTGAACGATTAGTTGGGAAAATCAAACAGGTTTGATTTTCCCAACTAGTTGGACAGACCGTTTCTGGCCGTTTTTCAGCGTGTGGGAGCAAACGGCTGATAATCGTTTGCTCCCACACACTGCCAGATTATCGTTCCAACCAGCCAACTAGTTGGCTGGTTGGAACGATATCTTCCTGATGTATGGCCAGCATAGAAACCATCTGCTGCTAGACCATTCCATAAATGATTATGGACCACTTTGCTTCTGTGCATGTTTGCAACATAAATTCAATACAGCTCGTTGCATTTGTTTATCTATAATTACACCTTACTACAATATTGGTTAATTAACCCTTGCACTGTGAAGGAATGGCAATAAAGTGTAGAAAACTCAGCTAAGAGGTTAAGCTGATCCAGCTTTTTTTGTGCGTTATCAACAGTGTATCAGGAAAAGGCCCTTTATCCAAGGGACTCACCCACACCTACTCCCAGGTGTTACAAAAACAGGACAATAAAACACTAAATACACACCTTCCCTCCCTGACCTGTGTCCCTTCGCACCTATCCGTCCCCGGCACCAAGGTAATTGCCTGTTTAGGCTCATAAAACTCTGAGTAAACTCTTACTTTTATGTGTTTATATAGACTGGTGTTATGGGTTGTTGATGGAACGAAACCGAGAAGAAAGAGGTGATAAGAAGATAAGGCCCCCCCCACTATATAGCAAACTTATCTATTGCCCTGAACCATGCTTGCAGCCACAGTCATAAAGGGATCCCCTCCCCTTTAATGCTTATCAAGTGTGTCATTCACAGCAGTGTGGAAAGGAGATAGGGTTCTAGCAGGGATGGGCCTTTGTAGTTTCCATAGTAATATTTAGTGTAGGTGTCTGGGCGCCAGTGTGTCTGTTATTGTTACTCTAGTGACGGGAGATGGCACCTTTGTCACAAAAAGGTGAGTGATACAATCAAATGTTATCTATCCATATTTGGGATTCAGCTATTAACTCATTTATAGTTTATTTATGTACTTATATGTTTGTTTTAATGAGCAGCACGGCTATGCACATCATATCAGCAAGATACCAAGTCATTTGGTTCAACAGAAGACCAGGAAACTACCAAGTGTTTCTTAAAGGCACCTCTTGTATATACTGTACATGCTACTAGTGCACATAAAGCAGCGAAATGCTTTAGTAAGTGATACATTTGATTTCCTTGTTAATTTTAGACACTATCCCTAGTGAAATGATATATCTTTTCATAAACGTTAGAACATACATATGGTGTAATGGTTAGCATTACTGCCTCACAGCACTGAGGTCATGGGCAGAGCCGTAACTAGGTGTGTGCCGGCGGTGCCTGGCACACAGCGCTAGTGCACTGAGGGCGCAGGACCTCCGGCACACACCTGCAGGAGGTCCACGCTGCTTGGTGTGTCCGAGGAACTTTCAGCAAGTGCAGCGCCCGTCAGCGGATGCCGGGTGAGTTTGTGCTGTTTTTCGCTCCTGTACAGCACCTCCCCTGCCAGGCCTCCTATCCACGATTGCTGTAATCGTTTTTCCCCCTCAAAGGGGGCGTGGCCACGGGTCTGTGATTAGGCCACGCCCCAACTTTGCCTGTGGTTTTTAGTGACTGACTGTCTTCGCGTCACTGGCCTCTGCTCTTCTGTCGGAGATAACGGTGGGAACAGGGAAGGGTGGGGAGAGTGAGTGACTGCTTGTGTGGATTTGAGGTACAGACTGTGTGTGTATGAGACAGGTTTAGTGTGGGGGGGGGAGGAGACAGGCTGTGTGTCTGTGTGTGTAGGGGACAGGCTGTGTGTCTGTGTGTTGGGGGGGCAAGCTGTGTGTGTGTGGGGGGGAGGGAGGACAAGCTGTGTGTGTAGGGGACAGGCTGTGTGTGTGGGGGGGAGGGGGGACAAGCTGTGTGTGTAGGGGACAGGCTGCGTGTGTGTGTGTGTGAGGGGTCACAAGGTCGTTGGCTAGAAAGTTTGCAGATGGTAATCTGGAGTAGTATATGTGATTTGCTCACTCTGAAAGTTAAGGGCCCTACACATATGGCGATGTGCCGCCGAGGTACCCAACGGCTGTTACGGAAAGGGAAAAGGGGACGCTGTCTGCCGTAATGTGTAAAAAAGGGGATGCTGTCTGCCGTAATGTGTAAAAAAAGGGGACGCTGTCTGCCGTAATGTGTAAAAAAGGGGACGCTGTCTGCCGTAATGTGTAAAAAGGGGACGCTGTCTGCCGTAATGTGTAAAAAAGGGGACGCTGTCTGCCATAATGTGTAAAAAAGGGGACACTGTCTGCCGTAATGAGTAAAAAAGGGGACGCTGTTTGCCGTAATGTGTAATAAGGGGACTGTCTGCCGTAATGTGTAAAAAAAGGGGATGCTGTCTGCCGTAATGTGTAAAAAAGGGGGACACTGTCTGCTGTAATGTGTAAAAAAGGGCGCGCACTGCCCCTATTTTACATGAGGGGGTGGGGGCGCCGATGCCGATTCTTGCACACAGCGCTAAAATGTCTAGTTACGGCACTGGTCATGGGTTCGATTTCCACCACGGCCCTAACTGTGTGGAGTTTGTACATTCTCCCCGTGCTTGCGTGGGTTTCTGCCACAATCCAAAAATATACATTAGGTTAATTGGCTCTTTACAAAAATTAACCCTAATATGTATGTGTGTACATGGGCAGACTAAATAGGCCAAGTGATACTTACAGTATCTGCTGTCAATTTATGGTGCCCATTTGTCATGATGCGATCTGGGAGGGATCTTACCGCCCAGGATCACATTGCAGTATACGATCCTATCCATACCTCCCACCTTTTCAGTGGCCTCGGCTGGTGGGGGCGTGGCTTCCGATTGTTGGCCATGCCCCTTTCCAGCAAGAACACATCCCATTTTGGGCTGCGCACTGAATATAGGGTGTAGCAGCATCAAAATGAGGACTGCTATGGGGGAGGGGTGATGGTGCTGGGAAAGGGGTATAAAGTCAGAGGTGGAACCAGTGGTGGTGCTAGGGGGAAACAGCCAAAATCTTGCCTAGCGCATCATATTGGTTATGGCCGGCTCTGCCCGTCCCTGTGATTTGCTGTGATGGCTACTGGGGGTGCTGCACATGCATGCTTCACATGCACAGTGGCCACGTCTGGGGTGAACCCCCCTCCGGCTGCAAGTGCAATGTGTAGGCTAAAATGGAATCTGAAGATGGCAGTAGCTGCAGCGGACCAATATCCGGAATCCACCGCATTCTGAATATTGGTCAGTCTGGCAGCATTGCATCAAGCATAGAAACCTATGGGAGATGCAACTGCCGGCGGCGATGGAGGGATCACAGCAGGTATCGGAGATATCTGCTGCAGTACCTCCTTCTTACATGGGATATAGCCACAAATATACTGTGATAAATGGGCCCCTATGTAACATAACTCGTTGCTTGCTTTGTATAATATATGGCACTGTCATTTTAGGTTATATAAATAAAAATAAAAACTTTTTGTTCAGTGAAAGATAAATAAAAACAAACATGGTTAAATAACTGTTTTTGTATTAAAAATGTATCAGTGTTTTACTTTTTTCTTAATCTACCTTCATGCCCTCTGCTGATTCAAGAAGACTAATCAGTTGGCGCATACTTTTTTACTACTTGAGCTAGGACTTTGACGCTTTGAAGCTATGGGACTGATTCAATGAAATGCTAAGTGCAATCTAAAATGGCTACTTCTTCCATGCACCCTATTTGTAGAAAAAGAATTGATGTACCATCGCGCTGTATTCAGCAGCACAACCCACTGAATCACCCCCTATGAGTCTTCATGTTAATGCTGGGAGGGCAAGCAGAGGACCCACTGTGATCATCTAAGGAATTGTGCCCTTTGCCTGATTTCATCAGGATTCCTAACAGGGGTGACAGAGATGGGGCCACTATAATTCGTATCAGGAAGGAAATGAGAATGGTGTAATGGTTAGCATTACTGCCTCAAAGCACTGAGGTCATGGGTTCAATTCCTACCTTGGCCCTAACTGTGTGAAGTTTGTATATTCTCCCTGTGCTTGTGTGGGTTTCCTTCAACAATCCAAAAATATACTGGTAGGTTAATTGGCTCAAAACAAAAAATAAGCCAAGCGTGAATGTGTCTGTGTGTACATGTGGTAGGGAATATACACTGTAAGCTCCACTGGGACACGGACTGATGTGAATGGGTAAATATTCTCTGTAAAGCGCTGCGGAATATGTGTGCTCTATATAAATAACTGGTAATAAATAAATTGGGTTTTATTTTAAAAATAATAGTTAAAACATGCAATATGCCTTTAATATTACAAAGTATTACTATCACATTTGGACCTCAACTACATAAACTAACTTTGCTTGATTACACTCATTTATATATTATACAATTCATGCCATACAGTATGCAAGTCTGAAAAGGCTATACAGAATACTCTATTGGAAAGTATACATTCATCACCTCTTGAAATGCAATAAAATATTTTGTCCAACAAAACTGAATGTTGTATTTGCATGTCTGCTCAGAAGTAGGCAGTGCTACATATCTCCCTGACCCTGCGTGGAACACGACAATCTGTACATCTTCGGCTAATGAAGAAAGATATCAGATCCTGACATAGACAAAATTATGACACGCTAATTAATGCATGTAAAAATAGGTAAGTGACATTACATATATTTGTCTGCTTGTAAAACACGTCAATAAATACATTATGTATATTATATTATATGAAGCTCCTAATAAAATTAGATGTCTGTAAGACCAGGACTGTCAGGTTTACAAAACCCTGCTTAAGCATCCTGCAAGCTGAGAACCATCGGAATGAAAATTATCATCCTTTCTCATAAAAAGGTAAAAACTATTTAAATAAAGTACACAAGTAAATTTTATTGGAGCTGTATCTTTACAAGCTAGAGTGATAGGATGGTCCGTCTCTGTACTATTATTTGCTACATCTACCTCATGAGTGCAGTCAATAAACGAACTTTCTCCTCTTACTGTTTTAAATAGGCTGCTTAATCTCAGTTTACATCAACTTTGATTTACTACACAGTGATTAAGAGTGGAGATGCCTTCAAGGGGGAACAAGCGAAACATTTTCACAGCATCATATTTAAAGCAATAATGGTTAAGATTTATAGGTACCCCTTTCACCTCTTCACTTGACTGCCAAAAATATTTATTAAGCACACAAGTGAGCTGCCAGATCACTTTTACCATCAAAACAGAGCTGGCAATGTCATTAGCTTTCTCTTTACAACATCTGAAACAGAATTAGTTAACAACAAAATGACTAGATCACAAAAATGCACAACAGGCTTATTTACCTAGATTTTCAGGGAGATTGTAGTCAGTTCCGATATTACAGAGCTTCCATTCATTAACAATAACAGTTCTGGCAGGGTCTACCTGGGGAGAATCAAGCAAGCATAAAAATGAAGAAGGGGACTATAAAATGAATAAAGTACAATCGCACCATTTATACAATGTGCAGCATACGCTTCCAAATATAAAGATATGTAGAAAAACTGCTGCTTCTTTTAAAAAATACACCAAGCAAAGGACAATGTAAATGATTATGTAGCCCACCCATGCCATAGGTAATATGTTATTTTGTGCAGGTTTGTCCCATAAGTGAATGCTAAAGCTGTGACACTAAACTGGGTTACAGTTCTAAAATTATGTTCTGAGTGACTGAAGGACGGCTGTACCAGTCTGTCTGGTGGCTACAGGATGTGTTAGCCGCACTGCTGGGCTGGGAATGCTAGCTAAAAGGAGGAGGATCCAGCTTAACTGTTCCACTATGTTTATGGACAACCTTGGGTATAAAGTTTCTGCCTGTTACTGTACAAGTCAAGGTGCAAAGGGCCTCATTCAAGGTTGATTGCAAAAGCAAAATCTTCCTCTAATGGGCAAAACCATGTGCACTGCTGGTGGGGCAGATGTAACATGTGCAGAGAGAGTTAGATTTGGGTGGGTTATATTGTTTCTCAGCAGGGTAAATACTGGCTGCTTTATTTTTATTTGCACACATTCCACCCAAATCTAACTCTCTCTGCACGTTATATCTGCCCCACCTGCAGTGAACATGGTTTTGCCCATTAGAGGAATATTTTTCTTTTGCGATCAACCTTGAATTAGTCTGCCCATATTTTTAAAGCGCCAATCATTTACAAGGCAAAACCAGGTCAGTTTTGCCTTGTAAATAATTTCTGCATTAAAAATACAGACAGCCTCGCAGAAATTCCTGAACAGCCTGTTCTTCACAGGCAGAGGCTTATCTAGGGTCTTTGCCATCCAGGGGAATATGAAGAGCAGCGCCCCCCTACCCCTACCCCCACACACAAATACAAAGTAGAAGATGTGTGTCGAAAAAGTGGGTGCGTCCACATACGTGAAGGGGCATGGCCACTGAAAATGGGGCGTGTCAACATGACATGCCACCTGTCTATAGTCACTCTGGGAACATTCTCTTCAATTGCATATGCACCTTACCTATATGATGAGTTCTCACAATCTGGACCTCTGAAGAAATGAATCCTCACTGGTAAGATGGCGTCTTCACTCGATATTCACTATCCATGTAGGTCACATCATCCGGAAGATTCCTGTTTGTGTAGGAATATTAACAACATCATCATCATACAATAGCGTTTCAACCAGACTTGAGCCCCCTGTGTGACTTCCTGCCCCCTGCGTCTCTCAGCCACACCATCCCCCCATGCATCATTCAGCCTCACAATCTCCCCGCTGCGTCTTTCAGCCATACCATCATTTTCCCCCTGCATCTCTCATCACACCATCACCTCTCCCTGCATTATCTCTCAGCACACCATCACCTGCCCCTGCATCATCTCTCAGTCACACCATCACCACCCCCTGTATCATCTCTCAGCACACCATCACCTCCCCCTGTATCATTTCTCAGCACATCATTACCTCCCACTGCGTTATCTCTCAGCACACCATCACCTCCTCCTACATCATCTCAGCACACCATCACCTCCCTGTGCGTCATCTCCCAGCCACATCATTATCTCCCCCTGCTTCATCTCTCAGTACACAATCACCACCCCCTGTGTCATCTCTCAGCCACACCATCTTACCCCATCCTGTATAATCTCTCAGCACAACATCACATCCCCCTTTATCATCTTTCAGCACACCATCACCTCCCCTTGTATCATCTCTCAGCACACCATCACTTCCCCCTGCATCATCTCTCAGCACACCATCACCTCCCTCTGCATCATCTCTCAGCCACACCATCAACTCCCCCTGCATCATCTCTCAACACACCATCACCACCACCTGCGTCATCTCTCAGCCACACCATCTCACCTCATCCTGTATCATCTCAGCACAACATCACATTCCCCTGTATCATCTCTCAGCACACCATCACCTCCCCTTGTTTCATCTCTCAGCACACCATCACCTCCCCCTGCATTATCTCTCAGCCACGCCATCACTTCTCCCTGCGTCATATCTCAGCACACCATCACCTCCCTCTGCATCATCTCTCAACCACACCATCAACTCCCCCTGCGTCATCCCTCAGCACACCATCACCTGCCCCTGCATCGTCTCTCTGCCACAACATCATCTCCCCCTGTGTTGTCTCTCAGCACACCATCATCTACCCCTGTGTTGTCTCACAGCACACCATCACCTGCCCATGCATCATCTCTCTGCCACACCATCATCTCCCCCTGTGTTGTCTCTCAGCACATCATCAACTCCCCCTGCATCGTCTCACAGCCACACTATTATCTCCCCCTGCGTTGTCTCTCAACACACCATTATCTCCCCCTGCATCGTCTCTCAGTCACACCATCATCTCTCCCTACGTCGTTTCTCAGCCACACCATTATCTCCCCCTGCGTCGTCGCTCAGCACACCATCACCTCACCCTGCATCGTCTCTCAGCCACAATATTATCTCCCCCTGCATCGTCTCTCAACACACCATTACATTCCCCCCTGCATAGTCTCCACCTTCATCCTATGTCTCTGTGTCCTTTCCCCCTTCATTCTTTGCCTCTCTGCCCTCTTTATTCTTTGCCTCTCTGTATCCCCCCACCTTATTCTATGTCTCTCTCTGTGTGTCTCCCCCCCTCCCTTTCCCCTCACCTTCAGCTAGGAGCTGGCAGGGACAGTGAGGCCTGGCAGCTGGCTGAAGCTCAGGGCACGTGCCCAGTTCACCCAACCCTAGTTACGTCTCTGCTCACAGGCTATTATAAATTGCCCAAGATGTCTTGCTAAGTTGAACCTTTCTATCTCCTGTAGAAAAAAACATTGTTATAGCTAGTCTAAAGAAAACAACTTAGTCCTCATTTATCAAATTAACCTAAAGCATTTATAAATGTAACTAAAGTAACTAATGATGAATAGCAAAGGCAGTGGCATCACAAGTGCATCACCAGTGAGTACAGCTGTGCCTGCTAAATTCAATAAACCAACACCATTGTTTAAGTAACTGGGCTGTTTGTAGTTTGAGTCACCCACTGGTGTCTGCCAACATAACTCTGTGTCATCTCTCAGCCACATCATCATCTCCCCCTGCGTCATCTCTCAGCACACCATCACCACCCCTGTGTCATCTTTCAGCCACACCATCTCACCTCATCCTGTGTCATCTCTCAGCACAACATCACATCCCCCTTTATCATCTCTCAGCACACCATCACCTCTCCTTGTATCATCTCTCAGCACACCATCACTTCCCCCTGCATCATCTCTCAGCACACCATCACCTCCCTCTGCATCATCTCTCAGCCACACCATCAACTCCCCCTGCATCATCTCTCAACACACCATCACCACCACCTGCGTCATCTCTCAGCCACACCATCTCACCTCATCCTGTATCATCTCTCAGCACAACATCACATTCCCCTGTATCATCTCTCAGCACACCATCACCTCCCCTTGTTTCATCTCTCAGCACACCATCACCTCCCCCTGCATTATCTCTCAGCCACGCCATCACTTCTCCCTGCGTCATATCTCAGCACACCATCACCTCCCTCTGCATCATCTCTCAACCACACCATCAACTCCCCCTGCGTCATCCCTCAGCACACCATCACCTGCCCCTGCATCGTCTCTCTGCCACAACATCATCTCCCCCTGTGTTGTCTCTCAGCACACCATCATCTACCCCTGTGTTGTCTCACAGCACACCATCACCTGCCCATGCATCATCTCTCTGCCACACCATCATCTCTCCCTGTGTTGTCTCTCAGCACACCATCAACTCACCCTGCATCGTCTCACAGCCACACTATTATCTCCCCCTGCGTTGTCTCTCAACACACCATTATCTCCCCCTGCATCGTCTCAGTCACACCATCATCTCTCCCTACGTCGTTTCTCAGCCACACCATTATCTCCCCCTGCGTCGTCTCTCAGCACACCATCACCTCACCCTGCATCGTCTCTCAGCCACAATGTTATCTCCTCCTGCATCGTCTCTCAACACACCATTACATTCCCCCCTGCATAGTCTCCACCTTCATCCTATGTCTCTGTGTCCTTTCCCCCTTCATTCTTTGCCTCTCTGCCCTCTTTATTCTTTGCCTCTCTGTATTCCCCCACCTTATTCTATGTCTCTCTCTGTGTGTCTCCCCCCCTCCCTTTCCCCTCACCTTCAGCTAGGAGCTGGCAGGGACAGTGAGGCCTGGCAGCTGGGTGAAGCTCAGGGCACGTGCCCAGTTCACCCAACCCTAGTTACGTCTCTGCTCACAGGCTATTATAAATTGCCCAAGATGTCTTGCTAAGTTGAACCTTTCTATCTCCTGTAGAAAAAAACATTGTTATAGCTAGTCTAAAGAAAACAACTTAGTCCTCATTTATCAAATTAACCTAAAGCATTTATAAATGTAACTAAAGTAACTAATGATGAATAGCAAAGGCAGTGGCATCACAAGTGCATCACCAGTGAGTACAGCTGTGCCTGCTAAATTCAATAAACCAACACCATTGCTTAAGTAACTGGGCTGTTTGTAGTTTGAGTCACCCACTGGTGTCTGCCTACATAACTCTGTGTCATCTCTCAGCCACATCATCATCTCCCCCTGCGTCATCTCTCAGCACACCATCACCACCCCCTGTGTCATCTCTCAGCCACACTATCTCACCTCATCCTGTATCATCTCTCAGCACAACATCACATCCCCTGTATCATCTCTCAGCACACATAACCTCCCCTTGTATCATCTCTCAGCACACCATCACCACCCCTGTGTCATCTCTCAGCCACACCATCTCACCTCATCCTGTGTCATCTCTCAGCCACACCATCTTACCCCATCCTGTATAATCTCTCAGCACAACATCACATCCCCCTTTATCATCTCTCAGCACACCATCACCTCCCCTTGTATCATCTCTCAGCACACCATCACTTCCCCCTGCATCATCTCTCAGCACACCATCACCTCCCTCTGCATCATCTCTCAACCACACCATCAACTCCCCCTGCGTCATCCCTCAGCACACCATCACCTGCCCCTGCATCGTCTCTCTGCCACAACATCATCTCCCCCTGTGTTGTCTCTCAGCACACCATCATCTACCCCTGTGTTGTCTCACAGCACACCATCACCTGCCCATGCATCATCTCTCTGCCACACCATCATCTCCCCCTGTGTTGTCTCTCAGCACACCATCAACTCACCCTGCATCGTCTCACAGCCACACTATTATCTCCCCCTGCGTTGTCTCTCAACACACCATTATCTCCCCCTGCATCGTCTCTCAGTCACACCATCATCTCTCCCTACGTCGTTTCTCAGCCACACCATTATCTCCCCCTGCGTCGTCTCTCAGCACACCATCACCTCACCCTGCATCGTCTCTCAGCCACAATGTTATCTCCTCCTGCATCGTCTCTCAACACACCATTACATTCCCCCCTGCATAGTCTCCACCTTCATCCTATGTCTCTGTGTCCTTTCCCCCTTCATTCTTTGCCTCTCTGCCCTCTTTATTCTTTGCCTCTCTGTATCCCCCCACCTTATTCTATGTCTCTCTCTGTGTGTCTCCCCCCCTCCCTTTCCCCTCACCTTCAGCTAGGAGCTGGCAGGGACAGTGAGGCCTGGCAGCTGGCTGAAGCTCAGGGCACGTGCCCAGTTCACCCAACCCTAGTTACGTCTCTGCTCACAGGCTATTATAAATTGCCCAAGATGTCTTGCTAAGTTGAACCTTTCTATCTCCTGTAGAAAAAAACATTGTTATAGCTAGTCTAAAGAAAACAACTTAGTCCTCATTTATCAAATTAACCTAAAGCATTTATAAATGTAACTAAAGTAACTAATGATGAATAGCAAAGGCAGTGGCATCACAAGTGCATCACCAGTGAGTACAGCTGTGCCTGCTAAATTCAATAAACCAACACCATTGCTTAAGTAACTGGGCTGTTTGTAGTTTGAGTCACCCACTGGTGTCTGCCTACATAACTCTGTGTCATCTCTCAGCCACATCCTCATCTCCCCCTGCGTCATCTCTCAGCACACCATCACCACCCCCTGTGTCATCTCTCAGCCACACTATCTCACCTCATCCTGTATCATCTCTCAGCACAACATCACATCCCCTGTATCATCTCTCAGCACACATCACCTCCCCTTGTATCATCTCTCAGCACACCATCACCTCCCTCTGCATCATCTCTCAGCCACACCATCAACTCCCCCTGCGTCATCTCTCAGCACACCATCACCACCCCCTGCATCATCTCTCAGCCACACCATCTCACCTCATCCTGTATCATCTCACAGCACAACATCACATCCCTCTGTATCATCTCTCAGCACACCATGACCTCCCCCTGCTTCATCTCTCAGCCATGCCCTCACTTCCCCCTGCATCATATCTCAGCACAGCATCACCTCCCTCTGCATCATCTCTCAACCACACCATCAACTCCCCCTGCATCATCCCTCAGCACACTATCACATGACCCTGCATCGTCTCTCTGCCACACCATCATCTCCCCCTGTGTTGTCTCTCAGCACACCATCATCTCCCCCTGCATCGTCTCTCAGCCACACCATTATCTCCCCCTGCGTCGTCTCTCAGCACACCATCACCACCCCCTGTCATCTCTCAGCCACTCCATCTCACCTCATCCTGTATCATCTGTCAGCACAATATCACATCCCCCTGTATCATCTCTAAGCAAACCATCACCTCCCCTTGTATCATCTCTCAGCACACCATCATCTCCCCCTGCATTATCTCTCAGCCCCGCCATCACTTCCCACTGCATCATCTCTCAGCACACCATCACCTCCCTCTGCACCATCTCTAAGCCACACCATCACCTCCCTCTGCGTCACAAGTGCATCACCAGTGAGTACATCTGTGCCTGCTAAATTCAATAAACCAACACCATTGGTTAAGTAACTGGGCTGTTCTCTCAGCTCACCATCACCTGCCCCTGCATCGTCTCTCTGCCACACCATCATCTCCCCCTGTGTTGTCTCTCAGCACCCCATCATCTACCCCTGTGTTGTATCACAGCACACCATTATCTTCCCCTTGTGTCATCTCTCAGCACACCATCACCTGCCCTTGCATCATCTCTCTGCCACACCATCATCTCCCCCTGTGTTGCCTCTCAGCACACCATCATCTCCCCATGCATCGTCTCTCAGCCACACCATTATCTTCCCCTGCGTCGTCTCTCAGCACACCATCACCTCCACTCTGCATCGTCTCTCAGCCACACTATTATCTCCCCCTGTGTTGTCTCTCAGCACACCATTATCTCCCCCTGAATCATCTCCCCCTGAAAAATCATTGTTATAGCTAGTCTAAAGAAAACAACTTAGTCCTCATTTATCAAATTAACCTAAAGCATTTTTAAATGTAACTAAAGTAACTAATGATGAATAGCAAAGGCAGTGGCATCACAAGTGCATCACCAGTGAGTACAGCTGTGCCTGCTAAATTCAATAAACCAACACCATTGCTTAAGTAACTGGGCTGTTTGTAGTTTGAGTCACCCACTGGTGTCTGCCTACATAACTCTGTGTCATCTCTCAGCCACATCATCATCTCCCCCTGCGTCATCTCTCAGCACACCATCACCACCCCCTGTGTCATCTCTCAGCCACACCATCTCACCTCATCCTGTATCATCTCTCAGCACAACATCACATCCCCTGTATCATCTCTCAGCACACATCACCTCCCCTTGTATCATCTCTCAGCACACCATCACCTCCCTCTGCATCATCTCTCAGCCACACCATCACCTCCCTCTGCACCATCTCTAAGCCACACCATGACCTCCCTCTGCGTCACAAGTGCATCACCAGTGAGTACATCTGTGCCTGCTAAATTCAATAAACCAACACCATTGGTTAAGTAACTGGGCTGTTCTTTCAGCTCACCATCACCTGCCCCTGCATCGTCTCTCTGCCACACCATCATCTCCCCCTGTGTTGTCTCTCAGTACCCCATCATCTACCCATGTGTTGTATCACAGCACACCATTATCTCCCCCTTGTGACATCTCTTAGCACACCATCACCTGCCCTTGCATCATCTCTCTGCCACACCATCATCTCCCCCTGTGTTGCCTCTCAGCACACCATCATCTCCCCCTGCATCATCTCTCAGCCACACCATTATCTACCCCTGCGTCATCTCTCAGCACACCATCACCTCCACCCTGCATCGTCTCTCAGCCACACTATTATCTCCCCCTGTGTTGTCTCTCAACACACCATTATCTCCCCCTGAATCATCTCTGTCACACCATCATCTCCCCCTACGTCATCTCTCAGCCACACCATTATCTCTCCCTGCATCGTCTCTCAGCCACACTATTATCTCCCCCTGCGTTGTCTCTCAGCACACCATCATTTTGGGCTATTATAAATTGCACAAGATGTCTTCCTAAGTTGAACCTTTCTATCTCCCTGAAGAAATATCATTGTTATAGCTAGTCTAAAGAAAACAACTTAGTCCTTATTTATCAAATTAACCTAAAGCATTTTTAAATGTAACTAAAGTAACTAATGATGAATAGCAAAGGCAGTGGCACCACAAGTGCATCACCAGTGAGTACATCTGTGCCTGCTAAATTCAATAAACCAACACCATTGGTTAAGTAACTGGGCTGTTCGTAGTTTGAGTCACCCACTGGTGTCTGCCTACATAACTCAGCAAATAACAACACCTGCAAACACATAATTCCCAAAAGGTTATGATTCAAGGCACACAGGAGTGAAGTGCCCAGGCACATAGAAGTGGTGCCCAGATCCCAGAATTAGACATACAAACTGCACAACATTGCTAAGACACCCAGAGCACCACACAGACAGTGCCGTCTTTTCGTATTGGCTCAGTGGGCAGTTGCCCAAGGGCCCCAGGATTATTAGGGCCCTAGGCTGACAGTTGAGGGTCCCCTTTTTCCAGGGGAACTAGATTTTTTGAAAATCGGCCGTGGGGAACCGGAGATATCCGACTTCAAAGCAGTGGTCCCCATCCGAACCTGTTAATTGCTCTTCCCAGCCAGATATTTTGACGTATAGTCTCTACTATGCATTCTAGCAGCTGGTCTCTGCTCCAGCTACACGTATCTGGTATGCAGTTTTATATATTCATCTGTGGATTGCTCTGGCTCCCGAACTTTGATCCCAAAGTCCCCAGTACGTCTTGAAAGATGTTTTTTTTTATCCCTTTGAAAGCTAAGAACTTTATTTCTAGGAACTGGGGAGATCTGCAGTCAAGCAAGCTACCCACCCACCAGAAAATGATGAAAATGAAGCCCTCTCCACTATCCACCCCTCCCCTGCATATTAAACAACCCCTACCACCCTGGAAGTCATATACCGGTGCCCCTTCATTCAGCCCAATGCCCCCTTCTACAGTTTAGTGTTCTCCCTCCCACCCCATCTCCCACCATCTGTGTAGTAAAGGGGTGTTTTGCAGAAATTACTGCTCCAGGTCATACATACTGAGTGGAGGCTAGAACACCCCCTACTTCCAATGGGACATCAAAGCTGCCTCTGATAGCACCCCCACCCCTACCAGTGGAGAATGGGTAGGGGGCGGGCCCCAGTGCATTGCTTTGCTCAGGGGCCCACACTGCTGTTAAGATGGCCCTGTCCTTCTTAGCTCCAGAGAGACCTGAGATTACCTGCAATCCACAAGGTTTTCTAGTGTTCCTGCAGTGCTACCCATTTGCAGCATACACATACCAGCTGGTGAGCTGTATGAAACCCCACTCCACTTAAGCTCTGCTCCAACACTACTGTACCAGTGAGTATGGCTGTACCTGCTATCTCTCTCTAAACCAAGACCACTGGATAATTAACTGACTGTTCATAGCTTCAGTCATCTGCTGGTCTGTGCCTATGTAACTGCAATATCAACACCTGCACACACTTCCTTTCAACGGTGAGGCAATCATGACTCTCATCATTATCCTCCTTGCCCTTTGTAACAACTTATATAAATCATATTGAGCAGATTGTTTTCAGTCTGTTGTCTTGAAGAGCTGACCATATACCCTCTAGTGCCCAGGTGAAGATGCTGAGACCAAGAGAAAAAGGCCCAGTAGTTAGTATAGGAGCTTTATAGGCAGGGCCGTAGAGAGCCATGCCAGGCTCCGGTAAAGGGGGGTGGGGCGTGGCACAAAACAGGGGGCCTGACGATGCCCTTTATTATTAAAAACTTGACAGGGGGTGCAACTTTAATACCGTGGGGCAGGGGGTGCAGGGTAGGGCACTCGTTTCCTACTTTATCAGGAAGCAGGTCCCTCCTTTCCAGTCAGCGCATCTTCCCAGTGATATTTGGGAAGATGACGCTGGACACTAGAGAGCAAAGCTCTGACACACTGCCTGAGTCTTTATTATCTGTATGCGGCACTATTTTCCTGAAGAGATCACCAGGAATGGCACCGCCGACGCAGGCAAAAGCACAGGTATACTGGAAGGGAATATCGTACCCTGGCTTCCTCTGGTCCCCTCCAGCATCCTAGGCAATTTGTACCCGCCACCCCCCACCACCACCACCACCCTCTCAGCGCCACTGCTTGTAGGCAGTGTCAAGTCTCTAGGGTTCTGCAGAGTCAGATCAGAAACTGAAAGGTCAACTTGAATATGAAGAGAGTGTAAGAAGCTTGGAAGTTTGATGAGGTTCCTCCTCATGTGAAAAATAGCTGGGTGTCAGCATTGTTAGACTGATAAGCAGAGATACAGTCAGGGCTCAGGAGATACTGGAGGGCCACTGTGTAGAGTGGGTGATAGAACTAACAGACCAAAGTGAGATGCCTGGGTTGGATGCTGGTATTTGTAGGCATGAAGTACACAGAATGGCTTGATGGTACTGACAGACGGAAGAGCACTGCATGGAATGAATTTCGGACACAAATGCAGGAACAGAGCTAATGCTGCTATTTACAGACTGAAGTGCTGGAATACATCTAGGAACTGGAACACACCAGGAATAGTTGCAGGGAGCAAGTTGCAGGAAGGAAGTTGTTCCAGTAATGGTCTGCATACTGTGATTTCCTTAAATAGGGTGCCCTTAGCCCCGACATCCTCCTTGGGTCATATTGGTGTACAGAGAATAATGTGATAAGAATCAAGATGGCAATGTCCATGAACCACTGATGTAAGAAATGATCCATGGGACATGCCAACCACCCAGCTGATTGGCATGCACTAGACTCAGGGATGTCTTTGGCAGTCCACGAGGATAGCTAAGGCGAGAAAGTGGCAGCACCGCATCAGGTAAAGGGGCTTAGATGCCAGATGAGTGACAGTAACCCCCCTTCCCCCCCTTTACAAGTGAACACTAGACATTTACAAGGTATTTGTGGAAAGTCAGCATGCAATTTACAAATTGAGACCAGTGGCAAATTTACTATGGTTCGATTTTGATTTAGAAGGGAATTTGGCATTCTATTTCCATTCTATTTCCATTCGATTTTGATTGCACCGATTTAGTAAAGTCAAAGTCGAATGACAAATCAGTTCTATCACCAAATTTAATTCAAATCCCACTCAAAATCGAATTTCCAAAAAACATTGATGTTTTCCCATAGTCAGTATAGAATCCCCTCATTTTCTTAAGTTTGATTTGAAATCAAACTCTAAATCGAACTTCAAATCTCGAAATGAATAGAATGAAGTTAGACATTCGATTTGAGCTTCTAAACACGATTCTATTGCTAGGAAAGTGATTGTGATGACTTTTTAAGTACCCAAATGCAGTGTGATTGTATGAATAATAACTGTACAAGGTTGCGGTATATTGTACACCTACCTGCAGTATGCTGACTGAGAGACCCAAGTAGCAATAATCAGAGCAACATCAGCAGTTTCATAAGTTGAATACTGCACATTTTTATGCCAATGAGCATTATACTAAGTCCATGAATGTGCAAAAGACAGCAGCGAAACACAATATCTGACACTTTTGTCGTATGATATAATGAAACTTAAATTCATGAGTGTTGTAACTGGTTATCCGATGCCTACATACTCAGCAAATCACCCCTGCCTGCAAAATTTGAGGTGAGCTAAATGCCAGAGGGATGGATGTTGGGTAAGTTAACTATACATATAGCCACCTAATCTATGAAAGAATGCACCTTTGGTCTAATATAAACAAACTAGGTGATTCATCGCGCCCTACGGGCGCTCTTCACACCGTCGTAAGGAGCTACGCCCCCCTTAACCCTTGCACGCCCCTGTGGCGTGCAATATTTGTATTATATGGAGTATTATCTCCAATCATAATTGTGTGAGTGATCAAATATTGCACGGACAAAGGGCATGCGATGGTTAAGTGGTCGTAGCCCCTTGCAACGGCGTGAACAGCACACGCAGGGCCTGATGAATCACCTAGTAGGTGCTGTGGTTGGGGGAGTGGCGGGTGTGGGGGAGATGCGGATGGGGGAGGGGCTAGTGCAGTGGTGACGTGGGTGGGGGTGGGGCGGGTGCGTGGGTGCCGCGGGTGGGGGTCTGGAGCCACCGTGGGTGGGGGAGGAGTGGCTGGGGGGGTGCCACAGGAGGGGGAGAGGTGGGTGCGGTGGTAATGGGGGTGGTGGAGGGGCGGGTGCGGGGGTGCTGCAGGTGGGGGAGGGGGTTCGGATCCATGGAGGGTGGTGGAGAAGGGGGTGTGGGGGTGCCGCGGATGGGGCCTGGAGGTACTGCGAGTGGGGGAGGGGCGGGTAATGCTTTTCCTGCTTCTCCTCCTGGAAGCAGCTAAGCTGCTGTCCTCCCTTTGGCAGTGGCTCTCTCGGAGACTCACACAACAGCCAAGCAGCCAATCACTATTGTTAGCGCCAGTGTCCCTATGCGTCGCATTACAGGGAAGAAGATGCAGTCAATAAACTGCTGCTCCCAGCAGGCCTTAGCGCCGGAATGCTTCGGCGCTAAGGGCTGCTGGGAGCTGTAGTTTATTTAGTGCGTCTACTTCCCTGCAATGCGGCGCATTGGGACACCGGCGCTAACAATAGTGACTGGCAGGCAGAACTGACTGACTCGCTGAAACAATGTAAAAAGTGAGAGTGCTGTGCCGTCTATTACATAATCACACATTAAATAAACCACTCCCCTCAGATTATGCAATAAACAGGGAGCAGGCAGAGGTTTTGTTACCAACAACTGACTATGGGCCTAATTTAGACCTGATCGCTAGCAAGTGTTTTTTTTGCACTGCTGCGATCAGATACTGTAGTCGCCGCCTACAGGGGGAGGGTATTTTAGCTGTGCATGTGTGCGAACGCATGTGTAGCAGACAGAGCTATATAAACAGATTTTGTGCAGTATCTGTGCAGCCCAGGACTTATTCAGCCGCTAACGCATGGACACGCCTGAATTTTTCCAGACACTCCCTGAAAATGGTCAGTTGACACACACAAATGCCTTCTTCCTGTCAATCTCCTTGCAATTGCCGTGCGAATGGATCCATCGCACAAACCCATCGCTGAGCGGCGATCCGCTTTGTACCCGTACAATGCACCTGCACATTGCGGTGCATATGCATGCACAGTTTGTGCCTGATCGCCCGCTGTGCAAAAATGCACAGCAACGATCAGGTCTGAATTACCCCCTATGTGAGCACAGAAAGTGTAAGGCAGACAGGAAGGCAGATTCTGGCTAAGCTTATTGCCAACTATTTCAGCTGTATTTTTTTTTTTTAAACCACATAATTTTAGTCATCAGTTAGGTTTTTATTGTATAAAAAAATGTAGAAAAAAAGAACTTCCCTTTTAATTAGTGTGCATGTGATACATTTGGACCAATAGGAAGCAATGAGGAAGTTCTGGTCGATTTTGCTGGGGATTTTGCTGGGGATTTGATATCAACATCGTCAAGTCTTTCTGGGATTACATGAAGAGATAGAAGGATTTGAGCAAGCCTACATCCACAGGAGATCTGTGGTCAGTTCTCCAAGATGTTTGGAACAACCTACCTGCTGAGTTCCTTCAAAGCCTGTGTGCAAGTGTACTTAGAAGAACTGATGCTGTTTTGAAGGCAAAGGGTGGTGACACCAAATATTGATTTGATTTAGATTTCTCTTTTGTACATTGACTTTGCATTTTGTTAATTGATAAAAATAAACTATTATCACTTCTATTTTTGAAAGCATTCTTCCTTTGCAGCATTTTTTCCTTAACTAAAACTTGTGTACAGTACTGTATATGGGAAAAAAACCCATCTCCAAATCTTGGTTCACCCTATTGGCCATTAGACAGAGGATAGTATGCAGAAGAGATACTGAACACCGAATAATTTGACTACAAATTTTACACCACAGTCAAAGACAATCTCCACTGGACATCATAGAGAAGAAAGATCTCCTTGATGAATAGCTGGGCTAACATCCACAGGAGACTGCATTGAGGTTTTATGTTGGGACAGGCAGCAACAAATTCCCTCATGACTCAAAATAATGTAGGCCACCAGTAATTTCTTTGGCTTCACTCTGGCATGGTCAGTGAAGCGTGTAGTGTGGGCCAAAATAGTAGCGTCTTGCCTAGGTTCTCAAATACAAAAGGTTTATCCACAGAAGGAAAGGATACAGGAGCAGTAACTGCAATGGCCAGTGGATTAAGAAAGGGGTGATGTTAAAGAGTCGAGGAATAGTCCTCCTCTGCCAGGGAGAGAGGGAAAGCATCTGCCTTGCGATATCAAGAACCAAGTTGGAATGACACTTAACAGTGTATATCAAATCTGGGAAAAACAGAGCTACCATGGAGCTTGACAGGGGTTCAAACATTGAGCAGACTTCAAATATAGCAAATTCTTGTGGTCAGTATAGATGGAGACTGGAAACTTAGCTGCCTTCAAGAAATGCCTCCACTCTTCCAGAGCTAATTTCATGGCAAGTAATTCTTTATCGACGTTAGCACAGTTTTTCTCCTCGGGGAGGAATTCATGTGAGAACTCACAAGGGTGAAGCTGACCATCTGCTGCTCACTGAGACAATACTGCTCCTACTCCTACAGATGGATCATCCACCTCCAGAAAGAATAGTCTGGATACATCTGGAGCTCTCTGGCAAGTTCCTATCCTGAATCTATTCCCTATCTGCTTCCTGCAGTAGTCAGTTCTGTCCCACCACACAAATCCTGTACTCAGCTCTCCTGCTCCAGTATAACCTCATGCACATGAGGTACATACACCCACCTAGCTTCCTGCACATAGCATCCACTACTGAATCACCTTCAGTGTCATCCTCGGGAACACAAGAATCTCCTGATGTGACAGGGGAGATCCAATTACCCATCGCGGCCCCTTGTAGCGCCAGACTCACATTTTTGCTCACAGTCTCCCATGAGTTGGCAGTACCATAAATGCGCATACGCTTACTCATACTTTGCGAATTCATTGCAGGTAATTGGATTCCCCCCATAGTCTACTGATCCAACTGTAAACATTATTTGTGTATTGTATATTATAAACAGCCATTTTAAAGTAATCATGAAAACTTGTCAAAATATGTATTTAAAAATGTATTTTTTCTTCAAATAAAGAGAAAAGCTGCTGAACACACTGATTACTCTGCTTTGATAGTGCCTTTGTCTGTATTTGAAGATTTGATAGGAAACGAGAAAAGCTGCTGAATACACTAATTACTCTGCTTTGTTAGTGCCAGTGTCTGTATTTGAAGCTTTGATAGGAAACGTGACATACAGCATACCTCCCAACTTTTATGTTTAGGGAGTCGGGACGCTTGTGTGGTTAAGAAGCGTGCATTTTGGGGGCGTGCCCATCGCCCCTGGAGCAGCTGGGCAGCCCCATGCTCACCTCCCAGCACTGAATATTATTATTATTACATTTTATTTATAAGGCGCCACAAGTGTTTTGCAGCGCCGTACAAAGGACAGTACAGGGAGACAAAACTTAGCATTACAGTAAATAAATAACAGAAATGGAGTACAGGTAACAAGGAGCACCACACATTCTCAAGACATAATACAGCTAAGATGTAAGTATTGAGGGAGTGATCATCCTACTACTAGGGGCTGGCGGCCATAGATGGAGATTAGCCTTTACCAGCAGGAGAAAAAGCGGGTAAAGATGGTCATTGAGTAGGAAAGAGCTGCGAGTGAAATGTGTTGAGACGAGGGCTTAGATAACAAGTGGAAAGAGGGCCCTGCTCTGAAGAGCTAACAATCTAATGAGAAGGGTCGACAGACAGATGACAAGAAGTGCAAGCAAGCGGGAGGTAGCCTGATGGCAGTATGCAAGCAAAGCTGCGATGTTCACAGCATGAGACAGGGTGATGGAGGAGCGGCCTCAGGACTGGGTTATGCATCGAGAGGGTATGCTTTGATGAATAGGTGGGTTTTTAGTGTCCGTTTGAAGCTTTGCAAGGTCAGAGAGAGTATAATGGAGCGGGGGAGTGCGTTCCACTGAAGGGGTGCAGCAAGGGCATAGTCTTGAACACGAGCATGGGAAGCAGTGACCAGGGTGGTGGAGAGGCGACGGTCATTGGTCGACTGTAGGGGCAGTGGCGTAAGTTCGTCCAAGACGCCCGGAGGCAAGATAAATATTGGTGCCCCCCCACCCCTGTATTTCCACAAGAAAAGAAAAAATAAATAAATATATATATATAGCAAGAGAGAGCGAGAGAGCAAGAGAGAGTGAGAGAGCAAGAGAGAATAGTTATCTTGTCAACTATAACTATGTCCGCCATTCTTTGCAAGCATATCGGCGTATGCTTGAAGAAAATTCCAAAGGATAGCTCTTGCGGTAAGAGCTGTTCTTTGTGATGATAGGACTTCGAGTTTACTGACCCGGAATCCTATCTGCGCATGCGTGGGCTGACGTGTGCTGCTGGGGGGGTGCTGGGAGGGATCCAATTGGGCAGAAGGACTTAGCAAAGGGGAAACGGGGGGAGATGAAGCAACGGAGGTCTGACAGCAGGGGGGCAGACCAGAGTGAATCCAAGGCGAGCACGGTTTTGCTTCTTCTAATCACAACACCGCCTCGCAGGGGCAAATGCAGGATTTTTATGGGGGAGTTAAGTTTTCCATGTGTGTGTGTGCAGTAATAGACACACAAATACACATGTGTGTGTCTCTAAATATATATTATATATATATATATATATATATATATATACACACACACACTATATATAGCACACATGCATATACCGCCCCACACACATATGCTCTACAGAAAATATAGGCTGCTGCAATGATAATAGCCCACCACCCCTGCAAATATTGACTGTTGCAATTATTATAGATCACCCCCATTACTACCATCCCAGCAAATATAGACAACTGTCGTCTATTGTAGATCCCATCTCTCCACCCACACATATACATACTTCCACCAATCCCCCTCCCTCATCTAGCAAATATAAGCTTCCACAATAAATTATAATAGACACAATCCCCCCCTTCACATACACAAGCAACCTGCCCGGGCTCCAGCACCACTGCATGCACCATACAGTTTGAGCGCTTACTTACCTGCGGACCAGTACGGAGAAAGAGCCCCATAGGAAGTTACTGCAGGAGAAGAGCTGCTCGCTGCGGCTGTGGCTCCCCAGTGACCGCGCTGAGAAAAAAAAAAAGTGGGTCCCAGGGACTCCTCACTTTTAAAAATTGGGGTCCTACTTGTCCTTTTCTGGGTCCCATCGGAATGAATATTCTTATTAATTATTCAAATATAAAAACAAGGACTTGATGTGGACACTACTAAAGTGTTGGAAAGGGGTGACTATGTTGCTGGGCTGTGTAGTATACATGACACTTGCACCAAAGCTGTAAGTAGACATTTTGGTGCCCCCCACCATACTGAAAGAATAGACGGTGCAAAAATGTAGGGGTGTGGCTTTGTGGGGGAGGGTGTGTGGCCACATAATAGTACCAAATTCGCAGTACATCACTCACACTGCGCCAGGTAGAGCACTTATACACAGTGATCGTGGGTGTCAGCGAGGGAAGGGGGTGCCCACAGTCATCGCGTATGTCAGTGGGGGTGCCAAGGGGAGGAGTGACAACGACTGACGTAGTCAGAGCCGAATTAAGGCTAGTGGGGGTTCCAGGCAACAAATGTGTGGGGGCCCCCACCAATAAAACTGACTGTGTACACTGTTGCTATCATTAGAGAGGGAGAGGGAGAGCGCTTAAGACGGTGTCAGAGAGAGAAAGACAGAGAGGTAGAAGCGAGTGAGGGAGAGAGATAAAGGGTGTCAGAGAGGGAGAGAGACTGAGATAGAGAAGGGGGAGCAAGAGAGAGGGAGAGACTCAGGAGGTAGACAGAGCGAGAGGGAGGAACAAACGAGGAAAAGAGAATGTGAGGGAGGGAGAGAGAGCCTGGAAGACAGAGGGAGGGGGGGGGGGGGGGCACCAAGCGAGAGACAAAGGGTGTCAGCGAGGGAGAGAGAGAGAGAGAGAGAGAGTCAGGAAGATAGAGAGGGGAGAGAGGGAGAGTCAGGAAGACAGGGGGAGGGGATCCAAGTGGGGGGGGGGAGGAGGAGGAGAGAGAGTGTCAGTGAGGGGAGAGAGATGAATAAAGCTGGATAAACAATACCTGTTGGGCTACAGAAACAGCAGGTCACTGATATGTGTAAGGCACTTCATGATGTTAGGCTCCACCCCCTTCCCCATGCACCCGCGAATCGCGGCATTATATCCACGAGGGGGCGGGGCTTAGAGGCAGTCTCCATCTCCGAGACAAAGTCCCTCCTGTGCTGCTGGAACTCATAGCCGGCCAGGGTACAGGGGAACCGGACCGGGGTCAGTCCGTCTGAGCCCAGTGTGACACATGTAGGTGGCTGCTCACCTCTAATAAACCCCCCCCCATCCCCGCAGCATGTACACAGCAACCAGCTCACTCCTCTCCCCCCGCACCGTGCCCACACAGTCACCGGCACTCATCTCCCCACATACACAGCAACCACATATAGGCAACGGCGCTCACACACGCACCTGCCAGCCGCTGGATCCCCCTGAAATACGGCCATAGGAGAGACGCACCGTCTTCGTGACACTGTTCCAGGGAGCCGCGCCATCATGCCGGGACCCTGTGAAGGCACTGCACGCAACCAGGACAGGATCGGTAAGGCTCCACCTCCTCACTGATTTGCTGCAGCGGAGCGCGTCCCCAGGGACCCTCCCATTTTAGATAAGTGAGTCCCCGGACAGCAGAAGCGGGTGGGCAAGTATGCAGTGCCTCGCATGTGTCCCCCCTCCTGCAGCAGCTGCAGCAGCAACAACTCCTCTTCCAAGTCTTACAGCCACTGCAACCGCGCAGAAGAGGTGAGCGCTGGAGGGACATCGCGGCCGACGGGCATACAGGCATGACTCATTGCGGCCGGCACAGACCAGAGGCGAGATGCCCCCTTCAGGCCAGGAGCCCGGCGACAGCCGACTGCGTTGCCTCCCGGAGTTCCGCCTCTGCGTAGGGGGTGGGAGGGAGTATGAAGGGAGAGGAAGTTGGAGATGTAGGGAGCAGTGGAATTAGAGATGGCCTTGTATGTGAGGGTGAGGAGTTTGAAGAGGATTCTATAGGGGAATGGGAGCCAGTGTAGATTTTGTCGAAGGGGAGTGGCACATGTGGTGCAGCGGGAGAAGAAGATAAGCCTAGCTGTGGAGTTCAGGACAGATTGGAGGGGAGCAAGATGGGAGCAAGCGAGGCCAGTGAGGAGAACATTGCAGTAGTCGAGTCGTGAGATGACCAGTGAGTGGATGATAAGTTTAGTTGCACTCTGGGAGAGAAATGGCCTGATACGAGCAATGTTGCGTAGCTGGAACCGACAGGATTGTGCCAGAGCTTGGATGTGGGGTGCAAAGGAGAGGGAGGAGTCAAGAGTGACGCCCAAGCAGCGGAGTTGGGGAACGGGGGAGATGGTGGTGTTGTCAACAATGATAGAGATATTGGTCGGGGGTGTTGCTCTGGATGTGGGGAAGATGATGAGTTCAGCTTTGTCCATGTTGAGCTTCAGAGAGCGCTCAGACATCCAGGAGGAGATTACGGAGAGGCAGCTGGAAACCTGAGAGAGGACAGAGCGGGACAGATCAGGAGAGGAGAGGTAGAGTTGTGTGTCATCAGCGTAGAGGTGGTATTGAAGGCCAAAGGAGTTAATGAGCGCACCCAGGGAAGAGGTGTACAGGGAGAACAGAAGGGGGCCAAGGACAGAACCCTGAGGGACACCAACAGGAAGGATAGAAGGGTGTGAGGTGGTGCTGGAGGCAGACACAGAGAAGGAGCGGTTAGTGAGGTAAGAAGAAAACCAGTCAAGGACAGTGCTAGAGAGGCCAGCGTTTTGGAGTATGTGAAGGAGGAGAGGATGATCTACGGTGTCAAAGGCAGCAGAGAGGTCCAGAAGGATGAGCAGAGAGAAGTGGCCCCTGGATTTGGCCGAAAGCAGGTCATTGGTGACTTTCACCAGGGCAGTCTCAGGGGAGTGGAGTGGGCGAAAGCCAGATTGTAGTTGATTGAGGATGGAGTTGTCAGAGAGGTAGCTTGTGAGACGGCTATAGACCAGTCATTCAAGTAATTTGGAGGCAAAAGGGAGAAGAGAGATGGGGTGGTAGTTAGTGGGTGATGAGGGGTTGAGGTTGGTTTTTTTGAGAATAGGTGAGACCAGAGCATGTTTTAAAGGTGAGGGGAAGATGCCGGTAGAGAGGGAAAGGTTAAAGAGGTGAGCAAGGTGGGAGCAGGCAGTGGGGGAGAGGAAGCGGAGAAGACGGGGGAAGGGGGTCCAGGGGGCAGGTGGAAGGGGGGAGGATAAGATGAGGGAGTGGACTTCCTTTTCTGAAGTGGGACGGAAGGAGAACAGGAGATGGAGGGGAGGGATGATGGGGGCAGGGGGTAGCAGAGGGTGACGGCGGGAGATGTCGTGTTGGATGTCCTCAATTTTGGAGATGAAGAAGGAGGCAAAGTCAGCGGCAGTGAGGGAGGATGGGAGGGGAGGAGGAGGGGGGCAAAGGAGAGTGTTGAAAGTTTCAAAGAGACGGCGTGGACAGTAGGACTGAGAAGAGATGAGTGCTTGGGAAAAGGATTGCTTGGCGAGGGAAAGAGCAGAGCTGTAGGAGGAGAGAATAAACTTGAAATGGAGGAAGTCTTGCAGAGAGTGAGATTTCCTCCAGGAGCGTTTAGCGGAGCATGAGCATTTTTTGTAAGAAACGTGTTAGTGTGGTGTGCCAAGGTTGGGGTTTGGAGCGGCGGAGGGGGACAGAGGAGAGGGGAGCCACAGAGTCAAAAGTGAAAAGAGGAGAGAGGAAAGTCTCGAGGGAGGACATGAAAGTGGGGTTGAGAGCCCCGAGATTGCGTCTGGTGGTGGTGGGTCTGGGCGTGGAGAGGAGGAAGGAGGATGAGAGGGTGAAAGAAAGCAGATGGTGGTCAGAGAGAGGGAAGGAAGAGCTTGAGAAATCAGAGAGATCACATCGGTGGGTGAAGACAAGGTCGAGGGAGTGGCCGGGATTGTGAGTAGTGGTGGAGGTCCATTGAGAAAGTCCAAAGGAGGTGGAAATACCATGTGGGTGCACACGGCATCTATTCAAAGATCACTCACTGCTTTGCAAAGCAGAGCAGCGGGTGATCAAATCCTCCTCAACTGCCCTCCCCCTTGCCCGCGACACTGCCGTCCACGGCAGTGACAGTATCTGAATAGCGAAACTATCATGCTGGATTCGGGACAGTTAGGAGGTATGCATACTAGAGATGAGCGGGTTCGGTTCCTCGGAATCCGAACCCGCCCGAACTTCAGCTTTTTTTACACGGATCCGAGCGACTCGGATCTTCCCGCCTTGCTCGGTTAACCCGAGCGCGCCCGAACGTCATCATGACGCTGTCGGATTCTCGCGAGGCTCGGATTCTATCGCGAGACTCGGATTCTATATAAGGAGCCGCGCGTCGCCGCCATTTTCACACGTGCATTGAGATTGATAGGGAGAGGACGTGGCTGGCGTCCTCTCCATTTAGATTATAAGAGAGAGAGATTTACTGGAGCTTAGGACTAGGAGGAGTACTGTAGAAGTGTAGAGAGTGCAGAGAGTTTACTAGTGAGTGACCACCAGACAGTGCAGTTTATTTAATATATCCGTTCTCTGCCTGAAAAAAGCGATACACACAGTGACTCAGTCACATACCATATCTGTGTGCACTGCTCAGGCTCAGCCCAGTGTGCTGCATCATCTATATATATTATATATCTGTCTGACTGCTCAGCTCACACAGCTTATAATTGTGGGGGAGACTGGGGAGCACTGCAGTGCCAGTTATAGGTTATAGCAGGAGCCAGGAGTACATAATATTATATAGTGAGTGACCACCAGACAGTGCAGTTTATTTAATATATCCGTTCTCTGCCTGAAAAAAGCGATACACACAGTGACTCAGTCACATACCATATCTGTGTGCACTGCTCAGGCTCAGCCCAGTGTGCTGCATCATCTATATATATTATATATCTGTCTGACTGCTCAGCTCACACAGCTTATAATTGTGGGGGAGACTGGGGAGCACTGCAGTGCCAGTTATAGGTTATAGCAGGAGCCAGGAGTACATAATATTATATTAAAATTAAACAGTGCACACTTTTGCTGCAGGAGTGCCACTGCCAGTGTGACTGACCAGTGACCTGACCACACTGACCACCAGTATAGTTAGTAGTATACTTATATTGTGATTGCCTGAAAAAGTTAAACACTCGTCGTGTGACTTCACTTGTGTGTTGTTTTTTTTTTTATTCTATAAAAATAAAACTCATTCTGCTGACAGACAGTGTCCAGCAGGTCCGTCATTATATAATATATAATATATACCTGTCCGGCTGCAGTAGTGATATATATATATTTTTTATATCATTTATCATCCAGTCGCAGCAGACACAGTACGGTAGTTCACGGCTGTGGCTACCTCTGTGTCTGCACTCGGCAGGCAGTCCGTCCATAATTGTATACCACCTAACCGTGGTTTTTTTTTCTTCTTTATACATACATACTACTACGACATCTCTTTATCAACCAGTCTATATTAGCAGCAGACACAGTACAGTACGGTAGTTCACGGCTGTGGCTATCTCTGTGTCTGCACTCGGCAGGCAGTTCGTCCATAATTGTATACCACCTAACCGTGGTTTTTTTTTCTTTCTTCTTTATACATACATAGTTACATAGACATCTCTTTATCAACCAGTCTATATTAGCAGCAGACACAGTACAGTACGGTAGTTCACGGCTGTGGCTACCTCTGTGTCTGCACTCGGCAGGCAGTCCGTCCATAATTGTATACCACCTAACCGTGGTTTTTTTTTCTTTCTTCTTTATACATACATAGTTACATAGACATCTCTTTATCAACCAGTCTATATTAGCAGCAGACACAGTACAGTACGGTAGTTCACGGCTGTGGCTACCTCTGTGTCTGCACTCGGCAGGCAGTCCGTCCATAATTGTATACCACCTAACCGTGGTTTTTTTTTCTTTCTTCTTTATACATACATAGTTACATAGACATCTCTTTATCAACCAGTCTATATTAGCAGCAGACACAGTACAGTACGGTAGTTCACGGCTGTGGCTACCTCTGTGTCTGCACTCGGCAGGCAGTCCGTCCATAATTGTATACCACCTAACCGTGGTTTTTTTTTCTTTCTTCTTTATACATACATAGTTACATAGACATCTCTTTATCAACCAGTCTATATTAGCAGCAGACACAGTACAGTACGGTAGTTCACGGCTGTGGCTACCTCTGTGTCTGCACTCGGCAGGCAGTCCGTCCATAATTGTATACCACCTAACCGTGGTTTTTTTTTCTTTCTTCTTTATACATACATAGTTACATAGACATCTCTTTATCAACCAGTCTATATTAGCAGCAGACACAGTACAGTACGGTAGTTCACGGCTGTGGCTACCTCTGTGTCTGCACTCGGCAGGCAGTCCGTCCATAATTGTATACCACCTAACCGTGGTTTTTTTTTCTTTCTTCTTTATACATACATACTACTACGACATCTCTTTATCAACCAGTCTATATTATTAGCAGCAGACACAGTACAGTACGGTAGTTCATGGCTGTGGCTACCTCTGTGTCTGCACTCGGCAGGCAGTCCGTCCATAATTGTATACCACCTAACCGTGGTTTTTTTTTCTTTCTTCTTTATACATACATAGTTACATAGACATCTCTTTATCAACCAGTCTATATTAGCAGCAGACACAGTACAGTACGGTAGTTCACGGCTGTGGCTACCTCTGTGTCTGCACTCGGCAGGCAGTCCATAATTGTATACTAGTATCCATCTCCATTGTTTACCTGAGGTGCCTTTTAGTTGTGCCTATTAAAATATGGAGAACAAAAATGTTGAGGTTCCAAAATTAGGGAAAGATCAAGATCCACTTCCACCTCGTGCTGAAGCTGCTGCCACTAGTCATGGCCGAGACGATGAAATGCCAGCAACGTCGTCTGCCAAGGCCGATGCCCAATGTCATAGTACAGAGCATGTCAAATCCAAAACACCAAATATCAGAAAAAAAAGGACTCCAAAACCTAAAATAAAATTGTCGGAGGAGAAGCGTAAACTTGCCAATATGCCATTTACGACACGGAGTGGCAAGGAACGGCTGAGGCCCTGGCCTATGTTCATGGCTAGTGGTTCAGCTTCACATGAGGATGGAAGCACTCAGCCTCTCGCTAGAAAAATGAAAAGACTCAAGCTGGCAAAAGCAGCACAGCAAAGAACTGTGCATTCTTCGAAATCCCAAATCCACAAGGAGAGTCCAATTGTGTCGGTTGCGATGCCTGACCTTCCCAACACTGGACGTGAAGAGCATGCGCCTTCCACCATTTGCACGCCCCCTGCAAGTGCTGGAAGGAGCACCCGCAGTCCAGTTCCTGATAGTCAGATTGAAGATGTCAGCGTTGAAGTACACCAGGATGAGGAGGATATGGGTGTTGCTGGTGCTGGGGAGGAAATTGACCAGGAGGATTCTGATGGTGAGGTGGTTTGTTTAAGTCAGGCACCCGGGGAGACACCTGTTGTCCGTGGGAGGAATATGGCCGTTGACATGCCAGGTGAAAATACCAAAAAAATCAGCTCTTCGGTGTGGAGGTATTTCACCAGAAATGCGGACAACAGGTGTCAAGCCGTGTGTTCCCTTTGTCAAGCTGTAATAAGTAGGGGTAAGGACGTTAACCACCTCGGAACATCCTCCCTTATACGTCACCTGCAGCGCATTCATAATAAGCCAGTGACAAGTTCAAAAACTTTGGGTGACAGCGGAAGCAGTCCACTGACCAGTAAATCCCTTCCTCTTGTAACCAAGCTCACGCAAACCACCCCACCAACTCCCTCAGTGTCAATTTCCTCCTTCCCCAGGAATGCCAATAGTCCTGCAGGCCATGTCACTGGCAATTCTGACGATTCCTCTCCTGCCTGGGATTCCTCCGATGCATCCTTGCGTGTAACGCCTACTGCTGCTGGCGCTGCTGTTGTTGCTGCTGGGAGTCGATGGTCATCCCAGAGGGGAAGTCGTAAGACCACTTTTACTACTTCCACCAAGCAATTGACTGTCCAACAGTCCTTTGCGAGGAAGATGAAATATCACAGCAGTCATCCTACTGCAAAGCGGATAACTGAGGCCTTGGCATCCTGGGTGGTGAGAAACGTGGTTCCGGTATCCATCATTACTGCAGAGCCAACTAGAGACTTGTTGGAGGTACTGTGTCCCCGGTACCAAATACCATCTAGGTTCCATTTCTCTAGGCAGGCGATACCGAAAATGTACACAGACCTCAGAAAAAGAGTCACCAGTGTCCTAAAAAATGCAGCTGTACCCAATGTCCACTTAACCACGGACATGTGGACAAGTGGAGCAGGGCAGGGTCAGGACTATATGACTGTGACAGCCCACTAGGTTGATGTATGGACTCCCGCCGCAAGAACAGCAGCGGCGGCACCAGTAGCAGCATCTCGCAAACGCCAACTCTTTCCTAGGCAGGCTACGCTTTGTATCACCGCTTTCCAGAATACGCACACAGCTGAAAACCTCTTACGGCAACTGAGGAAGATCATCGCGGAATGGCTTACCCCAATTGGACTCTCCTGTGGATTTGTGGCATCGGACAACGCCAGCAATATTGTGTGTGCATTAAATATGGGCAAATTCCAGCACGTCCCATGTTTTGCACATACCTTGAATTTGGTGGTGCAGAATTTTTTAAAAAACGACAGGGGCGTGCAAGAGATGCTGTCGGTGGCCAGAAGAATTGCGGGACACTTTCGGCGTACAGGCACCACGTACAAAAGACTGGAGCACCACCAAAAACTACTGAACCTGCCCTGCCATCATCTGAAGCAAGAAGTGGTAACGAGGTGGAATTCAACCCTCTATATGCTTCAGAGGTTGGAGGAGCAGCAAAAGGCCATTCAAGCCTATACAATTGAGCACGATATAGTAGGTGGAATGCACCTGTCTCAAGCGCAGTGGAGAATGATTTCAACGTTGTGCAAGGTTCTGATGCCCTATGAACTTGCCACACGTGAAGTCAGTTCAGACACTGCCAGCCTGAGTCAGGTCATTCCCCTCATCAGGCTTTTGCAGAAGAAGCTGGAGACATTGAAGGAGGAGCTAACACGGAGCGATTCCGCTAGGCATGTGGGACTTGTGGATGGAGCCCTTAATTCGCCTAACAAGGATTCACGGGTGGTCAATCTGTTGAAATCAGAGCACTACATTTTGGCCACCGTGCTCGATCCTAGATTTAAAGCCTACCTTGGATCTCTCTTTCCGGCAGACACAAGTCTGCTGGGGTTGAAAGACCTGCTGGTGACAAAATTGTCAAGTCAAGCGGAACGCGACCTGTCAACATCTCCTCCTTCACATTCTCCCGCAACTGGGGGTGCGAGGAAAAGGCTCAGAATTCCGAGCCCACCCGCTGGCGGTGATGCAGGGCAGTCTGGAGCGACTGCTGATGCTGACATCTGGTCCGGACTGAAGGACCTGACAACGATTACGGACATGTCGTCTACTGTCACTGCATATGATTCTCTCAACATTGATAGAATGGTGGAGGATTATATGAGTGACCGCATCCAAGTAGGCACGTCACACAGTCCGTACTTATACTGGCAGGAAAAAGAGGCAATTTGGAGGCCCTTGCACAAACTGGCTTTATTCTACCTAAGTTGCCCTCCCACAAGTGTGTACTCCGAAAGAGTGTTTAGTGCCGCCGCTCACCTTGTCAGCAATCGGCGTACGAGGTTACATCCAGAAAATGTGGAGAAGATGATGTTCATTAAAATGAATTATAATCAATTCCTCCGCGGAGACATTGACCAGCAGCAATTGCCTCCACAAAGTACACAGGGAGCTGAGATGGTGGATTCCAGTGGGGACGAATTGATAATCTGTGAGGAGGGGGATGTACACGGTGATATATCGGAGGGTGAAGATGAGGTGGACATCTTGCCTCTGTAGAGCCAGTTTGTGCAAGGAGAGATTAATTGCTTCTTTTTTGGGGGGGGGTCCAAACCAACCCGTCATATCAGTCACAGTCGTGTGGCAGACCCTGTCACTGAAATGATGGGTTGGTTAAAGTGTGCATGTCCTGTTTTGTTTATACAACATAAGGGTGGGTGGGAGGGCCCAAGGACAATTCCATCTTGCACCTCTTTTTTCTTTTCTTTTTCTTTGCATCATGTGCTGATTGGGGAGGGTTTTTTGGAAGGGACATCCTGCGTGACACTGCAGTGCCACTCCTAGATGGGCCCGGAGTTTGTGTCGGCCACTAGGGTCGCTAATCTTACTCACACAGCTACCTCATTGTGCCTCTTCTTTTCTTGGCGTCATGTGCTGTTTGGGGAGGGTTTTTTGGAAGGGACATCCTGCGTGACACTGCAGTGCCACTCCTAGATGGGCCCGGTGTTTGTGTCGGCCACTAGGGTCGCTAATCTTACTCACACACCTACCTCATTGCGCCTCTTTTTTTCTTTGCGTCATGTGCTGTTTGGGGAGGGTTTTTTGGAAGGGCCATCCTGCGTGACACTGCAGTGCCACTCCTAGATGGGCCCGGTGTTTGTGTCGGCCACTAGGGTCGCTAATCTTACTCACACAGCTACCTCATTGCGCCTCTTTTTTTCTTTGCGTCATGTGCTGTTTGGGGAGGGTTTTTTGGAAGGGACATCCTGCGTGACACTGCAGTGCCACTCCTAGATGGGCCCGGTGTTTGTGTCGGCCACTAGGGTCGCTTATCTTACTCACACAGCGACCTCGGTGCAAATTTTAGGACTAAAAATAATATTGTGAGGTGTGAGGTATTCAGAATAGACTGAAAATGAGTGTAAATTATGGTTTTTGAGGTTAATAATACTTTGGGATCAAAATGACCCCCAAATTCTATGATTTAAGCTGTTTTTTAGTGTTTTTTGAAAAAAACACCCGAATCCAAAACACACCCGAATCCGACAAAAAAAATTCGGTGAGGTTTTGCCAAAACGCGTTCGAACCCAAAACACGGCCGCGGAACCGAACCCAAAACCAAAACACAAAACCCGAAAAATTTCAGGCGCTCATTGCATACAGTACAACACACACATCACAACTAACACTAATCAATTATCCAATTATAAAGTATAAGCCAATTACTGTAAGGAAAACTGGTTGCTCTGTATCACTTTAAGATACCTGTATCTATTTTCAGGATGGTCTGCAGCAGATATATGCTGCAGTAGCTCTGCACCGCAGTCCCCATAGGTTTCTATGTAGCTTCAGTCTGGCCAAATATATCAAGCTTCGGAAAGCATACTTACATTGCAAGGGCAATAGGAATAAAAACATAGTACTGGGGGCATATTAAGAAAGGAGGGGCCTGTGCACAGTTTCTCTCCAGGCCAATGAGTATGAGTTGGCCTATAAAAGGATAAACTTACTATTGACTGATGTGAATGGTTATCTGTCCTCCGCCCTTGTCCAAAGCCCACCACTTTTCAGCCTAGGGAACCCACAGTCCTTAATACGGCCCTACTAGCAACTGAAAATAGGGAAAGAACAAGCTCAAATATCCATTCAGGAAGGAGGTAAACTGATTGTGTAACTAACTGATACCTACTGTAGCTGAGTTATGCTGGGTGCACACTGCAATGCTAACAACTAGATCGATTAGGAGTCCTGACCAAAATGATTTAGAAAACAGCCTATATATACTGCACACTAGAGATGAGCGGGTTCGGTTCTCAGAGAACCAAACCCTACCGGACTTCACGCTCTGAACCCGGTTCCGAGTCAGGATCGGGTTTTCCAGAGGCAAAACGTCATCATCCCGCTGTCGGATTCTCGCAGGATTTGGATTCCATATAAGGAGACCATTTTCACTCCAGTCTCGGAGAGTGTAGTGAGAGGACGTGTCTCCGTCCTCAATGTCTGTGTGGGGGCAGGAAAGTGGGGTGGTAAGTCTAGTGCTGTATTGTGCTGCTCAGTCCAGTGTAGTCAGTGTCTTATGTTGCATCAGTCCAGCCAGTCACAGTGTTGGTGTCCTCTGCTGCTATATGTCCCCAGTGCTGCTGGCTGCCGTATAAGTCCTTTGCATTTTTGCTGTGTTGTCTTGCATCAGACCAGGGGTAGTGTCTTGTGCAGCATCAGTCCAGTGACCAGTCACAGTGGTGGTGTCCTCTGCTGCCATATATCTAGTGTTACTGCCATATAATTTCCGTGATATTGGCGTATAATTCTCGTGATATCGCCGTATAATTCTCGGAATACTGGTGTATAATTCCTGTAATACTGCCATATAATTCCCGTGATACTGCCGTATAGTTCCAGTTATCCTGCCGTATAATTCTATATAAATCCATATAATTCCGTATAAATCCAGTCCAGTGGTGCTACCAGTGATACTGGCGTATAATTCCTGTGATACTGCCATATAATTCCAGTGATACTGGCCTATAATTCCTGTGATACTGCCATATAATTCCCTTGATACTGGTGTATAATTCCTGTGATACTGCCATATAATTCACGTGATACTGGTGTATAATTCCTGTGATACTGCCATATAATTCTCAGAATACTGGCGTATAATTCCCGTGATACTGGTGTATAATTTCTGTGATATTGCCATATAATTCTCAGAATACTGGCGTATAATTCCTGTAATACTGCCATATAATTCCCGTGATACTGCCGTATATTTCCAGTTATCCTGCCGTATAATTCCATATAAATCCATATAATTTCGTATAAATCCAGTCCAGTGGTGCTGCCATTCAAGTTCAATGGTGCTGTCCTGTGCTGTATATTATTTACTCCAAATAAAGGAGTTATTAATATTTAATCCAAATAATTTTTAGTCTTTGCCCTGTGATGTGTAGGGGTACGCTCTCTTGTGCCGCATATTGTGTTCTATAACTCCAGAAAAATAATGGAGAACAAAAATTTGGAGGATAAAATAGGGAAAGATCAAGAACCACTTCCTCCTAGTGCTGAAGCTGCTGCCACTAGCCATGACATAGACGATGAAATGCCATCAACGTCATCTGCCAAGGCCAATGCCCATTGTGATAGTAGAGGGCATATAAAATCCAAAAAGCCAAAGTTCAGTAAAAAGACCCCAAAAAAAGAAATTTAAATGGTCTGAGGAGAGACGTAAACTTGCCAATATGCCATTTACGTGGCAAGGAACGGCTGAGGCCCTGGCATATGTTCATGACTAGTGGTTCAGCTTCACATGACGATGGAAGCCCTCATAACTGAGGCCTTGACACTTATGTTGGTGTTAGACGTGCGTCCGGTATCCGCCATTAGTGCAGTGGGATTTAGACAATTGATGGAGGTATTGTGTCTCTGGTACCAAATCCCATCTAGATTCCTCTTCACTAGGCAGGCGATAGCGAGATTTTGCCATTTAATTCCAGTGATTTTGACGTATAATTACAATGATTTTGCCAATTAATTGTAGTGATTTGAACGTATAATTATTAATTCCAGTGATTTTGCCAATTAATTCCAGTGATTTGGACATATAATTATTAATTACAGTGATTTTGCTAATTAATTCCAGTGATTTGGACGTATAATTACAGTGATTTTGCCAATGAATTCCAGTGATTTGGACGTATAATTATTAATTACAGTGATTTTGCCAATTAATTACAGTGATTTGGACGTATAATTATTAATTACAGTGATTTTGCCAATTAATTTCAGTGATTTGGATGTATAATTATTAATTACAGTGATCTTGCCAATTAATTTCAGTGATTTGGACGTATAATTCAAGTGATTTTGCCAATTAATTCCAGTGGTTTGGACGTATAATTCCAGTTGGAATTTGTGTTGCTTGGCTTAGTCATACAGCTACCTCATTGCACCTCTTTGACATCTTTGCATGAGGTACTGTTTGGGGCCTAGTTTTTGAAAAGTGCCATCCTGTCTGACACTGCCGTATGAGTCCAGGGGTACTGCTGTATTAGTCCTGGGGTATTGCCGTATAAGTCCACCAATTGCAGATTTTTTTTTAAATGACTGGAGCATGCTGGAGATGCTGTCAGTGGACCGAACAATTGCGGCCCACTCTCAACATTCAGCCACTGCGTGACACTACTAGATGGGCCAGGTGGTTGGTTATGTCACTTAGCTTATCATACAGTCATACAGCTACCTCATTGCACCTTTTTTTCTTCTTTGCATCATGTGCTGTTAGGGGCCTTTTTTTGATATCTGCTCTCATGTCTGCTACTGCAGTGCCACTCCTAGATGGGCCTATTGTTTGTGTCGCTTGGCTTAGTCATACAGCTACCTCATTGCACCTCTTTTACATGTTTGCATGATGTGCTGTTTGGGGCCTTTTTTTTATATCTGCCCTCCTGTCTGCCACTGCAGTGCCACGCCTAGATGGGCCAATTGTTTGTGTCGCTTGGCTTAGTCATACAACTACCTCATTGCAATTCTTTTTCTTCTTTGCATGATGTGCTGTTTGGGGCCTTTTTTTAATATCTGCCCTTCTGTCTGACACTGCAGTGCCACTCCTAGATGGGCCAATTGTTTGTGTCGCTTGGCTTAGTCATACAACAACCTCATTGCAACTCTTTTTCTTCTTTGCATGATGCGCCTTTTGGGGCCTTTATATATATATATATATATATATATATATATATATATATATCTGCCCTCCTGTCTGCCACTGCAGTGCCACTCCTAGATGGGCCAATTGTTTGTGTTGCTTGGCTTAGTCATACAGCTACCTCATTGCAATTATTTTTCTTCTGTGCATGATGTGCTGTTTGGGGCCTTTATATATATATATATATATATATATATATATATATATATATATATCTGCCCTCCTGTCTGCCACTGCAGTGCCACGCCTAGATGGACCAATTGTTTGTGTCCCTTGGCTTAGTCATACAACTACCGCATTGCAATTCTTTTACTTCTGTGCATGATGTGCTGTTTGGGGCCTTTTTTTTTATATCTGCCCTCCTGTCTGACACTGCAGTGCCACGCCTAGATGGGCCAGGTGTTTGTGTTGTGCACTTGTGTCGCTTAGCTTAGTCATCCAGCGACCTCGGTGCAACCTTTTGGCCTAAATACAATATTGTGAGGTGTGAGGTGTTCAGAATAGACTGGAAATGAGTGGAAAATGATTGTTATTGAGGTTAATAATACCGTAGGAGCACAATTATCCCCAAATTCCGTGATTTTAGCTGTTTTTATGTTTTTTTCAAAAATCATCCAGATCCAAAACCAAAACCAAAACACGAAAGGGTGGTTTTGGCAAAACCATGCCAAAACCAAAGCACGAAAGTGGAATTAGAACCAAAACCAAAACACGAAAAGTGCCAGCCGCACATCTCTACTGAGTGTACACACAACCCAATAATTGTTTAGTTCCAAACGATCCCTTCTACCCCAAAACCTTTTGCTGATGTTGTGCCTCTGAACACTGGGCCTGATTCTGAGTTGGAAGTAAAGCAAAAAAAGCAAGTAACTTTGTAATTGGAACAAACCATGTTGCAATGCAAGGGGAGCAAATATATATGTGCAGGGTAAATACTGGCTGCTTTTGCATGTAGCACATAAATGTTAGACAACTTTATATTTACATTGCAATTAAGATTTCAGTTTGGACACACCCAATCCAAATCTAACTCTTTCTGTACATTTTTCATCTCCCCACCTGCAGTGCAACATGGTTTTGTCCAGTTGTACAGTTACTTGCATTTATTTTGCTTCATTTTCAAATCAGAATCAGGCCCACAATACAAAAGACTTCAGATCAAGGTTCATGCACACTGCACTTTCTGAACAATACCAAAATGACAGGACCAACATAGGCTATTTCTAATTGTAAAGCGCAACGGAATATGCTGCGCTATATAAGAAACTGTTAATAAATAAATAAATAATATCTCAGGAGCTGGTCCGAAGGGGTTTTAGCTTGACCATTGTGCCCTGGTGCAGTGTTTGTTTACACTTATCGGCCTTATCTGAGAAGATATAGCCATGTCAGGATGAGAATCACATAGTGTGTACCCAGCATAGATAAGAAAATGGCCTGCAAAAGTCTGGATAAGAAATAAAGAAGATAAATGAGGCAGGAAATGTATAATATGAGAATAACAGGCTTATTTATCAAAAATATTTTAACTAAAATAATGGGGAAAAGGTTGTTTTCACATCCTTCTTACATTATTTTAGTATCACCTATATTTATTAACCACTTAACTGATGATTTATTTAGCCAAAAACCGCTCCAAAATTGTTTTTTTTTAATGACCCTATACCCAAATGATTTTAGTTAAAAAAAAAAAATTATATTTTTTTTAAAAAAGTTTTTTTTAAATAGTTGTTTTCAAACATCAATCGGGAACATCGTGACCATCGGAACATCGGAAACATTGCAGCTTTCATCTTGAAAGCTGGGACAGCCTCCAGGCAGCACGGCAATCAGTAGGGGAGAGTGCAGGAGGTAGAGGGACCTTCCAGTCCCTCTGACAGCAGCAGCGGAGGGAAGTTTCCCTTCCCCGCAGCTGCTAACACTCTCTATCTGACTGATTGCATCCTGTGCGACCAGGTCAGATAGAGCACTGCAGGCATGGTCGTATCTGATGCGACCATGCCAGGCAAGTGGTTAAAGGGCAATTGTGGAGAATTAGTAAAATTCTCCACCAAGCCATTAGATTTGCATTTTTTTTTTAGTAAGCAGATCACATTTCCCATACTTGTAATGGGAAATGTGATCTGACCAAGTTTAGTATAGTAAATTTAAAATAGTAAAAAAATACCGGAGGAAGCCCTGTAATAATAGCGCTGAGATAGCCTTATTAGGGCTTCCCCTGTTTTCCCTACTGTAAGTGCATGCTGGCAGTGAAGGCTGAGGCTGTCTGTGATCAGCCATGTGCGTCTAAATAGACCACAGGCTGATCACCAGAGAAAAAAAGTTAAAAAAGAAAATAAAAAACAGTACTTACACCCTGCTGCAGCCACAGATAGGTGCCTGGCTCCCCCCCCCCCCCCCCCCCTCCCTGTCAGCTGATGATGTGAGACTCTCACTTACTGCATTGACGCCTGCTGGGAATCTCACAGCAGCAGCGTACTGGAGACATACAGAGAAGAAGCTGGGCACCGATTCATGGCTCCAGCAGCGTGTAAGTAAGTGTTAGCCTAGCAGGGGATGGGGTCACAGGGCAGTCATTGGTGGCTGGCGGCACATGCGTGGTCATGGTATTTTTTGTAAAAAAAACACTGACAGCTGTGGGGAGAGAACTCGCGGGGACAGAGCATTCTCAGAAACTCTGTCCCTGCATACAATCAACATATCACATAGTTAACGGGATGTAATGCCGCCAGAGTCCGGCAGCCGTGCGGGATGCCGGACGAACTCAGATTTTTTTTTAAAGGGGCAATCACTTACAAGGCATGGTTTTGCCTTGTAAGTGATTGCCCCTTTAAAAAAAACGTCCGAGTTCGGCTGGCATCACTCACGGCCTCCAGACTCGGGCGACATTACATCCCGTTAACTATGTGATACATCCCTGCAATGTATTCAAATATCGCAGTGCCAATGTGGGCAAATTTATCACATCCCATCTGCATCTGTGATGTACATTGTGATAAATATGCCCCTACAAGAGAGGCAAGTTGGAAATACATTACTATACCTTAAAAGGGAAGAGAACAAATGTGGAGAGGTAGTGATTATGGGGAGGAGTGTGTGTGTGTGTGTGTGTGGGGGGGGGGGGGGGTGCATTTATCAAAAATTGCCTTTCTAATGTGATTTGGGTGTAATGTTAACTCCCAAGATCACATTGCAGGATGCAATTTTACTGGCGCTATGTATCTTTTACACCCACAGGGACAGGTGCCCTTAAGCCCATCCCTGCGATGTGCACAGTTTGGTCCTGGGGCAACTGCGCAGCAAAATCTGTGATGTGTAGTCCATAGGCCACAGCGGGCTACTGCCATCAGATGGCTGTAGCTGTGGGGGCCAATCTCCAGAATGCTTGGTAAATGCTGCAGCATTGCAACCCCCGTAGGAACCCATAGCTCCCAACTGTCAAGATTTTGGTGGTACAGTCACATTTTTCTGGAACTGTCCTGCTGTCCCATCCGCGGGTCACAGTGTCCTGATGTGGGAGGGCAGTTGGGAGACCTCTCTCACCCGCCAAGAGCAGCGGCAAATAGATGCTGTCTGAATGTGTGCAGCATCTATTCACTGTGAGAGAGGGTCTGGGACATAGCCAGCAGCTCACAGAGCACTGGTCTTGCCCCAACATTGACAAAAATGGGGGCATGGCCCGCAATGACGGAACACTTCCCATGAGGTCACACCCAACTAGCCAAAAGGCTGTGCTCCCTACTTTCTGAGGCATTTGCATTTACCCCTCGAAAATGGGTGTTTTTGGGGAATAAGCCACAAATATTCATTAGCAAATGGGCCCATGTGGCTTGGAAACCAGATAAGGCAGGGAATTACACGTGTGAAGAAAGATTGGCATAAAGGAAAGAGTTGGAAGTGTGGAGTGCAGAAAAGCAAGAGTGGAAGGATCTAGGATTAGACTAAGGGGTCTATTTACTAATCCCTGGATGGAGATAAAGTTGACGGAGATAATGTACCAGCCAATCAGATCCTAACTGTCCTGTCACAGGCTGTGTTTCAAAAATAACAGTCAGGAGCTAATTGACTGGTACTTTATCTCCGACCACTTTATCTCCACCCAAAGCTTAGTAAATAGACCCCTAATGCTGTATTTCCATGCAGTGTAGAGGCAGCAACAATTACAAGATGGAAATATACATTCCCTCTGCAAAGCCATTGAAATGACATGGGAGATTTCTGGATAATGTACACCCACTTACTATGATTTACTGTGATGTAAATGATTGCAGGTTTAATCTGCCACTATCAAGCACTTCATTAATGAGGCTGCAGAAGTGTAAATGCAGTCAGCTAATGGCAGTGGCTGGAACTCAACAGGAAGGAAAAACGTAAGGAGGCCAAAGAGAAATGGCTGCTCAGCCTTTACAATAGCCCAGGCCAAGCATTCCGAACGTCTGTAGTTTTGCATTTCTCCTCCTTCTCAATGCAATCCTTGCTGAATACAAAAGGTAATTAGTAGGGACAGTACATTTCTTTATGCACCTACTGTAATAAGGAGAAGAATAGCTGACTGAACAACGGATATCATGTAGCAAGTAATAACACGAAACAAAACATTTCAATATGTTGTGCTTTTATTTGTATCTGCTACAATGTGACATTACTGTAGATGTGACAGCACATGACACACGATAAGTGCTTTCAGAAAATATGAATTGGAAGTAATGGGAGGACCGCCTCATGAGCCGAGGAACTGCTGAGGTGTGTTACCTCTTGACCAGAGGACCCTGCAATTTCTCCACAATTTGTGACAATTTGTTTTCTTTCTAGAGTCAAATGTCCACACACTCTCCTAACCCCAAATGAAAACCCTCTTGGGTCCCATAAAAAACCTGTCTGTGAAAATAAAACTTACTCCCCAGACTACCTCTGTGTGTGTTCTCTTTTACTGGCCTATTAGCTTATTAAAACAGGGCTCCCCTCTCGCTGCCCCCTCCCTTCTGTTGGACATGAGTATCCATTAGGCAGCTGTTGACAGTTGTTAGACCTATCAGCAGCTTTGGAGAGCCTGTTTGTTCTGGGGAGGTAGATGTAAGACACCTAGTAAATGCCATGGCCTGTGGTTTGATGTGTAACTTGGGTGGGAAGCAGACCAGGGACAGGGGGGAACCGAGGTGGCCATGGCAGTCCGAGGTCTTGGATGTGTTTCTGGATGTGGCTGTTTGATATTACCAGAATGATTCCCATGGTACTCATTGTACAACACTCAAGGTCAGAAGGTTTGTTCCACTCCATCTCTTCAGTTATAATAGACCTCACTTCATGACTGTGTTACTTAAGTGTGTGTGTGTGTGTGTGTGTGTGTGTGTGTGTGTGTGTGTGTGTGTGTAAAACGAAAAATGTTACAATGACTGCTTACTACACTCATTCTCTCTATGTACTGTAGGCCTATAATGTTAGCTTTTGATCCAGAAAAGTGTAATATTACAGTACCTTGATCCGCTTCCACATCACAGTGCACACGCAGGATGGGATATATCATGTATCACAATTATATTGCAACACATCCCGCCCCTATTTGCATGCATTTCAGCATTTTTTAATGCCGCCATTCATGATTATTTACCTGTCGGGACAGCTCTTACGATGTAGAAGTACTGACTTTCAGGGAGTCGTATTACTCAGGTGCGGCCCTCGGTTAGCGCATGCACAAGTTTCAAGGGATGGAGATGGATGCTTCTGAGCCCTCTCTAGAGACTTGCTATGAAAAGGAGCCCATAGACTTCTATAGGCAATGCCATCTGTGAATGGCATTATATATATCAGGTGCAAGCTCTGGAAAGTTGAGCTTTAAAGAGTTTGATGCATATGGGCACATCGCAGCCCCATTGAATTCTATATGGACTGCTGTGCTGCGGGTGTGCTGCAGATATCAGACCTTTTTAATAGAGTACATTAGGGGATCCATATTTATTGCATTAACGCTCAGAAATTGACAGTTTTCTGAAGTCTTACCAACCTTTTAGGAAAGATACATCCCACCTACTGCCTATTAACTGACTTTAAGTTACAAGAGGGACTAATTCCCACTAGTTTATGGCAAATGTTTTAGCAACATAAGTAAATTCTAAATAAGCAATGACTGAGAGGAGATGATAAGCATCCTGATACAGCAACAGAGCTGCTTAATTGTGTAATCATAATGACAGATAGGTCAGCAGAAAAACGCTATGAAATGTCCTCGGCCAGCCATTCCTGATGGTAATGATGTGTCTCTGATGCAAATCATGTTTTTGCGCTGCGCTGAAGTCATGCTGTAACAGATTTTTTCTGAACTACCTGTAAAGTTTGACACCTGGTAACTAGACATCAAGCATTTGCACAACATGATAAATAAGCACAAGCTTCCAGTGTTAAGCTATTAAAAATATAATCCTTTGAACACCTCTGTGCGTTAATAACCCGTCCCACTCACTTAATCCTTTTGCTGACATCTTGTCCCTTGGGGCACAAAGACAGTTTTTGGCAATTATTTTAGCCTTGTTAGCAGCCCCAACGTACGATTTTGTTTGCCCTGGGCCTATGATAATGAACAGTGGTGCTGCTTGTCCGTTCAGGTCCCCAAAAAAGAACATCATATCTTTAATCCTCTCCAAGTTGCAGGGCCACCACTTCCAGTATGTGCTAGAACACAGTCCAAGGTTTGGATTTTTGTTACCAGCCAAGGAACAAAACATTAATTCAATAATCCTTGTATTCACTTTGTTACTGTCTGTTAGTATCACTTGTAACACTGGCCCTCATTCCGAGTTGATCGGTCGCAAGGCGAATTTAGCAGAGTTACACACGCTAAGCCGCCGCCTACTGGGAGTGAATCTTAGCTTCTTAAAATTGCGACCGACGTATGCGCAATATTGCGATTACTAACTACTTAGCAGTTTCAGAGTAGCTTCAGACTTACTCTGCCTGTGCGATCAGTTCAGTGATTGTCGTTCCTGGTTGACGTCACAAACACACCCAGCGTTCGCCCAGGCACTCCCACCGTTTCCCCGGCCACTCCTGCGTTTTTTCCGGAAACGGTAGCGTTTTCAGCCACACGCCCCTGAAACGCCGTGTTTCCGCCCAGTAACACCCATTTCCTGTCAATCACATTACGATCGCCGGAGCGAAGAAAAAGCCGTGAGTAAAAATACTTTCTTCATAGTAAAGTTACTTGGCGCAGTCGCAGTGCGAATATTGCGCATGCGTACTAAGCGGATTTTCACTGCGATGCGATGAAAAATACAGAGCGAACAACTCGGAATGAGGGCCACTGCTATGATTAAACAACATTAGAGTGATGTCATTCTTTAAAGGGATTTTAAATCATTTTTGAATCCTTAATATTTGTGTAATGTAAATATTAACCCCTTAATGACCAAAGGTATTCTGTACCTCAGTGGGGACATTCATTTTCTTTTATTTGCGATGGACTGGGTTTACTGGCAATACCTTTAATTTTTTTATGCTGCCCAAAGTAAATGTTTCAATGACAATAGAAATAGTCAAAAGTAGGACTAGAGAGATAAAAAATATTAAAAAGTATTATAATTTTTTTTTTTACAACCTGTAGAAAAAAAAGAAAGGATAAAGGGGCAGATTTGCCAACGCTTGGAGAGAGATAAAGTGGAGAGAGAGAGATAAAGTACTAACTAATCAGCTCTTAATTGTTATTTTACAGGATTTGTTTGAAAAAATGACAGGAGCTGATTGGTTGGCACTTTATGTCTCCACACTTTATCTCTCTCCAAGCTTTTATAAATCTCCCCCTTAAGCTGGGTACACACTAGGACGCCAAGCACTCTTGCCGATGGTCAGGGCATACTCCCTTTACCCGGTCCAGTGGAGATTATCAGTACACACTGCATGATGTAATGAATGACAGAACGATAGCTTGTTTCATCCTTCATTACACTGCACCAGGTCACACACGATATCTGCTGCAGCCCAGATAATATCACACGCGATCCGCAGGAATGCGCAATTGAGGGTACTCACTAGACAATGTAGACAATATAACAAATCATCCTGATATCGTCCTAATGTGTACCCGGCCTTAAGGTATGCAGTTGAGTTGCCAGCAGTCGGGATCCCAGCGGTCAGAATACCGACGCCGGGATCCCAACCGCTGACAATGCCGCCAGCTGGAATCCCAACTAACTGGGGCTATTCCCACTTGTGGGTGTCCACAAAACTGAGCCCACAGTGTGGCGAGCGCAGGGGACCCTTTGCGCTTGCCCCGCTGCCGGCATACTGACGATCTGGATGCCGTTGCCGGTATACTGACGTCGGCATCCCGATCGTCGGTAAATCCTACTGATCCCGGCCCTAATGTACTGCTTTTTTAAATTCATTAATGAATTTATTTATTTTTTTCCTCTATGCATCTTTCACCAGGGAAGACTCCAGTTAATACTGCCAAAAGTCCAATGTAAACTGCATCTACTGGTAAACTGTAAACAAATGATTAGGCCCAGATTACCAATAAACTGTAGGCTGCCAATGAAAACTGATTTCCCTAACCAGAATATCACTGGGTGAAGTCCTGTTGTTGTCACAGGGTTTGCCTCTGTAGTGTGTTTTATCTTTGTACTATGAATTAAAAACGTCAGTGGACAGTTTTCAATACACTTTTAAACGTACATTTTGAATAGGTTTTCCTTTTTAAATAAATGTCCCAGATCATTAGTAGGTAATGTCCCATTCTTAACCAAATGCAACTAAAGTTACCAGGAGCAATATGCTTACCTTACAGCAGCCAAGTCTGTCTGATCACAGGGGGAAAACACAGGATTTCTGGAGGGGGGTTTCCAAAGTTTAATTGTAGAGCGATTGTCTCCAGCCCATGAAGAAAGCATAATTAGCATGTAACAAACTATGGGGGTCATTCCGAGTTGATCGCTCGCTAGCTACTTTAGGCAGCGCTGCGATCAGATAGTCGCCGCCTAAAGGGGAATGTATTTTAGCTTTGCAAGTGTGCGAACGCTTGTGCAGCCGAGCTCTGCAAAAACATTTTGTGCAGTTTCTGAGTAGCTCAGAACTTACTCAGCTGCTGTGATCACTTCAGCCTCTGTGGTCCTGGAATTGACGTCAGACACCCGCCCCGCAATCGCTTGGACACGCCTGCATTTTTTACAAACACTCCCAGAAAATGGTCAGTTGACACCCATAAACGCCTTCTTCCTGTCAATCTCCTTGCGATCGGCTGTGCGAATGGATTCTTCGTTAAATCCATCGCTCAGCAACGATCCGCTTTGTATCCTTACGACGCGCCTGCGCATTGCGGTGCATATGCATGTGCAGTAGTGACCTGATTGCGGTGCTGCAAAAAACGTCAGTGTGCGATCAGGTCAGAATGACCCCCTATAGTCTATGTAATACAGAACTTCAGACATATGCAGGCCCAATGATCATGGTAAGCCACTTACCATGCTAAGCCACTGGGCATGTGCAGCAGCTCCATTCTATCCTTTACACTGCATCTAGTAGCCACTGGCCAGGCTCTGAGGAAGGGGGTTTCCGGGTAACTGAACCCCCCGCTCCCCCCTGCGCTTTCGCCTATGAATCAGATGCCACATTTAACAGCACTGCTCACACTCATAGCACTCTCCTCTTCCTGTAGTAAACAACACTGGCCCAGCATTACATTACGGGTAACAAAGACAATAATGATGCCACCGGAAGTCCCACACATGGCTGGCAGAACTATCTAATTTGTGCTGTTTGGCCAAAAGTTAATCATAAGTAAATTCTACAACATGTGGAGTAAGATCACATAGGGCCACATTAGGGTTAGGAGCAAACCCAAATAAAATGGGAAAATTTGTGCTAAGGCCACGTTGCAATGTAAGGGGTGCAGTTGCAATTTATATTTTGCATGCAGCAAAAATAATGGCTGCTTTGCATGTAGCACACTAGTACGGGCCAACTTTTTTACACTGCAATTTAAAGTAGCGCCCTGCCACATTTAAATCTGGATGCCCATTTGAACGCCCCCGTCCCCCCATATCACAACAATGTTTTGCCAAGGTGTCAAATAGAGAACTGTATTCAGTGCAAGTAACAAGAGCAGTAGTATGCCATCTCATAATATAGAACAGCCACAATAAATTAGAGCTAGCGGGCAACAGCATTACCAACTGCAGATACAGTATAGTCTACCTAGCATACAGTAGTTGTATGTGCGTCTAGCTTTGCGTATGAACATAAAAGTGAGCATGGTGGAAAAATTTAAACTTCAATTTAAAGTCCTTTTACTACCACTTTAGAACCATCATCTGTGTTTATTTCAACTATCAAGTTTGTATTAGATGTGTCACATGTGCATTTTTATTACTATAGCTCGGTGGTTCTGAGAGACTCTTGCAGGTTGCCTCGGGTTGGTGGTCAAGGTCCAAATCAAATTATTTATGGTGATAGTGATAGGCAAAACCAGTGTTAGTGAATGTCAATTATAAAACATGTGGACAAACAGAAGCACGACTGTACACCACCACATAACTGAACCTAAGGATGACAGGTAGGTACAATTTACTTAGTTTAATATTTTTTTTCCAAATATATCAATGATAAACTTTTATCCTAAGGGTGCAATAAAACAAATTGTGATACTCAGACTGGTGACTATGGTGGTCATTCCGAGTTGATCGCAGCCAGCAACTTTTTGCTGCTGGTGCGATCAACTAGTCCACGCCTATGGGGGAGTGTATTTTAGCTTAGCAGGGCTGCGAACGCTTGTGCAGCCCTGCTAAGCTAAAAAAGTTTTGTGTAAAAGAAGACTAGCCCTAGACCTACTTACCCTGTGTGATGGCTCCAGCGATGCAGGTCCCGGCTTTGACGTCAGACATCCACCCTCCGTTCTTCTGACCACGCCTGCGTTTTCTCTACCACTCCCCGAAAACAGGCGCCAACGGTCTGGTGACGCACAGGAATGCCTTCTTTCTGTCAATCTTCTTGCGGACGCCGCTGCGACCGCTTTCTTTGTAATCCGCGTCCTAACCCGACGACCCCTGTCACTGGGCAACGACGTGCGTGCGCATTCCGGACACGTTTGCACCACAGCGACAAACCGCTGTGTGCGAACGGGGTCGGAATGACTCCCTATATTTTTACATTGGGGGTGTTATTATTATACTGGGGCTAGTTGGGAGTATTAATACAATGTTAGGGCTGTTGGTGACTATAAATGTTACATGGTGCTGGAAAGGTCATTCATGCAATGGGGAAACCTATATTAAATGTGGGGAGTATTTAATGCCTGAGCTAATTGATGGAAATATAGGGGGTCATTCCGAGTTGTTCGCTCGTTATTTTTTTCTCGCAAGGGAGCGATTAGTCGCTAATGCGCATGCGCAATGTCCGCAGTGCGACTGCGCCAAGTAAATTTGCTATGCAGGTAGGTATTTTACTCACGGCATTACGAGGTTTTTTCTTCGTTCTGGTGATCGTAATGTGATTGACAGGAAGTGGGTGTTTCTGGGCGGAAACTGGCCGTTTTATGGGAGTGTGTGAAAAAACGCTACCGTTTCTGGGAAAAACGCGGGAGTGGCTGGAGAAACGGAGGAGTGTCTGGGCGAACGCTGGGTGTGTTTGTGACGTCAAACCAGGAACGACAAGCACTGAACTGATCGCACTGGCAGAGTAAGTCTCGAGCTACTCAGAAACTGCACAGAGAAGTCTTTTCGCAATATTGCGAATCTTTCGTTCGCAATTTTGATAAGCTAAGATTCACTCCCAGTAGGCGGCGGCTTAGCGTGTGCAAAGCTGCTAAAAGCAGCTTGCGAGCGATCAACTCGGAATGACCCCCATAGTTCTCTATTGATATTGGAGCTAGTTGATGGGATTAGACAGCCATCTATTTATAGATTTATTTATATAAATTATTAATTAACCAAACCATTGTTAAATTAGGCAAATCATCCTCTTTGTAGTTATTTTTTTTAGAATCTTTTTATTGAAGATTTTGCATTATATATACAATGAAAATGAGAAAGCAGCCTACAAGATAAATAGATCGCACATCAGAGAGTACCATACATTATGGACAAATCTGCTTGTAAAAATGAACCAGAATCTAAGTTAAAGAGGTGATTAAAACAAGGAAATAGCTGGATATGATAACACAGAAGGACAGAAAAGAGGGGAAGGGAAAAATTGCCACAATGTATGAGTTTATTTCAAATGAATAATGTAATATATAGTTTTACATAATGGGAGAACATGAGAAAATCTCAGTATATTGTATTAACAAGAAGGTAATACATTTCCAACATATCAAGTGGGGACAAGTAATTAAAGCATTAAATACCATTCAGTATTTTAAAATATTCTATAGATATGTGACTGTATCTGAGGTTCCATTTGGCCTAAATACATACCACATTTATTGTAAAATTGAAGTCAACATTTTTCCACATCTGGCAACGTAGAGCTTCTATCAAGGTCTAATAATTTTAATAGCCATTTCTTCTTATAACTAAGAGGTGAGTTTCTTTTTGTCCAGTGCAATACTTTGACCTTATTAGTCAATGTAATTACCGTGAGAAGAGGAATAATGGTTTTTCGGTCAGGGCCTAGGTCCCAATTGGTAAAATCATCATCTTTGCAGTTAAATATTCTTTCTACCGATGGAAAGCTTTCGATTCCTCCCTCTCTGCATTTGCGTATCGTAAAAGTCTGGATGGTTTAGATGGAGAGTCTGGCAACCTTCTTAGTTGTAAGGGTGGAGACCGTGGAAAACATTTGGTCTTCTTCAATTGATTTTATGAATGTCCGAATCATGGATGGCGGAGTCTTCACCTCTTTTTAACAACACTGGTTTTACTGGACACACAGCCTTAGCTAGCCAATATCCCCTTGCTGACCCTAAATATTTCCATTTCACAGACCTGTTTTCTACCTCACCAACATAACTTGCAGTTGCAACTGTCCTTGTTTGGGATACATATGATATCCCAGCAGACGCCAGGTGTCACTATACCGACAGCGGCATCCCGTCTGCCGGAATTCTGGCAGCGAGTCCCCTCGTGGGCTCCTTGTCGTGCATTGGGCACCGTGGCTCACTTCGCTCACCACAGACTCTATTCCCACTTGGTTCGTGGTGTGGACCCACCAACCATGGCGTCGGGATTTCACCGGGTGTCGGTATTCCGGCGTCAGTCTCCTGAATGCTGGGATTCCGACAGCCGGTATATAAGACTGCATTAACTTTGTTTATCAGTTACTGACAAACACAAGAGACATGAATGCTATTCTATAGTAAATGAGGCTGTACCATCCAATCCTAATGTGTAATAACTTGTCTTGCCAATAAAATTTATGAAAAGTTAAATTCCTGACTGTTCCTAATTTTTCAAGCTGTTTTGTAATAAAATTCCCCCCTTCTCTTCCCTTTTCCTCTTTTTAGTTTGGATGTGTATTCCTGATTGAAAAAACATCCTTTACATTAATAATAACACACAAAGATATAATATAGATGCTTCACATGTATCTGAATGTTTGACATTAATTATTATTATTATACACATTTTGAGTATACATCTTAAACAAATGGATGACATACACTGCTTCCTAAAATGAATAAATAAGAACTTCTCGCTTTCAGCATGCACAAGATGTCTGGTTTTATACTCAGCCAGCAAGAAACACCAGTACATCTTATTTCTGTATCCTGAAGGTGGCAGGGTAAGGCCTGGAAATACCACAGGCAGCGGAGATCTGAGTATAATTCACATCATGCCCTGCAATGTCATTTCTTGCTGCATTCTAAAACAATAAAGAGGATTTATTCGTGTACCAAAAACTAGGCAATCGTTTGTTACTGTGTAAGTAAAGATATATGATTGTGCTAGATGAAAAAGAAACAATGTAAAATGGAGCAGATTGGTTATTCTTTCGCAATTATTTGTGCAAATTCCACAAATCACAGCACCAAGGTTAGGTAAGTAACACAGTAATTAAGGTTGAAAAAAGACAATTGTCCATCGAGTTCAACCTATTTGTGGTCTCCTATGCAGTCTCTTCACAGGTAAAAAGTTTAAACACCATCTTCATGCTTGTATATCTGAGTCTCTCATCTCTCTCTGGCTACACTTTTCACACCCCAAGGAAGATTGTCTGCAAATGTCTGTGATCCTTCTTCAATGCAAAATAACCTCTGTTAATTAGCTGAACTTCTGATTGCATACCTCCCCCTTTGCCAGCTGATATAGTTGGAGAATTTAAGGGCAATATTATCAAGGCCTGCAGTCGGACTTGGCCTGCTTGCAATTGTGAAGAATGCATTTGTTAAGAATGTGTTTTAAGAATGGAGTTAGAACCGGAGTTTGAACTGGATTTGGACTACGCTAAAATCTCGAATAAAACAATTTCCCCAAACACTGCAACTCAGGACCATCATGTGGCCTCTCCTCACCTCTGCCTTGAGAACACCAGGAACAATGCCTACTACTTCTCTGTCCAAGAACATCATGACTGCCCCCAAGACTACCCCTCAAGCTGAGCAGGGAACTGAGGGGCGTGCGCATCAGGACCAGATTTTGCTGGGTCAGTTCCATTGGACATTAGTGTGCTCTCCACATTCTTACACCCACCCGCACTGCTCCCCACACTCTCACACCCACCCGCACTGCTCTCATGAGACCAGGACATTTATCATTTTCACAAATTAATGTTTTCCTGCAAATGTGTCTTTCTCTTCTTTCTTCTTACAGGGTACTTTCCTCCCACTGTGTGCTATTCCTGTAATGTGTACCTCCATTGGTTGCACACCCTGCCAGCAGTAACCTACACAGTGCGCCTCACATGGCTGCCTCGGATGGTTCCTCCATGGGCAGGGTGTGCTTCATTTAGATCTTTCCATGCAGGGTATAGCATACTCCTACACACGTGTCAGTTTTCCCATAAATGCATTTGGCCCTTGTGTGGCTCATCTCCCACTGTGTAACCTTCGTAGTGCGCCCAACATGGCTGCCTTATCTGGTAAACTTGTGGATGGGATGAAAAATACATGGACCTGATGGTTTTATTGGAACCCTACTCTGAACCTAAGGACTCTGCAATCTCCCCGTTTTGTGTTCTCTTCTAGGGGTGGACTATTCCACCCTGGGTAATCCTACGCAGTGCGCCTAAAATGGCTGCCGCACCTGGTACCTTGTGAGGGTGGATTACACAACCCCTGGAGGTTATTACCCAAAATGCTTACACCAACCCTGCATTATGCTTTCTGTCTTTATTGTCTGTGTGGTTTATCTTTTGATGTAATACTTAAATCTTCTGTATTATGTGCATTGTTTGAGTTCTAGTTGGCGCCGCGGATGGCTGCCTCGGTGCTGCTCTGCCAAGCAGCCTTTGTGTTTAGTCTTACATGTATAATATGTCTAATATGTTGAGTCTATTGTACAGTTGCAATGTGCAGTATCAACTCATACGTGTAATGTGTGTAATGTATGCTATGTTCTTCCCCCTTCTTATGCTATGTACTCCCCCTTCATGTTGCTGCTTGGTGATGCATTGTACCACAAAGAATTCCTAGTGTACGTGAGTACACCTGGCCAATAAAGCTGATTCTGATTCTGATTATTATAGGACTAGTTATTTTTATGTTAGGACTAGTTATATTAACTATAATGCTTGCCTTCGCACCATAACCCTGAATATTTTTATCCAATAGGAATTTATCTAACCCATTCTTAAAGGTGTTAACTGAGTCCGCCATTACTACTCTCTCAGGCAGGGAATTCCAAACATGTATTGTCCTTACTGTGAAAAAACCTTTTCGCCTCAATGTGTGGAAACTCCTCTCCTCTAACCTAAGCGAGTGACCACGTGTTCTCTGTGCTGATCTTATAGAAAACAGGTCCCTCCCAAGCTCTGTGTATTGACCCCTTATATATTTGTAGATGTTGATCATGTCCCCTCTTAGTCTCCTCTTTTCCAATATAAACATGCCTAGCCTTGCAAGCCTTTCTTCGTATTCCAGAGTCTCCATGCCCTTGATTAGTTTGGTCGCCCGCCTCTGAACCTTTTCTAGCTCCAGGATATCCTTTTTGTAATATGGTGCCCAAAATTGCACACAGTATTCAAGATGTGGCCTCACTAGTGATTTATATAATGGGAGTATAATACTCTTGCATCAATTCCCTGTTTTATGCATGCTAATATCTTATTAGCCTTTTTTGCTGCACTCCTACTTTGGGTACTGCTGTTTAATTTGTTATCTGTGTGAACCCCTAGGTCTTTTTCCAGTACAGAATCCCCTAATATTACCTCATTTAGTATGTAGGTGTTATTTTTGGTCTTGCCCCCACAGTGCATTACCTTACACTTGTCTGTGTTGAACCTCATTCTCCATTTTGCTGCCGATGCTTCCAGTTTAGTTAAGTCGTTTTGAAGAGGCTCAGCATCCCCTCCGTATTTATAACCTTACACAATTTGGTATCGTCTGCGAAAATTGACACCATGCTCTCTAGACCTATTGTTAGGTCGTTGATGAAAATGTTGAACAAAAGTAGTCCGAGTACAGACCCTTGTGGCACACCACTTAGTACTTTAGTCCAATTTGAAAATGATCAATTGACCACAACGTGCTGCTCCCTACTATCTAACCAGTTACTGACCCAAGTGCATATTGTGCTCCCTAGCCCTATTGGTCCTGATGCTAGTACATCCCGGTCCTGATGCTAGTACATCCCGAGCTAGCACCAGGACCATTTCTACTAGATCCAAATACTCTGCTCTTCATTTTCCCACATATTTTCCAGTGCAATAATTGATAAGAAGGGATTGATTGAAGTGGGGTGTGTGACTGTGTAATAGCATTTATTAGGGCAGGTGTAGAATGTTATGCTGGCGGCCAGCATGCCGGCAGCTGGGCGAGCGCAAATGAGCCCCTTGCAGTCTCGCTGCACTCGCCGCGCTATTTATTCTCCCTCCAGGGAAGTTATGGACCCCCAGGAGGGAGAATAGTTGTTAGTATGCCGGGTGTCGGGATTCCGGGGCCGGTATACTGAATGCCGGGATCCCAACAGCCGGCATACTGAATACCACCTATTGGGGCAGATGTATTAGGCCTGGAAAAGGGATAGAGAAGTGGTAAAGCAGTGATAAGTGCAAGGTGACACACCAGCCAGTCAGCTCCTAACTATCCATTTTCATATCCGTAATGATTGGCTGGTGCGTTATCACCTTGTGCTTATCACTTCATTATCCCTTCTCTAGGTTAATAAATCTACCCCCATTTTGAGCAATTTAACATACATTCCAAAAAGGTACATATCAATCAAATTTATATCAACAGATAGGAAATTCACAGTAACCAGTAAGAAGCCACTTGTACAGTATACTCTGTGAAGTTACCAGTTATCTTTGACTATCTCTTAACTGTTCTTTGATTCCCTGGCGAAGTAACAAAGCCCATTGTACAGTAGGTGGCATGTTTAGTTGGCTGAATAAAAGATAGGCTTTAGTTTAGGGTAACTAGGAAGCCAAGACCTGCAGGGAAGCCAGTAACCAGAGGCGTCACCGGGTGTGGTGACACCCGGTGCGCGCCCCTGATCTCCTGCCGTGATCGCGGCAAAAAGGGGGCGTGGTCTTGTATTTAGGGGGCGTGGCTTCGCAGGAATCCCAGAATCGTCACTCTGGGGGCGTGCCCAGCATCTCCGGAGATGCTGGGCTTCCCCCAGAGCCAGTCTCCGTCCGCTGTCGGCTCCTCTTCTGTGACAAGAGCCGGGTGCTGTAGGAGACTTTCTCACTGCAGCACCTGGTTCCTGTCAGTGCGGAGGAGCTGACATTTGGTGTCACCCTCCTCCAGGCGTCGCACCCGGGTGCGGGCCGCACCCCCCGCACCCACCTTGTGACGCCACTGCCAGTAACTGCATAGACTATACACCAGTTACAGGGCCTGATTCAGAGGTGGATGCAAATGCTGTCACCACTGCTATCCTGTACACAGTAGATATGCGAAAATTGTACAGAGACAACCACTGACGATGTCTCTGATCAGTTGCTTACATATAAAGATGCACCATCAGTCATACTTTGGTCGCACCATAGGACCTTTTGCAGGCTCAGACACACCCTGAAATGGTTGTGACACGCCTGCAATTGAGATACCACCCCTGTTACCTCCCACAAATTCTCACTACCTGTCATTCATTTCGCAAATAACCCTCGCTGCATTCACTGTCGCTAATCAATTGCTGCTCATGCGAAGTGCGGCTCTAATGCATGCACAGTACCAAAAATATCTCTCAACTGTGCAAACATCGCCATTGTGTCCACCTCTGAAACAGGCCCATAGTGAACTCTAAGTTTCGTGGGCTGTACTGCAAAACTATAACTCCTACCACTAGCATACGGGTGGGGGTTGCCCAGCACAGGGCAAGACCGCCCCACATACCGGGTCCCCCCCCCCCACTAAACAGTGAAGCACTCACATCTTTAGGGTAGCCCCCTAGCTGCAAATGCAGGTGCCGGGCCACCATGTTTTGGGTCACAGCGGTGCGTGTGATGTCACGCAGCCGCCACCGCCTGCCTCGCAGATAGTCCAGACATGCTTCTGTTGTCGGTACTGTGCCCCCCAGCGCCGCGTCGATACCCACAAACACTGCAACTCTGCCTCCCTGCCGGCACTTGGATTTCGATTACATGCAATCACAATTTAAGTCCTCAGGCATGCGTGCAGCGGCATGCAAACATGCATGTACACATGGCCAGAGGCCCTGGCTTCAGCGTTTGATGCTGAATTAGGGCCTCTGTCCTATCTGAGCCATCTTCATGGAATTGTTATTCTGTATGATACCGAACAATTAATTCAAGTTCAGGTTCAGAAGCAAGACACTAGACATTAGTCTCAGGAGTGTTTTACCAGAGGAGTTGACAAGTGTGCAGACTCCGTCACGGCCCCCTCCTCTCCGGCACCAGTAGACTCTGGCACAATGCTAGAGTCTACTGCACATGCACAGATCTCTGGGAACATGGCGCCAGCGCCTTGTTACCGGTGACACCTCCAGTGTGCATGGCCAAATCTCTTGGAAATCTTCAGAGTGATTTGGGCCTGCACAGCAGGGCCGCCATCGTGGTACACCAGAGGGGTACGTTTTATATATAGGTACAGTGTGTGCGCTGTGGGAACCCCTGTACTCAGGGGCCCGTGTGCACCGCACACACTATACCCATTATAGAAATGCCTATGATCAATGTCCTTGTATTACTTTGTCCAGTATAAAAAAACTCAGCCTACAGCTTTGTATTTTAATGTGGGAAGATATCTCCTTCTTTGACTTCAGTATCCATATTTATAATATGAATGGTGTTATTCCACACACCTGGGGTGCCACAACTTTTTTTGGTGGGGGGAGGGTGGGCAAGTCATAATTTCATTTTGGTGTCCTAAATTGTTGAATGTCACCCTCTCAAGGGCAGCTGAAGTTGCCCGCCACATCACCCATCTGATGACAAAGAAGGGAATCAGGGAATACTTATGTCTTAAAGGTATCTTATTTTTGGGTTGTTTCCCACAAAATGTGTATAATAACTATACCCCAAAACATAACTGTAACAGGTGAGTGACGTTGTGTAGAAGATGAAGAGGCAGAATCCACTCCTAGCTCACACCCTGGCTGAGGCTGTACATTTTCAGCTGAACCCGGCTGAAAAATCAGGTGAGGTCATGCGGTGCAGTGAGGGAAGGGGGTGGGAGTCCAAAGGGGAGCTCAGGTGGGAGAATGGAGAAATACTGTACATATAGTTGGAGGTGAGAAGGGCACAGGATGGCCTCAGAGCAGCTGGGGTGGGGTGGAGAGAGGGTACTGTAGTTGGGCCCCGGAGGCAGGCGGAGAAGGACTGTGAGGAGAGAGGAGGTGGAGCTACCAAACAGGGGGGCAGATGTATTAACCTGGATACGGCATAAGGAAGTGATAAACCAGTGATATGTGTAAGGTGATAAAGGCACCAGCCAATCAGATCCTAACTGTTAATTTACATATTGGAGCTGATTGGCTGGTGCCTTTATCACCTTGCACATATCACTGGTTTATCACTTCCTTATGCCTTCTCCAGGTTAATACATCTGCCCCAGGGTATTATCTCCAATCTGACACTGCCAATATTAACTGTAGATGTTGGCGCACTGTGCCCTGCGACCTAGTATTTTACATTGTCCAGAATGTAGCAGCCTTTTAAGTCAGACACGGACACCTTTATATCTAAAAATTTTAATTAACCTATTTGTGATCACAGCTTTCTCATGCACCCCTGTCTAGGCTCATTTATGTGAAATCGTTGTCAGCTGCTTCCTTGGTGGTAATTTAGAAGCTGTGTTGGTGACTATCTCACCTTTAAAAGCCATAAATTAGTTGGCAGGTGAGCTTTAAACCAGGTAGCATATTTTCAGTTTGATAATATAGCAGTTGCCAGGTTCTCAGAAATCTGGATGACAGAGTAGGACTTACAGTGAGATGGAGTCCCTTGATGTTGGGCTGCAAGCCTAAATGCATTGATCAATCCATGAACCAAAACTCCTTTATTTATTTATTTATTTATTTATTTACGTATGTATTAAGGTGAGTGAATAAAAAGTCCATACACACGGAGCGATATAGCTGAGAGATTTTGACTATATAGTCAAAATCACTCAGAAAGTTAGTGCATATCGTTATCGTTCTGTGTGTACACAGCCAGCGATAGCAATGCGTGTCCCCGCCAGGTCGCTATCGCTGCTAAAGATAGATTGTGCAGGCAAGTCAATTTTGGCTAGGTCGCTGGAAAAGAAAAAGCATCCCCTTGCTTAAATGAGTTAGCCAAAATCGCTCATAGCCAAAATCGCTGGAAAAGTTAGTCAAAATCGCTGGAAAAGTTAGTCAAAATCTCCTACTGCCAGTTCAAGGGAAAATGCTCAGTCAAAATCTCTCATAGTTAAAATCTCTCCGTGTGTATGCACCTTTACTTTGGTGAGTGCTGGGCTCTCTGGTTTTTATTTATTTAAGCAATGCGGTTACAGGCCACTGCACCCCAACCTGGGAATCGCAAGTGCGGTGGATTTAGATATACACACACACACACACACACACACACACACACACACACACACACACACACACCAAAAAAAACCCTCTTTCTGCGCTGATTGAAAATAGAGTAATAGGGTAAAGATCACATTCAATAATTAGGATTGGCTGCCTTATTACACTAGGTTCCCTGATATGAGGATCCAAAAAACAAATATGTAGTATTAGTGTAATTGGCGCCTTGGGGTTGTTTTCTCTAACGTCCTAGTGGATGCTGGGGACTCCGTAAGGACCATGGGGAATAGACGGGCTCTGCAGGAGACAGGGCACTTTAAGAAAGAATTAGGAATACTGGTGTGCACTGGCTCCTCCCTCTATGTCCCTCCTCCAGACCTCAGTTAGAATCTGTGCCCGGACGAGCTGGGTGCACTTTAGTAAGCTCTCCTGAGCTTGCTAGACTGCTGGCAACAGACTCTCTGCTACGTGGGACTGAGGGGAGAGAAACAGCCCTACTAACTGCGGATAGGTCGTGCTTCTTAGGCTACTGGACACCATTAGCTCCAGAGGGATCGAACACAGGAACGCACCCTTGGTCGTCAGATCCCAGAGCCGCGCCACCGCCCCCCTCGCAGAGCCAGAAGCCAGAAGCCGGCGTGAGAAGCAAGAAGACTTCAAAAGCGGCGGCAGAAGACTCCAGTCTTCATATGAGGTAGCGCACAGCACTGCAGCTGTGCGTCATTGCTCCCACATTACACCCACACACTCCGGTCACTGTAGGGTGCAGGGCGCAGGGGGGGCGCCCTGGGCAGCAATTAGAGACCTCTTGGCAAAGTGGGCATATATACAGTTGGGCACTGTATATATGCATGAGCCCCCGCCATTATTTTACACAAAATCGCGGGACAGAAGCCCGCCGCTGAGGGGGCGGGGCTTCTTCCTCAGCACTCACCAGCGCCATTTTCTCTCCACAGCTCCGCTGAGAGGAAGCTCCCCAGGCTCTCCCCTGCAGAAGCATGATAGAAGAGGGTGAAAAGAGAGGGGGGCACATAAATTTGGCGTAAAAACAATATATACAGCAGCTACTGGGTTAACACTACGTTACTGTGTGATTCCTGGGTCATATAGCGCTGGGGTGTGTGCTGGCATACTCTCTCTCTGTCTCTCCAAAGGGCCTTGTGGGGGAACTGTCTTCAAATAGAGCATCCCCTGTGTGTGTGGTGTGTCGACACGTCTGAGGTGAAATGCTCCCCTAAGGAGGAGATGGAGCTAATATGTGTGTGAGAGGGTGTCTCCGTCGACAAAGCCGACACCTGTTTGGATTAGAGATGAGCGCCTGAAATTTTTCGGGTTTTGTGTTTTGGTTTTGGGTTCGGTTCCGCGGCCGTGTTTTGGGTTCGAACGCGTTTTGGCAAAACCTCACCGAATTTTTTTTGTCGGATTCGGGTGTGTTTTGGATTCGGGTGTTTTTTTCCAAAAACACTAAAAAACAGCTTAAATCATAGAATTTGGGGGTCATTTTGATCCCAAAGTATTATTAACCTCAAAAACCATAATTTACACTCATTTTCAGTCTATTCTGAATACCTCACACCTCACAATATTATTTTTAGTCCTAAAATTTGCACCGAGGTCGCTGTGTGAGTAAGATAAGCGACCCTAGTGGCCGACACAAACACCGGGCCCATCTAGGAGTGGCACTGCAGTGTCACGCAGGATGTCCCTTCCAAAAAACCCTCCCCAAACAGCACATGACGCAAAGAAAAAAAGAGGCGCAATGAGGTAGCTGTGTGAGTAAGATTAGCGACCCTAGTGGCCGACACAAACACCGGGCCCATCTAGGAGTGGCACTGCAGTGTCACGCAGGATGTCCCTTCCAAAAAACCCTCCCCAAACAGCACATGACGCAAAGAAAAAAAGAGGCGCAATGAGGTAGCTGTGTGAGTAAGATTAGCGACCCTAGTGGCCGACACAAACACCGGGCCCATCTAGGAGTGGCACTGCAGTGTCACGCAGGATGGCCCTTCCAAAAAACCCTCCCCAAACAGCACATGACGCAAAGAAAAAAAGAGGCGCAATGAGGTAGCTGACTGTGTAAGTAAGATTAGCGACCCTAGTGGCCGACACAAACACCGGGCCCATCTAGGAGTGGCACTGCAGTGTCACGCAGGATGTCCCTTCCAAAAAACCCTCCCCAAACAGCACATGACGCAAAGAAAAAAAGAGGCGCAATGAGGTAGCCGTGAACTACCGCACTGTACTGTGTCTGCTGCTAATAATATATAGACTGGTTGATAAAGAGATAGTATACTCGTAACTAGTATGTATGTATAAAGAAAGAAAAAAAAACCACGGTTAGGTCACTGGTATATACAATTATGGACGGGCTGCCGAGTGCCGACACAGAGGTAGCCACAGCCGTGAACTACCGCACTGTACTGTGTCTGCTGCTAATATATAGACTGGTTGATAAAGAGATAGTATACTCGTAACTAGTATGTATGTATAAAGAAAGAAAAAAAAACCACGGTTAGGTGGTATATACAATTATGGACGGGCTGCCGAGTGCCGACACAGAGGTAGCCACAGCCGTGAACTACCGCACTGTACTGTGTCTGCTGCTAATATATAGACTGGTTGATAAAGAGATAGTATACTCGTAACTAGTATGTATGTATAAAGAAAGAAAAAAAACCACGGTTAGGTGGTATATACAATTATGGACGGGCTGCCGAGTGCCGACACAGAGGTAGCCACAGCCGTGAACTACCGCACTGTACTGTGTCTGCTGCTAATAATATATAGACTGGTTGATAAAGAGATAGTATACTCGTAACTAGTATGTATGTATAAAGAAAGAAAAAAAAACCACGGTTAGGTCACTGGTATATACAATTATGGACGGGCTGCCGAGTGCCGACACAGAGGAAGCCACAGCCGTGAACTACCGCACTGTACTGTGTCTGCTGCTAATATAGACTGGTTGATAAAGAGATAGTATACTACTAATATTATATACTGGTGGTCAGGTCACTGGTCACTAGTCACACTGGCAGTGGCACTCCTGCAGCAAAAGTGTGCACTGTTTAATTTTAATATAATATTATGTACTCCTGGCTCCTGCTATAACCTATAACTGGCACTGCAGTAGTGCTCCCCAGTCTCCCCCACAATTATAAGCTGTGTGAGCTGAGCAGTCAGACAGATATATAATATATATAGATGATGCAGCACACTGGCCTGAGCCTGAGCAGTGCACACAGATATGGTATGTGACTGAGTCACTGTGTGCTGTGTATCGCTTTTTTCAGGCAGAGAACGGATTATAAATAAAAGTGGTGGTCACTGGTCACTATCAGCAAAACTCTGCACTGTACACTACTGAGTACTCCTAATGCTCCCCAAAATTAGTAAATCAAGTGTCTCTCTAATCTATTCTAATTCTAAACGGAGAGGACGCCAGCCACGTCCTCTCCCTATCAATCTCAATGCACGTGTGAAAATGGCGGCGACGCGCGGCTCCTTATATAGAATCCGAGTCTCGCGATAGAATCCGAGCCTCGCGAGAATCCGACAGCGTCATGATGACGTTCGGGCGCGCTCGGGTTAACCGAGCAAGGCGGGAAGATCCGAGTCGCTCGGACCCGTGAAACATGAAGTTCGTGCGGGTTCGGATTCAGAGAAACCGAACCCGCTCATCTCTAGTTTGGATATGTGTAAGTGCTAAGATGAATTTATTGCACAAAAGATTAGAGAACAGACAGTAAATCTACCCATGTCTGTCCCTATGGCGCAGAGACCTTCAGAGTCTCACAATGCTCACTATCCAAAATAATGGACACTGATATCGACACGGAGTTTGACTCCAGTGTCGTCTACGATAATGCAAAGTTACAGCCAAAATGGCAGAAAAGTATTCAATATATGATTATTGTAATAAAGATGATTTGCATATCACTGATGACTCATCTGTCCCTGACACAAGGGTACACATTTTAAGGGGAAGAAAGCTGAGGTAAATTTCCCTCCTCTCATGAGGAAAAAGAGCGGGAGTCTCTAGACAAGAGACTGCAGCTTCCCACAAAGAATTCTCAGGCAGTATCCTTTCCCCACTAGGGCCAGGATGTGATGGGAATCTTCCCCTAGGGTGTCACGTTTGCCCAAAAGGTAGCCCAGATATTCTCAGGGATCCTGCAGATAGCGTGCACATTCTGGTACACTACTCAGACCGGCGATTGTGTTGGCATGGGTTTATAGCGCTGTTGCAGCGTGGACAGGTACCTTATCAGCAGAGATTGAGACCCTAGTATGTATATATATATATATATATATATAGATATATATATATATAGATATATATATTAAAGATGCTGTCTTAAGAGATATATATCATAAAACATGCCCAAAGAGACATGAGTATACTGGGTCCCAGAGGCAAAGCTATGTCGATTTCTGCTTGACGTATCCTGTAGAATATGCAATGGACAGATGATGCCAACTTAAGTGGCATATGGAAGGCTGAGGATTGTGTGGAGAAAGGTTCTCGGACCTGGTCACCACAGCTATAGCTGGTAATTCTGATATTTTGCCTTGTATTCCTGCACAGCCTAGGAAAGCACGTCATTATCAAATGCAGCCTTTCCAACAAAGAAACAAGAAAGTCCGAGGTGCGTCCTTTCTTGCCAGAGGCGGGGGCAGAGGAAACCAGCTGCACAACACAGCTAGTTCCCAGGAACAGAAGTCCTCCCCGGCCTCTACGAAAATCCACTGCATGTCGCTGGGGCTCCACAGGCGGAGCTAGGCCCGGTGGGGGCACGCTTTCGTAAGTTCAGCCACAAGTGGGTTCACTCCCTGTTAGATCCCTGGGCAATAGATATTGTGTCTCAGGGATACAAGCTGGACTTTGAGAAGATGCCTCCTCACTGACGGCCCTGCCGGCTTCCCCCCCGAGAGGGAAACAGGGTTAACTGCAATTCACAAATTGTATCTTCAACAGGTGGTGGTCAAGGTTCCCCTCCTTCAACAAGGAGGGGGTCATTATTCGACCATGTTGTAGTCCCGAAACCAGATGGTTCGGTCAGACCCATATTGAATTTAAAATCCCTGAACATATACTTGAAAAGTTCAAGTACAAGATGGAATCGCTCAGAGCGGTCATCGCAAGGGCGGGGGATTTTATGGTTTCTCTGGACATAAAGGATGCTTACCTTCATGTACCCGTTTATCCACCTCATCAGGCGTACCTCAGATTTGTGGTACAGGATTGTCATTACCAATTCCAGACGTTGCCGTTTGGTCTGTCCACGGCACCGAGAGTATTTACCAAGGTAATGGCAGTAATGATGGTGCTCCTGCGAAAGCAAGGACTCACAATTATCCCATACTTGGACGATCTCCTCATAAAGGCGAGGTCCAGAGAGCAGTTGCTGATTAGTGTAGCACGCTCTCGGGAAGTGTTACAACAGCACGGCTGGATTCTGAATATTCCAAAGTCGCAGCTGATTCCTACAACGCGTCTGCCCTTCCTGGGCATGATTCTGGACGCAGACCAGAAGAAGGTTTTTCTCCCGACGGAGAAGGCTCAGGAACTCATGACACTGGTCAGTGACCTCTTAAAACCAAAACAGGTGTCGGTGCATCACTGCACGAGAGTCCTGGGAAAGATGGTGGCGTCATACGAGGCCATTCCCTTCGGCAGGTTCCATGCGAAGATCTTTTCAATGGGATCTGTTGGACAAGTGGTCCGGATCGCATCTACAGATGCATCGGCTGATCACCCTATCCCCCAGGGCCAGGGTGTCTCTTCTGTGGTGGCTGCAGAGTACTCACCTTCTCGAGGGCTGCAGGTTCGGCATTCAGGACTGGGTCCTGGTGACCACGGATGCAAGCCTCCGAGGGTGGGGGGCAGTCACTCAGGGAAGAAGTTTCCAAGGGCTGTGGTCAAGTCAGGAGACTTGCCTTCACATCAATATCCTGGAACTAAGGGCCATATACAACGCCCTAAGTCAAGCGGAGACCCTGCTTCGCAACCAATCGGTGCTGATTCAATCAGACAACATCACCGCAGTGGCTCATGTAAACCGCCAAGGCGGCACAAGGAGCAGGGTGGCGATGGCGGAAACCACCAGAATTCTTCGATGGGCGGAGAATCACGTACGAGCACTGTCAACAGTGTTCATTCCGGGGGTGGACAACTGGGAAGCAGACTTCCTCAGCAGGCACGACCTCCACCCGGGAGAGTGGGGACTTCATCAAGAAGTCTTCGCGCAGATTGTAGGTCGGTGGGAACTGCCACAGATGCATATGATGGCATCCAGACTCAACAAAAAGCTACAGAGGTATTGCGCCAGGTCAAGAGACCCTCAGGCGATAGCTGTAGACGCACTGGTGACACTGTGGATGTTCCAGTCGGTTTATGTGTTTCCTCCTCTTCCTCTCATACCCAAGGTGCTGAGAATCATAAGAAAAAGAGGAGTGAGAACAATACTCATTGTTCCGGATTGGCCAAGAAGGACTTGGTATCCAGAGCTGCAAGAAATGCTCACAGAGGACCCATGGCCTCTGCCTCTAAGGCAGGATCTGTTGCAGCAGGGACCTTGTCTGTTCCAAGACTTGCCGCGGCTGCGTTTGACGGCATGGCGGTTGAACGCCGGATCCTAGTAGAAAAAGGGATTCCGGATGAGGTTATTCCTACGCTAATAAAGGCTAGGAAGGACGTGACGGCTAAACATTATCACCGTATACGGCGAAAATATGTTGCTTGGTGTGAGGCCAGGAATGCCCCTACAGAGGAATTCCAGCTGGGCTGTTTCCTTCACTTCCTACAGTCGGGAGTGACTTTGGGCCTAAAATTGGGGTCCATTAAGGTCCAGATTTCGGCCCTATCCATTTTCTTTCAAAAAGATCTAGCTTCTCTACCTGAAGTTCAGACGTCTGTAAAGGGAGGGCTGCATATTCAGTGGCACCTTGGGATCTTTACGTGGTGTTGAGTTTCCTGAAATCACACTGGTTTGAGCCACTTAAAACCGTGGAGTTAAAATATCTCACGTGGACGGTGGTCATGCTATTAGCCTTGGCTTCGGCTAGGCGTGTGTCAGAATTGGCGGCTTTGTCACATAAAAGCCCCTATTTGGTTTTCCATATGTACAGGGCAGAATTGCGGACTCGTCCGCAATTTCTGCCAAATGTGGTGTCATCTTTTCATATGAACCAACCTATTGGGGTGCCTGTGGCTACTCGTGACTTGGAGGATTCCGAGTTACTGGATGTAGTCAGGGCTTTGAAGGTTTATGTGGCCAGAACGGCTAGAGTCAGGAAAACTGAGTCACTGTTTATCCTGTATGCATCCAACAAGCTGGGTGCTCCTGCTTCAAAGCAAACTATTGCTCGCTGGATCTGTAACACGATTCAGCAGGCTCATTCTGCGGCTGGATTGCCGCTTCCAAAATCAGTAAAAGCCCACTACACAAGGAAGGTGGGCTCTTCTTGGGCGGCTGCCCGAGGGGTCTCGGCGTTACAGCTTTGCCGAGCGGCTACTTGGTCAGGTTCAAACACTTTTGCAATGTTCTACAAGTTGATACCCTGGCTGAGGAGGACCTTGTGTTTGCTCATTCGGTGCTGCAGAGTTATCCGCACTCTCCCGCCCGTTTGGGAGCTTTGGTATAATCCCCATGGTCCTTACGGAGTCCCCAGCATCCACTAGGACGTTAGAGAAAATAAGATTTTACTTACCGGTAAATCTATTTCTCGTAGTCCGTAGTGGATGCTGGGCGCCCGTCCCAAGTGCGGACTGCTTCTGCAATACTTGTACATAGTTATTGCTTAAATAAGAGTTATGTTATGGTTGCATCAGGGTTATCTGATGCTCTGTTGTTATTCATACTGTTAACTGGGTAAGTTTATCACGAGTTATACAGTGTGATTGGTGTGGCTGGTATGAGTCTTACCCTGGATTCCAAAATCCTTTCCTTGTAATGTCAGCTCTTCCGGGCACAGTTTCCTTAACTGAGGTCTGGAGGAGGGACATAGAGGGAGGAGCCAGTGCACACCAGTATTCCTAATTCTTTCTTAAAGTGCCCTGTCTCCTGCGGAGCCCGTCTATTCCCCATGGTCCTTATGGAGTCCCCAGCATCCACTACGAACTACGAGAAATAGATTTACCGGTAAGTAAAATCTTATTATAACACCCCTATTTTTGTGACAGAATGACCTAATGTCAAATAAAATCTTGTTTAGGAAAGAAAACAATATGTTTCAATATGCAAAATGTATTAAAATTTATAAAAGATCATCTGATACTGTATTGATATAAGTATTGAGTAAGTCCTGGGCTGCGCAGAGACTGCACAAACTGATGTTTGTGCAGCTCTGCAACAAAAGCGAACCCATACCTGCACATGTCTTATACCCTCCTCCTATAGGCGGCGACTATCTGATCGCAGGACAGCAAAAAACGCAGCCCAGTGATCAGATATGAATTACCCCCAGTGTCTTTACTGTCATCAGACCCTGTGCATAGCAACATACTCAGCGGGATCTGGGGGTGGGACAGCACCGCTGTGCAATGCTTTTATACTTGTGCGGCGGGGTAGGGGCTGACATGCGGGCGGACTAGCCCTGTGCTCGTAGATGTGCTGTATTTAGCACATATACGATCAGGTCTGATTTAGGCCCATAGAGAGAGAGAGAAAAAAGAGAGAGACGGATAAACTTATAAAAGATAGTGGAATAATAGCACCATATTTTATACAGCAAAGTGCAATGTTTCATTCTTTTTCAGTAAAAGAAAGAGGCTGGGTTTACATGTGTTGCAGCTGGGAAGGGTTTATTGGCTTATTTCCACCATTTGAATGTTTACTATATTATTGTAATGAACTATAAAGGTTATAAACACACTAAAATCTAGTTTTGTCATGGCATAAGCCTGCGTTTACCATCCACATTATGTGTGTGCCTGCCTTCATAGGTGTTGGCTCTTGTGTTAGCAATTTAAAAAAAAACACTTTTCAAATTGTACTTTTTTTTAATTCAAGTTATTTTAATGTACTTCAAATATACTAGTTTGCTAACATTTAGTCCATATTGAATAATTTAGTTTTAGAGAGTGGTGTGGAAGTTACTGTTTTAAAACATGGTTAAAATGCAATGTGTGTTTTTTATTGATGCTATTTAACTTTTTTGGAAACTAGAATAAGGATGTTATACATGTCAGTCACTAGAAACTGAGCCTGAACATAATTATCATTTAGCAGCGGCGCACACATAGCACCGCTGTTAGTTTTAATCAGGTAGCAGTGCATGCACTCAACCGCTTACAGTAAAAAATTATCTGCTCCTTTTATTTTTTTAATAAGCAAGCAAGCGTAACACACTTCTAAATGCAATTACAGTGCTCCCTCATTATACTGCCTATTTTAAAAACAGGCATTAGAGTGAGAGTAGACAATGCATTTAATACATACTGGGGCATTTGAAGAATGCAGTATAACCTTTCTATATGACTATTAAAATGTAGACAGCTGAAGCAGGACAATATGAAGTGACGGCTGCAATTTACACTGACTGCAATAATGTTTCTCTGTAGTCTAACCATGGTTATTATTATTACCAGTAATTTATAGAGCGCACACACATTCTGCAGTGTTTTACAGAGACTATTCGGCCATTCACATCAGTCCCTGCCCCAGTGGAGCTTACAATCTATATTCCCTATCACATTTACACGCACACACATTCACACTAGGGTTCATTTTGTCAGGAGCCAATTAACCTATCAGTATATTTTTGGATTGTGGGAGGAAACCGGAGTACCCGGAGGAAACCCATGCAAGTACGGGGAGAATATACAAACTCCACACAGTTAGGGCCATGTTGGGAATTAAACCAAGTGCTGTGAGGCAGTAATGCTAACCATTACACCATCTGTACGTCTTAAACTTAACAACCACTAAGGAACAAAGGGCCTAATTCATGTTTGTACGCAATTATGATGTTGTTGCAACAGAGCGATTATCAGCAGACTGCGCACATGCCAAGATACCTTTGCAGCTGAAACTAACATTTTATATGCAGAGTGATTGACAGGAGGGTCATAGCTGTTTTCAGTGCACGTATCTGCCTTCAGCTGAGATCATGCATGGAGAAAAACATGGTGCCAGCGTTGCAACTGCCGCGGCAGGTCTGCGTAGCCATAGGTCAACCCTAGTAGTCAATGTTCCCCTTTGCATCTGTGCTACTTATAAGTACGCAATTGCGGAGGACTTTGCAATGGCTCCGATGGGTGTCTCTCTTCTTTCCTGGGAGGCAGCTTCACTTGCGATGATTAGCGGTTCTGTAACCTAGACAAATGTAGCTGCGCATGCATTTGTGTACAGGAGGCATGATAACGTAGATTTTGACTTACTGCAATTTGAAATAAGAATGCCCTGCCTTAATGATCAAACAAAGTAATGAACAAGCTGGAAGGGAATCCTGGGCAGGCCACCAGTCTCATGGACCAGAATGTTTACAGAAAAGGTAAATAAATCTTCAACTCCAACTCTAAACAACAACATTTCATATTAGGGAAGTTAAGGGTTAAATCTGGTTTGAAGGCTCCACTTCCCTATTGTGCTGTAGAAGCTGTGAGTATCCTGGAAACATCATGTTAGGTTGACAGGGTCAGATCAGGGACCTTTTGTGAGAAGCAAAGGAGATGTGACCAGTGCTGTGTGGGTGTGGCCACTGCCATGTGGGCGTGTACACTCCACCTACACTTTCAGCACCAATGTATGCCTAAATATGTAAAAATAGAAAAATTGCATAATTTTGAAAAGAAATTAGAAGAAAAATTTCAGTATTTAAGGACAACCATGTGGCCAGCTAACAGAACAAAATGTAAGTTGCTCAAATCTATTAGGAAATACAATTCAGGTACATGAAAGGGAGGGGGTAGTCTGCACTAGAAATACATTGGGGCAAACCCCCGGTGACCCCCAGCACACCGAGCTGTACCTGTACGAAGACATGACAGACTATACATATATATATATATATATATATATATATATATACATATACATACACATACTAGAAATCCAGAGGTCTTAGTTACATACAGTTTGCAAACGTATGATAAGCCACCAGGCCCCCGACAAGGCTCCTCTGATGCTGGTGGTCCCTAACTCTAGGTCTGGGCCTGGGGTGTAGAACCCCACAAACCGGCAAAGGCTAGCTACCCCAAGGCAGCACAATGCAAGAAGGTACAGTGTTAGTATGTGTTAATAAAAGGAAAACAAAATCCATATACAAAAATTAATATACTACTGAAAGTGCAATTAAAAGACCAAAAGGATTAATAAATGTGTTAAGGGGGTGCTAAATAAGATCTCGCAGTGTGCTACCCCAAAGCAGCCCAGCCCCACCAATCCAGGGGGACCCGCACCCCAGACCCACCCCAAACTGCAGTATAAAATTCAATCACAGTTCAATTTTATACTGCAGTTTGTTACCTGGGATGAATTATAAGTGTTGTGTTTTTCCTAACAGTTTTGATACAAAGGTCTGTTGCCTTCAATATTGCACATTTGAATGTTTCCCACCTCTCCTGCACTGTTTCCAAGTTCCTCCACTCTGCCAAAGAATCGCTTACACATTTTCCCATCCCTACAAAATCAGCCTTCCTAAAATCCAACACCTTTGTTTTTGTGTGGGACGAGTCAGTCTCTGTCTTAATGCTGAACCATACTGCTTGATGATCACTGGATCCCAGGTTTTCACCCACTTTTACGTCCGATAATCTGTCTCCATTTGTAAGTATTAAGTCTAATATTGCGTCTTTCCGAGTGGGCTCCCTCACCAATTGGTGGAGGGATGCTCCCTGAAGGGAATTTAAAATGTTCCTACTTCTAGTGGAACTAGCAACAGACACCTCCCAGTTTACATCAGGAAGATTAAAGTCTCCCATGATTATTACCTCTCCTTTTAATGCCATTTTAGTTATGTCCTGCAATAGGTTCTTGTCAAGTTCCTCTTCCTGACCTGGTGGCCTGTATATCACGCCAATACGAATAATCAACTTTTCCCCTGTTTCTATGGTCACCCAAAGGGCCTCAGTTTTTTCTTCAATACTTTGTATTAATGTAGTATTTATGGCATTTTTTACATACATTGCTACCCCTCCTAAAGTATATCCCGGTATAGCTCCCCTAGCTGTGACCGACTCCAACGGGCACATTTTCTAAACTGAATCTGGTAGGAGGGGCATAGAGGGAGGAGCCAACCCACACTATTGAACTCTTAGGGTGGGATTCAAATGATATATCACGCCTAAACTCTTTTCTAAAGTGATCCGCGTTATCGCACATATTGCAGCCATAGTAATCAGGTTTAGCTGCGTAAAGGGTTGGGTGCCTTTGCTACCTAGGTGGTAGCGAGCTGAAATGATTATACCACACCCATCAGCCAGAGCCGGCCCTAGGTATAGGCAAACTAGGCAAATGCCTAGGGCATTTGGTATGCTTAGGGGCACCAGCAACTTCTGCTGATTAAAATGATATGCGGCATGCCTATAATTGTGTGGAAATAACTTTAATGTAGCATTTCGTATGCAGATACAGCCGCAGTTGCACACAGAATATAGGCATGCTGAATATCATTTTAATCCGCAAAAGCTGCTTGTGCATCCTAGCCACATAGTAATGCAAATAAGACGCATTTTCATAAATAAAAGGCGCCCCAGCGTTAGCAGAGCTGCCAGCTGACTCATGCCAGGCATGTCCTGCAGAACTAGCGGCGGTGCTAGGGGGCACCAGCCAAAATCTTGCCTAGGGCATCATATTGGTTAGGGCCGGCTCTGCCATCAGCAGAAACAGAATGATTGTGGAAGGGGGTGAAAAGAATTGAATTCGGCCCTTAAAGTGCCCATGGCTCCCAAGAGACCCGTCTATACCCCATGGTACTAAATGGAACCCCAGCATCCTCTAGGACGAAAGAGAAAAGAGGATACTCCAGGGGTGGCGGTGACCTTCACCGGTTAGGTGAAAATCATCATCGGCATAAAGCCTCAGCCACCCAATGTTCACCTAACAGCGCTCTCACGCTGAGGTGTACCCTGGACTTTGCACGGCCGAGCAAGTTCCACTGAACAAGCGCTCAAGTGACAGATGGACACAGGGACAGACAGACACAGATGATACTCACCATTGCCAAACTTGTACTCTGGTCTTCTCCACTTACAGGTCCCTGTAAGGAGGCAAAAAGAAACAACAGCCGTGAAGGGCCGAACGCTAACCTACTGTGCGTCCGCTACACTAGCATTATTAACAGAGCCTTCAAACTAGCTCAGGTGTATGTGGTGCAATACAAACTATGCACAAACTGTAAACAAACTTTGCCCTGCATGTAAACAACAATCCAAAAACACAGTACAGTACAAGAATATACAACGGTGCTGTTCCTTTAAATTCCTAACTATAAATTCGGAGCTGTTGTGGCTACGTGTGTGGAGCTGGACCGCTCCTCCACACAGGGGAAGAACACTTTAAATTATTTAGTGATCCAGGCCTAGTGCCCAGATCACTCTTATTATGCTGATCAGGCCTTTAAGCCTGCCTACTTGCGGGTTAGGTTGGAGTGGCCTGGGCCTAGCGCCCAGTACCACCCTTATTCACTGGGCGCACTCTATATATATACTGAGCCTAGTGCCCCCTAGTTATGCACAGGCCAGATGCCAGACAATTAGCCACGGACCTAGTGCCCGCCTATCATGCGGCCGGTTGGGTGACCTGGACCTAATGCCCAGAGTCACCCTATACCCCTAATTGACCAAACTTGAAATAGGGCCTAATGCCCTCTAATACTGGCATAGGCCTAATGCCTGAAATGCTGAACGGGTCTAATGCCCGCTTACCGCGCCCCACAGGCCTGGGGCCTGAGTGTGCCCACGGGCCTATTGCCCGAACCCTAATGGTCTAGGGAGGAAGGGGAGTTACAGGTGCTCTCACCAAGGGCCTACCTGTACCGGTGAGAGAGGCACCAGGGGGGAGCTTCGTTAGCTTTTTTCTTTCTACCCCTGGTGGCCTCTCCGATCCGTGCCTCAGTCTTCTGCCGCTGGCCCGTCCTGGCCCACTTCTCTGTGTCCAACCGCCACTGGATATCTTCTCTGGCGCTGCCCGCGACTTCAGCCCTTTTCCGCGGTCTCATGAACTTCCTCCGTGGCGTCCTCTTCTCTCCGGTGCCGCCCGACTCTTCACCGCTCTTCAGTGCGGCCTCTCCTCGTTCCGGCGGTGTCTGACGTCAGATGCTGGGGGCGGGGCCTATGACGCAGCAAGCGCTGATTGGCTCACCATGCCTGCCTGTGATTGGCGCCAATCTGTGAACCGTGATTGGCTCACGGAAGGTGCCAACATTCAAACACCTCCACCGCTGCAGCCTCACCAGCGCTGGGATCAAACGCCATATCCCGCCGATCCGCCAGCGCTGGGGACAGGCACACTGCCCAAGCGCTGTCCGCCGCTGTGTGCTGCAGGGGACACAGGTCCCCTGCACTCTACTGCTTCAATGTGCCCTGTAATACAGGGCACATCTCCACATAGATGTATATAATATATGTGCTGGTGTGTGTCTAGATCGGCAACGGCGCTGTATATCACAGCCGCTGTGCAGAACCCAGGAATCGGCATTAGGATTCTCTCTACTAAGCCGGCCCCCAGACTCCTGTGAAACTAGCCAATGAAAGTCTGGGGGTGGGCTTAGGAGAGGACATCCTAATGCTGAGTCCTGGGTTCTGCACAGCGGCTATGGTATACAGCACCGCTGCTGATCCGAACACATGCAAGCACATATATTACATACAAGTACACATGTATGTTTATATATGCTTAGCAGTGACGTGCGGGGGAGGGGTGAGGCAGAGCCTTTCCTGTCATACTAACGTTTGTTCCAGAGTATTGACTGTATAAAGTATATAAAAAATACAAAGAATATGTTTGAAATATCTTCTTTGCATTATTCTAATAATTTTTATAGCCAAAACGCTGAAGTAAAAAGTCTATGGCAGGTGAGGCAGTGCCTCACCTGGCTAACTTTTCCGCACATCTCTGAACTCACCAAATTTCCAGGAGTTTATACTGCTGTACCTGCGTATAATGCCCAGATGTACACTTTGGCTCATATATTGCATGTAAATCTGGCTCTGGGGCTAGTCAGTGTCTCCTGAGCTATTTAGCTTGGCGCACGTCCCTGATGCTTAGCGTCCCCCTCCCCTGCAAAAAGGTAGTCGGCGCTGCACCCCAGGGGCCACCACTGCAGCTAAGGGCTGATTCAGAGAGTTATGCAAACTCAGCCAAAGAGAACACAGTTGGGGTCTCTCCCAGCCAAAAAAAGCATAGTTGCCCCCCCCCGTCCCCCAGCCAAAGAGAGAACAGCTTGTGCCCCAGCCAAAGAGAGCACTGTTTGGAACCCCCAGCCAAAGAGAACAGAGATGGGCCCCCTCAGCCACAGAGAGTTTAGTTGGAGGTCCTCAAACCTATAAAGGCACAGTTGCAGGCCCCCCAGCCAAAGAGAGCACAGTTCAGGGGTTCCCAGCCAAATGGAGCACAATTGGGTCTCCAACAGTCAAAGAGAGCACAGTTGGGGACCCTCTCAGCCAAAGAGAGCACAGTTGGGGGCCCCTAAGCCAAAAAAAAAGCACAGTTCGGTGTCCATTCAGCCAAATGGAGCACAGTTGGTGCTCCCCCAGCCAAAGAGAGCACAGTTGGGTGCCCTCTCAGCTAATGCAGGAGGCATCTCATTCCTACAGAGGCCTCCTGTTGCATTAGAATATGTGAGCATTCCTGTTGCATCCAAAGATGCAGCTGCAATGCTCAGTGAGTCCATCTCTGAGGACAAAAATGCTTAATGGCTAGACACAGAAAATGTATTGAAGCCCCATCGTTTTAGAAAAATTTTGACCGGTTTGTGTTCATACAGTAGTGTTAACCTCATAAACATTAATTTCCAGTCAATTTTGATCACCTCACAGCTTACAATATTCTTCCCCAATATTGGCCAAAGGCTGGCTGACTAAACTAAGCAAGAGAGCAGTGACTCAAACACATGGCAGTGTCAGGAATTGGTGCAGAATCTGGAATTTGGGATCAGGTACCAAGTGGTTGACGTTACCCAGAACAGAGGCGCGGAGTCTAACACGCCGGGAGGTTTTCACCAGGGAACCCTGCAGGGAATATGGGCTTTGCGGCTCCTGACGTGCAGGTCGCGGCCCCCTGTCTGGGTCACTTGATACCTGAACTGGACTAGAGTTATGGCAGAGGTGTTGTATGATAGTCCAGATGTATATGACAAACCGCAGGGGTATGCAGGAACAAACAGGAACTGGAGAAGGTGGCAGGGTGCACACGGCCAGATGGTACATTGAGGCCGTGGAGATGGAACAACAGCAGGAACTCTAGGAGAGACACAGGAGGTAGCAGTACATGAACGGACTGGGGTGCAAACACTTGGAGACAGGGTAACGGTAGTCGGCAGACTAAGTTCGTCAGCAAGATGGTGAAGCTGTAATTCAATGCAGGAACAAGGCACAACCCACTGGACAGATGAACTGAGACCAGAGAGGAACCAGAGAGCAGAACACCGTATGGAGTAGCTATAACTGGCAAGGCCTCTTGGGATTGAGAGGCTTAAAAGAACAGGCTGGACCAATCAGCTGTGAGCACCAGACAGGCCACCAGTAATTGATATATCATGCAGCTGCAGTGCAGACTGAGCAGGCTGACAAGCTGAATAGTAGGTTTCAGGTAACCAGCTGTAATTACAGAATGCAGACACCTGTGGAGTCAGTTGCTGAATGCAGGAGCTGAGACACTGGGAGACAACTATGCAGAAGCTAGCTGTGACCTGTAGTTCCACAAACTGAGACAAAGGTAAATCATAAGAATAACTAGCAAACCATGAGTAATATTCTCAGGATTATAACAGGCAGTTATTTCTGTAAAAAAAGTGTTGCAAATTAGTAATATATTAGCATACCCCCCAACATGACCCTCTCCAGGAGGGACAGAATGCTCTGCTCCTGGACTTCCCTCTTAATTTAGGATTGCCATCACCTGTGCTGAGACACCTTTCTTATCCATTACCTGTTCGAACAGGTGTTGGCAATCTTGAATTAAGAGAAAAAATCCAGAAGCAGAGCATTGTGTCCCTCCTGGAGAGGGTCATGTTGGAAGGTCTGTATTAGGGCAATAACCAATAAAAATGTCTACGCAAAATGCCCCGCCAAAATACTCCCATTATGAAAAGTGGAGCAAGATAGAATTGTCCTTGAACAAGTTGAACAAACCAACCAGTGACAGGAACTGACACTTTTGTGGCTAAAGTGCTTGGTTTGTTTGGGCCCCCACAAACCAATTTTTTGGAAGGACTACCTTCGATCATTAATGGGGAGATTGAGGAGGGTGTTGGTGGTAGAGATTGCATGGGCTGTCCAAACTGCTGGCAGCTGATACTGAACTGCTTATTATTATTATTATTATTATTATTATATAAATGATTATGAACTTACAAAAATAAATTTCATGAACTCGCCGCAAATGACGTAACATGGAGGAGGTGCCTACATGGTTAACGTCCTTGCCTCTACTAACTTTGGCCTCACAAATGGAGCAGATACCTTCGCAAACATTGTCAGGATTTGGGTTAAAATAATCCCACAATTAAGAGATGGCTTTGTTGGTCTTATGCTCTGGCATGACAATGGGCTATCTTTATATCACAGGCAAGAACTGCTGCTACTGGTGGCTGACTTCACAAACAGCATCAACAACATCTTCATCATCAATATTTTTATTACAAGTACAGTGTGAGTCATGTCAGACTCACACATAGCTAACGTAGACACCCCTAAACTCTCCTCAGGAATTTGTGAACACTCAGTTTGTTCTTTAACTTTAATGTTCTATTTTTTTGGCGCACTGATTTGTCAGTTTTAAAGGTGACATTTCTACCTCTTTTTTAACATTGTGAAATATTTTGAGTTCAGGTGCCCTTTCTTAAACTTTCTGCCCCTGGACCACCTTTAGTAGATGTTGTAGTACTATCATGATTGGCAGCAGTCACAGCACTAGTACTTGCTTGATGCTCCTGCTCTTGCACTGACTGATCATGATCAATATGGACTCACAGCACTTATATTATCAGAGCTGTGGCACAGCACCTACTGAGTGTTATTGTAACTAGAGATGAGCGCCTGAAATTTTTCGGGTTTTGTGTTTTGGTTTTGGGTTCGGTTCCGCGGCCGTGTTTTGGGTTCGAACGCGTTTTGGCAAAACCTCACCGAATTTTTTTTGTCGGATTCGGGTGTGTTTTGGATTCGGGTGTTTTTTCCAAAAAACACTAAAAAACAGCTTAAATCATAGAATTTGGGGGTCATTTTGATCCCAAAGTATTATTAACCTCAAAAACCATAATTTACACTCATTTTCAGTCTATTCTGAATACCTCACACCTCACAATATTATTTTTAGTCCTAAAATTTGCACCGAGGTCGCTGTGTGAGTAAGATAAGCGACCCTAGTGGCCGACACAAACACCGGGCCCATCTAGGAGTGGCACTGCAGTGTCACGCAGGATGTCCCTTCCAAAAAACCCTCCCCAAACAGCACATGACGCAAAGAAAAAAAGAGGCGCAATGAGGTAGCTGTGTGAGTAAGATTAGCGACCCTAGTGGCCGACACAAACACCGGGCCCATCTAGGAGTGGCACTGCAGTGTCACGCAGGATGGCCCTTCCAAAAAACCCTCCCCAAACAGCACATGACGCAAAGAAAAAAAGAGGCGCAATGAGGTAGCTGTGTGAGTAAGATTAGCGACCCTAGTGGCCGACACAAACACCGGGCCCATCTAGGAGTGGCACTGCAGTGTCACGCAGGATGTCCCTTCCAAAAAACCCTCCCCAAACAGCACATGACGCAAAGAAAAAAAGAGGCGCAATGAGGTAGCTGTGTGAGTAAGATTAGTGACCCTAGTGGCCGACACAAACACCGGGCCCATCTAGGAGTGGCACTGCAGTGTCACGCAGGATGTCCCTTCCAAAAAACCCTCCCCAAACAGCACATGACGCAAAGAAAAAAAGAGGCGCAATGAGGTAGCTGACTGTGTGAGTAAGATTAGCGACCCTAGTGGCCGACACAAACACCGGGCCCATTTAGGAGTGGCACTGCAGTGTCACGCAGGATGTCCCTTCCAAAAAACCCTCCCCAATCAGCACATGATGCAAAGAAAAAGAAAAGAAAAAAGAGGTGCAAGATGGAATTGTCCTTGGGCCCTCCCACCCACCCTTATGTTGTATAAACAAAACAGGACATGCACACTTTAACCAACCCATCATTTCAGTGACAGGGTCTGCCACACGACTGTGACTGATATGACGGGTTGGTTTGGACCCCCCCCCAAAAAAGAAGCAATTAATCTCTCCTTGCACAAACTGGCTCTACAGAGGCAAGATGTCCACCTCATCATCACCCTCCGATATATCACCGTGTACATCCCCCTCCTCACAGATTATCAATTCGTCCCCACTGGAATCCACCATCTCAGCTCCCTGTGTACTTTGTGGAGGCAATTGCTGCTGGTCAATGTCTCCGCGGAGGAATTGATTATAATTCATTTTAATGAACATCATCTTCTCCACATTTTCTGGATGTAACCTCGTACGCCGATTGCTGACAAGGTGAGCGGCGGCACTAAACACTCTTTCGGAGTACACACTTGTGGGAGGGCAACTTAGGTAGAATAAAGCCAGTTTGTGCAAGGGCCTCCAAATTGCCTCTTTTTCCTGCCAGTATAAGTACGGACTGTGTGACGTGCCTACTTGGATGCGGTCACTCATATAATCCTCCACCATTCTATCAATGTTGAGAGAATCATATGCAGTGACAGTAGACGACATGTCCGTAATCGTTGTCAGGTCCTTCAGTCCGGACCAGATGTCAGCATCAGCAGTCGCTCCAGACTGCCCTGCATCACCGCCAGCGGGTGGGCTCGGAATTCTGAGCCTTTTCCTCGCACCCCCAGTTGCGGGAGAATGTGAAGGAGGAGATGTTGACAGGTCGCGTTCCGCTTGACTTGACAATTTTGTCACCAGCAGGTCTTTCAACCCCAGCAGACTTGTGTCTGCCGGAAAGAGAGATCCAAGGTAGGCTTTAAATCTAGGATCGAGCACGGTGGCCAAAATGTAGTGCTCTGATTTCAACAGATTGACCACCCGTGAATCCTTGTTAAGCGAATTAAGGGCTCCATCCACAAGTCCCACATGCCTAGCGGAATCGCTCCGTGTTAGCTCCTCCTTCAATGTCTCCAGCTTCTTCTGCAAAAGCCTGATGAGGGGAATGACCTGACTCAGGCTGGCAGTGTCTGAACTGACTTCACGTGTGGCAAGTTCAAAGGGCATCAGAACCTTGCACAACGTTGAAATCATTCTCCACTGCGCTTGAGACAGGTGCATTCCACCTACTATATCGTGCTCAATTGTATAGGCTTGAATGGCCTTTTGCTGCTCCTCCAACCTCTGAAGCATATAGAGGGTTGAATTCCACCTCGTTACCACTTCTTGCTTCAGATGATGGCAGGGCAGGTTCAGTAGTTTTTGGTGGTGCTCCAGTCTTCTGTACGTGGTGCCTGTACGCCGAAAGTGTCCCGCAATTCTTCTGGCCACCGACAGCATCTCTTGCACGCCCCTGTCGTTTTAAAAAAAATTCTGCACCACCAAATTCAAGGTATGTGCAAAACATGGGACGTGCTGGAATTTGCCCATATTTAATGCACACACAATATTGCTGGCGTTGTCCGATGCCACAAATCCACAGGAGAGTCCAATTGGGGTAAGCCATTCCGCAATGATCTTCCTCAGTTGCCGTAAGAGGTTTTCAGCTGTGTGCGTATTCTGGAAAGCGGTGATACAAAGCGTAGCCTGCCTAGGAAAGAGTTGGCGTTTGCGAGATGCTGCTACTGGTGCCGCCGCTGCTGTTCTTGCGGCGGGAGTCCATACATCTACCCAGTGGGCTGTCACAGTCATATAGTCCTGACCCTGCCCTGCTCCACTTGTCCACATGTCCGTGGTTAAGTGGACATTGGGTACAACTGCATTTTTTAGGACACTGGTGAGTCTTTTTCTGACGTCCGTGTACATTCTCGGTATCGCCTGCCTAGAGAAGTGGAACCTAGATGGTATTTGGTAACGGGGGCACACTGCCTCAATAAATTGTCTAGTTCCCTGTGAACTAACGGCGGATACCGGACGCACGTCTAACACCAACATAGTTGTCAAGGCCTCAGTTATCCGCTTTGCAGCAGGATGACTGCTGTGATATTTCATCTTCCTCGCAAAGGACTGTTGAACAGTCAATTGCTTACTGGAAGTAGTACAAGTGGGCTTACGACTTCCCCTCTGGGATGACCATCGACTCCCAGCAGCAACAACAGCAGCGCCAGCAGCAGTAGGCGTTACACGCAAGGATGCATCGGAGGAATCCCAGGCAGGAGAGGAATCGTCAGAATTGCCAGTGACATGGCCTGCAGGACTATTGGCATTCCTGGGGAAGGAGGAAATTGACACTGAGGGAGTTAGTGGGGTGGTTTGCGTGAGCTTGGTTACAAGAGGAAGGGATTTACTGGTCAGTGGACTGCTTCCGCTGTCACCCAAAGTTTTTGAACTTGTCACTGACTTATTATGAATGCGCTGCAGGTGACGTATAAGGGAGGATGTTCCGAGGTGGTTAACGTCCTTACCCCTACTTATTACAGCTTGACAAAGGGAACACACGGCTTGACACCTGTTGTCCGCATTTCTGTTGAAATACCTCCACACCGAAGAGCTGATTTTTTTTGTATTTTCACCTGGCATGTCAACGGCCATATTCCTCCCACGGACAACAGGTGTCTCCCCGGGTGCCTGACTTAAACAAACCACCTCACCATCAGAATCCTCCTGGTCAATTTCCTCCCCAGCGCCAGCAACACCCATATCCTCCTCATCCTGGTGTACTTCAACACTGACATCTTCAATCTGACTATCAGGAACTGGACTGCGGGTGCTCCTTCCAGCACTTGCAGGGGGCGTGCAAATGGTGGAAGGCGCATGCTCTTCACGTCCAGTGTTGGGAAGGTCAGGCATCGCAACCGACACAATTGGACTCTCCTTGTGGATTTGGGATTTCGAAGAATGCACAGTTCTTTGCTGTGCTGCTTTTGCCAGCTTGAGTCTTTTCATTTTTCTAGCGAGAGGCTGAGTGCTTCCATCCTCATGTGAAGCTGAACCACTAGCCATGAACATAGGCCAGGGCCTCAGCCGTTCCTTGCCACTCCGTGTGGTAAATGGCATATTGGCAAGTTTACGCTTCTCCTCCGACAATTTTATTTTAGGTTTTGGAGTCCTTTTTTTTCTGATATTTGGTGTTTTGGATTTGACATGCTCTGTACTATGACATTGGGCATCGGCCTTGGCAGACGACGTTGCTGGCATTTCATCGTCTCGGCCATGACTAGTGGCAGCAGCTTCAGCACGAGGTGGAAGTGGATCTTGATCTTTCCCTAATTTTGGAACCTCAACATTTTTGTTCTCCATATTTTAATAGGCACAACTAAAAGGCACCTCAGGTAAACAATGGAGATGGATACTAGTATACAATTATGGACTGCCTGCCGAGTGCAGACACAGAGGTAGCCACAGCCGTGAACTACCGTACTGTACTGTGTCTGCTGCTAATATAGACTGGTTGATAAAGAGATGTCTATGTAACTATGTATGTATAAAGAAGAAAGAAAAAAAAACCACGGTTAGGTGGTATACAATTATGGACGGACTGCCTGCCGAGTGCAGACACAGAGGTAGCCACAGCCGTGAACTACCGTACTGTACTGTGTCTGCTGCTAATAATATAGACTGGTTGATAAAGAGATGTCGTAGTAGTATGTATGTATAAAGAAGAAAGAAAAAAAAACCACGGTTAGGTGGTATACAATTATGGACGGACTGCCTGCCGAGTGCAGACACAGAGGTAGCCACAGCCGTGAACTACCGTACTGTACTGTGTCTGCTGCTAATATAGACTGGTTGATAAAGAGATGTCTATGTAACTATGTATGTATAAAGAAGAAAGAAAAAAAAACCACGGTTAGGTGGTATACAATTATGGACGGACTGCCTGCCGAGTGCAGACACAGCGGTAGCCACAGCCGTGAACTACCGTACTGTACTGTGTCTGCTGCTAATATAGACTGGTTGATAAAGAGATGTCTATGTAACTATGTATGTATAAAGAAGAAAGAAAAAAAAACCACGGTTAGGTGGTATACAATTATGGACGGACTGCCTGCCGAGTGCAGACACAGAGGTAGCCACAGCCGTGAACTACCGTACTGTACTGTGTCTGCTGCTAATATAGACTGGTTGATAAAGAGATGTCTATGTAACTATGTATGTATAAAGAAGAAAGAAAAAAAAACCACGGTTAGGTGGTATACAATTATGGACGGACTGCCTGCCGAGTGCAGACACAGAGGTAGCCACAGCCGTGAACTACCGTACTGTACTGTGTCTGCTGCTAATATAGACTGGTTGATAAAGAGATGTCTATGTAACTATGTATGTATAAAGAAGAAAGAAAAAAAAACCACGGTTAGGTGGTATACAATTATGGACGGACTGCCTGCCGAGTGCAGACACAGAGGTAGCCACAGCCGTGAACTACCGTACTGTACTGTGTCTGCTGCTAATATAGACTGGTTGATAAAGAGATGTCGTAGTAGTATGTATGTATAAAGAAGAAAAAAAAACCACGGTTAGGTGGTATACAATTATGGACGGACTGCCTGCCGAGTGCAGACACAGAGGTAGCCACAGCCGTGAACTACCGTACTGTGTCTGCTGCGACTGGATGATAAATGATATAAAAAATATATATATATCACTACTGCAGCCGGACAGGTATATATTATATATTATATAATTACGGACCTGCTGGACACTGTCTGTCAGCAGAATGAGTTTTATTTTTATAGAATAAAAAAAACAACAACACACAAGTGAAGTCACACGACGAGTGTTTAACTTTTTCAGGCAATCACAATATAAGTATACTACTAACTATACTGGTGGTCAGTGTGGTCAGGTCACTGGTCAGTCACACTGGCAGTGGCACTCCTGCAGCAAAAGTGTGCACTGTTTAATTTTAATATAATATTATGTACTCCTGGCTCCTGCTATAACCTATAACTGGCACTGCAGTGCTCCCCAGTCTCCCCCACAATTATAAGCTGTGTGAGCTGAGCAGTCAGACAGATATATAATATATATAGATGATGCAGCACACTGGGCTGAGCCTGAGCAGTGCACACAGATATGGTATGTGACTGAGTCACTGTGTGTATCGCTTTTTTCAGGCAGAGAACGGATATATTAAATAAACTGCACTGTCTGGTGGTCACTCACTATATAATATTATGTACTCCTGGCTCCTGCTATAACCTATAACTGGCACTGCAGTGCTCCCCAGTCTCCCCCACAATTATAAGCTGTGTGAGCTGAGCAGTCAGACAGATATATAATAGAGATGAGCGCCTGAAATTTTTCGGGTTTTGTGTTTTGGTTTTGGGTTCGGTTCCGCGGCCGTGTTTTGGGTTCGACCGCGTTTTGGCAAAACCTCACCGAATTTTTTTTGTCGGATTCGGGTGTGTTTTGGATTCGGGTGTTTTTTTCAAAAAACACTAAAAAACAGCTTAAATCATTGAATTTGCGGTCATTGTGATCCCATAGTATTATTAACCTCAATAACCATAATTTATACTCATTTTCAGTCTATTCTGAACACCTCACACCTCACAATATTATTTTTAGTCCTAAAATTTGCACCGAGGTCGCTGTGTGACTAAGATAAGCGACCCAAGTGGCCGACACAAACACCTGGCCCATCTAGGAGTGGCACTGCAGTGTCACGCAGGATGGCCCTTCAAAAAAATACTCCCCAAACAGCACATGACGCAAAGAAAAAAAGAGGCGCAATGAGGTAGCTGACTGTGTGAGTAAGACTAGCGACCCTAGTGGCCGACACAAACACCGGGCCCATCTAGGAGTGGCACTGCAGTGTCACGCAGGATGTCCCTTCCAAAAAACCCTCCCCAAACAGCACAAGACGCAAAGAAAAAAAGAGGCACAATGAGGTAGCTGACTGTGTGAGTAAGACTAGCGACCCTAGTGGCCGACACAAACACCGGGCCCATCTAGGAGTGGCACTGCAGTGTCACGCAGGATGGCCCTTCCAAAAAACCCTCCCCAAACAGCACATGACGCAAAGAAAAAGAAAAGAAAAAAGAGGTGCAAGATGGAATTGTCCTTGGGCCCTCCCACCCTTATGTTGTATAAACAAAACAGGACATGCACACTTTAACCAACCCATCATTTCAGTGACAGGGTCTGCCACACGACTGTGACTGATATGACGGGTTGGTTTGGACCCCCCCCAAAAAAGAATCAATTAATCTCTCCTTGCACAAACTGGCTCTACAGAGGCAAGATGTCCACCTCATCATCACCCTCCGATATATCACCGTGTACATCCCCCTCCTCACAGATTATCAATTCGTCCCCACTGGAATCCACCATCTCAGCTCCCTGTGTACTTTGTGGAGGCAATTGCTGCTGGTCAATGTCTCCGCGGAGGAATTGATTATAATTCATTTTAATGAACATCATCTTCTCCACATTTTCTGGATGTAACCTCGTACGCCGATTGCTGACAAGGTGAGCGGCGGCACTAAACACTCTTTCGGAGTACACACTTGTGGGAGGGCAACTTAGGTAGAATAAAGCCAGTTTGTGCAAGGGCCTCCAAATTGCCTCTTTTTCCTGCCAGTATAAGTACGGACTGTGTGACGTGCCTACTTGGATGCGGTCACTCATATAATCCTCCACCATTCTATCAATGTTGAGAGAATCATATGCAGTGACAGTAGACGACATGTCCGTAATCGTTGTCAGGTCCTTCAGTCCGGACCAGATGTCAGCATCAGCAGTCGCTCCAGACTGCCCTGCATCACCGCCAGCGGGTGGGCTCGGAATTCTGAGCCTTTTCCTCGCACCCCCAGTTGCGGGAGAATGTGAAGGAGGAGATGTTGACAGGTCGCGTTCCGCTTGACTTGACAATTTTGTCACCAGCAGGTCTTTCAACCCCAGCAGACTTGTGTCTGCCGGAAAGAAAGATCCAAGGTAGGCTTTAAATCTAGGATCGAGCACGGTGGCCAAAATGTAGTGCTCTGATTTCAACAGATTGACCACCCGTGAATCCTTGTTAAGCGAATTAAGGGCTCCATCCACAAGTCCCACATGCCTAGCGGAATCGCTCCATGTTAGCTCCTCCTTCAATGTCTCCAGCTTCTTCTGCAAAAGCCTGATGAGGGGAATGACCTGACTCAGGCTGGCAGTGTCTGAACTGACTTCACGTGTGGCAAGTTCAAAGGGCATCAGAACCTTGCACAACGTTGAAATCATTCTCCACTGCGCTTGAGACAGGTGCATTCCACCTACTATATCGTGCTCAATTGTATAGGCTTGAATGGCCTTTTGCTGCTCCTCCAACCTCTGAAGCATATAGAGGGTTGAATTCCACCTCGTTACCACTTCTTGCTTCAGATGATGGCAGGGCAGGTTCAGTAGTTTTTGGTGGTGCTCCAGTCTTCTGTACGTGGTGCCTGTACGCCGAAAGTGTCCCGCAATTCTTCTGGCCACCGACAGCATCTCTTGCACGCCCCTGTCGTTTTTTAAAAAATTCTGCACCACCAAATTCAAGGTATGTGCAAAACATGGGACGTGCTGGAATTTGCCCATATTTAATGCACACACAATATTGCTGGCGTTGTCCGATGCCACAAATCCACAGGAGAGTCCAACTGGGGTAAGCCATTCCGCGATGATCTTCCTCAGTTGCCGTAAGAGGTTTTCAGCTGTGTGCGTATTCTGGAAAGCGGTGATACAAAGCGTAGCCTGCCTAGGAAAGAGTTGGCGTTTGCGAGATGCTGCTACTGGTGCCGCCGCTGCTGTTCTTGCGGCGGGAGTCCATACATCTACCCAGTGGGCTGTCACAGTCATATAGTCCTGACCCTGCCCTGCTCCACTTGTCCACATGTCCGTGGTTAAGTGGACATTGGGTACAACTGCATTTTTTAGGACACTGGTGAGTCTTTTTCTGACGTCCGTGTACATTCTCGGTATCGCCTGCCTAGAGAAGTGGAACCTAGATGGTATTTGGTAACGGGGGCACACTGCCTCAATAAATTGTCTAGTTCCCTGTGAACTAACGGCGGATACCGGACGCACGTCTAACACCAACATAGTTGTCAAGGCCTCAGTTATCCGCTTTGCAGCAGGATAACTGCTGTGATGTTTCATCTTCCTCGCAAAGGACTGTTGAACAGTCAATTGCTTACTGGAAGTAGTACAAGTGGGCTTACGACTTCCCCTCTGGGATGACCATCGACTCCCAGCAGCAACAACAGCAGCGCCAGCAGCAGTAGGCGTTACACGCAAGGATGCATCGGAGGAATCCCAGGCAGGAGAGGACTCGTCAGAATTGCCAGTGACATTGCCTGCAGGACTATTGGCATTCCTGGGGAAGGAGGAAATTGACACTGAGGGAGTTGGTGGGGTGGTTTGCGTGAGCTTGGTTACAAGAGGAAGGGATTTACTGGTCAGTGGACTGCTTCCGCTGTCACCCAAAGTTTTTGAACTTGTCACTGACTTATTATGAATGTGCTGCAGGTGACGTATAAGGGAGGATGTTCCGAGGTGGTTAACGTCCTTACCCCTACTTATTACAGCTTGACAAAGGGAACACACGGCTTGACACCTGTTGTCCGCATTTCTGTTGAAATAGTTCCACACCGAAGAGCTGATTTTTTTGGTATTTTCACCAGGCATGTCAACGGCCATATTCCTCCCACGGACAACAGGTGTCTCCCCGGGTGCCTGACTTAAACAAACCACCTCACCATCAGAATCCTCCTGGTCAATTTCCTCCCCAGCGCCAGCAACACCCATATCCTCCTCATCCTGGTGTACTTCAACACTGACATCTTCAATCTGACTATCAGGAACTGGACTGCGGGTGCTCCTTCCATCACTTGCAGGGGGCGTGCAAATGGTGGAAGGCGCATGCTCTTCACGTCCAGTGTTGGGAAGGTCAGGCATCGCAACCGACACAATTGGAGTCGGACTCTCCTTGTGGATTTGGGATTTCGAAGAACGCACAGTTCTTTGCGGTGCTACTGCTTTTGGCAGCTTTAGTCTTTTCATTTTTCTAGCGAGAGGCTGAGTGCTTCCATCCTCATGTGAAGCTGAACCACTAGCCATGAACATAGGCCAGGGCCTCAGCCGTTCCTTGCCACTCCGTGTGGTAAATGGCATATTGGCAAGTTTACGCTTCTCCTCCGACAATTTTATTTTAGGTTTTGGAGTCCTTTTTTTACTGATATTTGGTGTTTTGGATTTGACATGCTCTGTACTATGACATTGGGCATCGGCCTTGGCAGACGACGTTGCTGGCATTTCATCGTCTCGGCCATGACTAGTGGCAGCAGCTTCAGCACGAGGTGGAAGTGGATCTTGATCTTTCCCTAATTTTGGAACCTCAACATTTTTGTTCTCCATATTTTAATAGGCACAACTAAAAGGCACCTCAGGTAAACAATGGAGATGGATGGATTGGATACTAGTATACAATTATGGACGGGCTGCCGAGTGCCGACACAGAGGTAGCCACAGCCGTGAACTACCGCACTGTACTGTGTCTGCTGCTAATATATAGACTGGTTGATAAAGAGATAGTATACTCGTAACTAGTATGTATGTATAAAGAAAGAAAAAAAAACCACGGTTAGGTGGTATATACAATTATGGACGGGCTGCCGAGTGCCGACACAGAGGTAGCCACAGCCGTGAACTACCGCACTGTACTGTGTCTGCTGCTAATATAGACTGGTTGATAAAGAGATAGTATACTCGTAACTAGTATGACTATAAAGAAAGAAAAAAAAACCACGGTTAGGTGGTATATACAATTATGGACGGGCTGCCGAGTGCCGACACAGAGGTAGCCACAGCCGTGAACTACCGCACTGTACTGTGTCTGCTGCTAATATATAGACTGGTTGATAAAGAGATAGTATACTCGTAACTAGTATGTATGTATAAAGAAAGAAAAAAAAACCACGGTTAGGTGGTATATACAATTATGGACGGGCTGCCGAGTGCCGACACAGAGGTAGCCACAGCCGTGAACTACCGCACTGTACTGTGTCTGCTGCTAATATAGACTGGTTGATAAAGAGATAGTATACTCGTAACTAGTATGTATGTATAAAGAAAGAAAAAAAAACCACGGTTAGGTGGTATATACAATTATGGACGGGCTGCCGAGTGCCGACACAGAGGTAGCCACAGCCGTGAACTACCGCACTGTACTGTGTCTGCTGCTAATATATAGACTGGTTGATAAAGAGATAGTATACTCGTAACTAGTATGTATGTATAAAGAAAGAAAAAAAAACCACGGTTAGGTGGTATATACAATTATGGACGGGCTGCCGAGTGCCGACACAGAGGTAGCCACAGCCGTGAACTACCGCACTGTACTGTGTCTGCTGGTAATATATAGACTGGTTGATAAAGAGATAGTATACTCGTAACTAGTATGTATGTATAAAGAAAGAAAAAAAAACCACGGTTAGGTGGTATATACAATTATGGACGGGCTGCCGAGTGCCGACACAGAGGTAGCCACAGCCGTGAACTATCGCACTGTACTGTGTCTGCTGCTAATATAGACTGGTTGATAAAGAGATAGTATACTCGTAACTAGTATGTATGTATAAAGAAAGAAAAAAAAACCACGGTTAGGTGGTATATACAATTATGGACGGGCTGCCGAGTGCCGACACAGAGGTAGCCACAGCCGTGAACTACCGCACTGTACTGTGTCTGCTGCTAATATAGACTGGTTGATAAAGAGATAGTATACTACTAATATTATATATACTGGTGGTCAGGTCACTGGTCACTAGTCACACTGGCAGTGGCACTCCTGCAGCAAAAGTGTGCACTGTTTAATTTTAATATAATATTATGTACTCCTGGCTCCTGCTATAACCTATAACTGGCACTGCAGTGCTCCCCAGTCTCCCCCACAATTATAAGCTGTGTGAGCTGAGCACAGTCAGATATATATATACATTGATGCAGCACACTGGGCTGAGCAGTGCACACAGATATGGTATGTGACTGAGTCACTGTGTGTATCGTTTTTTTCAGGCAGAGAACGGATATATTAAATAAAACAAACAACTGCACTGTCTGGTGGTCACTGTGGTCGTCAGTCACTAAACTCTGCACTCTCTTCTACAGTATCACAGCCTCAGGTCAATCTCTCTCTCTCTCTCTCAACCCTAATCTAAATGGAGAGGACGCCAGCCACGTCCTCTCCCTATCAATCTCAATGCACGTGTGAAAATGGCGGCGACGCGCGGCTCCTTATATAGAATCCGAGTCTCGCGAGAATCCGACAGCGTCATGATGACGTTCGGGCGCGCTCGGGTTAACCGAGCAAGGCGGGAGGATCCGAGTCTGCTCGGATCCGTGAAAAAAAACATGAAGTTCTGGCGGGTTCGGATTCAGAGAAACCGAACCCGCTCATCTCTAATAATATATATAGATGATGCAGCACACTGGGCTGAGCCTGAGCAGTGCACACAGATATGGTATGTGACTGAGTCACTGTGTGTATCGCTTTTTTCAGGCAGAGAACGGATATATTAAATAAACTGCACTGTCTGGTGGTCACTCACTAGTAAACTCTCTGCACTCTCTACACTTCTACAGTACTCCTCCTAGTCCTAAGCTCCAGTAAATCTCTCTCTCTTATAATCTAAATGGAGAGGACGCCAGCCACGTCCTCTCCCTATCAATCTCAATGCACGTGTGAAAATGGCGGCGACGCGCGGCTCCTTATATAGAATCCGAGTCTCGCGAGAATCCGACAGCGTCATGATGACGTTCGGGCGCGCTCGGGTTAACCGAGCAAGGCGGGAGGATCCGAGTCTGCTCGGACCCGTGAAAAAAACCATGAAGTTCGGGCGGGTTCGGATTCAGAGAAACCGAACCCGCTCATCTCTAATTGTAACACAGTTCCAATGCCTGACCCTGAACACACACAAGTTTTAGAAAACAATTAAACTTTTTTCTGAGTTTTAACAAATATCAACAACTTCACTCTGCGACTCATACAGTGATTATATTATTAACGTGGTGGCATGGCACCTACTGAGCATTATTGTGTTTTTTTATTTCATTTTTTGGTTTTACACACTGCTGTGACTCACTGTTCTTATAGAAATAGTGTCATACTGGCACCTTTGTAAATTGGCATTCACCACAAACTTTTGCAGGCTGTTACAGCACCATTGTGCACCAATGAAAGGTTAATGCTGTCCTGTATTAGGAGCTCTTTGCTGCACTGTGGGCACAACACCAGTGTGCACCAAGGGAATGCTGCCCTGTATTAGGAGCTCTATGCTGCACTGTATTATTTAGGAGCTCTGGGATGTGTGCACCTATTAAAGGTCAGGATTCATTTATATAATGCTTCCCTGGAAGTAGGGTGGCGTCCATCTGGCATCATCTTTGAAACGGCGCCCAAATCACCACGGGAGGGACTTATATGAAATCTAAAACATGAAAGATCTGATGCTGGGAAGATGTTTTGCCTTCTTTTTTTTTAATTCGAATGTAGCGGAAAAATATGAGCCATGGCTCGTATTCACTCAGAAACCGAAAGTTCAGGCGGGTTCGATTTTCTGAAAAGTGAACCTGCTCATCTCTACTGTACATGTGCTTTAATGTGTTATTGCCATTCTGATTGACAACAGAATAGATATTGGCCAGTACTAGTATTGCTGTAATAAGGCCCTATCACAAAGAACAGGGCATGAGCTAGTAGTACAGAGATTGTGATCGCTATGACTATTCTGCAGAACTCTTCAACTGAGACAGGCTCTGAGCTGAGTTGCTGTCATTGCAAGGCTTTAAATATACCTGAAAGCTCATGTGCTGTAACTGCAATATATAGCGAGAAGAAATGATTCTTATAATCACTTGCCTGGCACAGCACTACATACTACTACAGCAGCCAGGAGTGTGTTACCTGACCACCTCTCTCGCTTAGCGGCGGCTGCTGCCCCTGGCCTGCAGCGCCATCCAAGGTGTGCAAGGGGGAGCTGGCCAGGACATATGAGCATACATGTGACCTTGCATGTAACATATGTCCTGGCTTACTTCCCTGGGGATCAGCAGCTGCCACAACACAGGACTCAGGAATACACTGCTCAGCCTGTCCCTCATCATTTAGCTCGCCCCTGGACTCCCATTGACTGGTTTCACAGGAGTCTAGGGGCAGGCTAGATGACGATTGACAGGCTGAGCTGTGTGTAGTGTAGCAGTAAAATCTGCCACTCAGTTGAGCCAGTTGCAGCCTATGTGACTGCACTGGGTCAGTGGCTTCACTGTGACTGGCAGTTACTTCCTATTGGAAGTCATATCTGCCAGTCACCCGTAGTACAGGCAGTCCCATTGGGAGGTGTTTTCCTCCCTCTGGGACTACCAGACCAGGATGCAATTAGAAGAGAGCGTACTTCCAGAAGGAAGCCACTCCCTGTATGATCATCAGCCCAATCCGACTTCTATGGGCTGCAGCCGATGAAGTTCATAGAAGGTGGTGGTTTGTGCATGCGCACTCAAGCCACCGTTTATGCACATGCGCTGGTCCTGACACCTGCCAGATTTACTGCGCAGGCCCTGGGATCCAGCTGGCTGGGGCCGGCTCTCTCCTCTCTGGCATGGGTAGCGGCAGCCCCCCTACCCAAAAAAGGTAGGAGCCCCCACTGCCCCTAACCCATGCTATGTTGGGAAGGGGGAGTAATGGGGGTCATCTTTAGTCATTCTGGGTGGGCAGGGGAGTTGGAATGCTACCCAACAAAAAAGTTTTTTTGACTGGAGGGAGGGGTGGATATATTTAAAATACTAAATGAAATGTATAGTGACACATGGTGAGGGGGGCATTAAACAGTGGGGTCCATGACACGAAATTATGTTGGCAGCTGGGACAAAGGGATCTATTACCACTAGGGGGAGGGGCTTGATAATACTGGGGATCTTTTTCCACTGGAGGGCTATTTTTGATGGGGGAGGATAATTTTGTAATGGGGGTCTGTGGATACAGGGGATGGGGTGGGGTGGGGTGGGTTTCAAAACGCCCCTTAGGTATATTTTGTTTAATAAGATGTTTAAATATATAATTAAAAATACTTTTTTAAACTTTATGAAATAAAAATAAAAAGTCAATTTCTAAGCGGTTTAAAAAAAAAAGAAAAAAAAAAGAAAAGAAAAATCCTTAATGATGAATAGAGTCCTTGGTTCTTTAAATGTCCTGCAAATGTTAGTCAGACCAGCAACAACAAGGTTAACATACTAGCTCTACAATGATCTGTGCATGCTGCCTTACCTCTGTTTAGACCTGTAGATCAAAGCAATTATGAGCCATTACAAGCCTTTAACAAAAAAATCCTTTGCTCTTACAGACATGTGCTAAAGATCACATTTATAAATTCTTCCTGCCTGGTATCACATCATCTTCTTCTCTTTTTTTCTCTTAAATACACATTCAAAAGCATATATACTGAAACATTGCTACAATATAGTCTATGTGTTAAAATCCAGAAGTTTACCAAAGCTTGTTGCAGCACCGGTACATTGCAGGCAGGGCCGGTTTTGGGGCTTCTTGCGCCCCGGGCGGCATTAGGGGGCGTGGCTTCATACAGGGGGCGTGGTCAGTTACGCCCCCTGTACTGTAGTAGGATGTGCGGTGCACGATGACGTCATCGCGCACCGCACAGCAGAGGTCGCCATCTGGAGGGCGCCACACCAGGGCAAGATCCGCTGCTGCTGTGTGCCCCCCGCTGCCCCCCTGCTGCCGCTGGCCGCTGCCCCCCGCTGCCGCTGTGAAGGGAAACTAGACGCGTACGCATCTAGTTTCCCTTCGTGGAGAGATCCTTTACTGTGCGGTGCGCGATGACGTCATCGCGCACCGCACAGCAAAGGTCCTCTCCACGAAGGGAACTAGACGCTACGCATCTAGTTTCCCTTCGTGGAGAGGACCTTTGCTGTGCGGTGCGCGATGACTTTTGCCCGGAAGGCGGCGCCCCGGGCAAAAGTCCTGCTTGCCCGTGCAAAGATCCGCTACTGATTGCAGGTCATAATGCACTGCACATAGGGGGTAATTCTGAGTTGATCGCAGCAGGAACTTTGGCCCTCATTCCGAGTTGATCGCTCGCTGCTGTTTTTCGCAGCATAGCGATCAGGCTAAAAACCGGCTGTTCTGCGCATGCGTATGGGCCGCAGGGCGCACTCGCCAAGTAAATTCACACAAAAGTAAGCAATTTTACACAGGGGCGTGCACCGCTTTTCAGTCGTTCTGCTGATCGGTGTGTGATTGACAGGAAGTGGGTGTTTCTGGGTGGAAACTGACCGTTTTCCGGGAGTGTGCTAAAAAACGCAGGCGTGTCTGGCTAAAACGCAGGAGTGGCTGGGGAAACGGGGGAGTGGCTGGCCGAACGCAGGGCGTGTTTGTGACGTCAAAGCAGGAACAAAACGGACTGAGGTGATCGCAATCTAGGAGTAGGTCTGGAGCTACTCAGAAACTGCAGAAAAAGATTTCCGCGCAGTTCTGCTAATCTTTCGTTCGCTATTCTGCTAAGCTAAGATACACTCCCTGAGGGCGGCGGCCTAGCGTTTGCATTGCTGCTAAAAGCAGCTAGCGAGCGATCAACTCGGAATGAGGGCCTTTGTTAGCAGTTGGGCAAAACCATGTGCACTGCAGGGGAGGCAGATATAACATGTGCAGCGAGAGTTAGATTAAGGTGGGTTATTTTGTTTCTGTGCAGGGTTAATACTGGCTGCTTTATTTTTACACTGCAATTTAGATTTCAGATTGAACACACCCCACCCAAATCTAACTCTCTCTGCACATGTTATATCTGCCCCCCCTGCAGTGCACATGGTTTTGCCCAACTGCTAACAAAGTTCCTGCTGCGATCAACTCAGAATGACCCCCATAGGGGGTCATTCTGAGTTGATCGTAGCTGTGCTAAATTTAGCACAGCTACGATCAGGCACTCAGACATGAGGGGGGACGCCTAGCAGAGAGCTAGTCCGCCCCGCATGTCAGTGCCAACCCCCCCCCCCCCCCGCAGAAATGCAAAAGCATCGCACAGCGACGATGCTTTTGCATTTCAGGAGTAGCTCTTCGCTGCCTGAGTCGCAGCGGCTGCGTGTGACGTCACGCAGCCGCCGTGGATCCCCACCCCCACCCCCCCCGTCCAGCCCCCTTCCGCTCAGGGACCGCATCTGCCTGTCAATCAAGCAGAGGCGATCGCTAGGCAGAGACGGCCTTCGGCCATCTGGCGATAAGCTGCAGCGTGCGATTGGGTCAGAATGACCCCCATAGGGCCTTATTCAGAGATGGGTGCAGATCGCTGCATACGCAGCCAGATCTGCATCCATCTCCTCACATGCTGAGAGCTGGCCAGCACAGGCCAAGGCCACCCAGCATGTGTGAGGCCACTTACCGATATATCTGCAATTAGATAAAAAGTAAAAAGATCCATTGCTCATTGGAAATACAGGTTGAGTATCCCATATCCAAATATTCCAAAAATACGGAATATTCCGAAATACAAAATTTTTGGAGTGAGAGTGAGATAGTAAAACCTTTGTTTTCTGATGGCTCATTGTACACAAACTTTGTTTAATACACACAGTTATTAAAAATATTGTATTTAATGACCTTCAGTCTGTGTGTATAAGGTGTATATGGAACATAAATGAATTGTGTGAATCTACACACACTTTGTTTAATGCACAAAGTTATTACAAATATTGGCTAAAATTACCTTCAGGCTGTGTGTATAAGGTGTATATGTAACATAAATGCATTCTGTGCTTAGACTTGGGTCCCATCACTATGATATCTCATTATGGTATGCAATTATTCCAAAATACGGAAAAATCCGATATCCAATACCTCTGGTCCCAAGCAGTTTGGATATGGGATACTCAACCTGTATTAGTATTGCAAATACTGCTGCTAGCAGGAACTGCACACAGGGCCTCATTCATATGTGATTGGAGGGTGCATTGCTGCTGCTTACTTGGAAGCTGCAGCGTTGCCCAGATATGGTACTGGATCAGAAGGCATCTGGTATAAGTAGACGCCTCCTGAATGCATTTGTGATCCAGTGCTGTGCCCTAGGATGTAGCATTGGATCACTTTCAGCGCCATAGGCCGGCTGAGTGACCCATGAGGTCACACTAGGCACCTGCTGCTGGTCCAACCAAGAGGCCAGCAACTCTCTGTCTTTCTACATAGATCCTGACAGAGACATTCCCATAAAACAAGTAGAGATGTGCACCGGAAATTTTTTGGGTTGTGTGTTTTGGTTTTGGATTCGGTTCCGAGGCCTTGTTTTGGATTCGGACGCGTTTTGCCAAAACCTCCCTGAAATTTTTTTGTCGGATTCAGGTGTGTTTTGGATTCAGGTGTTTTTTTTGCAAAAACCCTCAAAAACAGCTTAAATTATAGAATTTGGGGGTCATTTTGATCCCATAGTATTATTAACCTCAATAACCATAATTTACACTCATTTTCAGTCTATTCTGAACACCTCACACCTCACAATATTATTTTTAGTCCTAAAATTTGCACCAAGGTCGCTGGATGGCTAAGCTAAGCGACACAAGTGGCCGACACAAACACCTGGCCCATCTAGGAGTGGCACTGCAGTGTCAGGCAGGATGGCACTTCAAAAAAATAGTCCCCAAACAGCACATGATGCAAAGAAAAAAAGAGGCACACCAAGGTCACGGCGTGATTAAGCTAAGCGACACAAGTGGCCGACACAAACTCCTGGCCCATCTAGGAGTGGCACTGCAGTGTCAGGCAGGATGGCACTTCAAAAAAATAGTCCCCAAACAGCACATGATGCAAAGAAAAATGAAAGAAAAAAAGAGGTGCAAGATGGAATTGTCCTTGGGCCCTCCCACCCACCCTTATGTTGTATAAACAGGACATGCACACTTTAACGAACCCATAATTTCAGCGACAGGGTCTGCCACACGACTGTGACTGAAATGACTGGTTGGTTTGGGCCCCTACCAAAAAAGAAGCAATCAATCTCTCCTTGCACAAACTGGCTCTACAGAGGCAAGATGTCCACCTCATCATCATCCTCCGATTCCACACCCCTTTCACTGTGTACATCCCCTTCCTCACAGATTATTCATTCGTCCCCACTGGAATCCACCATCTCAGATCCCTGTGTACTTTCTGGAGGCAATTGCTGCTGGTGAATGTCTCCACGGAGGAATTGATTATAATTCATTTTGATGAACATCATCTTCTCCACATTTTCTGGAAGTAACCTCGTACGCCGATTGCTGACAAGGTGAGCGGCTGCACTAAACACTCTTTCGGAGTACACACTGGAGGGAGGGCAACTTAGGTAGAATAAAGCCAGTTTGTGCAAGGGCCTCCAAATTGCCTCTTTTTCCTGCCAGTATACGTACGGACTGTCTGACGTGCCTACTTGGATGCGGTCACTCATATAATCCTCCACCATTCTTTCAATGGTGACAGAATCATATGCAGTGACAGTAGACGACATGTCAGTAATCGTTGGCAGGTCCTTCAGTCCGGACCAGATGTCAGCACTCGCTCCAGACTGCTCTGCATCACCGCCAGTGGGTGGGCTCGGAATTCTTAGCCTTTTCCTCGCACCCCCAGTTGCGGGAGAATGTGAAGGAGGAGCTGTTGACGGGTCACGTTCCGCTTGACTTGACAATTTTCTCACCAGCAGGTCTTTGAACCTCTGCAGACTTGTGTCTGCTGGAAAGAGAGATACAACGTAGGTTTTAAATCTAGGATCGAGCACGGTGGCCAAAATGTTGTGCTCTGATTTCAACAGATTGACCACCCGTGAATCCTTGTTAAGCGAATTAAGGGCTCCATCCACAAGTCCCACATGCCTAGCGGAATCGCTCTGTTTTAGCTCCTCCTTCAATGTCTCCAGCTTCTTCTGCAAAAGCCTGATGAGGGGAATGACCTGACTCAGGCTGGCAGTGTCTGAACTGACTTCACGTGTGGCAAGTTCATAGGGTTGCAGAACCTTGCACAACGTTGAAATCATTCTCCACTGCGCTTGAGTCAGGTGCATTCCCCCTCATTTGCCTATATCGTGGGCAGATGTATAGGCTTGAATGGCCTTTTGCTGCTCCTCCATTCTCTGAAGCATATAGAGGGTTGAATTCCACCTCGTTACCACCTCTTGCTTCAGATGATGGCAGGGCAGGTTCAGGAGTGTTTGCTGGTGCTCCAGTCTTCGGCACGCGGTGGCTGAATGCCGAAAGTGGCCCTCAATTCTTCGGGCCACCGACAGCATCTCTTGCACGACCCTGTCGTTTTTTAAATAATTCTGCACCACCAAATTCAATGTATGTGCAAAACATGGGACGTGCTGGAATTTGCCCACATGTAATGCACGCACAATATTGGTGGCGTTGTCCGATGTCACAAATCCCCAGGAGAGTCCAATTGGGGTAAGCCATTCTGCGATGATGTTCCTCAGTTTCCGTAAGAGGTTGTCAGCTGTGTGCCTCTTATGGAAAGTGGTGATACAAAGCGTAGCCTGCCTAGGAACGAGTTGGCGTTTGCGAGATGCTGCTACTGGTGCCGCCGCTGCTGTTCTTGCTGCAGGAGGCAATACATCTACCCAGTGGGCTGTCACAGTCATATAGTACTGAGTCTGCCCTGCTCCACTTGTCCACATGTCCGTGGTTAAGTGGACATTGGGTACAACTGCATTTTTTAGGACACTGGTGACTCTTTTTCTGACGTCTGTGTACATTTTCGGTATTGCCTGCCTAGAGAAATGGAACCTAGATGGTATTTGGTACCGGGGACACAGTTCCTTAATCAAGTCTCTAGTTGCCTGTGAATTAACGGTGGATACCGGACACACGTTTCTCACCACCCAGACTGACAAGACCTGAGTTATCCGCTTTGCAGCAGGATGACTGCTGTGATATTTCATCTTCCTCGCAAAGGACTGTTGGACAGTCAATTGCTTACTGGAAGTAGTACAAGTGGTCTTCCGACTTCCCCTCTGGGATGACGATCGACTCCCAGCAGCAACAACAGCAGCGCCAGCAGCAGTAGGCGTTACATTCAAGGATGCATCGGAGGAATCATAGGCAGGAGAGGACTCGTCATACTTGCCAGTGACATGGCCTGCAGGACTATTGGCTTTCCTGTGTAAGGTGGAAATTGTCACTGAGGGAGTTGGTGGTGTGGTTTGCAGGAGCTTGGTTACAAGAGGAAGGGATTTAGTGGTCAGTGGACTGCTTCCGCTGTCATCCAAAGTTTTTGAACTTGTCACTGACTTATTATGAATGCGCTGCAGGTGACGTATAAGGGAGGATGTTCCGAGGTGGTTAACGTCCTTACCCCTACTTATTACAGCTTGACAAAGGCAACACACGGCTTGACACCTGTTGTCCGCATTTCTGTTGAAATACTTCCACACTGAAGAGCTGATTTTTTTGGTATCTTGACCAGGCATGTCAATGGCCATATTCGTCCCAGGGACAACAGGTGTCTCCCCGGGTGCCTGACTTAAACAAACCACCTCACCATCAGAATCCTCCTTGTCAATTTCCTCCCCAGCGCAAGCAACACCCATATCCTCATCCTGGTGTACTTCAACAGTGACATCTTCAATTTGACTATCAGGAACTGGACTGCGGGTGCTCCTTCCAGCACTTGCAGGGGGCGTGCAAATGGTGGAAGGCGCAAGCTCTTCCCGTCCAGTGTTGGGAAGGTCAGGCATCGCAACCGACACAATTGGACTCTCCTTGGGGATTTGTGATTTAGAAGAACGCACAGTTCTTTGCTGTGCTTTTGCCAGCTTAAGTCTTTTCATTTTTCTAGCGAGAGGATGAGTGCTTCCATCCTCATGTGAAGCTGAACCACTAGCCATGAACATAGGCCAGGGCCTCAGCCGTTCCTTGCCACTCCGTGTCGTAAATGGCATATTGGCATGTTTACGCTTCTCCTCAGACGCTTTTAATTTTGATTTTTGGGTCATTTTACTGAACTTTTGTTTTTTGGATTTTACATGCTCTCTACTATGACATTTGGCATCGGCCTTGGCAGACGACGTTGATGGCATTTCATCGTCTCGGCCATGACTAGTGGCAGCAGCTTCAGCACGAGGTGGAAGTGGATCTTGATCTTTCCCTATTTTAACCTCCACATTTTTGTTCTCCATTTTTTAATGTGTGGAATTATATGCCAGTATCAATAGCAATGGCCTACTACTATATATACTGCGCACAACTGAAATGCACCACAGGTATGGATGGATAGTATACTTGACGACACAGAGGTAGGTAGAGCAGTGGCCTTCCGTACCGTACTGCTATATATACTGGTGGTCACTGTCAGCAAACTGCAAAACTAAAGTGCACCACAGGTATAGAATCTAGATGGATAGTATACTTGACGACACAGAGGTAGGTAGAGCAGTGGCCTTCTGTACCGTACTGCTATATATACTGGTGGTCACTGTCAGCAAACTGCAAAACTAAAATGCACCACAGGTATAGAATCTAGATGGATAGTATACTTGACGACACAGAGGTAGGTAGAGCAGTGGCCTTCCATACCGTACTGCTATATATACTGGTGGTCACTGTCAGCAAAACTCTGCACTGTACTCCTCCTATATAATACTGCTGGTCCCCAGTCCCCACAATAAAGCAGTGTGAGCACAGATATATGCAGCACACTGAGCACAGATATGGAGCGTTTTTCAGGCAGACAACGTATACTGGTGGTCACTGGTCAGCAAAACTCTGCACTGTACTCCTCCTATATAATATACTGGTGGTCCCCAGTCCCCACAATAAAGCAGTGTGAGCACAGATATATGCAGCACACTGAGCACAGATATGGAGTGTTTTTCAGGCAGACAACGTATACTGGTGGTCACTGTCAGCAAAACTTTGCACTGTACTCCTCCTATATAATACAGCTGCTCCCCAGTCCCCACAATTAAGCAGTGTGAGCACAGATATATGCAGCACACTGAGAACAGATATGGAATGTTTTTCAGGCAGACAACGTATACTGGTGGTCACTGTCAGCAAAACTCTGCACTGTACTCCTCCTATATAATATACTGGTGGTCCCCAGTCCCCACAATAAAGCAGTGTGAGCACAGATATATGCAGCACACTGAGCACAGATATGGAGTGTTTTTCAGGCAGACAACGTATACTGGTGGTCACTGTCAGCAAAACTCTGGACTGTACTCCTCCTATATAATACTGCTGGTCCCCAGTCCCCACAATAAAGCAGTGTGAGCACAGATATATGTAGCACACTGAGCACAGATATGGAGTGTTTTTCAGGCAGACAACGTATACTGGTGGTCACTGTCAGCAAAACTCTGGACTGTACTCCTCCTATATAATACAGCTGCTCCCCAGTCCCCACAATTAAGCAGTGTGAGCACAGATATATGCAGCACACTGAGAACAGATATGGAATGTTTTTCAGGCAGACAACGTATACTGGTGGTCCCTGTCAGCAAAACTCTGCACTGTACTCCTCCTATATAATATACTGGTGGTCCCCAGTCCCCACAATAAAGCAGTGTGAGCACAGATATATGCAGCACACTGAGCACAGATATGGAGTGTTTTTCAGGCAGACAACGTATACTGGTGGTCACTGTCAGCAAAACTCTGCACTGTACTCCTCCTATATAATACTGCTGGTCCCCTGTCCCCACAATAAAGCAGTGTGAGCACAGATATATGCAGCACACTGAGCACAGATATGGAGCATTTTTCAGGCAGACAACGTATACTGGTGGTCACTGGTCAGCAAAACTCTGCACTGTACTCCTCCTATATAATATACTGGTGGTCCCCAGTCCCCACAATAAAGCAGTGTGAGCACAGATATATGCAGCACACTGAGCACAGATATGGAGTGTTTTTCAGGCAGACAACGTATACTGGTGGTCACTGTCAGCAAAACTTTGCACTGTACTCCTCCTATATAATACAGCTGCTCCCCAGTCCCCACAATTAAGCAGTGTGAGCACAGATATATGCAGCACACTGAGAACAGATATGGAATGTTTTTCAGGCAGACAACGTATACTGGTGGTCACTGTCAGCAAAACTCTGCACTGTACTCCTCCTATATAATATACTGGTGGTCCCCAGTCCCCACAATAAAGCAGTGTGAGCACAGATATATGCAGCACACTGAGCACAGATATGGAGTGTTTTTCAGGCAGACAACGTATACTGGTGGTCACTGTCAGCAAAACTCTGCACTGTACTCCTCCTATATAATATACTGGTGGTCCCCAGTCCCCACAATAAAGCAGTGTGAGCACAGATATATGCAGCACACTGAGCACAGATATGGAGTGTTTTTCAGGCAGACAACGTATACTGGTGGTCACTGTCAGCAAAACTCTGGACTGTACTCCTCCTATATAATACTGCTGGTCCCCAGTCCCCACAATAAAGCAGTGTGAGCACAGATATATGCAGCACACTGAGCACAGATATGGAGTGTTTTTCAGGCAGACAACGTATACTGGTGGTCACTGTCAGCAAAACTCTGGACTGTACTCCTCCTATATAATACAGCTGCTCCCCAGTCCCCACAATTAAGCAATAAGCACAAATAGTTGCATCAACATTAATAAACGGAGAGGACGCCAGCCACGTCCTCTCCCTAACATTTCCAATGCACGAGTGAAAATGGCGGCGACGCGCGGCTGCTTATATAGAATCCGAATCTCGCGAGAATCCGACAGCGGGATGATGACGTTCGGGCGCGCTCGGATTAACCGAGCCATACGGGAGAATCCGAGTATGCCTCGGACCCGTGTAAAATCGGTGAAGTTCGGGGGGGGTTCGGTTTCCGAGGAACCGAACCCGCTCATCACTAAAAACAAGGCGCAGTCCAATAAATAAACACCGCCACCCACTGCCAGCCCCCAAATGACTGCAGACTGTCAATCTCTTGACGTCTGCAGCTGCTCTGTGTTAGATGACATGAGCAGTGTCATACACAAAGTACCAAACACCGGTACTGTGCAACATGTGTCACAGATTCGTCAGGACCGGAATCAGGCCCACAGCTTTTATCAAAAGCAATTAATCCCTCTGGTGAAAAAGCTACCTAATGGAATTTAAGGAACAATTGTAAGTCCAAGACACAGACACATTGGGTTGCTGCATTTGTTTCACCATAATATCCTTATCGTTATTTTCTTCAGAGCTTTTGTGTTTTATTCTACATATAGAAATACACATGGATAACTAATTGCAAATATGGATGTGTGACCTGAAGGTAGTAGCAGATGATACAATACTGTCATTAAACACAGCTACATATAGCAACTGCACATCTATAATTAGAGCAGTGGTTCTCAAACTCGGTCCTCATTACCCCACACAGTGCATGTTTTGCAGGTAACCCAGCAGGTGCACAGGTGTATTAATTACTCACTGACACATTTTAAAAGGTCCGCAGGTGGAGCTAATTATGTTACTTGTGATTCTGTGAGGAGACCTGCAAAACATACACTGTGTGGGGTCCTGAGGGCCGAGTTTGAGAACCTGTGAATTAGAGTGACCATATTATCCCTTTTACCTGGGACGCTCATGGATTACACATGTTCTGGGGCTGATTAAAACCAGCTGAAATGTAGGCTTGAAGTCAGCCAGCCATAGAACCTGTGTAATCCGTGAGTGTCCCAGGTAAAAGGAATAATAATGTCACTTTACTATAATGCACCAAATTCAAGCAAGTTTAAAGTTTTTTACTTTCTCCATTGGTCTATAAATACGTGATATGTAAATATTGGTATTACAAACAATAAATAAACATACCTCCCAACATGACCCTATCCAGGAGGGACAGAATGCTCTGCTCCTGGACTTCCCTCTTAATTTCTGATCACCTGTAATGAAACACTTTTCCTATCCATTAACCTGTTCAAACCAGGTGCCGGCAATCACAAATTAAGAGAAAAGTCCAGGAGCAGAGCCTTGTGTCCATCCTGGAGAGGGTCATGTTGGGAGGTATGAATATAGCTAAATAAAAAAAGAAAATGATATAATGCTGCTGTGTTCTGACCAAGTGAACGTTATTATGCTCTCTCTGCTTCACCAATCCCCAATTGTCTCATTACAGCTTTATGTGGATATAACTTTATTTCTGCACATGGAACTATATACGTGCTAGGAGAGAGGATGTACAGTATGTGCTTGATGATGGGCAATTTCATATGCTGGACAATGGGGTCTGTTATGTATTTACATTTATGCTATAATATTGTGCATGTTAAATATATTCTCTTTGCCTTATTGTGTCATGCTACGTGCAAACCACTAGGGGCTCATGTAGAGTTGGATGCATTTGTGCACAAAATATATAGACAATATAGGTAAAAACAGATGCAAGAAATTCTCATGTAAGTATATCCAGTTGGTAAGCAGTAGCCATTGCACCAGACATACTTCAGCAGTGCAACTGTATTACAGTGACAGCAGGGTAAAGTGTGACATTTTCCAAATTAAATACAAACAACAACTACAAATTCATAAGTAAAGCACTGTAAACTGCATACTGTACAAAAAATGTTGTTTTCTTCGTAGGTGGATGGCAATGGCTTGATTTAACATACTAGTCACAATGGTTATACACATTCTTCAGAAGGGTTTTTAAAAGCAGCCAGACAATCTGAAGTGGCTAGATAGTGTCAATGGTCAACATCATAATTTCCTACATTTGCACCAGTCATCCCACACCTGCAAGATATGCCAAACACAACTTTACTATACTTGGCCTATGGTTGTCTGCCGCTGCCATCCCCCATTCTGACTCTCCAAACTTAAGGAGCATTGAGTATAAGATCTGTAAAAATCATGGAACAACTGTATGCATGCTCAGACTCTAAGGGAAAAGAGAGGCTGATGTAGCACTGGAAGTCTGTATATTTCTCTTACGTCCTAGAGGATGCTGGGGACTCCGTAAGGACCATGGGGATAGACGGGCTCCGCAGGAGACATGGGCACTAAAAAAGAACTTTAGGTATGGGTGTGCACTGGCTCCTCCCTCTATGCCCCTCCTCCAGATCTCAGTTTTATTACTGTGCCCAGAGGAGACAGGGTGCATTACAGGGAGCTCTCCTGAGTTTCCTGAAAAGAAAGTATTTTGTTAGGTTTTTTTATTTTCAGGGAGCCTGCTGGCAACAGACTCCCTGCAGCGAGTGACTGAGGGGAGAGAAACAGACCTACTTTAATGTTAGGCTCTGTTTCTTAGGCTACTGGACACCCTTAGCTCCAGAGGGAACGGAACGCAGGTCTCACCCTTGCCGTTTGTCCCAGAGGCGCGCCGCGGTCCTCCTCGCAGAGCCGGAAGATAGATGCCGGGTGAGTATGTGAAGAAAGAAGACTTCAGAGGCGGCAGAAGACTTCAGATCTTCATAGAGGTAACGCTGTGCGCCATTGCTCCCACACAGCACACACACGACAGTCACTGTAAGGGTGCAGGGCACAGGGGGGGCGCCCTGGGCAGCAATAAGGACCTCCAAATCTGGCTTAAATAGTGATATACAGGCTAGGCACTGTATATATGAGACCCTTGCCAGTTTTTTTAAATTTTTCAGCGGGACCGAAGCCCGCCACTGAGGGGGCGGAGCTTGTTCCTCAGCACTCACCGGCGCCATTTTCTCCACAGCACACCGCTGAGAGGAAGCTCCTCTGACTCTCCCCTGCTTACCACGGTGAAAGAGGGTTTTTAAGAAGGGGTGGGGCACATAATTTGGCGCAAAATAGATGATAACAGCGCTATCTGGGTAAACATATTGTGTTTTTTCCCTGGGTCATTAGCGCTGGGTGTGTGCTGGCATACTCTCTCTCTGTCTCTCCAAAGGGCCTTAAGGGGGAACTGTCTTCAGATAAGAGGATTCCCTGAGTGTGTGGTGTGTCGGTATGCGTGTGTCGGCATGTCTGAGGTAGAAGGCTCTCCTAGGGAGGAGGTGGAGCAAATGACTGTGGTGTCTCCGTCGGCAATACCGACACCTGACTGGTTGGATATGTGGAATGTTTTAAGTGCTAATGTGAATTTATTGCACAAAAGGTTGGACAAAGCTGAGTCCAAGGGATATACAGGGTGTCAAGCCCTGCCTGCCCCTATGTCACAGGGACCTTCGGGGTCTCAAAAGTGCCCACTATCCCAAATAGTAGACACGGATACCGACACGGATTCTGACTCCAGTGTTGACTACGATGATGCAAAGTTACAGCCAAAATTGGCTAAAAGTATTCAATATATGATTATTGCAATAAAATATGTTTTGCATATCACAGAGGACACCCCTGTCCCTGACACGAGGGTACACATGTATAAGGAAAAGAAACCTGAGGTAACCTTTGCCCCGTCTCATGAGCTGAACGAGTTATTTGAAAAGGCTTGGGAATCTCCAGACAAAAAACTGCAGATTCCCAAAAGGATTCTTATGGCGCATCCTTTCCCGAATAAGGACGGGATACGATGAGGAATCCGCCCCAAGGGGGGACAAAGCATTGACACGCTTGTCCAAAAAGGTAGCACTGCCATCCCAGGATACGGCTACCCTCAGGGATCCTACAGAAAGATAGGAAAGTGCCTCAAGTGGCGCAATGCAGCTATAGTACCTGATGGTTTAAAATAAATGTCACCACATTTAAAGACAAGAATAAATACAACAAAAGTAAACCTTCCTAGTACACACAGCGCAAGCAACAAGAAAAGGAAAGGTTACGTTCCTGATTGAATGTGTAGACTCAGATGTCCCTGTCCAGCTTTCCGAGTGTATGGAATCCAACTCGTAAATATGAAACAGAGAAAATAAAAGGACAACCAATGTGTAGTATTTCACAACAATAAATGGATAAAAAATGTCTTTGGATGAGTAGACTTAGATATCCAGATCCAGCGTACCCCACTCACTCAGTGATAGGTGGATATATGCATATAAAGGTATCTTTATGCCATCAAATGTCGTGTCTATTCACCCTTGAAGTGCGTTGAAAAGACCGATAAGAAGGGTAAAAATCATCAATATATAAAGCGTACCCGAAGACTCACAGGAAAAGGGGGGATATGAAATATATAAAGGTTTCTTTCAAATGTGTTATTTCAGTTGCACACAGCGTACCCCAACTCACTCTTGATGATGTGGAGCAATTCCTATCAAGGTATCTTTTACTCGGTTGTCTTGGTAAGTAGTTCTGTCTTCTATGTTATACCATATATCCTCAAAGTTTTAACATGGGGAAATAAAGCAAGAAGAGGAAAAACCAATGTGTAGTATGTATCAATTGGTATAGAGGTCTGATGAATAAATCTCCTATTTAGATGTTAATTCAAGATACAGGAGAAGCAATTTGTGCTAGACTTACACTATATAAAACAGCAAATTAGATAGTGTATTAAGCCTGGTAGTAAGGTAGTGCAAAATAGGGTAGCGTACCCCAACACTCACGGCAACACCACCAGTGACAAACACATCAAGGTATCTTTTTCAAGGGTGCAGAAAATTTTCATATATAGCGTACCAGGACTCACACGTGTAAATCATGCGCCGTTCCTATCAAGGTATCTTTATGCAATTGGTCAGGTAATTTCATTCCAAGTCGTGATTTTTCCAAAAAAATAAAAATTTATTGGACTCCACAAGCTCCACAGAGGAGTGTGCAAAAATACAACACATACATAAAAAAAGGGAAGAGAATCCAGTAAAAAATCTATTTAAAATACCAGCAACAGAAAAAAAAAATTGAAGTATAAAAAACCAAGTCCACATGGATTCAATTAAAAATGGCTACTCACACTCCTTGTAGTATAATCAACGCGTTTCGGTCTAATAGACCTTTATCAAGATGAACTGGAGTGTCCAGGAGTGAAATATTTATGATACTTCTACCGTGTATCTGCAGGGGAGAGCTTGGGGAGCTTCTTCTCAGCGGATTTCAGCAGCATGGATTAGTTCTCCTGATCAGGAGAACTAATCCATGCTGCTGAAATCCGCTGAGAGGAAGCTCCCCAGGCTCTCCCCTGCAGATACACGGTAGAAGTATCATAAATATTTCACTCCTGGACACTCCAGTTCATCTTGATAAAGGTCTATTAGACCGAAACGCGTTGATTATACTACAAGGAGTGTGAGTAGCCATTTTTAATTGAATCCATGTGGACTTGGTTTTTTATACTTCAATTTTTTTTTTCTGTTGCTGGTATTTTAAATAGATTTTTTACTGGATTCTCTTCCCTTTTTTTATGTATGTGTTGTATTTTTGCACACTCCTCTGTGGAGCTTGTGGAGTCCAATAAATTTTTATTTTTTTGGAAAAATCACGACTTGGAATGAAATTACCTGACCAAATGCATAAAGATACCTTGATAGGAACGGCGCATGATTTACACGTGTGAGTCCTGGTACGCTATATATGAAAATTTTCTGCACCCTTGAAAAAGATACCTTGATGTGTTTGTCACTGGTGGTGTTGCCGTGAGTGTTGGGGTACGCTACCCTATTTTGCACTACCTTACTACCAGGCTTAATACACTATCTAATTTGCTGTTTTATATAGTGTAAGTCTAGCACAAATTGCTTCTCCTGTATCTTGAATTAACATCTAAATAGGAGATTTATTCATCAGACCTCTATACCAATTGATACATACTACACATTGGTTTTTCCTCTTCTTGCTTTATTTCCCCATGTTAAAACTTTGAGGATATATGGTATAACATAGGGGGTAATTCCAAGTTGATCGCAGCAGGATTTTTGATAGCAATTGGGCAAAACCATGTGCACTGCAGGGGAGGCAGGTATAACATGTGCAGAGAGAGTTAGATTTGGATGGGGTGTGTTCAATCTGCAATCTAATTTGCAGTGTAAAAATAAAGCAGCCAGTATTTACCCTGCACAGAAACAAAATAACCCACCCAAATCTAACTCTCTCTGCACGTTATATCTGCCTCCCCTGCAGTGCACATGGTTTTGCCCAATTGCTATCAAAAATCCTGCTGCGATCAACTTGGAATTACCCCCATAGAAGACAGAACTACTTACCAAGACAACCGAGTAAAAGATACCTTGATAGGAATTGCTCCACATCATCAAGAGTGAGTTGGGGTACGCTGTGTGCAACTGAAATAACACATTTGAAAGAAACCTTTATATATTTCATATCCCCCCTTTTCCTGTGAGTCTTCGGGTACGCTTTATATATTGATGATTTTTACCCTTCTTATCGGTCTTTTCAACGCACTTCAAGGGTGAATAGACACGACATTTGATGGCATAAAGATACCTTTATATGCATATATCCACCTATCACTGAGTGAGTGGGGTACGCTGGATCTGGATATCTAAGTCTACTCATCCAAAGACATTTTTTATCCATTTATTGTTGTGAAATACTACACATTGGTTGTCCTTTTATTTTCTCTGTTTCATATTTACGAGTTGGATTCCACACACTCGGAAAGCTGGACAGGGACATCTGAGTCTACACATTCAATCAGGAACTTAACCTTTCCTTTTCTTGTTGCTTGCGCTGCGTGTACTAGGAAGGTTTACTTTTGTTGTATTTACCCTCAGGGATCCTGCTGATCGCAAGCAGGAGACTACCTTGAAGTCCATTTACACACATTCTGGTACCTTACTCAGACCGGCGATAGCGTCGGCTTGGGTTTGTAGCGCTGTAATAGCGTGGACAGATACCTTATCAGCGGAAATTGATACCCTGGATAAGGATACCATGTTATTGACCCTGGGTCATATTAAAGATGCTGTCTTATATATGAGAGATGCTCAAAGAGACATTGGCCTACTGGGTTCTAGAGTCAACGCTATGGCGATTTCTGCTAGACGAGTCCTATGGACCCGGCAATGGACAGGTGATGCCGACTCAAAGAGGCATACGGAGGTTTTACCTTACAGGGGTGAGGAATTGTTTGGGGAAGGTCTCTCGGACCTGGTCTCCACAGCTACGGCAGGTAAATCAAATTTTTTGCCTTATATTCCCTCACAGCCTAAGAAAGCGCCACATTATCAGATGCAGTCCTTTCGGTCAAATAGAAAACAAGAGAGTACGAGGATCGTCCTTTCTTGCCAGAGGTAAGGGCAGAGGGAAAAAGCTGCCTACCACAGCTAGTTCCCAGGAGCAGAAGTCCTCCCCGGCCTCTACAAAATCCACTGCATGACGCTGGGGCTCCGCTGAGGGAGTCCGCCCCAGTGGGGGCACGTCTTCGACTTTTCAGCCACATCTGGGTTCACTCACAGGTGGATCCCTGGGCAATAGAAATTGTTTCCCAGGGGTACAAGCTGGAATTCGAAGAGGTGCCTCCTCGCCGGTTTTTCAAATCGGCCCTGCCAGCTTCTCCCCCAGAAAGGGAGATAGTTTTAAATGCGATTCACAAATTGTGTCTTCAACAGGTGGTGGTCAAAGTTCCCCTGCTTCAACAAGGGGAGGGGTATTACTCAACCCTGTTTGTAGTCCCGAAACCGGACGGTTCGGTCAGACCCATTCTAAATTTAAAATCCTTGAACCTATACTTGAAAAGGTTCAAGTTCAAGATGGAATCGCTCAGAGCGATCATCGCCAGCCTAGAAGGGACGGGGGGATTTTATGGTATCACTGGACATAAAGGATGCATACCTTCATGTTCCCATTTTTCCACCCCATCAGGCGTACCTGAGATTTGCGGTACAGGAGTGTCATTACCAATTTCAGACGTTGCCGTTTGGGCTTTCCACGGCCCCGAGGATTTTTACCAAGGTAATGGCGGAAATGATGGTGCTCCTGCGCAAGCAGGGTGTCACAATTATCCCGTACTTGGACGATCTCCTCATAAAAGCGAGATCACGAGAGCAGTTGTTGAACAGTGTGTCACTTTCAATGAAGGTGTTGCACCAACACGGCTGGATTCTCAATATCCCAAAGTCACAGTTGGTTCCTACGACTCGTTTGATCTTCTTAGGCATGATTCTGGATACGGACAAGAAAAGGGTTTATCTTCCGATAGAAAAGGCAGAGGAACTCATGACTCTGGACAGGGACCTATTGAAGCCAAAACAGGTGTCAGTGCATCACTGCACTCGAGTCCTGGGAAAGATGGTGGCGTCTTACGAGGCCATTCCCTTCGGCAGGTTCCATGCGAGGACTTTCCAATGTGACCTACTGGACAAGTGGTCCGGGTCACATCTACAGATTCATCAGTTGATCACCCTGTCCCCCAGGGCCAGGGTATCTCTCCTGTGGTGGCTGCAGAGTGCTCACCTTCTAGAGGGTCGCAGGTTCGGCATTCAGGATTGGATTCTGGTAACCACGGACGCGAGCCTCTGAGGTTGGGGAGCCGTCACACAGGGAAGAAACTTCCAAGGTCTTTGGTCAAGCCAGGAGACTTGTCTTCACATCAACGTCCTGGAGCTGAGGGCCATATACAACGCCCTTCGTCAAGCGGAGACTTTGCTTAGCGACCTACCGGTTCTGATTCAGTCAGACAACATCACCGCAGTGGCTCATGTAAACCGCCAAGGCGGCACAAGGAGCAGAGTGGCAATGACGGAAGCCACCAGGATTCTTCGCTGGGCGGAAAATCATGTCAGCGCACTGTCAGCAGTGTTCATTCCGGGGGTGGACAACTGGGAAGCAGACTTCCTCAGCAGACACGATCTACATCCAGTAGAGTGGGGACTTCATCAGGAAGTCTTCGCACAGATTGCAAGTCGGTGGGGACTGCCCCAAATAGACATGATGGCGTCCCGCTTCAACAAAAAACTACAGAGGCATTGCACTAGGTCAAGAGACCCTCAGGCGGTGGCAGTGGACGCCCTGGTGACACCGTGGGTGTTCCAGTCGGTCTATGTGTTTCCTCCTCTTCCTCTCATCCCCAAGGTGTTGAGAATCATAAGAAAAAGAAGAGTACAGACAATTCTCATTGTTCCAGACTGGCCGCGAAGGGCCTGGTATCCGGATCTGCAGGAAATGCTCACAGAAGATCCGTGGCCCCTTCCGCTAAGACAAGACCTGTTGCAACAGGGGCCCTGTCTGTTCCAAGACTCACCGCGGCTGCGTTTGACGGCATGGCGTTTGAACGCCGGATCCTAGCGGAAAAGGGTATTCCGGATGAGGTAATTCCTACTCTGATAAAGGCTAGGAAGGACGTGACAGCTAAACATTATCACCGTATATGGCTGTAGTATGTTTCTTGGTGTGAGGCCAGGAAGGCTCTTACGGAAGAATTCCATCTGGGCCGTTTCCTTCACTTCCTACAAACTGGAGTGAATTTGGGCCTAAAATTAGGCTCCGTTAAGGTTCAGATTTCGGCCCTATCCATTTTCATTCAGAAGGAATTAGCTTCTCTCCCAGAAGTACAGACTTCTGTGAAGGGAGTGCTGCATATTCAGCCTCCTTTTGTACCTCCGGTGGCGCCTTGGGACCTTAACGTGGTATTGAGTTTCCTTAAGTCCCACTGGTTTGAACTAGAGATGAGCGCCTGAAATTTTTCGGGTTTTGTGTTTTGGTTTTGGGTTCGGTTCCGCGGCCGTGTTTTGGGTTCGACCGCGTTTTGGCAAAACCTCACCGAATTTTTTTTGTCGGATTCGGGTGTGTTTTGGATTCGGGTGTTTTTTTCAAAAAACCCTAAAAAACAGCTTAAATCATAGAATTTGGGGGTCATTTTGATCCCAAAGTATTATTAACCTCAAAAACCATAATTTCCACTCATTTTCAGTCTATTCTGAATACCTCACACCTCACAATATTATTTTTAGTCCTAAAATTTGCACCGAGGTCGCTGTGTGAGTAAGATAAGCGACCCTAGTGGCCGACACAAACACCGGGCCCATCTAGGAGTGGCACTGCAGTGTCACGCAGGATGTCCCTTCCAAAAAACCCTCCCCAAACAGCACATGACGCAAAGAAAAAAAGAGGCGCAATGAGGTAGCTGTGTGAGTAAGATTAGCGACCCTAGTGGCCGACACAAACACCGGGCCCATCTAGGAGTGGCACTGCAGTGTCACGCAGGATGGCCCTTCCAAAAAACCCTCCCCAAACAGCACATGACGCAAAGAAAAAAAGAGGCGCAATGAGGTAGCTGACTGTGTGAGTAAGATAAGCGACCCTAGTGGCCGACACAAACACCGGGCCCATCTAGGAGTGGCACTGCAGTGTCACGCAGGATGTCCCTTCCAAAAAACCCTCCCCAAACAGCACATGACGCAAAGAAAAAAAGAGGCGCAATGAGGTAGCTGACTGTGTGAGTAAGATAAGCGACCCTAGTGGCCGACACAAACACCGGGCCCATCTAGGAGTGTCACTGCAGTGTCACGCAGGATGTCCCTTCCAAAAAACCCTCCCCAAACAGCACATGACGCAAAGAAAAAAAGAGGCGCAATGAGGTAGCTGACTGTGTGAGTAAGATAAGCGACCCTAGTGGCCGACACAAACACCGGGCCCATCTAGGAGTGGCACTGCAGTGTCACGCAGGATGTCCCTTCCAAAAAACCCTCCCCAAACAGCACATGACGCAAAGAAAAAAAGAGGCGCAATGAGGTAGCTGACTGTGTGAGTAAGATAAGCGACCCTAGTGGCCGACACAAACACCGGGCCCATCTAGGAGTGGCACTGCAGTGTCACGCAGGATGGCCCTTCCAAAAAACCCTCCCCAAACAGCACATGACGCAAAGAAAAATAAAAGAAAAAAGAGGTGCAAGATGGAATTGTCCTTGGGCCCTCCCACCCACCCTTATGTTGTATAAACAGGACATGCACACTTTAACCAACCCATCATTTCAGTGACAGGGTCTGCCACACGACTGTGACTGATATGACGGGTTGGTTTGGACCCCCCCCAAAAAAGAAGCAATTAATCTCTCCTTGCACAAACTGGCTCTACAGAGGCAAGATGTCCACCTCATCATCATCCTCCGATATATCACCGTGTACATCCCCCTCCTCACAGATTATCAATTCGTCCCCACTGGAATCCACCATCTCAGCTCCCTGTGTACTTTGTGGAGGCAATTGCTGCTGGTCAATGTCTCCGCGGAGGAATTGATTATAATTCATTTTAATGAACATCATCTTCTCCACATTTTCTGGATGTAACCTCGTACGCCGATTGCTGACAAGGTGAGCGGCGGCACTAAACACTCTTTCGGAGTACACACTTGTGGGAGGGCAACTTAGGTAGAATAAAGCCAGTTTGTGCAAGGGCCTCCAAATTGCCTCTTTTTCCTGCCAGTATAAGTACGGACTGTGTGACGTGCCTACTTGGATGCAGTCACTCATATAATCCTCCACCATTCTTTCAATGTTGAGAGAATCATATGCAGTGACAGTAGACGACATGTCCGTAATCGTTGTCAGGTCCTTCAGTCCGGATCAGATGTCAGCATCAGCAGTCGCTCCAGACTGCCCTGCATCACCGCCAGCGGGTGGGCTCGGAATTCTGAGCCTTTTCCTCGCACCCCCAGTTGCGGGAGAATGTGAAGGAGGAGATGTTGACAGGTCGCGTTCCGCTTGACTTGACAATTTTCTCACCAGCAGGTCTTTCAACCCCAGCAGACTTGTGTCTGCCGGAAAGAGAGATCCAAGGTAGGCTTTAAATCTAGGATCGAGCACGGTGGCCAAAATGTAGTGCTCTGATTTCAACAGATTGACCACCCGTGAATCCTTGTTAAGCGAATTAAGGGCTCCATCCACAAGTCCCACATGCCTAGCGGAATCGCTCCGTGTTAGCTCCTCCTTCAATGTCTCCAGCTTCTTCTGCAAAAGCCTGATGAGGGGAATGACCTGACTCAGGCTGGCAGTGTCTGAACTGACTTCACGTGTGGCAAGTTCAAAGGGCATCAGAACCTTGCACAACGTTGAAATCATTCTCCACTGCGCTTGAGACAGGTGCATTCCACCTCCTATATCGTGCTCAATTGTATAGGCTTGAATGGCCTTTTGCTGCTCCTCCAACCTCTGAAGCATATAGAGGGTTGAATTCCACCTCGTTACCACTTCTTGCTTCAGATGATGGCAGGGCAGGTTCAGTAGTTTTTGGTGGTGCTCCAGTCTTCTGTACGTGGTGCCTGTACGCCGAAAGTGTCCCGCAATTCTTCTGGCCACCGACAGCATCTCTTGCACGCCCCTGTCGTTTTTTAAAAAATTCTGCACCACCAAATTCAAGGTATGTGCAAAACATGGGACGTGCTGGAATTTGCCCATATTTAATGCACACACAATATTGCTGGCGTTGTCCGATGCCACAAATCCACAGGAGAGTCCAATTGGGGTAAGCCATTCCGCGATGATCTTCCTCAGTTTCCGTAAGAGGTTTTCAGCTGTGTGCGTATTCTGGAAAGCGGTGATACAAAGCGTAGCCTGCCTAGGAAAGAGTTGGCGTTTGCGAGATGCTGCTACTGGTGCCGCCGCTGCTGTTCTTGCGGCGGGAGTCCATACATCTACCCAGTGGGCTGTCACAGTCATATAGTCCTGACCCTGCCCTGCTCCACTTGTCCACATGTCCGTGGTTAAGTGGACATTGGGTCCAGCTGCATTTTTTAGGACACTGGTGAGTCTTTTTCTGAGGTCCGTGTACATTTTCGGTATCGCCTGCCTAGAGAAGTGGAACCTAGATGGTATTTGGTAACGGGGGCACACTGCCTCAATAAATTGTCTAGTTCCCTGTGAACTAACGGCGGATACCGGACGCACGTCTAACACCAACATAGTTGTCAAGGCCTCAGTTATCCGCTTTGCAGCAGGATGACTGCTGTGATATTTCATCTTCCTCGCAAAGGACTGTTGAACAGTCAATTGCTTACTGGAAGTAGTACAAGTGGGCTTACGACTTCCCCTCTGGGATGACCATCGACTCCCAGCAGCAACAACAGCAGCGCCAGCAGCAGTAGGCGTTACACGCAAGGATGCATCGGAGGAATCCCAGGCAGGAGAGGACTCGTCAGAATTGCCAGTGACATGGCCTGCAGGACTATTGGCATTCCTGGGGAAGGAGGAAATTGACACTGAGGGAGTTGGTGGGGTGGTTTGCGTGAGCTTGGTTACAATAGGAAGGGATTTACTGGTCAGTGGACTGCTTCCGCTGTCACCCAAAGTTTTTGAACTTGTCACTGACTTATTATGAATGCGCTGCAGGTGACGTATAAGGGAGGATGTTCCGAGGTGGTTAACGTCCTTACCCCTACTTATTACAGCTTGACAAAGGGAACACACGGCTTGACACCTGTTGTCCGCATTTCTGTTGAAATAGTTCCACACCGAAGAGCTGATTTTTTTGGTATTTTCACCAGGCATGTCAACGGCCATATTCCTCCCACGGACAACAGGTGTCTCCCCGGGTGCCTGACTTAAACAAACCACCTCACCATCAGAATCCTCCTGGTCAATTTCCTCCCCAGCGCCAGCAACACCCATATCCTCCTCATCCTGGTGTTCTTCAACACTGACATCTTCAATCTGACTATCAGGAACTGGACTGCGGGTGCTCCTTCCAGCACTTGCAGGGGGCGTGCAAATGGTGGAAGGCGCATGCTCTTCACGTCCAGTGTTGGGAAGGTCAGGCATCGCAACCGACACAATTGGACTCTCCTTGTGGATTTGGGATTTCGAAGAACGCACAGTTCTTTGCGGTGCTACTGCTTTTGCCAGCTTGAGTCTTTTCATTTTTCTAGCGAGAGGCTGAGTGCCTCCATCCTCATGTGAAGCTGAACCACTAGCCATGAACATAGGCCAGGGCCTCAGCCGTTCCTTGCCACTCCGTGTGGTAAATGGCATATTGGCAAGTTTACGCTTCTCCTCCGACAATTTTATTTTAGGTTTTGGAGTCCTTTTTTTACTGATATTTGGTGTTTTGGATTTGACATGCTCTGTACTATGACATTGGGCATCGGCCTTGGCAGACGACGTTGCTGGCATTTCATCGTCTCGGCCATGACTAGTGGCAGCAGCTTCAGCACGAGGTGGAAGTGGATCTTGATCTTTCCCTAATTTTGGAACCTCAACATTTTTGTTCTCCATATTTTAATAGGCACAACTAAAAGGCACCTCAGGTAAACAATGGAGATGGATGGATACTAGTATACAATTATGAATGGACTGCCGAGTGCCGACACAGAGGTAGCTACAGCCGTGGACTACCGTACTGTACTGTGTCTGCTGCTAATATAGACTGGATGATAATGAGATGTAGTATGTATGTATAAAGAAGAAAGAAAAAAAAACCACGGGTAGGTGGTATACAATTATGGACGGACTGCCGAGTGCCGACACAGAGGTAGCTACAGCCGTGGACTACCGTACTGTACTGTGTCTGCTGCTAATATAGACTGGATGATAATGAGATGTAGTATGTATAAAGAAGAAAGAAAAAAAAACCACGGGTAGGTGGTATACAATTATGGATGAACTGCCGAGTGCCGACACAGAGGTAGCTACAGCCGTGGACTACCGTACTGTACTGTGTCTGCTGCTAATATAGACTGGTTGATAATGAGATGTAGTATGTATGTATAAAGAAGAAAGAAAAAAAAACCACGGGTAGGTGGTATACAATTATGGATGGACTGCCGAGTGCCGACACAGAGGTAGCTACAGCCGTGGACTACCGTACTGTACTGTGTCTGCTGCTAATATAGACTGGTTGATAATGAGATGTAGTATGTATGTATAAAGAAGAAAGAAAAAAAACCACGGGTAGGTGGTATACAATTATGGATGGACTGCCGAGTACCGACACAGAGGTAGCTACAGCCGTGGACTACCGTACTGTACTGTGTCTGCTGCTAATATAGACTGGATGATAATGAGATGTAGTATGTATAAAGAAGAAAGAAAAAAAAACCACGGGTAGGTGGTATACAATTATGGACGGACTGCCGAGTGCCGACACAGAGGTAGCTACAGCCGTGGACTACCGTACTGTACTGTGTCTGCTGCTAATATAGACTGGTTGATAATGAGATGTAGTATGTATAAAGAAGAATGAAAAAAAAACCACGGGTAGGTGGTATACAATTATGGACGGACTGCCGAGTGCCGACACAGAGGTATCTACAGCCGTGGACTACCGTACTGTACTGTGTCTGCTGCTAATATAGACTGGTTGATAATGAAATGTAGTATGTATGTATAAAGAAGAAAGAAAAAAAAACCACGGGTAGGTGGTATACAATTATGGATGGACTGCCGAGTGCCGACACAGAGGTAGCTACAGCCGTGGACTACCGTACTGTACTGTGTCTGCTGCTAATATAGACTGGATGATAATGAGATGTAGTATGTATAAAGAAGAAAGAAAAAAAAACCCACGGGTAGGTGGTATACAATTATGGATGGACTGCCGAGTGCCGACACAGAGGTAGCTACAGCCGTGGACTACCGTACTGTACTGTGTCTGCTGCTAATATAGACTGGATGATAATGAGATGAAGTATGTATAAAGAAGAAAAAAAAAAAACCACGGGTAGGTGGTATACAATTATGGATGGACTGCCGAGTGCCGACACAGAGGTAGCTACAGCCGTGGACTACCGTACTGTACTGTGTCTGCTGCTAATATAGACTGGATGATAATGAGATGTAGTATGTATGTATAAAGAAGAAAGAAAAAAAAACCACGGGTAGGTGGTATACAATTATGGATGGACTGCCGAGTGCCGACACAGAGGTAGCTACAGCCGTGGACTACCGTACTGTACTGTGTCTGCTGCTAATATAGACTGGTTGATAATGAGATGTAGTATGTATAAAGAAGAAAGAAAAAAAAACCACGGGTAGGTGGTATACAATTATGGATGGACTGCCAAGTGCCGACACAGAGGTAGCTACAGCCGTGGACTACCGTACTGTACTGTGTCTGCTGCTAATATAGACTGGATGATAATGAGATGTAGTATGTATGTATAAAGAAGAAAGAAAAAAAAACCACGGGTAGGTGGTATACAATTATGGACGGACTGCCGAGTGCCGACACAGAGGTAGCTACAGCCGTGGACTACCGTACTGTACTGTGTCTGCTGCTAATATAGACTGGATGATAATGAGATGTAGTATGTATAAAGAAGAAAGAAAAAAAAACCACGGGTAGGTGGTATACAATTATGGATGGACTGCCGAGTGCCGACACAGAGGTAGCTACAGCCGTGGACTACCGTACTGTACTGTGTCTGCTGCTAATATAGACTGGTTGATAATGAGATGTAGTATGTATGTATAAAGAAGAAAGAAAAAAAAGCCACGGGTAGGTGGTATACAATTATGGACGGACTGCCGAGTGCCGACACAGAGGTAGCTACAGCCGTGGACTACCGTACTGTACTGTGTCTGCTGCTAATATAGACTGGATGATAATGAGATGTAGTATGTATAAAGAAGAAAGAAAAAAAAAACCACGGGTAGGTGGTATACAATTATGGATGGACTGCCAAGTGCCGACACAGAGGTAGCTACAGCCGTGGACTACCGTACTGTACTGTGTCTGCTGCTAATATAGACTGGATGATAATGAGATGTAGTATGTATAAAGAAGAAAGAAAAAAAAAAACACGGGTAGGTGGTATACAATTATGGATGGACTGCCGAGTGCCGACACAGAGGTAGCTACAGCCGTGAACTACCGTACTGTGTCTGCTGCGACTGGATGATAAATAATGATATAAAAAATATATATATATCACTACTGCAGCCGGACAGGTATATATTATATAATGACGGACCTGCTGGACACTGTCTGTCAGCAGAATGAGTTTTTTATAGAATAAAAAAAAAAACACCACACAAGTCACACGACGAGTGTTTAACTTTTTCAGGCAATCACAATATAGTATACTATACTGGTGGTCAGTGTGGTCAGGTCACTGGTCAGTCACACTGGCAGTGGCACTCCTGCCTGCAGCAAAAGTGTGCACTGTTTAATTTTAATAATATGTATGTACTCCTGGCTCCTGCTATAACCTATAACTGCTCCCCAGTCTCCCCCACAATTAAGCTGTGTGAGCACAGTCAGATATTATACATAGATGATGCAGCACACTGGGCTGAGCACAGATATGGTATGTGACTGAGTCACTGTGTATCGTTTTTTTCAGGCAGAGAACGGATTATATTAAATAAAACTGCACTGGTGGTCACTGGTCAGTGGTCAGTCACTAGTAAACTCTGCACTCTCTAGTACTCCTAAGCTCCAGTAAATCAAGTGTCTCTGTCTCAATCTCACTCTCTCTCTTCTAATCTAAATGGATAGGACGCCAGCCACGTCCTCTCCCTATCAATCTCAATGCACGTGTGAAAATGGCGGCGACGCGCGGCTCCTTATATAGAATCCGAGTCTCGCGATAGAATCCGAGCCTCGCGAGAATCCGACAGCGTCATGATGACGTTCGGGCGCGCTCGGGTTAACCGAGCAAGGCGGGAAGATCCGAGTCGCTCGGACCCGTGTAAAAAAACATGAAGTTCGGGCGGGTTCGGATTCCGAGGAACCGAACCCGCTCATCTCTAGTTTGAACCACTTAAAACGGTGGAATTAAAGTATCTCACTTGGAAAGTGGTTATGTTGTTAGCCTTGGCTTCGGCTAGGTGAGTGTCGGAGTTGGCGGCTTTGTCTCACAAAAGCCCCTATCTGGTTTTCCATGTGGATAGAGCAGAATTGCGGACTCGTCCTCAATTCTTGCCAAAAGTGGTTTCATCTTTTCATATGAACCAACCTATTGTGTTGCCTGTGGCTACGCGAGACTTGGAGGATTCCGAGTCCCTTGATGTAGTCAGGGCTTTGAAAATTTACGTGGCCAGAACGGCTCAGGTCAGAAAAACAGAGGCATTGTTTGTCCTGTATGCAGCCAACAAGGTTGGCACTCCTGCTTCTAAGCAGACTATTGCTCGCTGGATCTGTAACACAATTCAGCAGGCTCATTCTACGGCTGGATTGCCGTTACCAAAATCGGTTAAGGCCCATTCCACTAGGAAGGTGGGCTCTTCTTGGGCGGCTGCCCGAGGCGTCTCGGCATTACAGTTGTGCCGAGCAGCTACCTGGTCGGGTTCAAACACCTTTGCAAAGTTTTACAAGTTTGATACCCTGGCTGAGGAGGACCTCATGTTTGCTCAATCGGTGCTGCAGAGTCATCCGCACTCTCCCGCCCGTTTGGGAGCTTTGGTATAATCCCCATGGTCCTTACGGAGTCCCCAGCATCATCTAGGACGTAAGAGAAAATAAGATTTTAAACCTACCGTAAATCTTTTTCTCGTAGTCCGTAGAGGATGCTGGGCACCCGTCCCAGTGCGGACTGCTTCTGCAAGACTTGTATATAGTTATTGCTTACATAAGGGTTATGTTACAGTTTTGTTCAGTCTCTGACTGAGGCTGTGTTGTGTTTCATGCTGTTAACTGATTCGTATTACCCGAGTTATACGGTGTGAATGGTGTGGGCTGGTATGAATCTTGCCCTTGGATTAACAAAAATCCTTTCCTCGTACTGTCCGTCTCCTCTGGGCACAGTTTCTCTAACTGAGGTCTGGAGGAAGGGCATAGAGGGAGGAGCCAGTGCACACCCATACCTAAAGTTATTTTTTAGTGCCCATGTCTCCTGCGGAGCCCGTCTATCCCCATGGTCCTTACGGAGTCCCCAGCATCCTCTACGGACTAGGAGAAAAATATTTACCGGTAGGTTTAAAATCGTATTTTTTCTAAGTGTTTCTATTTTTCACCATACTGAGTGCATTATTTATCTTTGGCCATACCGTGCTAGAGCTTGATAATCCATGCCTAACTCATGAATCCTGTAAAGATGCCAAATGGCCCTAATTTCCCAGGAGTTTTAAATGTATGACCCTGGACTGCACAACAATTTCCCCTTGCACGTTGGCTGCCGCTATCACTATGTACTCTTATTTTCTGTACTTTACAAGATAATATTTATTAAAAATAAATTTTAAAATTGGACAAATTACATAACAAGAGTTCATTAACTGTTTTATAATAGGGATAGTAGTGCACACAGGTCCACTCTGACAGTATGGTGTGTTGCAATGAAATACACCTGATCACCAGCGCAGGGCCTTTCTGATTACTTGCAAGGCTTTCTATCTATGATCACAATGTGCAGGAAGATGAAGTCGGGACTAGATAAAATGGTATGAACTATATATTTCTTCCTTGTGGATTGATAGCTGCTCGTGAAGTAAATATTGCCAATATTTTACATTCTTTGGTTATGGACTGAGGATTATCATAGAATATTGTCTATGCTATATCATACACATGGGTCTGTTTATTAATACTACATATTAATATTGAGGGTGGGATGTAATAAAGTCAGAGTTCGTCGGACACGCAGGATGCCGGCCAAACTTGGACTTCATCACATTCCGGCTGTGGTTTTAAGGGAGAGTATCCTATTCTGCTTAGAGAGTAGGTACGTATGTACAGTATTTGCCCATGTATGTTGATTTGTGTTAGTGGCATGAAGGAGCATTCTGTCACTTCACTGCTACTACAGCATCTGTGCTGCTTGCTTCCTTCTCATCCTAGTCTCATTCCGTGGATTCTCCCTCCTACAGTTTCTACTATATAGAAATCTATGGAAGGGCAGGGAGAGGTATTCCTACTGTCAGTCACACTCTGCATATTTAGGTAGGTTTGGATAGCTCTTTTCACCACTCAGTCTTGCTGGTTTACTCAAAGTCACCTTAGGTGCTTGCTGAGGGTACTGGGCAAATTCTCTGTATTGGAAAAGCCATGCAGATGTCTTCACCAAAAACGCCAATGTTGCCTTACAAGATGCAGCAGTCCCACTGACTGTCACATGTCAACTCTTTTTTTAGCTGTTCATTTGGATACTATGCAGCCAAATGCCTGAAACTATGATGTAAAATTCCTATTTATGAATTATTACTTTTTAGAGGGTTATTTATTTAATCAGTGTAGTTTTATCTGTTAGTCTTTGGGTAAATCCATGTTTATTATACTGTACATTGTTTCATTATTAATATTCTATTTGCCAACTTTCAAAATCCTCCCTTTTGGGAAATCCTGGAAGGCAGGTACAAACGAGAATTACCGTCCCATCCGCCACTGTGTAGTGTTGTGATATGCGGCAACAAGGAGTGGGGTGTGTGGCCATCATTATGTGATGGTCCCAGATTTCCCACATCAGTGGAGAAGTGTGCATGAGCCTATAGCTGTAGACTGGTCTACACTCCCATGACTCCTCCAAAAGTGTTAGTTGCCTGAAAAGCCCAGGAGAATGGACAAGTAAGACTTATAGCGAAGGGTCTCTTGCTCATTTAAGCCTTCCTTATAGTGGTCTCATGCTGTTGCTATGGCTGGTTTTACCACCAACAGAAAACAATGCACTACTTATCCTTTTAATGTGACAGCTCCCTAGATTACCATCCCAATACATTTCTAGATGCACACTCAATGCCTGCTCCCTGGAACTGTCCTGTAACAGGAGGGTGTGCACACTTTTCCAAGTTTTTGGCTACACCTGAAAATGCCTGTGGTGTGGAAGCATGACAACATTAGGAACACCATCTTCATACATTCTAACTTTTATATTTGTATTAATCATGAGAGTGCGTGAACACAGGGAATGAGTTTTATTACATGTGTCACTCCAGCATGTCTGAATGGTTTTAGTACATTGCTTGCGTGCATGTACAAATGTGTTTTTCCTATAAAAGGGATATTTGAATGTATACATTCAGGACTCCTTTAGGTTAAATGAAATCCCTCCTCTTGTGGGACAATGCTATTGTTATATTATGGAGCATGTGGATGTCTTCCATTTCATAAAGGATTTTACAGTATTGAGAAGAAAATCCGTCAAGGAGTCCGAAGAGATAATCTTGCTTATTTAGTTATTTTAACACTTTTCGTTTTTCTTTTCTTGTATAGGAACGAGACTGATTATATTTCTGAAATGAGAAAACAGATGCATGATATATTCTTACAGTAATGCTTCAACTAGAGGGGGAGGGGGAGGTAGGGCTAGGTCAGAGGGGTGACGCTCACACACATGCTCAGGCCTATCTTATTCTGCTCTGAACCGGGGTTCCCTGCCAGACAAGGAGCCAGCTCTGCCAAAGACAGAGAGCAGAAGTGTCACCACTCTGCCAGCTCCTCCCACCATAAAAAGCAAACAGTGATTCACTGCTGAAACACACGCAGAGCCTGGTAATGCTGCAGCCATCTAAGGTCTGGAACTGACTAAACTGGATCTTACACAGTATGAACCGGCAGCTAAGGTAATAAAGGGTCATATGGTGCAAACAATGCCTCTGGATATATACTACTTCTATGGCAACACAACAGCCTCTATACATATATAAAGTTTAAAAAAAAAAAAAAAAAAAGAAACACGTCACAAAATTTCTGAAGTTGTCTGCATGAGTAACGATACAACAAAAACTGTACCTATTATGTGCTTTCTTGTTCCCCACCCCCTTGTGTGCATTAAAATTAAAATTCTGTATCAAGCGGAAGAGCTTAATGACCTATAATATAAAGCAGCTGTAGATTCAGATGAAATGAAAGTACAAGGTAACTGTAGAGAACTTTATATTTTTCATTTTAATTTATTGCAGACAATGGTCATTATTCAGAATCGGGATCTGGAAAGTTTGTTTGTCACATTTTGTTATAGGAAGATTTATAGTTTGCTAATAAACAGCCGAAGGAAAACAGCTTTGATAAGTGGGTTTTACAAATTCACTCTGTGAACATTTTTTTAATACAATGCAGATCGCGCTGTGCTGAGCGGCGGGAGAGATGTGTGCTGAGCGAATCGCTGTCTCCAGCAACAGAATAGAGAAGTACCAGTACCGCCAAAGGTCCTCTGCTACCATGTCATGATGGCAGTAGATGGCAGTAGAATAGGTGATACAATGAAGAAAATGCATTAGAAATAAAATAAAGTTTTTTTTTTATATTTAATTTCCTTCTTTTTTGTTTTGTTTTTGTTTTTTTGCAAAACTGCTGCAGTCTGGGGCATCGCTTAGCAATAGTCGCTCCAAAATGCACACAGATTTACAGGCGTATTTATTAGGGATGAGCGGGTTCGGTTCCTCGGAATCCGAACCCGCCCGAACTTCATGTTTTTTTACACGGGTCCGAGCGACTCGGATCTTCCCGCCTTGCTCGGTTAACCCGAGCGCGCCCGAACGTCATCATCCCGCTGTCGGATTCTCGCGAGGCTCGGATTCTATCGCGAGACTCGGATTCTATATAAGGAGCCGCGCGTCGCCGCCATTTTCACACGTGCATTGAGATTCATAGGGAGAGGACGTGGCTGGCGTCCTCTCCGTTTATAGAGAAGAGAGTGAGACAGTAGAGAGAGACACAGTAGTAATTTTGGGGAGCATTAGGAGGAGTACTAGTTACTTGCTGAAGTGATAGATAGTGTGACTGTATATTGAGACACTGACAGTGGGGAGCAGTTAGAGTCTGAGAGCAGGACTCAGGAGTACATATAACGTACAGTGCACACTTTTGCTGCCAGAGTGCCACACTGCCATTGTGACCACACTGACCACCAGTATAATATATATTGTGATTGTCTGCTTAGGAGTACTACTTGCAAGTTGCTGATAGTGTGACCAGTGACCTGACCACCAGTCACCACCAGTTTAATATATATATATATATATAATTGTATATAATATATATATAATATTGTATACCACCTACCCGTGGTTTTTTTTTTCTTTCTTCTTTATACATACTACTATAGTAGCTTACTGTAGCAGTCTGCGGTGCTGCTGAGCTGACTGTGTCCAGCAGGTCCGTCATCAGTCATTACATAATAAATATATATACCTGTCCGGCTGCAGTACTAGTGATATTATATATATATATATTGATTTCATCTCATTATCATCCAGTCTATATTAGCAGCAGACACAGTACGGTAGTCCACGGCTGTAGCTACCTCTGTGTCGGCAGTCGCTCGTCCATCCATAATTGTATACCACCTACCCGTGGTTTTTTTCTTTTTCTTTCTTCTTTATACATACTACTATAGTAGCTTACTGTAGCAGTCTGCGGTGCTGCTGAGCTGACAGTGTCCAGCAGGTCCGTCATCAGTCATTACATAATAAATATATATACCTGTCCGGCTGCAGTACTAGTGATATTATATATATATATATTGATTTCATCTCATTATCATCCAGTCTATATTAGCAGCAGACACAGTACGGTAGTCCACGGCTGTAGCTACCTCTGTGTCGGCAGTCGCTCGTCCATCCATAATTGTATACCACCTACCCGTGGTTTTTTTCTTTTTCTTTCTTCTTTATACATACTACTATAGTAGCTTACTGTAGCAGTCTGCGGTGCTGCTGAGCTGACAGTGTCCAGCAGGTCCGTCATCAGTCATTACATAATAAATATATATACCTGTCCGGCTGCAGTACTAGTGATATTATATATATATATATTGATTTCATCTCATTATCATCCAGTCTATATTAGCAGCAGACACAGTACGGTAGTCCACGGCTGTAGCTACCTCTGTGTCGGCAGTCGCTCGTCCATCCATAATTGTATACCACCTACCCGTGGTTTTTTTTTTTCTTTCTTCTTTATACATACTACTATAGTAGCTTACTGTAGCAGTCTGCGGTGCTGCTGAGCTGACAGTGTCCAGCAGGTCCGTCATCAGTCATTACATAATAAATATATATACCTGTCCGGCTGCAGTACTAGTGATATTATATATATATATATATATATATATATATTGATTTCATCTCATTATCATCCAGTCTATATTAGCAGCAGACACAGTACGGTAGTCCACGGCTGTAGCTACCTCTGTGTCGGCAGTCGCTCGTCCATCCATAATTGTATACCACCTACCCGTGGTTTTTTTTTATTTTCTTTCTTCTTTATACATACTACTATAGTAGCTTACTGTAGCAGTCTGCGGTGCTGCTGAGCTGACTGTGTCCAGCAGGTCCGTCATCAGTCATTACATAATAAATATATCTACCTGTCCGGCTGCAGTACTAGTGTGATATAATATATATTGATTTCATCTCATTATCATCCAGTCTATATTAGCAGCAGACACAGTACGGTAGTCCACGGCTGTAGCTACCTCTGTGTCGGCAGTCGCTCGTCCATCCATAATTGTATACCACCTACCCGTGTTTTTTTTTTTCTTTCTTCTTTATACATACTACTATAGTAGCTTACTGTAGCAGTCTGCGGTGCTGCTGAGCTGACAGTGTCCAGCAGGTCCGTCATCAGTCATTACATAATAAATATATCTACCTGTCCGGCTGCAGTACTAGTGTGATATAATATATATTGATTTCATCTCATTATCATCCAGTCTATATTAGCAGCAGACACAGTACGGTAGTCCACGGCTGTAGCTACCTCTGTGTCGGCAGTCGCTCGTCCATCCATAATTGTATACCACTACCCGTGGTTTTTTTTTTCTTTCTTCTTTATACATACTACTATAGTAGCTTACTGTAGCAGTCTGCGGTGCTGCTGAGCTGACTGTGTCCAGCAGGTCCGTCATCAGTCATTACATAATAAATATATCTACCTGTCCGGCTGCAGTACTAGTGTGATATAATATATATTGATTTCATCTCATTATCATCCAGTCTATATTAGCAGCAGACACAGTACGGTAGTCCACGGCTGTAGCTACCTCTGTGTCGGCAGTCGCTCGTCCATCCATAATTGTATACCACCTACCCGTGGTTTTTTTTTTCTTTCTTCTTTATACATACTACTATAGTAGCTTACTGTAGCAGTCTGCGGTGCTGCTGAGCTGACAGTGTCCAGCAGGTCCGTCATCAGTCATTACATAATAAATATATCTACCTGTCCGGCTGCAGTACTAGTGTGATATAATATATATTGATTTCATCTCATTATCATCCAGTCTATATTAGCAGAAGACACAGTACGGTAGTCCACGGCTGTAGCTACCTCTGTGTCGGCAGTCGCTCGTCCATCCATAAGTATACTAGTATCCATCCATCTCCATTGTTTACCTGAGGTGCCTTTTAGTTGTGCCTATTAAAATATGGAGAACAAAAATGTTGAGGTTCCAAAATTAGGGAAAGATCAAGATCCACTTCCACCTCGTGCTGAAGCTGCTGCCACTAGTCATGGCCGAGACGATGAAATGCCAGCAACGTCGTCTGCCAAGGCCGATGCCCAATGTCATAGTACAGAGCATGTAAAATCCAAAACACCAAATATCAGTAAAAAAAGGACTCCAAAATCTAAAATAAAATTGTCGGAGGAGAAGCGTAAACTTGCCAATATGCCATTTACCACACGGAGTGGCAAGGAACGGCTGAGGCCCTGGCCTATGTTCATGGCTAGTGGTTCAGCTTCACATGAGGATGGAAGCACTCAGCCTCTCGCTAGAAAAATGAAAAGACTCAAGCTGGCAAAAGCACCGCAAAGAACTGTGCGTTCTTCGAAATCCCAAATCCACAAGGAGAGTCCAATTGTGTCGGTTGCGATGCCTGACCTTCCCAACACTGGACGTGAAGAGCATGCGCCTTCCACCATTTGCACGCCCCCTGCAAGTGCTGGAAGGAGCACCCGCAGTCCAGTTCCTGATAGTCAGATTGAAGATGTCAGTGTTGAAGTACACCAGGATGAGGAGGATATGGGTGTTGCTGGCGCTGGGGAGGAAATTGACAAGGAGGATTCTGATGGTGAGGTGGTTTGTTTAAGTCAGGCACCCGGGGAGACACCTGTTGTCCGTGGGAGGAATATGGCCGTTGACATGCCTGGTGAAAATACCAAAAAAATCAGCTCTTCGGTGTGGAAGTATTTCAACAGAAATGCGGACAACATTTGTCAAGCCGTGTGTTGCCTTTGTCAAGCTGTAATAAGTAGGGGTAAGGACGTTAACCACCACGGAACATCCTCCCTTATACGTCACCTGCAGCGCATTCATAATAAGTCAGTGACAAGTTCAAAAACTTTGGGCGACAGCGGAAGCAGTCCACTGACCAGTAAATCCCTTCCTCTTGTAACCAAGCTCACGCAAACCACCCCACCAACTCCCTCAGTGTCAATTTCCTCCTTCCCCAGGAATGCCAATAGTCCTGGAGGCCATGTCACTGGCAATTCTGACGATTCCTCTCCTGCCTGGGATTCCTCCGATGCATCCTTGCGTGTAACGCCTACTGCTGCTGGCGCTGCTGTTGTTGCTGCTGGGAGTCGATGGTCATCCCAGAGGGGAAATCGTAAGACCACTTTTACTACTTCCACCAAGCAATTGACTGTCCAACAGTCCTTTGCGAGGAAGATGAAATATCACAGCAGTCATCCTGCTGCAAAGCGGATAACTGAGGCCTTGGCATCCTGGGTGGTGAGAAACGTGGTTCCGGTATCCATCATTACTGCAGAGCCAACTAGAGACTTGTTGGAGGTACTGTGTCCCCGGTACCAAATACCATCTAGGTTCCATTTCTCTAGGCAGGCGATACCGAAAATGTACACAGACCTCAGAAAAAGAGTCACCAGTGTCCTAAAAATGCAGCTGTACCCAATGTCCACTTAACCACGGACATGTGGACAAGTGGAGCAGGGCAGGGTCAGGACTATATGACTGTGACAGCCCACTGGGTAGATGTATGGACTCCCGCCGCAAGAACAGCAGCGGCGGCACCAGTAGCAGCATCTCGCAAACGCCAACTCTTTCCTAGGCAGGCTACGCTTTGTATCACCGGTTTCCTGAATACGCACACAGCTGAAAACCTCTTACGGCAACTGAGGAAGATCATCGCGGAATGGCTTACCCCAATTGGACTCTCCTGTGGATTTGTGGCATCGGACAACGCCAGCAATATTGTGTGTGCATTAAATCTGGGCAAATTCCAGCACGTCCCATGTTTTGCACATACCTTGAATTTGGTGGTGCAGAATTTTTTAAAAAACGACAGGGGCGTGCAAGAGATGCTGTCGGTGGCCAGAAGAATTGCGGGACACTTTCGGCGTACAGGCACCACGTACAGAAGACTGGAGCAACACCAAAAACGCCTGAACCTGCCCTGCCATCATCTGAAGCAAGAAGTGGTAACGAGGTGGAATTCAACCCTATATATGCTTCAGAGGTTGGAGGAGCAGCAAAAGGCCATTCAAGCCTATACAATTCAGCACGATATAGGAGGTGGAATGCACCTGTCTCAAGCGCAGTGGAGAATGATTTCAACGTTGTGCAAGGTTCTGCTGCCCGTTGAACTTGCCACACGTGAAGTCAGTTCAGACACTGCCAGCCTGAGTCAGGTCATTCCCCTCATCAGGCTTTTGCAGAAGAAGCTGGAGACATTGAAGGAGGAGCTAACACGGAGCGATTCCGCTAGGCATGTGGGACTTGTGGATGGAGCCCTTAATTCGCTTAACAAGGATTCACGGGTGGTCAATCTGTTGAAATCAGAGCACTACATTTTGGCCACCGTGCTCGATCCTAGATTTAAAACCTACCTTGGATCTCTCTTTCCGGCAGACACAAGTCTGCTGGGGTTCAAAGACCTGCTGGTGAGAAAATTGTCAAGTCAAGCGGAACGCGACCTGTCAACATCTCCTCCTTCACATTCTCCCGCAACTGGGGGTGCGAGGAAAAGGCTCAGAATTCCGAGCCCACCCGCTGGCGGTGATGCAGGGCAGTCTGGAGCGACTGCTGATGCTGACATCTGGTCCGGACTGAAGGACCTGTCAACGATTACGGACATGTCGTCTACTGTCACTGCATATGATTCTCTCCCCATTGAAAGAATGGTGGAGGATTATATGAGTGACCGCATCCAAGTAGGCACGTCACACAGTCCGTACTTATACTGGCAGGAAAAAGAGGCAATTTGGAGGCCCTTGCACAAACTGGCTTTATTCTACCTAAGTTGCCCTCCCACAAGTGTGTACTCCGAAAGAGTGTTTAGTGCCGCCGCTCACCTTGTCAGCAATCGGCGTACGAGGTTACTTCCAGAAAATGTGGAGAAGATGATGTTCATTAAAATGAATTATAATCAATTCCTCCGTGGAGACATTGACCAGCAGCAATTGCCTCCACAAAGTACACAGGGAGCTGAGATGGTGGATTCCAGTGGGGACGAATTGATAATCTGTGAGGAGGGGGATGTACACGGTGATATATCGGAGGATGATGATGAGGTGGACATCTTGCCTCTGTAGAGCCAGTTTGTGCAAGGAGAGATTAATTGCTTCTTTTTCGGTGGGGGTCCAAACCAACCCGTCATTTCAGTCACAGTCGTGTGGCAGACCCTGTCACTGAAATGATGGGTTGGTTAAAGTGTGCATGTCCTGTTTATACAACATAAGGGTGGGTGGGAGGGCCCAAGGACAATTCCATCTTGCACCTCTTTTTTCTTTAATTTTTCTTTGCGTCATGTGCTGTTTGGGGAGTGTTTTTTGGAAGGGCCATCCTGCGTGACACTGCAGTGCCACTCCTAGATGGGCCAGGTGTTTGTGTCGGCCACTAGGGTCGCTTATCTTACTCACACAGCTACCTCATTGCGCCTCTTTTTTTCTTTGCGTCATGTGCTGTTTGGGGAGTGTTTTTTGGAAGGGCCATCCTGCGTGACACTGCAGTGCCACTCCTAGATGGGCCAGGTGTTTGTGTCGGCCACTAGGGTCGCTTATCTTACTCACACAGCTACCTCATTGCGCCTCTTTTTTTCTTTGCGTCATGTGCTGTTTGGGGAGTGTTATTTGGAAGGGCCATCCTGCGTGACACTGCAGTGACACTCCTAGATGGGCCCGGTGTTTGTGTCGGCCACTAGGGTCGCTTATCTTACTCACACAGCTACCTCATTGCGCCTCTTTTTTTCTTTGCGTCATGTGCTGTTTGGGGAGTGTTTTTTGGAAGGGCCATCCTGCGTGACACTGCAGTGCCACTCCTAGATGGGCCAGGTGTTTGTGTCGGCCACTAGGGTCGCTTATCTTACTCACACAGCTACCTCATTGCGCCTCTTTTTTTCTTTGCGTCATGTGCTGTTTGGGGAGTGTTTTTTGGAAGGGCCATCCTGCGTGACACTGCAGTGCCACTCCTAGATGGGCCCGGTGTTTGTGTCGGCCACTAGGGTCGCTTATCTTACTCACACAGCTACCTCATTGCGCCTCTTTTTTTCTTTGCGTCATGTGCTGTTTGGGGAGTGTTTTTTGGAAGGGCCATCCTGCGTGACACTGCAGTGCCACTCCTAGATGGGCCCGGTGTTTGTGTCGGCCACTAGGGTCGCTTATCTTACTCACACAGCTACCTCATTGCGCCTCTTTTTTTCTTTGCGTCATGTGCTGTTTGGGGAGTGTTTTTTGGAAGGGCCATCCTGCGTGACACTGCAGTGCCACTCCTAGATGGGCCAGGTGTTTGTGTCGGCCACTAGGGTCGCTTATCTTACTCACACAGCTACCTCATTGCGCCTCTTTTTTTCTTTGCGTCATGTGCTGTTTGGGGAGTGTTTTTTTGGAAGGGCCATCCTGCGTGACACTGCAGTGCCACTCCTAGATGGGCCCTGTGTTTGTGTCGGCCACTAGGGTCGCTTATCTTACTCACACAGCTACCTCGGTGCAAATTTTAGGACTAAAAATAATATTGTGAGGTGTGAGGTATTCAGAATAGACTGAAAATGAGTGGAAATTATGGTTTTTGAGGTTAATAATACTTTGGGATCAAAATGACCCCCAAATTCTATGATTTAAGCTGTTTTTTAGGGTTTTTTGAAAAAAACACCCGAATCCAAAACACACCCGAATCCGACAAAAAAAATTCGGTGAGGTTTTGCCAAAACGCGGTCGAACCCAAAACACGGCCGCGGAACCGAACCCAAAACCAAAACACAAAACCCGAAAAATTTCAAGTGCACATCTCTAGTATTTATCAATATTATTTATACTATTATTTACATAATTTTAGTATCACCTAAATGTACTTAATGGGCAACTGGGGGAGAATTCACAAAATTCTCCTCAAGCCCTTAATGCAGAGGCGAATTGGCCATAGGGTCTACAGGGAAGATCCCTGGTGGGCCGACGCACCCGTGGGGCCTGTTTTGTTTGAGGACATGTGGTCCTTTTTATAGACATAATGAATAAGATGCAAAATAATTTGCATATATGAAAATGACGTTGCCACTTAGCCTGTGATTGCAGATGGTCTAGTGTGTGCTCTGTGTGCCTGCTTGGCTAACATATAAGATTGAGTGAATAGTGATTGGGATACGGTTGGTGTAATAAGCAAGACGATATATCTTTCTAAAGAATGATATAGTTTCCTATATTCTGAAGGTGTATCATACAATGTGCTCATAATATTTAATTTTATTTCTTTTTAACTTCCCCCTTGATGCTGGACATGCCCACTATCTGGAAAGTCTAGGGGGGAGGGTGCTGCTGCCATGGCCCATGGCTAGACCTTACACCTCTGGTGCTGCCCATGTGGGGCCACTAGTACACATTTTTCCAGGGCCACTTTTTGTTCCCAATCCGCCCCTGCCTTAATGTCACATATTTTGCAATAAGCAGATTGCATTTCCCATACTGGTAATGGTTTATGTGATCTGCTCAAATTCACTAACCTGAAACTGGAAATACTAACGGGGAGGGGGCTAGTGATAATAACGTTATCTTCAGGCGTTATTCAGGCTTCCTCCCCATTTACCCTACTTTCTCCAGCTCTGTCCCACCTGTCTGCTGACAGGTAGAGCAGAACACAGAATCCACTACTGTGATCATCCACATGTGTCTGATAGGGCAGTATGGATGGTGTAATGATTAGCATTACTGCCTTACAGCACTTAGGTCATGGGTTCGATTCCCACCATGGCCCTAACTGTGCGGAGTTTGTATATTCTCCCCGTACTTGCGTGGGTTTCCTCTGGGTACTCCGTCTTCCTCCCACAATCCAAAAATATATACTGGTGGGTTAATTGGCTCTCAACAAAAGTTAACCCTAGTGTGAATGTGTCTGTGTGTACATGTGATGGGGAATATTGATTGTAAGCTCCACTGGGGCAGGGACTGATGTGAATGGGCAAATATTCTCTGTAAAGTGCTGGGGAATATGTGTGCGCTATATAAATAAATAAATAAATAAATAAATAAATAAATAATGCACCACATACCCCCCAACATGACCCTCTCCAGGAGGGACAAAATTCTCTGCTCCTAGACTTCCCTCTTCATTTTTGATTGCCCTCACCTGTGGAGAAACACCTTTCTTATCCATTAACCTGTTCAAAACAGGTGCTGGCAATCATACATTAAGAGGGAAGTCCAGAAGTAGAGCATTTTGTCCCTCCTGCTGGAGAGGGTCATGTTGGAAGCTATGAAACCATAGTCTTAACAGATCACAGTGAAATAATGATTATTAAAAAAAAAACAACAACTCCATTCAGGGATTGGTGATCTTGTGAGGCGTTGAAGCGCAGATGATCAGCTGATCACTCTGTAACTCCTTCTGTAACCCCTGATCCTGTGCTGTGAACTGTGATGCCATGAAACTCCCAGCTGTCATCTCAGTTCACTGAGCAGAGCAGAGAGGGAGCCCAGTGATCAGCTGACTAGCTGACCATCTCAATTATCCCCTGAACAGAGGTAAGTGTTAGCCAGTGACGTGCGGTGGGGTGAGGCAAAGCCTTTCCTGTCATACTAACATTTGCGCCAGAGTTTTGACTGCATAAAGTATATGAAAAATACAAAAATATGTTTGAAATATCTTCTTTGCATTATTCTAATAATTTTTATAGCCAAAACTCTGGAGTAAAAAGTCTATGGCAGGTGAGGCAGTGCCTCCCCTGGCTAACTTTTCTGCTCATCTCTGATCAAAACTCACCAAATTTCCAGGAGTTTATACTGCTGCACCTGTGTATAATGCCCAGATGTACGTTTTGGTTCATATGTTGCATGTAAATCTGGCTCTGGTGTTAGCCAGTGCCTCCTGAGCCATTTAGCTCACCGCACATCCCTGGTGTTAGCTTAGTGGGAAGGGGGGACCCGGGGGGAGAGCGTTTGCCAGTGCGCTCGAGCAGGCATGGTCTCAGGTTATATTTTGAGAAAAATGCCATGAGAAGTTCGGGCATAGATTCCCAGGGAAAGAGCTTTCTGAAAAGCCCTGTCCCTGCATGTGATATCTGATACATTTGTGCAATGTATTCAAATATTGCTTTGAATTTAGACAAATTTATCACCTCTCATCAGCACCTGAGATGCAGATTGTGATAAATATGCCCCTTTAGTCCCTATTAGATGAAGACCTGGGGACATCCAAGTATCTGTGAATATAGGGCCTTATTCAGTATCATTAGCTGATGCGATGCAATCGCTTTATGGCAAAATGGGGTCACTGTGCACGGGATCCGGATTGAAAGTCGACAGTAACTAGGTCGACAATGTCTAGGTCGACCACTATTGGTCGACAGTAACTAGGTCGACAGGGTGTCTAGGTCGACAGGGTCTTTAGGCCGACATGTTCTAGGTCGACAGGTCAAAAGGTCGACATGAGTTTTTCACAATTTTTTTCTTTTTTTGAACCTTTTCATACTTAACGATCCACGTGGACTACGATTGGAACGGTAATCTGTGCCGAGCGAAGCGGTAGCGGAGCAAAGGCACCATGCCCGAAGCGTGGCGATCGAAGCGAGCCATGCGAGGGGACGTGGTGCACTAATTGGGGTTCCCGGTCACTCTACGAAGAAAACGACACCAAAATAACATTAAAAACTCATGTCGACCTTTTGACCTGTCGACCTAGAACATGTCGACCTAAAGACCCTGTCGACCTAGTTACTGTCGACCAATAGTGGTCGACCTAGACATTGTCGACCTAGTTACTGTCGACTTTCAGTGCAGTGCCCGTTCTGCGTGTGCACGGGCCAGCAAATTTGATCGCATTGAGGTGTTGCAAACGCCTCTGATTGACAGACAGAGGCATGCGCAGGGCTGTCGTAGGCGGCAACGCGACCTTGTGGGGTGTGGCGATGGGAACGCAGGCAGTCCGGGACATTTTCAGTGCAGCTGTGGCCATTACCGTGCTGGGCGGCCTTGCCCTTTGCTGGCCGGCCCCCTGTATGTGATCTGCAGCAGTTGCAGTTTTGCTAAATTAGTAAAACTGCAACTGAAGCTGAATGTGCTATATGAGATATGCACAGGGCCGGTTCAAGGCCGCTCTGCGCCCCGGGCAGGAAACGGGGCGTGGCCTAATACAGGGGGCGTGGTCAGTTACGCCCCCTGTACATTACTAGCGCCGCTTGAATGCTGAGCTGTGCGCGATGACGTCATCACGCACCGCTCAGCAAAGGTACTCTCCACGAAGGGAAACTAGACGCGTAGCGTTTTGTTCCCTTCACAGGAGGCGGGGACACAGCGGGCCAGGCAGCGGGCAGCGGAGGCGGACGGGGGACACAGCGGGCAGCAGTGGCGGATCTTGCCACGGTGCGGCGCCCTCCGGATGGTGCCAGCGCCCTCCGTAAGGCGGCGCCCCGGGCAAAAGTCCTGCTTGCCCGTGGCAAGATCCGCTACTGGATATGCACTGTCTCTTCCCCCCCTCCCCCCCCTGTCTCTCTGCCTCACAGTCTGCACGGCCCTCCGCTCCCCGTCCCCGGCATCACAGCCGCCGCTCACGGCAGCGTCCACCTGGCTCCAGTAAGCAAGGTCTCGCTTGTTGGAGCCGGGTGGACGCTGCTGTGAGCGGCAGCTGTGACTTCCTCCAACACAGCTCTCCCCCCGTCTGGCTGCCCGCGGCTCTCCCCATCAGGCTGCCCACGGCTTTCCCCCGTCTCCCCGTGACTCTCCCCCCTCTCCTCCACAGTCCCTCATCTCAGTTCAACACTTTTTATGTCGGACTGAGATGGTCGGAAACGGGGCCAAATCCTGTCGAATTTGGCCCCGTTTCCCTCAAAAGTACGTGAATCGGCAGCTATACCGCCGATTCACGTACTATTCGACAAGTCGAATTCCCCGACTTGTCGAATAAAATTAGCTGGGATTGAATAGGTCGAATTACGATTCGACCTTAAAAAGTCGAAAACTGCCGTCTTTTCAACAGACGGCAGCTTTCAACCCTAATTGAATATACCCCAGGGTATCTAGAGTATCTTTCCTATCAAAGCCTATTGATAAATGGAGCACTAAATCCCTAATAAAGCCGCAGGTCTATTTCTTATATTAATTGTTATGTACTGTTATATTCTTGGCCAACCTTCAGGAAAATGTATAGCTTTGAGGAAAGATAAAAAGGTGTAGTGTGATGTGGTTTGTGTCATCATATGATGTTATGTTTTCGAGGGACATGCCACAAATATTTAATTATAAATTGGTGCCTAATTATGCTTAGCTCATTATACAAAATATGAGGGTAATTCAGACCTGATCGTTGCTGTGCGTTTTCGTACAGCGGGCGATCAGGCCGTAACTGTGCATGTGTATGCAGCGCAATGCGCATGCGCAATGGACCACAGCAACGGGAATCGCTGGTCAGCGACGGGTGTGTGAGAAGGATCCATTCACACCAGCGTTCGCAAAAGAGATTGACAGGAAGAGGGCGTTTGTGGGTGGCAACTGACCGTTTTCAAGGAGTGCCTGGAAAAACGCAGCCGTGTCCAAGCGTTGGGAGGGTGTCTGACGTCAAATCCGGTCCCGGACAGGCTGAAGGGATCGCAGTGGCTGAGTAAGTCCTGGGCTGCGCAGAGACTGCACAAAATCAGTTTGTGCAGCTCTACTACACATGCGATCGCACACTTGCACAGCTCAAATACACACCCCCAGTAAGCAGCGACTATCCGATCGCAGGGCTGCAAAAATCGCTTCCTAGCAATCAGGTCTGAATTACCCCCAAAATCTGTACTTCTCAAAGAGATATTGTAGCTGGTAAAGGGAATGTATGTACCAGTATAGCTGAGCATATTTAGAAATTCTCAGAGTTGCTATCCATGCAGTACATTGCAGACCTAGTTTACAATGCTGTCATAGCAGTACTAGATTTGTTTTGAAATATAATAAAGTCAAGGCCCAATCACATCTACAAGTGACATGGCCCACGGATTGTAACTAGGCTGATTTCAGTGGCTAAACTGACAGCTCACTTGTTGCCAAAGGGAAATCTGACCCTGCTGATACTAGTTTGTGTTTCTGCATTTGGAAATGATGACTGCCAATTAAACGCACCAGGTCTCCTGCAGGGATTATGTGTTTCATGTTGTTTATTTATTTTCTTGAATACTCATGTCTTTTTTTCTCTCCTTGGGTGACTGAAGGCTGTAGATTTGGTCACCCTACCAAAGGGGAAGCAGCTCAGACTGCAGGCTACTAGATGCCGGGCCATTCGGGCAGTCATTTTTTATCTTCGTAAGTGCTACTCTGGAGGCCTATGTAGCTTGGCTTCTTCCAAATATTAGCCTGTAGATGTTTGCATTTCTTTGGAAAATGCTTGAATTACATTTCTTCATTGTGCTGAGACATTGCACCACTTTATACACAGCTCTGCTATTAATTATTTTTATATTGAACTGCATAAGACATACGGAAATAATGAATTGCCTTTCTGAGTTGCATTACATGTAAATCTGGTATTTCCGTGTAAGCGACTGATCAAACCGTATTCTTCATACTGTACAGCATTTAGGTAGGGTGACCATATTATCCCATTAACCTGGGACACTCAAGAATTACACAGGTTCTGGGGCTGCTTAAATCCAGGTGAAATGCAGGCTTGTAGTCTGCCAGTCACAGAACCTGTGTAATTCATGAGTGTCCCAGGTTAATGGGATAATATGGTCAGTTTAAAATTTTATTAACATTATTTTTACTAAAATAATGTGAAAAAGGGTGTTTTAAGTTTAACACCCTTTTCACATTATTTTAGTATCACCTGAATGTATGGCGAGATCACAGGGCAACACTGCGATAGGCTCCAGTGATCAGCTCTTTTTTTAACACAAACTCGTCAAAGTGTTGAAAAATAGAAAAAAAACCCCAAAAAAACATACTCGCCTGTCCAGGGAGCCGGTGTCCGCTGCTCCGGTGAGCGCTGCAGGGCGCCGTGTTCCCCATATGCTGTGCTGTGATCCCAGTGTAGTAAAGTGATGCTGCAAAGTGGCAGCGCACTTTACAGCACCGGGGGTCACCGCAGCACACAGGATCCGACGCCCGGCAGCCCAGCAGAAGCAGCATGGACCGGTTTCCTGGACAGATAAGTATATTATCCTTCTGGGGAAGGGCCCGCGGCGCGCGGGGGTAGACTTGACAGGGAAGTTGACCCGGCGGCGGCGGTGGTAGGTGCGTTGTCGGCGGGGGCGGCGCATGAGCAGCAGGACATCGGGGTATTTTGCGCAGCAGGACATCAGAATATTTTTTACGAAAAATACCCCAATGATGCTGCAAAGCGGCATCCCAGGGACAGAGCTTGAACGCAAGCTCTGTACCTGCATGCGGTAATTGATACATCCCTGTAATCAATTATCGCAGTGCGACTTTAGGCAATTTTATCACATGACTTCCGCATCAAAGGATGCGGATGGTGATAAATAGCCCATAAGTATGTTGGCTTTACAAACAAAAGGGTTCATGCATGGTCTGATCTATCCTTTCCAGTGGAGTGCCCTATATACCTCCAAATCTATATATATAAATGCAAAAGCCCTTACTCACTCACTCATTTACTCACTCATTCACTCACTGACTCATCATTAATTCTCTCACTTTCCGATATGTTAGGAAGATGAAATTTAACATATGCAGGTGGGAGATAGGAAAACTACGTAATTATAATTTTAATAAATCTCCCCTAAGGGGATGAAAAGGGGGTTGACATAATGATGTCATTACCGATGTGTGTCTTGCATTGCGGGAACGATAACGCCCAAATGGACAATCGGATCAAAATTTGGATTGCATCTCCAGTGTGTAGAATTTAATAAACAACAAAAATTATCCTGTCACTTTTTACCATATCTGCTATGGATCCTCCCTGGATAACGGCAAGAACCATGGATTAATGTTTACTTACATCAAGACGTCTCAAATTTAAAGCTCAATAGATTTATCAAATTTTTAACACTCATTCATATTTACAAGCAACAGTGAAAATCAGAAATTCCGGTGCGAAGAATGGGTAGAACAGCTAGTTTATATATATATATATATATATATATATATATATATATATATATATATAGTGACAAGGATCACATAGACTGGGTAAAAGTTCCACACTGCAGGTTTATCTGACACAGCTTTTCCACAGGTAGGCAATATAAAACTGAACATAAGCAGTTACCAGCAAGTCACAGGTTGCAGATTAGTTCACAGCAGTTCTTAGCATACAAAGTAAAAATTCTCCAGAGACCATTGATACAGGATCCCTAACAGTAGCCACCCCCTGGCCTATCACCTAGGCGACTAGTTCACCGTCAGGAGCCCTGTCTCTTGTGTCTAGGGTTGCCACCTCATGCATCATCGATTCCTGGAGATCCACCACCCCCGACACCAAGCAATGTTCATGTAAATAAAATGATGTACCATATTTATAATGAAATTGCGGCACTCGCAGGACTTAGTATATCAGGTATCCATAAAGATGCTCAGCGCCATCCACACGTAGTCTCCCGTTAATTTCTAGTCGTATAATTTTTATTTAAAAAATATAGTCAGGACATGGATAAATAAGTGTACATTCTTACCTCATATAACCTTGCTTTCGTAATTGGGACCCGACGGCCTGCACACGTAAGGTGGCAGTCACGACACCAGGTGCCTTTGGTTATATAAGGTAAGAACGTACACTTATTTATCTATGTCCTGATAAAAAAATGAAACAACTACAGTACATATTAATGGGATGTGTGGATGAAGCTGAGCATCTTCATGGATACCTGACATAGTCCTGTGAGTGCCGCAGTTGTTATTTTTGGATATTCACACATCTTATCTGCGGGCAGTTGTGCACCCCAGTGCTACATTTTGAAACTATGAGTGCCAGCAGGAGCGGTTCTTGCCACGGGCATGCAGGATTCTTACCTGGGGCGTCGCATCCTGAAGGGCGCTGCGCCGCCTGACCCTCCCAGCTCCCACATGCTACCGTGCAGTGCGCCTGACGTCATTGCGCACCACATGGCATTGTGGGAGTGGACGCAGATGCTAGAGGTCCTAATTGACCTCTAGTCAGAGCCGGATTAAGGGGGGGTCACAGGGGGTAAGTACCCCGGGCCCCCCCATCTAAAAGGGCCCCCCATCGCACACCACAGATCGGACCTTAAACACCGATCTTCAGTGCCTCAACAGCAGGCGCTAGCAGCCGTCACACTGACAGCGCCGCACCTGCTATGTGCTGTGCTTTCAGTGACCGCCCGGATTTCAAGCCTGCGCCGGCTCTCTGACTGGCCGCGCGGCTTGCAGGAAGGAGCCGGCCAGGGGGGGGGGAGGAGATGGCGGGCAGCCGAGCCCGGGCCACACGTGATTGAACCGGCATATGTGATTGTGTGTGGAGGAGCATGCTGCAGTCAGTGCAGTGTATGGAGCCAGTAACTTCGACCTAGAAAAGTAAGCCAGTGTTTTTGTCATCAATTATATATATATATATGTGTGTATGTATAAATATATATATGCGTGTATATATATTAGTGATGTGCACCGGAAATTTTTCGGGTTTTGTGTTTTGGTTTTGGATTTGGTTCCGCGGCCGTGTTTTGGATTCGGACGCTTTTTGGCAAAACCTCCCTGAAATTTTTTTGTCGGATTCGGGTGTGTTTTGGATTCGGGTGTTTTTTTACAAAAACCCCCTCAAAAACAGCTTAAATCATAGAATTTGGGAGTCATTTTGATCCCATAGTATTATTAACCTCAATAACCATAATTTCCACTCATTTTCAGTCTATTCTGAACACCTCACACCTCACAATATTATTTTTAGTCCTAAAATTTGCACCGAGGTCGCTGGATGACTAAGCTAAGCGACCCAAGTGGCCGACACAAACACCTGGCCCATCTAGGAGTGGCACTGCAGTGTCAGACAGGATGGCAGATTTAAAAAATAGTCCCCAAACAGCACATGATGCAAAGAAAAAAAGAGGTGCACCAAGGTCGCTGGATGGCTAAGCTAAGCGACCCAAGTGGCCGACACAAACACCTGGCCGATCTAGGAGTGGCACTGCAGTGTCAGACAGGATGGCAGATTTAAAAAATAGTCCCCAAACAGCACATGATGCAAAGAAAAAAAGAGGTGCACCAAGGTCGCTGGATGGCTAAGCTAAGCGACCCAAGTGGCCGACACAAACACCTGGCCCATCTAGGAGTGGCACTGCAGTGTGAGACAGGATGGCAGATTTAAAAAATAGTCCCCAAACAGCACATGATGCAAAGAAAAAAAGAGGTGCACCAAGGTCGCTGGATGGCTAAGCTAAGCGACCCAAGTGGCCGACACAAACACCTGGCCCATCTAGGAGTGGCACTGCAGTGTCAGACAGGATGGTAAATTTAAAAAATAGTCCCCAAACAGCACATAATGCAAAGAAAAAAAGAGGTGCACCAAGGTCGCTGGATGGCTAAGCTAAGCGACCCAAGTGGCCGACACAAACACCTGGCCCATCTAGGAGTGGCACAGCAGTGTCAGACAGGATGGCACTTCAAAAAAATAGTCCCCAAACAGCACATGATGCAAAGAAAAAAAAAGGCGCAATGAGGTAGCTGTGTGACTAAGCTAAGCGACCCAAGTGGCCAACACAAACACCTGGCCCATCTAGGAGTGGCACTGCAGTGTCAGACAGGATGTCAGATTTAAAAAATAGTCCCCAAACAGCACATGATGCAAAGAAAAAAAGAGGCGCAATGAGGTAGCTGTGTGACTAAGCTAAGCGACACAAGTGGCCGACACAAACACCTGGCCCATCTAGGAGTGGTACTGCAGTGTCAGACAGGATGGCACTTCAAAAAAATAGTCCCCAAACAGCACATGATGCAAAGAAAAAAAGAGGCGCAATGAGGTAGCTGTGTGACTAAGCTAAGCGACCCAAGTGGTCGACACAAACACCTGGCCCATCTAGGAGTGGCACTGCAGTGTCAGACAGGATGGCACTTCAAAAAAATAGTCCCCAAACAGAACATGATGCAAAGAAAAAAAGAGGCGCAATGAGGTAGCTGTGTGACTAAGCTAAGCGACCCAAGTGGCCAACACAAACACCTGGCCCATCTAGGAGTGGCACTGCAGTGTCAGACAGGATGTCAGATTTAAAAAATAGTCCCCAAACAGCACATGATGCAAAGAAAAAAAGAGGCGCAATGAGGTAGCTGTGTGACTAAGCTAAGCGACACAAGTGGCCGACACAAACACCTGGCCCATCTAGAAGTGACACTGCAGTGTCAGACAGGACGGCTCTTCAAAAAAATAGTCCCCAAACAGCACATGATGCAAAGAATAAATGAGGCGCAATGAGGTAGCTGTGTGACTAAGCTAAGCGACCCAAGTGGCCAACACAAACACCTGGCCCATCTAGGAGTGGCACTGCAGTGTCAGACAGGATGGCACTTCCAAAAATAGTCCCAAAACAGCACATGATGCAAAGAAAAATGAAAGAAAAAAGAGGTGCAGGCATCGCAACCGACACAATTGGACTCTCCTTGGGGATTTGTGATTTAGAAGAACGCACAGTTCTTTGCTGTGCTTTTGCCATCTTAACTCTTTTAAGTTTTCTAGCAGGAGGATGAGTGCTTCCATCCTCATGTGAAGCTGAACCACTAGCCTTGAACATAGGCCAGGCCCTCAGCCGTTCCTTGCCACTCCGTGTCGTAAATGGCACATTGGCAAGTTTACGCTTCTCCTCAGGCGATTTTGATTTAGATTTTTGGGTCAATTTACTGAGCTTTATTTTTTTGGATTTTACATGCTCTCTACTATGACATTGGGCATCGGCCTTGGCAGACGACGTTGATGGCATTTCATCGACTCGGCCATGACTAGTGGCAGCAGCTTCAGCACGAGGTGGAAGTGGATCTTGATCTTTCCCTATTTTACCCTCCACATTTTTGTTCTCCATTTTTTAATGTGTGGAATTATATGCCAGTAATATATCAATAGCAATGGCCTACTACTATATATACTGCGCACAACTGAAATGCACCACAGGTATGGATGGATAGTATACTTGACGACACTGAGGTAGGTAGAGCAGTGGCCTTCTGTACCGTACTGCTATATAGTATATACTGTTGGTCAGCAAACTGTGCAAAACCGAAATGCACCACAGGTATGGATGGATAGTATACTTGACGACACAGAGGTAGGTAGAGCAGTGGCCTACTGTACCGTACTGCTATATATTATATACTGGTGGTCAGCAAACTGTGCAAAACTGAAATGCACCACAGGTATGGACGGATAGTATACTTGACGACACAGAGGTAGGTAGAGCAGTGGACTACTGTACCGTACTGCTATATAGAATATACTGGTGGTCAGCAAACTGTGCAAAACTGAAATGCACCACAGGTATTGATGGATAGTATACTTGACAACACAGAGGTAGGTAGAGCAGTGGCCTACTGTACCGTACTGCTATATATTATATACTGGTGGTCAGCAAACTGTGCAAAACTGAAATGCACCACAGGTATGGATGGATAGTATACTTGACGACACAGAGGTAGGTAGAGCAGTGGACTATTGTACCGTACTGCTATATATTATATACTGGTGGTCAGCAAACTGTGCAAAACTGAAATGCACCACAGGTATGGATGGATAGTATACTTGACGACACAGAGGTAGGTAGAGCAGTGGCCTACTGTACCGTACTGCTATATAGTATATACTGGTGGTCAGCAAACTGTGCAAAACTGAAATGCACTACAGGTATGGATGGATAGTATACTTGACGACACAGAGGTAGGTAGAGCAGTGGACTACTGTACCATACTGCTATATATTATATACTGGTGGTCAGCAAACTGTGCAAAACTGAAATGCACCACAGGTATGGATGGATAGTATACTTGACGACACAGAGGTAGGTAGAGCAGTGGACTACTGTACCGTACTGCTATATATTATATACTGGTGGTCAGCAAACTGTGCAAAACTGAAATGCACCACAGGTATGGATGGATAGTATACTTGACGACACAGAGGTAGGTAGAGCAGTGGCCTACTGTACCGTACTGCTATATAGTATATACTGGTGGTCAGCAAACTGTGCAAAACTGAAATGCACCACAGGTATGGATGGATAGTATACTTGACGACACAGAGGTGGGTAGAGCAGTGGACTACTGTACCGTACTGCTATTTAGTATATACTGGTGGTCAGCAAACTGTGCAAAACTGAAATGCACTACAGGTATGGATGGATAGTATACTTGACGACACAGAGGTAGGTAGAGCAGTGGACTACTGTACCATACTGCTATATATTATATACTGGTGGTCAGCAAACTGTGCAAAACTGAAATGCACCACAGGTATGGATGGATAGTATACTTGACGACACAGAGGTAGGTAGAGCAGTGGACTACTGTACCGTACTGCTATATATTATATACTGGTGGTCAGCAAACTGTGCAAAACTGAAATGCACCACAGGTATGGATGGATAGTATACTTGACGACACAGAGGTAGGTAGAGCAGTGGCCTACTGTACCGTACTGCTATATAGTACTATATACTGGTGGTCAGCAAACTATGCAAAACTGAAATGCACCACAGGTATGGATGGATAGTATACTTGACGACACAGAGGTAGGTAGAGCAGTGGACTACTGTACCGTACTGCTATATAGTATATACTGGTGGTCAGCAAACTGTGCAAAACTGAAATGCACCACAGGTATTGATGGATAGTATACTTGACAACACAGAGGTAGGTAGAGCAGTGGCCTACTGTACCGTACTGCTATATATTATATACTGGTGGTCAGCAAACTGTGCAAAACTGAAATGCACCACAGATATGGATGGATAGTATACTTGACGACACAGAGGTAGGTAGAGCAGTGGCCTACTGTACCATACTGCTATATAGTATTTACTGGTGGTCAGCAAACTGTGCAAAACTGAAATGCACCACAGGTATGGATGGTTAGTATTCTTGACGACACAGAGGTAGGTAGAGCAGTGGCCTACTGTACCGTACTGCTATATATATAGTTATACTGGTTGTCAGCAAACTGTGCAAAACTGAAATGCACCACAGGTATGGATGGATAGTATACTTGACGACACAGAGGTAGGTAGAGCAGTGGCCTTCTGTACCGTACTGCTATATATTATATACTGGTGGTCAGCAAACTGTGCAATACTGAAATGCACCACAGGTATGGATGGATAGTATACTTGACGACACAGAGGTAGGTAGAGCAGTGGACTACTGTACCGTACTGCTATATATATAGTTATACTGGTGGTCAGCAAAATCCTGCACTGTCCTCCTACTATATACTACAATGCAGCACAGATATGGAGCGTTTTTCAGGCAGAGAACGTATAATACTGGTGGTCACTGGTCACTGGTCAGCAAAACTCTGCACTGTCCTCCTACTATATAATACTGCTGGTCCCCAGTCCCCTCAATAAAGCAATTAGCACACTGAGTACAGATATTTGCAGCACACTGAGCACAGTCAGATATGGAGCGTTTTTCAGGCAGAGAACGTAGATATTTGCACTTGCAGCACACTGAGCACAGATACTTGCAGCACACTGAGCACAGATATTTGCAGCACAATTTACAGCCCACTGAACATAGAAAGTGAGAAGACGCCAGCCACGTCCTCTCACGATCATCTCCAATGCACGAGTGAAAAATGGCAGCGACGCGCGGCTCCTTATATAGAATACGAATCTCGCGAGAATCCGACCGCGGGATGATGACGTTCGGGCGCGCTCGGGTTAACCGAGCAAGGCGGGAGGATCCGAGTCTGCCTCGGACCCGTGTAAAATGGGTGAAGTTCGGGGGGTTCGGATCCCGATGATCCGAACCCGCTCATCACTAATATATATATATATATATATATATACACACACACACACACACACACACACACACACACACACACACACACACACACACACGTCGCCTGGCACTCTGGACACTGCATCTGCTTCTCTCTCTCTCTCTCCCTCTCTCTCATATATATATATATATATATATATATATATATATGCAACATCTGTGGGACCCGCCACTCAGATGTTTCACATAAATGCCCCCGTCCCTTTCATAGCAGTGAGACAACTTGCAAATGGAGGCTGCACTCAGCGGGCTACTAAATGATAATAAGACACTGCACCCACCATGTATGCAGTACTAACATTTCGGAACCTTTAATTCCATCATCAGAGTATACAGAGTAAGTTACCTGCTTGTTGCCAGGGGTTTCATGCTCTGGGTTCCATGCTCGTTGCCAGGGGTTTCATGCTCTAGGTTCCATGCTCATTGCAAGGGCTTTCATGCTCTGGGTGTCATGCTCGTAGCCAAGGGTGTAATACTCATTGGCGACAGCACTGTTATTACCTGCTCTGCCTTCTCCCGCCCATAGTACACCGCTCGCTGCGTGGAGTTTCCCGAAATTACGTGGTTTGCGTTGTGATGTCGCAACGCAACAGTGTCATTTTGCGAAACTCCACCCACTGAACGGAGTACTATGGGCAGGAGGAGGGAGAGCAGGTAATAGCAGCCAGCAGGTGTCATGGCAGTCGCCCCATGCGATCGTACGGCTCACCCACCGGTAGGGACAGCGCTGCCTCCACCATCCCATCCTCTGTCCAGCCTCCATTCTCTGTCTGACCTCTATCCCACTTTATTCCCAGAGACATGACACAGTGATTCAATTATGTATGTTCACACGTGTGTATGATTAGTTTGTGGGGAAGACTTTAGGGCCCCCCCTGTTTTAAATGCCCCGGGCTCCCCAAAGGCTTAATCCGCCTCTGCCCGGGAAGCAGTGTGTGTGGTCAGAGCCGGATTAAGGGGGGTGCTAAGGGGACACAGTACCCCAGGGCCCCCTGCCTGCCATCAAGCACTGGACGTTTACATGATTTTTTGATTTTTGTTTTATAAAGTTCTGCCGTTGGTGGCAGTGGTGCAGAACCCCCCTCCCCCCAACCCTCTCCCGCACGTATCAAATTTGTTTTCCAGAGATGGAGACAGCCCTGTCTCCATCTCTGCACTGGCCGGTCACACCTGCAGTCACAATCAGAGCCGCCGGGTAAACACGCACGGGCACGGCTGCTCCTCACAGAGAGCTCTGATCAGCAGAGCTCTCTGCAGCGCTGGATACACTGCAGGCAGCAGAAGGAGTTACTGAGTATGTGCAGCTGGAGAACCGCTCACATGGACTCCGGCAGTGACAATCTCCTCCAGCTCCTCTTCTCTCTTGGTATGGTTAGTGCTTAATGGTGTTTGTGTTTGTTTGTTTGTTTGTTTACTTTGTATGTATGTATGTATGTATGTATGCATGCTGTGTGTGTTGTGTGTAAGTATGCTACAGTATGTATGTGTGCTTGTATGTATGTATGTATGTATGTGTGTGTGAATGTATGCTGTGTGTGTGTGTGTGTGTGTGTGTGTGTGTGTGTGTATGTATGTATGTATATATGCTGTTTGTATGTGTATGTATGCTATGTGTTTGTGTTGTGTATATGTATAGTGTGTGTGTGTGCGTGCATGTGCTGTGTGTGTATGTACAGTATGTATGCTGTGTGTGTTGTGTGTATGTACAGTATGTATGCTGTGTGTGTTGTGTGTATGTACAGTATGTATGGTGTGTGTATGTATGCTATGTGTGTCTTTGTAGGTATGCTGTGCGTGTATAAGGTTTTCGTCTTGAAATAGGACTGTCAGAAAATTAATTTTGTGACAGGCACATTATAGAGACCTGTACTATTGTAACCAGCTGCTTGCATGCCCTTAGATGCTAGATGAAGCATTCCCCAGCATCATACTATACCACCTACCATGTGACAGTGTAATATTGTTGTTGTTTTTCTACATTGGATAAATGTGATTTCTATATTTTTGTTCAGCAATATTTACTGTACTGCCTCTAACAGCTCTCTGCTTTTATATATATATATATATATATATACCCCCCCCATATACACTATATATAGCACTTAGGGGGTCCCCTTGTATTAAGTACCCCGGGCCCCGTGGAGCCTTATCCGGCCCTGCCTCTAGTGTCTGTGCGGCGCTATGGGAGAGACGTCATGACGTCTCTCCCATAGATCTGATGAGCGGCGGCAGAGACAGCAGCAGTGGTCGGGAAGCAGGAGCGGGACTGGCGAGTATTTTCCTTAAATTATTATTATTTTTGTAAGCGGCGCTACTAGGGGCATAACTACGGGGGCACAGCTACAGGGGGCACAACTCTACTGGGGGCACAGCTACAGGGGGCAAAAGTGCAGAGGGTACAACTCTACTGTGGGCACAGCTACTAGCGGCACAGCTACATGGGGGCAAAACTACAGGGGGCACAACTCTACTGGGGGTACAGCTACAGGGGGCAGAACTCTACAGGGGGCACAACTACAGGGGGCATAACTGTGGCCATGCCCCTTTCCTGTGAAGCCACAACCCTATTTTTTCACACGCACCTACGGTGCGCACTAACCCTGTTGTGCCTGTCTGGGGGGGGGGTGCACCAAAGGAAACTGTGGCCGTGGGCGCCACAAGGTCTGCACTGTTCTACTTATATATACTTGACACAACTCTACCGGGGCAAATCTACTGGGGGCACAGCTACATGGGGCACAAATAAAGGGAGCACACCTACAGGGGGCATAACTTTGGCCACGCCCCTTCCCTATGAAGCCATGCCCCTATTTTTCGCGCGCACTAACCCTGTTGTGCCTGTCGGGTAGTGTGGGGGGGGGGGGGGGGCTCCAAAGGAAACTGTCACCCTGGGCGCCACAAGGTCTGAACTGTTCTACTTATATATCCTTACATACAGTAGCATAAACACACAGCATACATCCCCATAGCATACACACACACAAGCATACACACACACACACACACACACACACACACACACACACACACACACACACACACACACCAATTACAGAAAGCACAGCCTCCCCCAGCAAACACACAGCATACATACACACATAAACACACATAGCAAAGACACAAACGCACACCAATAACAGAAAGCGCAACCTCACTCACCCGGCTGCTACCCTGCGCCTCAGTCACCCGGCTCGGTCTCTAAGCCCCATGCAACGTAAGCACTGCCTGAGAGGAGCTGTGCCCTACTGCTGCCTGCAGCTCCCCCTACATGCAGCCAGCGTTCAGCCTCCAAGTGTCAATGTAAGGAGGCAGCTGCCGCAGCACCTCCATATGAAAAAAACCCCGTTAAGTAGCGCGCTGATGGATCGGTGGCCACGGGGGATTTCTTTTCTAGGTACTCCGAAACCCCCTCCAGCAGAGCGTGTGAGGGCCCCCTTATTCCGGGAGAATTCCGGAATCTGGGAGAGGGGAACAGCCTCCTGGAGGGTTGCCACCAAATCCTGGAGAATCCAGGAAATCCGTGAGAGGTGGCAACCCTACTTGTGTCTGAAACCATTTTAACAGCAAGCTTATAGGTATCTGCAATCATGCTTGCCAGGGGCGTAAGTTCATCCCAGCTGCCCAGAGGCAAGCTGGAGTTTGGTGCACCCCCTAAGAAAATAGGTAAAACAAATATAGTGTATGTGTGTTATATATATATATATATATATATATATATACACACACACACAGAGGAAAAACCACAGCACTCACCACACCAGAAGCGGGGCACAGCTATGCACTTACCACTCACAGGGTGGGGTGCATGTAACACTGCACTCTCCACCACAGAAGCGGGGTACACAGCTGTACTTACCACTCACAGGGCGGGGTGCATGTAGCCCATGACCACATCGCTCTAATAAATACAAACAGAGAACCCAGCACTCACCAAAGTAAACTCACTTATCCTCAACAATTCAATAAATAAATGATGGGGGTTTAGTTGGTGGATTGGCCAATGCACGGAAGCCTGCATACCGATTTTCAAGGTACCCCACCTTCATGCAGGTCCTACACTATCACAGAGTCTCAAAAACCTGACTACTTCACTGCTGCATCATCTGCCTGCTAGATGTAATGTGTACCTGCCACAGACTTTATGGCTTTTAAAGGCACACTAGTCACCTATTGCACTGGCTCAAAGATGATTGCTAAAGAACAGCTGAGACAGGTTCAGGATAATAAAGTCCACACAGGGGTGCATGAGAAAGCTAGTGGCCATGGTTAATAAGAGCTAACCATAGATTAACCCCTTCATATACACACAGAGGAAAAACCACAGCACTCACCACACCAGAAGCGGGGCACAGCTATGCACTTACCACTCACAGGGTGGGGTGCATGTAACACTGCACTCTCCACCACAGAAGCGGGGTACACAGCTGTATTTACCACTCACAGGGCGGGGTGCATGTAGCCCATGACCACATCGCTCTAATAAATACAAACAGAGAACCCAGCACTCACCAAAGTAAACTCACTTATCCTCAACAATTCAATAAATAAATGATGGGGGTTTAGTTGGTGGATTGGCCAATGCACGGAAGCCTGCATACCGATTTTCAAGGTACCCCACCTTCATGCAGGTCCTACACTATCACAGAGTCTCAAAAACCTGACTACTTCACTGCTGCATCATCTGCCTGCTAGATGTAATGTGTACCTGCCACAGACTTTATGGCTTTTAAAGGCACACTAGTCACCTATTGCACTGGCTCAAAGATGATTGCTAAAGAACAGCTGAGACAGGTTCAGGATAATAAAGTCCACACAGGGGTGCATGAGAAAGCTAGTAGCCATGGTTAATAAGAGCTAACCATAGATTAACCCCTTCATATACACACAGAGGAAAAACCACAGCACTCACCACACCAGAAGCGGGGCACAGCTATGCACTTACCACTCACAGGGTGGGGTGCATGTAACACTGCACTCTCCACCACAGAAGCGGGGTACACAGCTGTATTTACCACTCACAGGGCGGGGTGCATGTAGCCCATGACCACATCGCTCTAATAAATACAAACAGAGAACCCAGCACTCACCAAAGTAAACTCACTTATCCTCAACAATTCAATAAATAAATGATGGGGGTTTAGTTGGTGGATTGGCCAATGCACGGAAGCCTGCATACCGATTTTCAAGGTACCCCACCTTCATGCAGGTCCTACACTATCACAGAGTCTCAAAAACCTGACTACTTTACTGCTGCATCATCTGCCTGCTAGATGTAATGTGTACCTGCCACAGACTTTATGGCTTTTAAAGGCACACTAGTCACTAGTCAGGTTTTTGAGACTCTGTGATAGTGTAGGACCTGCATGAAGGTGGGGTACCTTGAAAATCGGTATGCAGGCTTCCGTGCATTGGCCAATCCACCAACTAAACCCCCATCATTTATTTATTGAATTGTTGAGGATAAGTGAGTTTACTTTGGTGAGTGCTGGGTTCTCTGTTTGTATTTATTAGAGCGATGTGGTCATGGGCTACATGCACCCCGCCCTGTGAGTGGTAAGTACAGCTGTGTACCCCGCTTCTGTGGTGGAGAGTGCAGTGTTACATGCACCCCACCCTGTGAGTGGTAAGTGCATAGCTGTGCCCCGCTTCTGGTGTGGTGAGTGCTGTGTTTTTTCTTCTGTGTGTATATGAAGGGGTTAATCTATGGTTAGCTCTTATTAACCGTGGCCACTAGCTTTCTCATGCACCCTTGTGTGGACTTTATTATCCTGAACCTGTCTCAGCTGTTCTTTAGCAATCATCTTTGAGCCAGTGCAATAGGTGACTAGTGTGCCTTTAAAAGCCATAAAGTCTGTGGCAGGTACACATTACATCTAGCAGGCAGATGATGCAGCAGTGAAGTAGTCAGGTTTTTGAGACTCTGTGATAGTGTAGGACCTGCATGAAGGTGGGGTACCTTGAAAATCGGTATGCAGGCTTCCGTGCATTGGCCAATCCACCAACTAAACCCCCATCATTTACTTATTGAATTGTTGAGGATAAGTGAGTTTACTTTGGTGAGTGCTGGGTTCTCTGTTTGTATATATGTATATATATATATATATATACACTGCTCAAAAAAATAAAGGGAACACTTAAACAACTCAATGTAACTCCAAGTCAATCACACTTTTGTGAAATCAAACTGTCCACTTAGGAAGCAACACTGACTGACAATCAATTTCATATGCTGTTGTGCAAATGGAATAGACAACAGGTGGAAATTATAGGCAATTAGCAAGACACCCCCAATAAAGGAGTTGTTCTGCAGGTGGTGACCACAGACCACTTCTCAACTCCTATGCTTTCTGGCTGATGTTTTGGTCACTTTTGAAAGCTGGCGGTGCTTTCACTCTAGTGGTAGCATGAGACGGATTCTACAACCCACACAAGTGGCTCAGGTAATGCAGCTCATCCAGGATGGCACATCAATGTGAGCTGTGGCAAGAAGATTTGCTGTGTCTGTCAGCGTAGTGTCCAGAACATGGAGGCGCTACCAGGAGACAGGCCAGTACATCAGGAGACATGAAGTAGGCTGTAGGAGGGCAACAACCCAGCAGCAGGACCGCTACCTCCGCCTTTGTGCAAGGAGGAACAGGAGGAGCACTGCCAGAGCCCTGCAAAATTACCTCCAGCAAGCCACAAATGTGCATGTGTCTACTCAAACGATCAGAAACAGACTCCAAGAGGGTGGTATGAGGGCCCGACGTCCACAGGTGGGGGTTGTGCTTACAGCCCAAAACCGTGCAGGACGTTTGGCATTTGCCAGAGAACACCAAGATTGGCAAATCCGCCACTGGCGCCCTGTGCTCTTCACAGATGAAAGCAAGTTCTCACTGAGCACATGTGACAGACGTGACAGAGTCTGGAGACGCCAAGGAGAACGTTCTGCTGCCTGCAACATCCTCCAGCATGACCGGTTTGGCAGTGGGTCAGTAATGGTGTGGGGTGGCATTTCTTTGGGGGGCTGCACAGCCCTCCATGCATAGGCGTGCGCATCACATTTTATTAGGGGGTGCACCATCAGAGGGGTGTGTCTAGCAGCGCCTTTTGGGCGTGTCTAGCACCATCTATTGACGGTCAACGCAATATAAAATATCCACCCTTGTACCAATTCTAATAAAGCAGATACATTGTCAGATGTTGTGGTGTGCACCAAACAAACACCCCTGATGGCACTCACTGCAATTACACTGCTCCTCCTCAGCCTGGTCTGGCTCCCCCTCTCTTTCCCCTGCAAGCTGCAGCAGCTTACTTACAAGTCAGTCACTCACTGACACTGACAGTCGCAGACTAGTACTGCTGCTGCTGGAAAAACGAGTGACGTGTCAATGCTGCTGCCGACCTCCTGCCAGTGTTGAATTTGTCTTCCTAAGAGGAATGCTGGCTGCATGCTGATCCTCATCAGTGGCTGGCATTGGCATAGCATAGAAGGAGAGAGGTGGGCATGTGGTGGGTGTGGCAGGTGGGCGTGCGCGCATGTTTTTGTACATGGAGGTGGAGCCGGGAGTTTGAAAGCTGGTGGCAGTGGCACCCTTGATTAACCCAGGCGTCCAGTCAGTAATGCAGTCCTGACAGGGTGCAGTGCAGAGGGGACAGTAATCAGCCTGCTCGGCAATCGCTGCATCAGGCATGTGAGATCGGGGTGCCAGACATTAGGGGGTGCCTGTGCGCACCAGGCACCCCCCCTGCGCACACCTATGCCTCCATGTGCTCACCAGAGGTAGCCTGACTGCCATTAGGTACCGAGATGAGATCCTCAGACCCCTTGTGAGACCATATGCTGGTGCGGTTGGCCCTGGGTTCCTCCTAATGCACGACAATGCTAGACCTCATGTGGCTGGAGTGTGTCAGCAGTTCCTGCAAGACGAAGGCATTGATGCTATGGACTAGCCCGCCCGTTCCCCAGACCTGAATCCAATTGAGCACATCTGGGACATCATGTCTCGCTCCATCCACCAACGCCACGTTGCACCACAGACTGTCCAGGAGTTGGCGGATGCTTTAGTCCAGGTCTGGGAGGAGATCCCTCAGGAGACCATCCGCCACCTCATCAGGAGCATGCCCAGGTGTTGTAGGGAGGTCATACAGGCACGTGGAGGCCACACACACTACTGAGCCTCATTTTGACTTGTTTTAAGGACATTACATTAAAGTTGGATCAGCCTGTAGTGTGTTTTTCCACTTTCATTTTGTGTGAATCCGAATCCAGACCTCCATGGGTTAATAATTTTTTTTTCCATTGATCATTTTTGTGTGATTTTGTTGTCAGCACATTCAACTATGTAAAGAACAAAGTATTTAATAAGAATATTTCATTCATTCAGATCTAGGATGTGTTATTTTAGTGTTCCCTTTATTTTTTTGAGCAGTGTATATATTTTATATATATATATATATATATATATATCAACCAAATACTCTCATTCTGCGCTGTTCTAAGGCTAATTAGATACAATAAGATACAGTACTCCTTGGGAGAGGCTGCCTATTTCACTAAGTCCCTTGTTAGGAGGGACTAGATACAGAAAATATAAAAAGAAAGGAAATTGGCGCCCAAAGGTTATTTTAACCTATAAATACAGGGAACCCAGTGGGTTTCACAATTAACATTGATTTTAAAACATAAACATGAACTGTTCTTTCATAAAAAATGTATTAAAATGTACAGAAGCAATGAAGCAAGTCCATCATATTACACAGACAAAATGATGTAATTTCTCTTCGAATACTCCATCTTTGAAGTTGATAGAGGAATATCTGCAACTTAGTGCAGTATCTTTAATCTTCCTCATATACTATTCAGAGATAACATCAAATATAACAACCCAACGCGTTTCGTCTAGTAACTAGACTTCATCAGGGTTATGTCTTTTGGTATTAACATTTATCAAAATGTGATCAATCAGAGTGGACACTCAGGATTTTTCAAAGAATAACTTCAAAACATCAAAAAGGAGACTGCCGAAGCTTCAAGCCAGTCTCATATATTCGATTGATTGCAAGGACACAGGAGTACCACTGGCTGTCTGTTTGGAAAGTTTTTTCCTGTGTGAATCTGTATGGACAGCTTATCCGTATCTGTATTTCACGTTTGTGTTTGACACATGAGGTCCATTTTTGGCAGGATCTTGCTGTTTTCACCTTCCTTTTGAAAGTTAGAAACATAGGAAATAGCTGAATTCTGATCAATCGAATAAATGAGACTAGCTTGAAGCTTCGGCAGTCTCCTTTTTGATGTTTTGAAGTTATTCTTTGAAAAATCCTCCAAAAGAAACGGCACTGGAGGCAATAGATACAAAATGAAGGTGTATTGTAAAGCAGCAACAGCTGTTTCAGGGCAGCAGCCCTTTCCTCAAGCAAAGATACAACACCACCAAATGTTGGACAAGACGGTGGTGGTGTTGTATCTTTGCTTGAGGAAAGGGCTGCTGCCCTGAAACAGCTGTTGCTGCTTTACAATACACCTTCATTTTGTATCTATTGCCTCCAGTGCCGTTTCTTTTGGAGTACTGCATTTGATATGGTTAACGCTGCACGGAGGCTAGCTGTGGTCATTTAACCAATAGAGTGCCGACTGCATTGCAAGTATATATATATATATATATATATATATATATATAAAACCAGAGAAACAATAGCGGCACTCTGGAGACTTGGTTAAAGTGATGAAAAAGTAGTGCTGTTTATTTCAACGTTTCGGGGTACAAGCCCCCGTCTTCAGGAAACACATACAAGTGACATAGTGCAAAAACAACTTTAAATAACTTACCCAGCGCGCGTCCAGCCGTCCGCTCCACGCCGCCGCTCGGCTTCTGGGTTCCACACTTCCGATCACCTGACATGACACGGATGACGCAGAGTCCCTGGGCCGTCATGCGGGGGCGGGGGGATGTTGCCATGGTGAGCGCTGCCTGACATGCAGACAGAGACATAAACAAAGAGCACAAAAGACAAATGAAACATGTGAATATCAAAGTCATTAGTGTAAGATAGAATAGGCCCTGAAAAACGCCATACTCTAAAATGTTAAAGTGCTAAACTTGCATGTAGTTATAAAAAGAACAAATTTTAAAACACACACATTAAAAATAGCTATAGCCTGTCACTAACCGGGCCACTGTCAAAGGGAATCCAATACATTAGAATCTGGGTGTAAACCCTATATAATAAATGAAATAATATACTTCCCTGTTCAAGTAAAAAATAAGTATTGCACTATATATAAAGTGTAATTCCCACTATCGTAAGCCTCTGATGTTGGGGGCTGAATGAGTGTCCACTCCTAGGGAAAATGCATTAATTGCAAGTATATTTTAAAGAAAATTACCCATACCCAAGGACTCATTGAGTCCCTTGGGGCTCAAAGTATCTAGAGTCAAGATCCACCTCGTCTCAAGTTGAAGGAGACGTTTCGCCCTGTCCCCTCCCCTTAGCGAAAAAAGTACTTGATCTATTATACGGTATCGGAGAGATACCAGGGGGTGTTTAGCAAGGGCAAAGTGCCTGGCCACCGGTTGTTCACTGGTGCCAGCCTGTATCGCTGCCCTTATGGAGGACCTGTGTTAGGTCATCCTGACCTTGAAGGTACATTCCGTTTTGCCAACATAGTGTTGGCCACACGGACATGAAAGTAAATAGACTACAAATTTAGAATTGCACGTATAGGCTGCCTTTAAATTAATTTTTCTACCTGTGTAGGGATGTTTAAATGAATCTCCCGGGACAAGGAAGTTACATGTGGTGCAACCACATCTGTAGCAACCTTTACGTGTTCCAAGAAAGTTGCCCTCAGTCGGTGTCTTTTTGTTTCTAGAGACATCTGTCTTCACCACCATACTTCTGATATTTCTGCTGCGTGTGTAGCTGGGCATAAACTTCATATCCTTAAGCATCCATAAATCGGGGTCTGTACTAATAATGGGCCACAATTCTTTGGCTCTCTTCCCTGTGTATCTACTGGCAGTATTAAATTGATTGACCCAGGGGAAAATTTTCCCTTTCTCTTTAGTATCTCGAACTTTCAAAAGTTCATCCCTGGATAATCTGATAGCCTTAGCCCGCGCCTGCTGCAGTAAACACTTAGGATACCCTCGGTCTCTAAATTTGAGGATCATCTCCTCCAATTGCTGATCACGTGTCTTTAAATCACTATTAATTCTGCAAACCCTAAGCATTTGCGAGTAAGGTAGGCCATTGATCGTGGTCCTGGGGTGGAAACTATCATATCTTAACAGAGTGTTCCGATCCGTACTCTTGATATATAAAGATGTAGAGATCTTATTGTCAATCAAAGATATGTGTACATCAAGGAAGTTAATATGATGCTCATCCACTACCATGGTCAATTTCACTGGGCTGGCTGAGATATTGTGCTTACTGATGACATTCTCAAGCAGTGCACATGAACCAGACCAGAAGACCAATAGGTCATCAATATAGCATGTGTAAAGGACCATGTGTTGCATAATCCCTGGATGATTAAGGAAGAGATCCTTATCAACCCCCCACATGAAGGAGTTGGCAAACGACGGGGCCACACAGGACCCCATCGCACAGCCTGTCAGTTGAATGTAAAAACAATTGTCAAAAATAAAATAATTATGTGTCAGGGTAAACCGTAACAGTGTGAGAATTTTTTTTATATCAGGCCCTTTGTACAACACATTATTTGTGATCAACATCCTCACCGCCTGTATTCCCAGCTCCACGCTCTGTACGTATAGTATATGATCTTGATGCTACTTGTGCTTGCACAAAACCTTTCTGCACCCAAATACCTTTCTCGTGATCTCTGAGACGGACTTGGTCACCCGATTTTAGATCAGATAAGCTTTTTGCTCGCCTGTCATGGAACAGTTTCTGTTTCGCCTGTTGACGCTCCTTACTCAGTCTGACCAACGCTGAGTTATGTGTATTAAGCAGTTCATCATGTATCGGGAGATTTGCTCTAATCCTCCTTCCCATCAGCATTTGTGCAGGAGAAAGTCCATTCTGTAAAGGTGTACTGCGGTAGATTAAAAGACTTTTGTAGAATTCTTCTTTACCTTCTTGAGCTTTTTTCATGAGACTCTTTACAGTTTTTACTGAACTTTCCACCAACCCATTTGAGCGTGGATAGTGGGGACTTGACGTAGTATGGACAAATTCCCACTCATCAGCAAATTGTCTAAATTCAGCACTGGAAAACTGAGGACCATTGTCAGTGAACACTTCCATAGGAACACCATGCCTTGCAAAGATTGACTTCATGCAATTGATTACGGCTTTACTAGTAGTTGTATGCAGTGTTTTCACCTCAGGGTCGTTTGAGTAATAATCAGTCACGACAATGTACGTTTTCCAATTACAATCAAACAAATCTGCGCCAACTTTCTGGTACGGTCTCTCTGGCAAGGCGTGAGGACTCAGTGGCTCGACTCGTTGTTTCGGTCTATACATAAGACATAATTCACATGTAGCTGTAGTCTGTGCTATGTCTTGGTTCATTCTTGGCCAATACATAACTTTACGCGCTCTCCGCTTACATTTTTCTTCTCCTAAGTGGCCTTCATGTATCTTGCACAGCATAGTTTTTCTTAGTCGTGCAGGTATGACAAACCTATTGCCTTTGTAAATAATACCATCGACAACTGTAATGTCACTGCGGTACATCCAATAATCATGGATAGACAGCGGGCACGCATGTTTTTCTGCTGGCCAACCTTTCAGAATTATATCTTTCAACACTTTCATCTGTCTCAGTTTCTTTCCTAATCTGTTCTTGTCTTGCAAGAGACACTTGTAGAGAAGCTACGATCAAATTAACATAGGCTTCTATCTCTTCACCCATCAGACTTTTGGAACGTTCACATTTGTCCACAGCATGAGAAAGTGTATCAGCAATGTACATGTATTTGCCGGGACAGTATAGCAAGTGTACATCATATTTCTGTAGTCTGATGAGCATTCGTTGAATTCTCATGGGACAGTCATGTAAGGATTTAGTCATGATAGCTACCAATGGCTTGAGGTCAGTTTCCACTGTAAATGTTTGACCATACACAAACTGATGAAATCGCTCACATGCATATGTGATCGCTAGAAGTTCTTTTTCTATCTAAGCATACCTTGTTTCAGCACTTGTCAGTGCTCTTGATGCATAGATTACTGGTTGCCATGTATCCTCATGTTCTTGTAACAGCACTGAGCCTAGGCCAAATTGCGAAGCATCTGCTGAAATTCTTATTCTTTTCGCAGGATCAAAGAATTTTAGCACTGGTTGCTCTGTAATGATCTGTTTCAAGTTTTGCCAACTTTCTTCTTGTTCATGTGACCACATCCATTCGTTATCTTTGTCCAACAACCATCTAAGAGAGGATGTTCATTCAGAGAGTTGAGAAATAAACTTTCCTAAGTAAGTAATCATTCCTAGGAATCTTCTGACGTCGTCTTTGTTGTTAGGACGTTCCATGTTCACTATGGCTGATATTTTCCTTTGGTCTGGTTTTACACCTTGATCCGAGACCACGTCGCCCATACAGGTAAGTGTATTCACGCCAAATTCACATTTGTCATTGTTTAGCCTTAGATTCACTTTCTTGACAAGTTCCATTACTTGTCTCAATCTAGAATCATGTTGTTCCTTTGTAGATCCCCAGACAATAATGTCATCCATCATTGTTTCAACACCTGGAATATGTTCAAAAATCATGTGTATCATTTTGTGATATACTTCTGGAGCAGACAATATTCCATATGGTAGTCGAAGAAATCTGTATCGACCTTCTGCTGTATTAAATGTACAAAGATTTGAGCTGGCCTCATCTAGCTTAATTTGGCAGAATCCTGAAGATGTGTCCAATTTACTTAACCATTTTGCTCCCGCAAATTGCGACATGATTTCATCTCTGGTTGGTAGTTTGAAATGTTCTCGTTTAATAGCTTTGTTTAAATCTCTGGGGTCTAGACATATTCTGAGTTGTCCATTTTTCTTTTCAACAATTACTAAGGAGCGTTACCCATTCAGTAGGCTCATCAACTTTCTGTATCACACCCAGTGCTTCCATGCGATTTAACTCTTTTTTCAGTTTTTCTCTCAGTGCAAACGGCACTTTTCTACTGGGGTGTATCACTGAAGAAACTTGCGTGTCTATATTTATTTTATGCTCTCCAGGCAAACAACCTAGACCTTCAAACAAGTCTCTGTATTCTGTAAACATCGATTTGCAGTCATCTTCTACTTGTGATGTCACCATAAAAACTTTCTTTAGCAAGCTTAGTTTCTCACAGGAACTTAATCCTAGAATCGGTTGCACATTTTTATCCACAATCAGTAGAGATGTTTTAAACTGTTGTCCCTTATATTTCAGTGTCACTAAGCATGTACCTTTCACAGGAATTTCCTCCCCAGTGTACCCTGTAACTTTCACTTTGGCTGGATGAATTTTAGGTTTTACTCTAAAAGTCTTATAGTATTGAAACAATATTAAATTCACCTACGCGCCAGTATCAAGCTTAGAGGGAATGACAGTCTCGTTCACAGTTAAAGGGACAATCCATTCTTTCTTATCTGCACTGCAAAGTTCAATGCAATCCACAAAGAATTCCACTGTTTGTTTAACAGCATGCACATTGCTTGTTTCACTTTTAATTTTACAGCATTTGGCAAAGTGATTAAGTCTACCACATTTCATGCAGGTTTTACCATAAGCCGGGCACATTTTAGGATTGTGAGCATTTCCACATCTACTACACATTTCCTTATTAGACTGTGGCTTAGACTGCTTCATTCTTGAGAATGGAGGTTTGCTTGGCTCTGTTTTCTGCACTACATGTACATCAGCTTCCTTGTGTAACGTTTTGGCTTGAAATCCAGTTATTTCTGCAGATCTACACATAGTCACTGCCTTGTCTAGTGTTAGGTCTTGCTCTCTCAGCAATCTCTCTCTGAGTCCATTATCAGGTATTCCACAGACAATACGATCTCTAATCAGTGAATCCTTTAAATCACCAAACTCACAGGTTTTATTGAGTGATTGCAGCTCTGTAACATACTGATCAAATCCATCTACAGACTTCTGATCACATGTGAAAAACTTATATCTTTCATATGTCATATTTTTCCTTGGCACAAAGTAATCTTCAAACTTTTGCATTATAGAAGATAGCACCATATTTTGCCCCTCAGCAAACTGAAAACTATAATAAATGTCCAGCACATCCTCTCCTATCACATGAAGGAAAATGGATGCCTTAGTTTTGTCAGCCTCTGTATCAGCTCCACATGCAGCAAGATATATATTAAACCTTTGCTTAAATCTTTTCCAGTTTTCAGACAAGTTATCAGACATCAGCATGCCGGTTGGAGGAGCTAGTTTATCCATGGTTACTCACTGTTTGAAGAGAGGAGCTCATGGCAGGCTTTGCAGACACTGAGTATCACAGCCTTACAGACTTCTGCAAGATTCTTTCACACTCTGAGAGCACTAGCAGTCCAAGTTAAACTTCTTCTGACACCATGTTTGTTCATATGTTTGTAAATCCAGTCATCAGGACAGAGACATGTGAGTTCACTGCTGTGCTGTTTTATTCCATCACCAACTGCAGACACACTGCACACTGGACCACCCATTTCCCAGCATCCCCCTGGTCCCAGGGACCATCACTGAAGATTCAGGCTTACACATATTAGTAAGGGAGTGTCTACAAATATTAAGCATTCTAATACACTAACATCACACTCGCCACCCCAGAAGCGGGGTGAAATGTCTGCACTCACCACTCATAGGGTGGGGTGCATGTAGCCCATGGCCACCTACTTAAATATATACAAACAGAAAGGCCCTCATTCCGAGTTGTTCGCTTATTGTCTTTTTTTGCAACGGAGCGATTAGGTGGAAAATGCGCATGCGCATGGTATGCAGCGCACATGCGTTAAGTAATTTAACACAAAACTTTGGAGATTTACACAAGCTCGAGCGAAGTTTTTTCAACGCTCGAGTGATCGTAGTGTGATTGACAGGAAGTGGGTGTTTCTGGGCGGAAACTGGCCGTTTTCAGGGAGTGTGCTAAAAAAACGCAGGCGTGCCAGGTAAAAACGCAGGAGTGGCTGGAGAAATGGGGGAGTGGCTGGTCGAACGCAGGGCGTGTTTGTGACGTCAAACCAGAAACTAAACGGACCGAGGTGTTCGCAATCTAGCAGTAGGTCTGGAGCTACTCAGAAACTGCAAGGAATTATTTAGTAGCAGTTCTGCTAATCTTTCGTTCGCTATTCTGCTAAGCTAAGATACACTCCCAGAGGGCGGCGCCATAGCGTTTGCAATGCTGCTAAAAGCAGCTAGCGAGCGAACAACTCGAAATGAGGGCCAAAATTCAGCACTCACCATAGCAAGCTCATCCTCACAACATCAATAAATAAATGATGGGGGTTTAGTTAGTGAATTGGCCAATGCACGGAAGCCTACAAACCGATCGCCATGGTACCCTGCTTGAAGATGGGGTACTTTGGCGATCGGTGTGCATCATTTATTAATTGATGTTGTGAGGATAAGTGAGCTTGCTATGGTGAGTGCTGAATTTCCTGTTTGTATGTATGTATGTATGTATGTATGTATGTATATGTATATATATATATATATATATATATATGAAACACACATGACTTGCAGTATTATATATATATATATATATATATATACCCCGTCCTCAGGGCCTTAACAACTCAAACTGAACCACAGTAGGAACATTTATACAAAAACACAGACAAATAATCATAACGCGATGTAACTCACCTGCTCCATGGCGCCAGTCTGACCGTCCAGCCGCCCTGCAGCGCGTCCGCGGTATGCCATACAGTATATTGTGGAGGAGTTACGCTTAAGTGCCCAGCTACTCCTCTGTACTGTATCCCATGGTTGCAGAGTCCAGCAGAAGTAATTAGATACATGGATTATGGCCTAATTCAGAGATGGATGCAGAGTTGATGTTGCTTGCAGTGGAGCATTTTTTTGCCATTGCACACACGTCGTAAGTCTCACTGTGCATGTGCCGCAATGGTCATGTGATGATGCTCGCAAAGACAATTTACTTGCAAAGTTATTGACAGCAAGCGGTTGTGGAATGTAACGGGGGAGTGGTGGACGTCTCAATACAAGTCCCGGCAGCTGCAATATTTGCATATTTTCACACAGCTGTGTACGCAGTTGTGATGGCATTTGCGTACATCACTGAATCATGCCCCCAGTACTAAAAATCCTCCTTGCTGACCATGGTACCATCAAAGGAGCCTTACAAATATACACTGTTTTAAAAATAAGACAATTCTAACAAACTTACTGTATTTGAGGATTATAGTGTTTCTGTGTGTTAACTTACTTCTGGTATTCTAAACTTATGTTACTAAACCCTACAGCAACTGGAAAATAAAATATCAGTTGTCCTAAAAACATGAGCTATGCTCATCAGTGACGGATGCTCAAGTAGGGAACACCTCAACGTAATTATTCTAAATTATGAACATAATTAATCTAAATTATGCATTGAACAGGTGCTTCAGGCAAGTTTACCTGGATCAAAAAATTTTTATCTTAGATTACAGATGTTATCTATAATACTGACATTTTGAAAGTTGGAAAGTTAACATTAATCAGTAATTATTTTAAGCTTACTCAGGAATTCTTCTGAACCAGGAAGTTGTCTAATGACTTTAAAACTGAGATACACAGTCACATTGAACACACTACTTATCTGGAATTAGGGCCTGCACATCCTGACGTGACTGCGATTCCATATGCAGTAGTTTTGCCAATTTATACTAATGCTGCAACCACTGGAATTTGTACAGAGCCGACTATTGGTGACATCTCAAATCAGCTGCTTGCATACAACGACGCACCATCAGTCGCACATTGATTGCGCCACTCTCCCTGGTGAACCTGATTGGCCAGCATAAGAGAAGAGGGCAGAGAGTATGGTTAGGAGGCGAGGAGACAGCAACCTCCTAACATCAACTTCACGGCAGTGCCACGATTGCTGGTCACGCCCCTGATTTATCGTCACTAAGGGGGCATGGCCAGCGCTCTGTGAGCTGCTGGCATGCCCCCGCTCCTTCTGTCTCCATTGAATAGATGCTGTGCGCATGCGCAGAGTGTCTATTTAACGCTGTTCTACTAGGCAGAGTAGTGATTGACAGGTGTCTCCCAACTCCCCCCCCCCCCCCCCCGCCGTGGGACACTGCGGCCCGTGTGTGGGACAGTCCAAAAAAAACAGGACTGTCCCGCAAAAATCGGGACAGTTGGGAGGTATGCCCGAGGGACTATTGTGCACCGCTCACACTGCACCCATTATAGATAACCACTGGTTGCATGACTTCACTGTAGTGCACAGAAGGTGAGGTGACTTAAAAATGTCCTGCTCCAAATAGACTGTATAATATTTTCTACTTTATAATAAAAAAACAACAGAAAATATGCCTGATCAAGAACAGGTGGCTGTCGGCTGCAGGGGATGACCTTGGCTGTGTGCACATCAGAACAATGTGTTCCCGGTCGATCCGCTGACCAGTGACGTATTGTGCTGCCCATTCACACTGCACGATGCAGTGGTACAAAGGTGCAATGTACCATACTAGGCTTCATTTAGCAGCATGGCATCGTTAATGATATCTTCAGATTGACCATGCAGCACGGCCAACCAGAAGATATCATTAATGACCTGTGGAAGCGCGCAATCGCGGGTACACAATGCACCATCCGGACCATATACAGTAGCATTCCGATTTGCCTGGAAACCACCACATATTGTACTGATGATGTCCTGGTGTGTACCTGGCCTTACTCGCCTGATATGGACTTGCCATGATCATGAACGTCCATGTCCACATTTTGACTGTCGACATAATGAATAGATTGAAAACTGCAAGAAAATGGATTTAGACACAAATCCTCTTTACACCACATTCATGCACTCAACCCGAGAGCTTGCCACCATTCACTCACAATACCCCTTATTAAATAACACATTTCAAAATACTGCCACAACCAGGACTCAACCCCACAACCTGCTGCATCCCAAGCAAACACCCCACCCACTGAGCCACTTGATCCTGCATAAAAACTATGAGATTTCTAACTATATAAAGCTACATGTACCCTGTAAAAAAAATGACCAGCACCATAATCGAAACCCATGCAGTGTGCATCCAATCCCTTGCAGCCACACACTTCATAGATCTGCACAACTGCAACGCTGATCACCCCTTCACAAAATACAACGTAGGCTTCAAATAGTTAAAACTCTCCAGCTTGGAATTCTCTAGCTTTTTATGCAGGGGCAGATTAATAAATTGTCTGACAGCAATGTCATAGGCAACGGGTTCGAATCCTGGGCATCCCAAAATGTAATAAAAGACAGTGCGACTGAACAACATAGAGCTATCAAGTTAAGTCCATGAATGCTGTATAGGTATTATTAGTGACAAAAGGGGTGGGGGAAGGAGACAGGGGCGTTCAGGAGATGCTGGGCTTCAAAAACGGGAGGAAGCTGCATTTGAAAGTAATTAGATAATTCATAATTGATAAGTGCTGCCAACAGTGCCCCCTACCCTATAGCACTATAGAGGTGATTCAGAATTGATTGCTGGGCTGCTAAATTTGTTGTGCTGCGTTCAGATAGTCGCCGCCCAAGGGGAGTGTATATTCGCCGTGCAAGTGTGTGATCTCATGTGTACGCCGAGCTGCAAAACATGCCTCAGCGGACAGCTGCAAATCCATTCGCACCACACTCACCACTGAATGATTTTTCTACTGTGTGCAGTCTGTGCGCAGCCCAGGATTTACTCCTACAGTGCGATGAGAACCGGCTGATCGGGTCTGGAGCTGACGTCACACACCTTCCCTGAAAACGTTTGGAATGCCTGAATTTTCCCTGACACTCCAAGAAAACAGTTTACCACCCACAAACGGCCTCTTCCTGTCAAGCAGCATGCAAATGGCTGTGCGGTCGAAATTTTGGCACCAGCCTGTCACTGTTCGCAGATGTCTGTTGTTGTTTGTCGATGCGCGAGAGCATTGCGGTGCATATGCATGCGCAGTCTATCCATGATCGCCCACTGTGTGAAAAGTGAAACGCACAGCAGCGATCAGGTCTGAATCACCTCCTATGTGCGGAGCACACTCTGCACACACCCAGTTATCCTTCCATCTCTCTCTACCTTTTCTGAACTGTCCAGAAAAAAACATGAAAGTATTAAAAAAAATTATCAAATAAAGTGTTCAACATTAATTGGTTCATAGTCCCCCAAATGCTTAATCACAGTATTTCAAAGACCGATGTGAGTTTTAAGAAGCATCACTCCTCACTGTACATATGAACCTAGGGCCTAATTCAGAGTTGGTCGCAGCAGCAAATTTGTTAGCAGTTGGGCAAAACCATGGTGGTCATTCCGAGTTGATCGCTCGTGTCAAAGTCGAAAAATATCCTGATACATATGCCTTGTACTAACCCCTCATGCACATGCCCGCTGCACGTGCGCATGCCCTGCCGTGCGTGCACATATCCGCAATTTGCGTAAGATCGCTCCGGCGATCACGCGCGGTGTATGCGCATTTACGGTAGAGTTTGTGAGCGTCTAGCGGGCGACTCGATCATAACATATTTTACCCACATAGTGTGTTTTATAGTGAATATTCCCCTTAACAATGTTGGAAAGTATGTTTAGTGTAAATGGTTCTTGGACAGAGAGATTCCTCTTTGCATGATAGGAAGGGTCAGATAAAGGTAGAACGGTGGTGTCTAGTATCCAGCTGTAGAGTATTTTATTAGTAACATTTCGGTGTTGGTTAGGAAGAGATTGCTTGCTCCTGCGCATAGTTATGTACAAAAGTAGTTTATAGATATTTACTGTATTTGCTGTTCATTATCCATGCGGGGGGAATCCAGAGGATACCACCCACTACAGCAGTTGGAAATAGACACAGCCCACCTGTTCGAACCCACCTATGACCTTTTGTTATAATGCAGAGACACATTCCTGTGTCCAATGAACAATGAGATTGTAGGGACCATTGTATTGTTACTGTATGCTGTGTATATAAAGACCACCATTGCTGGACCAGCACTCACTCTCTCTCTACAAAGGTTTTCACACTGAAGGCTGAGGGCTGGTCCAGGACGCGCTTGCGAATCATTCCCACAAGTGTAAGTTTCTCTGTAGCCATTTTGTTATTCTTTATGTACGCCATTCGTTCTCATTTTTGCCATTTTATTCTCTTTGTGTTTGTTCTGTTTGCGATCGTTCGCTATTGTTCACATTTATTTATTGTTATTCTGTTTAGATATTGATGTTAGGTCTGTAGTGTATAAGCTGTAACTGTTTTTCCCCTTTTTATACTAAAGAATCTTCTACGAAGGTGTTGGAACCTTACCAGGTCTTGTGTGTTTCACCAGTTATTGTAAAGGGTTTCTGAGCGTCTCAATCGCTCAAACAGCTTTCATATTATCAAGGTCAATAAGCGTTACATTGTGGTAATATTACAGTACTAATGTTTACAGTATAAGCATACCCTTACAGTGCGTTGTTAACAAGGTTTACTGTGTGTCATTCAGTGAGCGTCAGCGCCGCTCGTGTCTCACTCTCACGGCACAGCGTCCGCTACGCCAACAGCGTAGCAGTACGGTACTCGGGCCGCCTATAGCGTGCTCGATACTAAGCGTAAGCCCGTGAGCGTACGTGCCGCTAGTGCGTCGCGCCCATGGCCTAGCGTCTGCTACGCTAAGTGCGTACCCTTACGGTACTCCGTGCGCCGATTGCGTACTTAGTCCATAATAAGTATATAGCTTATGTTCAAAGGTAATATTTGACTTTATCAATTGGGGGACTCATCCGGGCCTCCTCATATGCGCAGCCAAGCGGAACCGGGCAGACTTTATCCATCAGCAAAGGGCGGGAAGGTAGTATCCCCTGTTATCCGTTTGGTGGTTGGGGATACGGTAGTGCTGATCAGATAAGCGTCTGCTCCGCTTGGTTTGTAGGGATGCTGGTGGGATCCGGAACCGAAAGGTAAGAACGTTAAGCTATTGTCTTTTAAATCTGTTTAATTTCTGTTTGGTGCCAACTGCGCACGCAAGACACGTAACACACACACACACACACACACACACACACACACACACACACACACACACACACCTGTACTCTGCATATCTGATCATATTGTTGCAAAACAAGGTTCAAATGAGTCATATTGTGTTTGATTCAGATTGGATTGCTTATCTGTTTAAGTAGGTTTAAAAGTATATTTAAAAGTTGCTGCAAAAGCCTGATATAGTGTTGTTTTTTTTTAAACTTAGGCCTAAAATAACTTCAGGGGCTTGCATGGTGATTTTTTTGTGACAAAGGAAGCCGCATGGTCTGTCCTCCATTTTGTGTAACCCTCATGGATGTGGAAGGGGGAGGAGCAGCGGCCATTTTGGGAAGGTCAATTTTTTTTTTCTAAAATAGCTGATTTTCAGTCTACTCAGGAATAATCAGCCGGCCATGGTCAAAAAAGAAATCACCATTTGAGTTACCAATGCATTTATTTAACCAATGTCATAATCAATTACAAATAGTTTCAGATGGGGCTTAATGAAAGATAATAATAAAATGAATATTTGATTTAGGAACGACACACACAGATAAACAAAGTTTTGTGGGGTTTTTTTCTCTCCTTACCTCTGTGATTCAGTTAAACTCTGCTTGTTGTAGAAAAGCCATTGAAATGCAAATTAACCTGTGTGGCTGCTTTTTTCCTGGCAGTGAAAAAATCACCTTCACAGACAGTCTAAAGCACAGCATTCATATGCAAATTAGAAACACTTAATGGGTACATAGAGATAATATTATAATTATGTGTGTGTTTACATCAATGTATGTTCTGCAAGATGGCTATCCAATATGAATCATACTATTGGAAGCATTGATGACTAGATTAATTTAGAATTGTATTTTGTGTACTTTCACATATCTACCTTTCTGTTTGCCATTAGCATTGATCACGCGCTGAGAAAATTTGTTGCTATTTTAGTTAAAAGTAAAGAGTAATACTTAAGGGAGTAATTGTAAAACACGCACGCAGCCTGACCCAGTTATAAAGGTTGTGCAGGAGATAATGTGTGGTGTGGGTAAGTGATTATAGTTGAATATCGTTTACATTTATAGAAGCGTGTTATTTGTATTACTGTGGAGTATCCGGCCTGCGTACACATGTCTACCGCGTGCGAGACAGCGTACGCTATGCAAAGTCCTACACACGTGGCGTAAATTACGCAACGTGCGTACAGATACGCCCACTAAATACAAATCACACGATATCATAGTTTTAGTAAGAGGATACGGAAGCCACAAGATAATAGCACAAATTTGTTCAGTTTCCAATATTTAGTTTAAATACCTTACTTTACTGTAATACCTCTGGGGAGAGCTATCAGATTACAGGAAATGATATTTCTGATCAGAAAACTATAGAATGATAGTGTGGGCTGAAAACGGTATGAGTGTATTGAACTCCTCTTGGTGGTCTTGGTGAAACTTGGTGAAACTTGGTGAATCACGGTCTAGGTGAAAACGTGCGAGCACGGTCTTGGTGAACACGTGCGACGGAGTGTGATAGAAGTTTTCGTGGTATTACGCTCCGGCTGTTGTGGAGCACACTAGGAAGACTCCAGTGATCCTACCACTTATAGATAGCAAGTGTCTATAAGCGGTACGATTGGACCGCACGGTTGTATGGGCAACACGGCGCAACGTGATACGAAGTTTTGCATATTTGTGCATAAATCTCGTCATCATAAGCGTTATGTGAAGCACATGCAAGCGTGATTTGTGTAAAATATAAAGGTAGGGAATTTTCTGGTAGGGCCTGCAACGACTACACGTGTCTGCTAAACAAGGCGGATCCGTGATACTCGGAGCAGAAGAAGCTGGTGGAAGAGCTTGAAGTACTCCCACCGTAGACTTCTGTGTTTGGTGCATTTTAGGAAGTTTTTCTGTGTTAAAAAGGTCCACAATGGAAGCCAAGTGCACAACACAGGGACGTTTAGCAGTCAGGGTTCAGACTGAAGAGGCTTGCGGACCCCGAGGGTCTGCTCGGTTAGTAATGTGGGGGTAGTATGGTCCCCACACTGAGACCTTTTGTGATGAATGGACACGAATGACTGTGGGGGATAAAGCACCATTTCCTGGGATAGGTAGTTTTGACTCAGAGGTATTGCATAATCTAAGGAGTAGGATATGTCTGATAAAATCCGGGAAGCAACGGATTAGACATTATGATTGTTTACAGTTATGGCAACAGGAAGGTGAGATACAAAGAGGATTAGCTCAAGCAGCTGGTTCCAACACTAGCAGGAAACACATGGCAACTGGAGAAGCAATGGCTACAGAGAATGGCATACTGGGATATGATGATAATAATGCACTTAATAAATGTATTAATGATGATAGTAGTAAACGTAATAAATGTGTTAATGACGATAGGAGTAAAACTGATAAATGTACAAATTCTAACCCGTGCAAGTTGCACCCCATGTTAAACTTCCCTCAGGATTACAAGCAAGAAAGTAAGCCCAGCACGATGTCGGCACATTTTCCAGCAGCCATCATACGAGACCCCCAGGTGGGCACGGCCCAATCGGTAAAAGCAGTAGTTAAGCCCCCTTACGGAGGGTCAGGTGAGGTCGTGTCCACAGGTAAGTACGGTATTGTACATTATGCACAGACAATTGCACCTCACATTGTAGAGTCAACACAAGATGGTGTAATTGAACTAAATCCTGTCAGGGGGATCACAGTCCCCAATGGGAGGACTGACGCTCAGGGAGTCACTCCCGTCAGAGACATTGCTATGCATTGTCCCTGGTCCCGGATGGAATTGAGGACAATTATGTCTGAATTTCCTGATCCCAGGAGAGATCTAGCGCATGTCAGAGGTTTATTAAAGAATTAGGTAACGCCGCAGAACCCACAAACAAAGATTGGCGAACAGTGCTACGAGTATGTTTACCTTCCAACATTGACCCTGCCAAATTTATTACTGATTGTAAATTAGACGCAGACGTACCTCTCACTGAGGAATACACTCAGGAGAATGTACGACAAATCAATCTGCAATTAGGAGTATATTTCCAAACTGTTGTCAAGTGGAACAAAATTTTCTCCATTAGACAAAAAGAAGGTGAAATGGCAGCGGAATATTTCCATCGAGCACTGCAGGAAATATCTAGATACACTGGGATCATGGACATTGAGGATAATGTACATTATAGGGAGGTAGCTGTGTCCGTATTAATGGACGGCTTAAAAGACACACTAAGAATCAGGGTACAAACCTCTCTACCTAACTGGAGAGGTATCTCGGTGGCTGCATTAAGAGAGTCCGCTATCGAGTAATATCCAAAGAACTAGAAGAGGCATCAAATCGACCAAAACCCCAGGCCACTGGCACATGGAGGAAGCCAAGGGTTTGTTATCTTTGTAAAAGGGAAGGGCATTATGCCAGCAACTGTAACAACACACATAAAGTCAGATCCCCTAGACAAGAACACGAGCAAAGTTATGACACACGTAATTATAATCAGGGATCACATATGACAAATTTTGGGCCACACCTGTAATTTGCAGCCAGTAAAGTTGATCATTAGCCTTGATAGTAAGCCTGAGGTTACAGTCAATGTAATTGGGAGGTCAGTTCCTTGTAGACACAGGGACGGCCGGGTAAACTTTTGTAATTTATCTTTAAATATTTCCTTTTCATCTATAACGTTCATCAGCAGAACTCAAACGTCACATGACTACTTGGTCTTTTCAGAGGTCTACCCAACCCCAGTATATCTTACCAGCATCGTTGTGTTTGGCCAGGCACAAAGGGTGGAGAGTGGAAATACTGGTGGGGGAGACTGTGCAGAGATACCGATGGACATGTTGGTGTAAAAAGCCTAATGGTGAACGGAAATCCGACAATGTTTTTTTTCTATTGTTCTCTCTCTCTTTTTGTGCTTTCATGTTTTACGGATGGTATGTCACACAACAGTTAGATAAATGGTAATGCAAGATTTATGCTCCTTACAGAAAGATCGCTGATTCGGAAAGAATATTGTATCACCGGAGTGTTCGTTTTGGGAAGACTGAGAGACAGCACCTTTGAGATGACAACTGAGCAAGAAGAACAACAAGACTAGAGGACAAATTATCGTAACAAGTTTCTTTCCCTTCAATTATTTTCTGTACCCCCATTACAACTTTCTCTTTCTCCTCCTGTAAGATGGACTCGCCCCAAGATACTGCAGTCCGTGTTTTCCTATTGACCCTGTTGTTGACCAGAGCAGTCTGTTTCGGTGAGAGTACCAGTGAGGTCGAGAAAGGATCTGGAATGGGTTCTGATGATCAGGATGGATTCGTAGAATTCCAAGAGCAACACAATCACCGAGTAAAGGCGAGTATCAGAAAACGATCTGGTAGCCATAACATTAATAGACATTGTGAAGGATTGTTAGCTGAAGAGAATTGTATATGTAGAAATTGTGACAACATAGTTGTGGACAGGTGCATCCAGAGATGTCAGTCCAGCATTAATATCAATATGGACCGTCATCCATTGAGTGACTATCACTCATTAGTGGGTAAAGTTTTAAACCAAACGGAATGCTGGGTGTGCTCACAAGTACCTCAAGGTCATAGAAAGTCAGGACTAGTGCCATACTCTTTAACGATAGATGAGGTACTTGAATTAAGGGGTGGGAGACCGGTGGACAAGAAATTTAATATTTATTTCCCTCCTAGTTTGAAGCTCCACCAATATCATGTAGATAGGTCCCTAATATGTTTTAACATTTCCAATCCCCGAAAGCCGGGAAATTGGGAAGTGACATGGAACAACCGAACCATGACATTCTCACACAGAGCCGATAGAATGCCCATCGACTCAGAGCTTATACGCCAAATAGCCAACAGTGGAAAATATTTCCGGTATAAGTACACTCTAGGAAGTAGGCCCATGCGAGTTGGAGAAGTATCACCAGGATACTGTGCACATATCATACACCCTGATACGTGTACTAGACAGATGAGAGAGTTAGGGATAGGATTTTTCACTTGGAAGGTTTGTAATATGGTGATGTCATATTCTGTCCCATATGTCCTCCCCGATGATGCATATTTCATATGTGGTAGGAAGGCTTATAAGTGGCTTGCCCCAAACTCAGAGGGATTGTGTTACATTGGAAGAGTGTTACCGGAAGTAATGACCATTACCCATGATAGAATGAAAGACGTTCACCGCAATGCTCAAGCTCCTTACACTCACACCCAATACGAACACATTGTAAAAAGACACCTTATAGATAGGACAGAGCATGCAGCCTCTGATTTGATCCACAAATAGGTATATTACTGCGCTAGTGAACCTGATAGACAATATCACCGAGATGTATGATGACACCTTCAGGTATACTGGGAGAGAATTGCAAGCTTACAAAACGGAACTGATCCAGCACAGGATGGTTCTCAATTACCTCGCAGCAGTAACAGGAGGGTATTGTGTCACCCTAGCAACTCAGTATGGAGTGAAGTGTTGTATGTATATCACAAACAGCACTGAGGACCCAACCGAGGTCATAGATCAAAAGATGGACGATATCTTGCAATTGAAGTGGAAGTTCCGAAGTAGACACAACCTTACCCTTGCTTCTGTGGGTAATGAACTGACCGGCTGGGTATCATGGTTGAACCCACGCAATTGGTTCTCAGGTTTAGGAGAATGGGCTCAAAATGTTATCGTTGCTGTAGGGAAATTCCTCTTATGTATCCTAGGAGTTGTCATAATGATTGGACTGATATTCAAATGTGTTCGAATTTTAATGAATTGCAAGCGTAGTACCAAATTGATGAGTTTGAGGAGCGAGGGCATTGTAACAACAACTAGTTTAATTTATGACCCATCAATCGAGACAATGTTGTGATAAAATGTGATTCCACGGTCCGTTTCTTTCACCCGTTTCTCCTTTGGTTTTCTCCAAGATACAAAGACATCCACCTGGAAGAAGAATTTGATGACCCTTTATACAGACCACTGATGAACTGTGTCACAGACACCTAATGAGCTTTTAGAGACTGTAATTTTTTTATGGACACTTGAAGAGCTTTGCTTGCCACTTACAGCAAAGATACAGTAAAGAGACAAAACATCAGACAAGACATCAGACAAGACGTCAACAAGACACCCAAAGACGACCACATACATAATCATACGACTGCATTTATAACGCATGTTTCTTATCTTCATCTCTACTATCTTCAGGTAGTGACACACATAGTCGACAGGTAATATAGGCACATATATTAGCACTCACATATTCTCCTCCTTCATGTATCATCAACTAATGTGCACCCCCATTTGTTGGAACTAAAAGCCGAAAAGAGCTCGGTAGAGTTTGTTAGCCCACTTACAGACCCTTAATACGGGATGAGAAGGATTCAATGTATACTTCGCAATACCTCGAAGCTTGGTTTAGAACACGTACGGCACGATGATACATGACCCGTCAGACATGGATTTCATACACACATGCTTTTACTATCCCACTAGGTCATACATTTACCACCTCCTCCTCTCCTCCCTACTCCCAATCATAATGAGGTATTTCACGGTAATATATATATTTTTCTGCTTGAATTGTTTAGAAAGTGGCAGTTATTGGTGACTGCCAAAGGGTGGACTGTCAAAGTCGAAAAATATCCTGATACATATGCCTTGTACTAACCCCTCATGCACATGCCCGCTGCACGTGCGCATGCCCTGCCGTGCGTGCACATATCCGCAATTTGCGTAAGATCGCTCCGGCGATCACGCGCGGTGTATGCGCATTTATGGTAGAGTTTGTGAGCGTCTAGCGGGAGACTCAATCATAACATATTTTACCCACATAGTGTGTTTTATAGTGAATATTCCCCTTAACAATGTTGGAAAGTATGTTTAGTGTAAACGGTTCTTGGACAGAGAGATTCCTCTTTGCATGATAGGAAGGGTCAGATAAAGGTAGAACGGTGGTGTCTAGTATCCAGCTGTAGAGTATTTTATTAGTAACATTTCGGTGTTGGTTAGGAAGAGATTGCTCGTTCCTGCGCATAGTTATGTACAAAAGTAGTTTATAGATATTTACTGTATTTGCTGTTCATTATCCATGCGGTAGGAATCCAGAGGATACCACCCACTACAGCAGTTGGAAATAGACACAGCCCACCTGTTCGAACCCACCTATGACCTTTTGTTATAATGCAGAGACACATTCCTGTGTCCAATGAACAATGAGATTGTAGGGACCATTGTATTGTTACTGTATGCTGTGTATATAAAGACCACCATTGCTGGACCAGCACTCACTCTCTCTCTACAAAGGTTTTCACACTGAAGGCTGAGGGCTGGTCCAAGACGCGCTTGCGAATCATTCCCACGTGTGTAAGTTTCTCTGTAGCCATTTTGTTATTCTTTATGTACGCCATTCGTTCTCATTTTGTTATCCTTTAAGTGTTTGCCATTTTATTCTCTTTGTGTTTGTTCTGTTTGCGATCGTTCGCTATTGTTCACATTTATTTCTTGTTATTCTGTTTAGATATTGATGTTAGGTCTGTAGTGTATAAGCTGTAACTGTTTTTCCCCTTTTTATACAAAAGAATCTTCTACGAAGGTGTTGGAACCTTACCAGGTCTTGTGTGTTTCACCAGTTATTGTAAAGGGTTTCTGAGCGTCTCAATCGCTCAAACAGCTTTCATGGTCAATCAAGGTCAATTATCAAGGTCAATAAGCGTTACATTGTGGTAATATTACAGTACTAAGGTTTACAGTATAAGCATACCCTTACAGTGCGTTGTTAACAAGGTTTACTGTGTGTCATTCAGTGAGCGTCAGCGCCACTCGTGTCTCACTCTCACGGCACAGCGTCCGCTATGCCAACAGCGTAGCAGTACGGTACTCGGGCCGCCTATAGCGTGCTCGATACTAAGCGTAAGCCCGTGAGCGTACGTGCCGCTAGTGCGTCGCGCCCATGGCCTAGCGTCTGCTACGCTAAGTGCGTACCCTTACGGTACTCCGTGCGCCGATTGCGTACTTAGGCCATAATAAGTATATAGCTTATGTTCAAAGGTAATATTTGACTTTATCAATCGCTAGCAGTTTTTAGCAGCTGTGCAAACGCTATGCCGCCTCCCACTGGAAGTGTATTTTAGCTTAGCAGAAGTGCGAACGAATGGATCGCAGAGCGGCTACAAAGTTTTTTTTGTGCAGTTTTAAAGTAGCTCAAAACCTACTCAGCGCTTGCGATCACTTCAGACTATTCAGTTCCTGATTTGACGTCACAAACACGCCTTGCGTTCGCCCAGCCACGCCTGCGTTTTTCCTGGCACGCCTGCGTTTTTTCAAACACTCCCTGAAAACGGTCAGTTGACACCCAGAGATGCCCACTTCATGTCAATTACTCTGCAGCAACCAGTACGACTGAAATGCATCGCTAGACCCTGTGTAAAACGACATTGTTCGTTGTACTTGTACGTTGCACGTGCGCATTGCGCCGCATACGCATGCGCAGAAGTGCCGTTTTTTTTGCCTCATCGCTGCACAGTGAATGAATGCAGCTAGCGATCAACTCGGAATGACCACCCATGTGCACTACAGGGGGGCAGATATAACATGTGCAGAGAGAGTTACATTTGGATGTGGTGTGTTCAAACTAAAATCTAAATTGCAGTGTAAAAATAAAGCAGTCAGTATTTACCCTGCACAGAAACAAAATAACCCACCCAAATCTAACTGTCTCTGCAAATGTTATATCTGCCACACCTGCAGTGCACATGGGGGGTCATTCCGAGTTGATCGCAGCCAGCAACTTTTTGCTGCTGCTGCGATCAACTAATCCCCGCCTATGGGGGAGTGTATTTTAGCATAGCAGGGCTGCGATCGCTTGTGCAGCCCTGCTATGCTTACAAAGTTTCCTGCAAAACAAGACCAGCCCTGCAGCTACTTACGCTGTGCGATGGATCCAGCGATGAAGGTCCCGGTCCTGAAGTCAGACATTCGCCCTCCGTTCGCCTGGACACACCTGCATTCTTCTTACCACTCCCCGAAAACGGCCTCCAATGGTGAGTATCCGCCCCGGAACGCCTCTCCGCTGTCAATCTTCTTCCGTCCAGTGCTGCGTCTTTTTTTTCCGCTGGGCGCTCCGTTGCCTGGCGACGTCCATCGCCGGGCAACAAAACGTGCCGCACATGCGCAGTCCTGACCCGTTCGCACCACAGCGAAGACCCGCTGCGTGCGAACGGGTCGAAATGACCCGTTCGGTTTTGCCCAACTGCTAACAAATTTGCTGCTGCGATCAACTCTGAATGAAAACTCCATTACCTCCAGATTCTGAAATTACTTTGGATTATACCAATTTTGGAAGTTCTAGTATGAAAGATATGCCAACAGTACATAATTGACATTATTATTATCATGTTGAAGTTTTGTTTTACATGCTTTCTGCCTGAAGTATACAATTCTGTTTGGCAACTATGGACATTTCATTAGACAGTGGTTACTTGATTTTACAGAACAGCCTGAAGAAAGATGTCACAGATGGCAGCGATGAACTTTCAGTCATAGGTACCCAATCAGGGTTGTAAAGAGTGGGGCCAGGCCCAGGTACTGGAAAGGACATGGTCTAAAACCCTCTCCAATAAGTGCTCCCTCCAACCCTCTCAGCGCCCCAATTAGGAATGGCTGGTAATATTGCAACACAGCCAAAATCCAAGGCAGCGGCCCACAGGTAAAGAAGCCTTGTGCAACAGATAGCCAAAGCTGAAGTCAGTATCATAGCCAGGAGAATCAGGGCCTGAAGAATAGTCCAACAAAACCAAGCAAATGTTTTCAATAATAATCAGGCAAAGGTGATCTAGCACTTTCTCTTCATTTGATCCCACAAATGAAGATGAAGCATCAACATTCTTCTCATCCTCCTACTCTACTACCTCAGCTCTTGATCCTATACACTCACACATAAGAAAAGGTCTGTCTCTGTGCTCATCCCAATCTTAACTCAAATCTGTAATCTCTGCCTGTCTACTGGTATCTTTCCTTCTCTGTACAAGCATGCAGTGATTACTCCCATTCTGAAAAAAAACAAAATTCTGACCCAAACTCTCTGTCAAACTATCGTCCCATCTCTCAGCTCCCATGCCCCTCCAAGCTACTTGAACGACATGCCTATACTCGCCTCACACACTTTCTTAACTCACACAACTTATTAAACCCACTTTAGTCAGGCTTTCATGCCCAAAATTAACAGCACTAACTAAACTAATGAATGATCTGGTCACTGCGAACACTAAAGGCCACTACTCACATCTTATTCTTCTAGATCTCTCTGCTGCTTTTGACACTGTTGACCACTCTCTTCTCATACAAACACTACAATCTCTAGGTCTTCAGGACACAGCCATTTCTTGGTACTCATCCTACCTATCTAATCACTCTTTCATTGTCCGCTTCTCTGAATCCACCTCCTCTTCGCTACCTCTATCAGTTGGAGTACGGCAGGGCTCAGTCTTAGGTCCTCTGCTTTTCTCAATCTATACCACATCTCTTGGCAAACTAATCAGCTATTTTGGATTTCAGTATCATCTGTGTATCATCTGTATGTGGATGATGCTCAAATCTACCTATCCTCTCCAGATTTGTCACCATCCGTATTGACCCGTGTCACTGAATGCCTTTCTGCTGTTTCCTCTTGGATGTCATCTTGCCATCTCAAACCTAATATTTGCATAACAGAATTAATTATATTTCCACCAACCAATAGTAGTTATCAAACTGATATCTCTATGATCCTTTAGAACTCACCAATCAATCCTACCACACAAGCTCACTGCCTATGTGTCATCCTCAGCTCTGAACAGTGCATGCTTTCATTATCTCCTGCATTGATTATTGAAATAGTCTTCTTATTGGTCTTACCAAAAAGAGACTCTACAATCCATTCTGAATGCTGCTGCAAGGCTAAAAAATCTTTGCTAGATGTTCATTATCTGCGGATCCACTCTGTCAGTCCCTCCATTGGTTACCTGTATTCTACTGTATTCAATATAACATACTTTTACTCACATACAAGGCCATTAACCAAACTACACCAACGTATATCTGTAGTGTCTGTGACGAAGCCTGCTGGGTGACACACGTGCTGGATCAGGACACCCACTGTGGGCACACAGGGGTCTCCCTACTGCACAGCCATTGCATCTGAGCATAAGGAGTACAGGAAGTGAGGTCATAACTAATGGACATTAGGAATCACCCCTCTCTGGTATAAATAGGACCTCCAGACTCACTGTTGTTATCCCCATGATGAAGTCCAACTATTGACGGACGAAACGCGTCGGGTCGCTTTGCAGATATCCAATTTATGGACAGATAAGCTTTATATGTTTTTATTTCTTGTACGTGTGTCATTCAGCCATTCTTATATTATTGTATTAAATTTATGTTTTTAAATTTTACACTGATGTGGCTAAGAAATATTTACTAATGGGAATTTGCTAAATCCCTAATGATGCCGCTCTGATCCAGACAGTGTATATGCGATATGTTTTATGAATGGTACACACTATGTTTTGCTTTGTTTTTATTTCCATGTACTGAATCCAAATGAAGGATGACAGATCATTGCATATCTAAATCAGATAAGTGATCAAGTCAAACCTACCACCTCACCTATCCGTGTTCACCTTTTATATATTTTAAAAAACACATTTTGGCGCTTGTGTTCTCCTCTTCTTATACCAACGTATATCTATTCACCTATCTCAGAATATCTCCTAACTAGAGATGTGCGCCTGGCACTTTTCATGTTTTGTGTTTTGATTTTGGTTCTAATTTCCCGCTCGTGTTTTGGTTTTGCCAAAACCACCCTTTCGTGTTTTGGATCTGGATGATTTTTGAAAATAAAAACATAAAAAAGGCTAAAATCAAAGAATTTTTGGGTAATTTTGATTCTACAGTATTATTAACCTCAATAACATTAATTTCCACTCATTTCCAGTCTATTCTGAACACCTCACACCTCACAATATTGTTTTTAGGCATAAAAGTTGCACCGAGGTGGCTGTATGACTAAGCTAAGCTACACAAGTGTTTGACACAAATACCTGGCCCTCTGGGAGTGGCACTGCAGTGACAGACAGGATAGCACTTAAAAAAACTAGGCCCCAAACAGCACATCATGCAAAGAAGAAAAAGAGGTGCAATGAGGTAGCTGTATGACTAAGCTAAGCAACACAAACAATTGGCCCATCTAGGAGTGGCATTGCAGTGTCAGACAGGATGGCACTTAAAAAAAAATAGTACCCAAACAGCACATGGTACCCAAACAGCACATGATACCAAAAAGTAAAAGAGGGCAATGAGGTAGCTGTATGACTAAGCTAATCGACACAAGTATGCAGAACAAACACCTGGCCCATCTAGGGTTGGCATTGCACTAATGGTGGATACCGGATGCACGGATAACACTAGCATAGTTGTTATGGCCTCAGTTATCCGCTTTGCAACAGTATATATGTATATACACACGGCAGTATCACTGGAATTATATGGCAGTACCACTGGAATTATACGGCAGTATATATGGACATATACGACAGTATCACTGGACATATACGGCAGTATCACTGGACTGGACTTATACGCCAGTACCACTGGAATTATATGGCAGGATCACTGGATTTATACGCCAGTACCACTGGAATTATACGGCAGGATCACTGGAGTTATATGGCAGGATCACTGGAATTATACGGCAGGATCCCTGGATTTATACGGCAGTTTCATTGGAGATATATGGCAGGATCACTGGACTGGATTTATACGCCAGTACCACTGGAATTATACAGCAGTATCACTGGACTGGACTTATACGCCAGTACCACTGGAATTATACAGCAGGATCACTGGATTTATACGCCAGTACCACTGGACATATACGGCAGTATCACTGGACTGGATTTATACGCCAGTACCACTGGAATTATAAAGCAGTATCACTGGACTGGACTTATACGACAGTACCACTGGAATTATATGGCAGGAACACTGGATTTATACGCCAGTACCACTGGAATTATATGGCAGGATCACTGGAATTATATGGCAGGATCACTGGAATTATACGGCAGGATCACTGGATTTTTACGGCAGTACCGCTGGACATATACGGCAGTATCAATGGACATATATGGCAGTATCACTGGGCATATACAGCAGTATCACTGGACTGGATTTATATGCCAGTACCACTGGAATTATACAACAGTATCACTGGACTGGACTTATACGCCAGTACCACTGGAATTATACGGCAGGATCACTGGATTTATACGACAGTACCACTGGACATATACAGCAGTATCAATGGACATATACGGCAGTATCACTGGACATATACGGCAGTATCACTGGACATATACAGCAGCACAGGGACATCACCACAGGACTGATGCAGGACAACACAGCACCACTGCAATGGACTGGACTTATATAGCAGCACTGGACATATGGCAGCAGAGGACACCACCATTGTGACTGGACTGATGCAGCACAACACACCACCACTGGACTGATGCAGCACAACACAGCACCACTGGACTGGACTTATACAGCAGCACTGGACATATGGCAGCAGAGGACACCACCACTGTGACTGGCCTGATGCAGCACAAGACACCACCACTGGACTGATGCAGCACAACACAGCACCACTGGAGTGGACTTATACAGCAGCACCGGACATATGGCAGCAGAGGACACAACCACTGTGACTGGATAGATGCAGCACAACACACCACCACTGGACTGATGCAGCACAACACAGCACCACTGGAGTGGACTTATACAGCAGCACTGGACATATGGCAGCAGAGGACACAACCACTGTGACTGGATAGATGCAGCACAACACACCACCACTGGACTGATGCAGCACAACACAGCACCACTGGACTGGACTTATACAGCAGCACTGGACATATGGCAGCAGAGGACACCACAGTGTGACTGGACTGATGCAGCACAAGACACCACCACTGGACTGATGCAGCACAACACAGCACCACTGGACTGGACTTATACAGCAGCACTGGACATATGGCAGCAGAAGACACCACCACTGTGACTGGACTGATGCAGCACAAGACACCACCAATGGACTGATGCAGCACAACACAGCACCACTGGATTGGACTTATACAGCAGCACTGGACATATGGCAGCAGAGGACACAACCACTGTGACTGGATAGATGCAGCACAAACACTACCACTGAGGATGGAGACACGTCCTCTCTCTGCACTCTCGAGTGCTGGTGTGAAAATGGCGGGGACGCGCTGCTCCATATATGGAATCCAAACCCCTCGAACCGGGCTCCGGACATGAAGTCCGGGGGGGGGGGGGGTTCCGTTCTCTGAGAACCTAACCCGCTCATCTCTACTCCTAACCCGACCTCTCATCCACACTCAGTTACAACTGCAGGTCTTTCTTTGGGCTGCACCCACTCTGTGGAATGCCCTCCCATACACAATAAGACTCATCTCCAAACCTTCAAGCATTTCCTGAAAACTCACCTCTTCAGGCAAGCTTATCAAATTCGGGAACCGTCCACATAACCTTAATAAACTTTCCTATACAATTACATCTCTACTGCATACCTTCCAACATTTAAGATTACAGTTGCAGGACTCCTGCATACTTTGATCACTGAGTTAAAAAATGGGAAGGACTGGGTCCAGAGTAAGGACCTTATTCTGAGATGAACACAGATCGCTGCATACACAGCCAGATCTGCGTTCATCTGCTCATATGCTGGGGACCACCCAGCACAGGGCAAGGCCGCCCAGCATGTGTGAGGCTGCTTCCCGATGCGTCCGCAATTAGATTGCAACGCATCGGAACTAAGACTGATCCCTGGCTGCACTGTCAGGCGGCCCGCCACCTTTTTTTGGGAGCTGCTGCATGTGATGAAAACAGTCCCGGCCCGCCCCTGTACGAAACACCCTGCAACCCCCAACACCGCAACAACGCCCTCCCGAGAGCCGCCGCTGTTAATCACACTGCTGGTGCATCCTTCCGGGAATGTGTATGTCCACGCAGCCGTGATGTGGCCACTGAGCATGCGCAGTTTGCCTCCACCAACAAACCGCTGTAGGCCGCATTAGACTCGCCCTTTTTGCGATACCAGAAAAATCTCAGCTGTGCTCCAGAATTGTCCTAGTAGGTTTTTAGATGATTATTATGTACATGACTTTTCATATTATTTTATTTGTTCTCATCATATATGTTTAATATATAAAAGTGTTATATAAAAGTGTATTAAAGATCATTATATAGAATGTAATAGAATCATATTATCATCATGTCTAGACTCTATGATCATCTTATGGTAGGGATATGTACAGTGTAATATAACATTAGTGTTGTATTACAGTATGATCACGTTCAGTGGTCATGCTATGTTTGATAGTTGTAGTGTCCTTTGTCTCTAGATAGTGTAATAGAATTTTATTATGTTCTTACTATATTTTTGAATAGATATAATGCCTTATTTAGAATTGCGTAGAAAAATATGGCATTAAAGTATATAGCTATAGTTCCCAAAATTTCTTGAATCATGGCTTCCTAGAGTATCAGCATTTTTTTAAAGCAAGCCTAGGATAAAAGGTATTTATTTTATAAAAATAAAATAAAATAATAATAATAAAAAAAAAATAAAAATATATATATATATAGTAAATTGTGCCTACCTGTTATCCTTAGGGTCAGTTATGTGGCGGAGGACAGAGTTGTGCTTTTGATTGTCCATATGTTTTATGATTTGCAGCCACCAACACTGATTTTGCCTATGTTGTGACCATAAATAATTTGATTTGGTCCAGGAGCACCAACCTGAGCAGTGCCATTTCTTGCGGCGGGTGAGTCGTGCGATCACATGGGGTGCCCACCGCGGCACTTTGTGTCTCCACTTTATGTCTCCGTTCTGCTCCCCCTCCTTCTTCTTTCCTATTGCGCCGCTTGGGGGGGTGGGGGTGGAGTTTTGCAGAATTATGCGGTTGCATCGTGATGTCACACAGCAACTGTATAATGAGGGGGAGCAGGATATCAGTGCTGGCGGGCTACTGCCCACCAGCTAATATACTTTATACACCCCCTTGGCAAAAAGCGTTACCCTTGGCAACAAGTATGGATCCCGGAGCCTGAAACCCCTGGCAATGAGCATGAGACACAGCGCATGAAACCCCGGGCAAATGAGCATGACACCCAGTGCATGAAACACCTGGCAACAAGAATAACACCCAGCGCATGAAACCCCTGGCAAACTGCATGACACCCAGTGCATGAAACCCTTGGCAATGAGCATGACAACCAGTGCATGAAACCCCTGGCAATGAGCATGACACCCAGTGCATGAAACCCCTGGCAATGAGCATGACACCCAGTGCATGAAACCCATGGGAATGAGCAGGTAATTTAAAAGTAATTAGAAGCTTTACTCTAGGGCATAATGTATCATGGGCATTGTGGTGTTTGGCATAATATTGTGCAGGGGGCATTACTGTGTGGGGCTTCATATGGTGGAATGTTTTTTTTCTGTGGTGGCCAAGGTCTATTGTTGCAGGGTCAAAAACTGGGGTGTAAGGTAGTCTCCTTGCGAGGCCACTCCCATTTTAGTGAGACCATGCCCCCTCACCGGGAGCATGCGCACAGCGGCCCTCATTCAGAGTTGTTCACTCGCAAGCTGCTTTTAGCAGCATTGTGTCAGGATTCTGTAACTTTGTCTGTCCCTGGAGGGGGCACTAGTGGGTCAGTGTAGGAGTGATAGAGGAAACGGGGAGACTGACGAAAAGTTCTGCGCATGTGCGCTTCATATTTATTATCAAACAGGGATAACGGATGACAGGAACAATGAATAATAACTTAATCCGATAAATGAATATTTCAAAAGTCACTGGTAACAAATGAGCAATGAAGATGAACTTGTAACTTGATATAAATGATAAGGCAATAATGAAATCAGATGCAGCAAATGAAACTCCGATATATAACAAATAGCAATCAAAGCACACAGTCTCTGTAGAAGCACACCTATTTAAGCCAAGCAAGGCCCTAGCAGGAGACAGTTCTAACACAGCAAGTTAAGTGCTGAATGCATTGCACAATGCTAGATGCTGGTAATCAGGTAATCAGGTGCACGGGCTGAGTAATGGAAGAACACCTGAAGAAAGTCTCTTACTGCAAATTGGTGTGCAGACTGTACTAGAGTTTGTAGCAGACTGGAACAATGAAGACTGGAGACTGAAACACAGGAACTTGCACACTGAATGTGACTCGCAGGAGAGCTGGAGTGGTTGCTGGTACTTGTAGTTCCACAGGAACACTGGAACAGGAAACAACTTGGAGATGCCAGAAATAGGAGATTGCTGGAAACAAAGGATTGCAGACTGGAACCAGGAACTGGAATGGAACTGGAACTGCTGGGACCTGTAGTTCCACAGGTCCAATACACAGGGGTATCTCTGCAGACAGAGGACTGCAAACAGGAGACGCCTGTTCACAGAATGTGACATGTTGTCCAAGGCGATGAGACTGAGCCAGGAACTGGAGTTTATACCCCTTGGTCTGTGATGATTGGATGTTGCATCTGTGAGAACACACCCCGCTGGATTGGGTGTTCAGATCAGCTGTGAGTTAGCTGAAGCAGAACCTGTAGTTCCACAGTAGTGATGCGATGGAGAATGCAGATTCCTGACAGTACCCCCCCTTTTATGGGTGGGCACCGTACACCCACGCTGGAACTTGGAAGGCTGAATGTGAAGTCTCAGAAGACAAATGTAGGACACTTGAGAGTAGAGGACTGGAATAAGCATTCATAAGCAGGAGTAGAATCAACTTGAAATACTCTAGGGTGGAGAGAGGACGTCATCTCCAAAACTGACAGGAGTTCCTTACTTGACACACTGGAGAGAACCACACCGGGTTCGGAGGAACTGGAATCGGTAGGAACCGACGGCGACTTTGGACAGACGGATGGAACCGGGATTTGTCCAGGACTACTTAAATTGACTTGAACTGAAGGAGGCTGATCTGTAGAGACGGATGGGACCGGATTGGGTCCAGAAAAGCTTGAACCGGCTGGAACCGGAGGAGTCTTCGGACTGACGGATAGGACCGGATTTGATCCGAAGATGCTGGAATCGGCTGGAACCGAAGGAGGTAGCCCATCATTGGAGCCACTCAGGCTGGCTGGAACCGGTGGAGTCTTACTGGAATCGGCTGGAACCGAAGATGGCTTACTGGAATCGGCTGGAACCGAAAGAGGCTTACTGGAATCGGCTGGAACTGAAGGAGGCTGATCCGAACAGACGGATGGGACCGGATTGGGTCCGGAAGAGCTTGAATCGGCTGGGATCGGTGGAGTCTTACTGGAATCGGCTGGAACCGAAGGAGGTAGCCCATCATTGGAGCAACTCAGGCTGGCTGGAACCAGTGGGGTCTTACTGGAATCGGCTGGAACCGAAGGAGGCTTACTGGAATCGGCTGGAACCGAAGGAGGCTTACTGGAATCGGCTGGAACCGAAGGAGGCTTACTGGAATCGGCTGGAACCGAAGGAGGCTTACTGGAATCGGCTGGAACCGAAGGAGGCTTACTGGAATCGGCTGGAACCGAAGGAGGCTTACTGGAATCGGCTGGAACTGAAGGAGGCTTACTGGAATCGGCTGAAACCGAAGGAGGCTGATCCGGACTGACGGATGGAACCGGATTGGGTCCGGAAGAGCTTGAACCGGAGGAGTCTTACTGGAATCGGCTGGAACCGAAGGAGGCTTACTGGAATTGGCTGGAACCGAAGAAGGTAGCCCGTCATTGGAAACAGAGCTACTCAGGCTGGCTGGAACCGGGTTAGGTCCATTGATACTTGACTCTTGATCATTGAGTCGTGACACCAAACTTTGGAGTGACCCTGACCCCACACTCTGACCACCATCCGGGTCCATGGGCCTTGGACAAACTGTCAGGATTCTGTAACTTTGTCTGTCCCCGGAGGGGGCACTAGTGGGTCAGTGTAGGAGTGATAGAGGAAACGGGGAGACTGACGAAAAGTTCTGCGCATGTGCGCTTCATATTTATTATCACACAGGGATAACGGATGACAGGAACAATGAATAATAACTTAATCCGATAAATGAATATTTCAAAAGTCACTGGTAACAAATGAGCAATGAAGAAGAACTTGTAACTTGATATAAATGATAAGGCTATAATGAAATCAGATGCAGCAAATGAAACTCCGATATACAGTATAACAAATAGCAATCAAAGCACACAGTCTCTGTAGAAGCACACGTCTTTAAGCCAAGCAAGGCCCTAGCAGGAGACAGTTCTAACACAGCAAGTTAAGTGCTGAATGCAATGCACAATGCTAGATGCTGGTAATCAGGTGCACGGGCTGAGTAATGGAAGAACACCTGAAGAAAGTCTCTTACTGCAAATTGGTGTGCAGACTGTACTGGAGTTTGTAGCAAACTGGAACAATGAAGACTGGAGACTGGAACACAGGAACTTGCACACTGAATGTGACTCGCAGGAGAGCTTGAGTGGTTGCTGGTACTTGTAGTTCCACAGGAACGCTGGAACAGGGAAACAACTTGGAGATGCCAGAAATAGGAGATTGCTGGAAACAAAGGATTGCAGACTGGAACTGGAACTGCTGGGACCTGTAGTTCCACAGGTCCAATACACAGGGGTATCTCTGCAGACAGAGGACTGCAAACAGGAGACGCCTGTTCACAGAATGTGACGTGTTGTCCAAGGCGATGAGACTGAGCCAGGAACTGGAGTTTATACCCCTTGGTCTGTGATGATTGGATGTTGCATCTGTGAGAACACACCCCGCTGGATTGGGTGTTCAGATCAGCTGTGAGTTAGCTGAAGCACTGTGTACTCCAGGCTGCAGTAGACTGAAAACTGGAACTGGAACTGAACTGAACTGCTGGAACCTGTAGTTCCACAGTAGTGATGCGATGGAGAATGCAGATTCCTGACACATTGCACACGCTAAGCCGCCGCCTACTGGGAGTGAATCTTAGCTTAGCAAAATTGCGAACGAAAGATTCTCTAAATTGCGAATAGAAATTTCTTTGCAGTTTCTGAGTAGCTCGACACTTACTCTGCCACTGCGATCAGTTCAGTCAGTTTCGTTCCTGGTTTGACGACACAAACACACCCAGCGTTCGGCCACACACTCCCCCGTTTCTCCAGCCACTCCCGCGTTTTTCCCAGAAACGGCAGCGTTTTTTCACACACACCCATAAAACGGCCAGTTTCCGCCCAGAAACACCCACTTCCTGTCAATCACACTACGATCACCAGAACGAAGAAAAAACCTCGTAATGCCGTGAGTAAAATACCAAACTTCTTAGCAAATTTACTTGGCGCAGTCGCAGTGCGAACATTGCGCATGCGCAATTAGCGGAAAATCGCTACGATGCGAAGAAAATTACAGAGCGAACAACTCGGAATGAGGGCCAGTATTTTTTTTATGACTACGGGGGTTGGGGGTCGCATTTTTGAATGTCTATGGGGAAGGGGAGGGGTGCATTTTTATAATGTTCGCACCGGTAGCTGAATTGTCTAAAACAGCCCTGAACATGAGGCACCCCTGCAAGAGCCTCGCTGCACCCAGGGTGCCTAGGCAGACAGTATGGGAACCACTTATGTATAGCATTGGTGCACACATACAAAGGGCTTGATATATGTTTGTAAGTAAAGCAAATTATCAAGCAACTGGGCAAAACCATGTTGCATTGCGCATCTCTTGGCACATGTTACCTCTGCCCTACCTGCAGTGCAACATTGTTTTGAGCAGTTGTTTGATAATTTGGATACTTACAAACATGAACCAGGAACAAAGGGCCTAATGCAGACCTGATTGCTCTTCTGCAAAAAAAAATTTCTTCAGATACTCGCCACCCAGACAAAGTGGAAACCCACCCCGTGCAAGTGTGCAAATGCATGCGTAACTTGTGCCAAGCGCAGCTAGGAACCTTGCCCAAAGCATGGCAAGCGAAGCAAGCCATGCGAGGGGACACGGTGCACTAATTGGGGTTCCCTGTCACTTTACGAAGAAAACGATACCCAAAAAAGTAAAAAAAACTCATGTCAACCTTTTGACCTGTCGACCTAGTACATGTCGACCTAATGACTGTCGACCCAACGACCCATACCACAGCAGGAGGAGTCTGTAGGAGATAGATGCCTCTCACTGGCATATTTATAATGGGTGCACACTGCACCCATTTTTTCAATACTTACCCTCTGGAGTCCTGCATCGGCAGCAGCCGCACTGCAGAAATCACAAGGAAAATGGCGTGGTGGCGATTTTCCCAGCATTTCACGCATGCACAGTAAAAAATCATTGGGAAAATGGCAGCCGTGCAATTTTCCCAGAGACCTGCACATGCGCAATATACAGTAGAACAGCACTAGGGTCTCCTAGTGACCCTAGAGCACAGAGTCTACAGCGCAGCTGGCTAGAGAGGAGATGGCCCAGACAGAGTCTGCACATGGGCCTCCTCCTCTTTTGAAGCTCCCTGATGCCTCTATTAGAATTTGCGAGATCCGATTTGCGGACGCAGCCTCTGATCACCATCACTACCATTTTGACCACCGGTCATGATTTACGGTGGTTTTTAGGCAGCTGTCAGCCTGCGTAAGCTGAAGCTTATGCAGGCTGGCCATCGCATCCTGCACTGTAACAGGAGCCAAGTGCTGCATGTAATGTCGCAGTGCAACACCTGGCTTCTGTCACTGAGTGGGAGTCAGCATTTTGGTGTCACCCCTCAGAGGGTGACACCCGGGTGCACCCAATCCCCCCAATGACACCACTTATGTTGGAAATTTTACAGGAATTATACATGTTGCATGTTTATCCTGTATTAACACAAACCTGTAACTATAAATGCAATAAATGGCTCCAGCGCATCAACATGGCGTCTCTTGTGCTCCCACCACAGAGCCTCCCATTCTCCATGGCATTGTCACTTCATACAGTATTTTACTTATTTCATTCACCTGTGTGTTTTACATATCATGTTATGCTACATTGTTATAATCATCCCCCTTCGCTGGGAAACGTGAAGGAAATAATTGCTTACCTGCAGATGCTACAGTATATCAGTGACTTCATTTATGTTGTACATTATGAACAGTAGTTATTGAAGCAGTCACATACTATGATTGCATTGAATACTATGAGTGCCAAGGTCAGACATCACCATCCAAAAGAAATGTGATTTTTAGATCTGTCTGTGGCTTTGTAGATCAGAAAATAGCAGATGACTAAGATCTGTACTTACATATTATACACAATTGTACCACATGAATAGAAGATACTGATAAAAGTGCAAATGCATCAAAAGACGTTCAGATGACGGGCCATCGGCCATGTGCCAGGATGAAGACCTATTATGGAAATCTTTATTTAGTGCTGCTGTGCAACAGCTCTCAGAACAATTCTGTGCGCTGCTTAAAATGATACACCGCAAGCCACTATCTCATCTATTATATGGCATGCAGGGCATTGTATTGTTAGGCAGAATTGTTTATGGCCCTCATTCCGAGTTGTTCGCTCGGTAAAAATCTTCGCATCGCAGCGATTTTCCGCTTAATGCGCATGCGCAATGTCCGCACTGCGACTGCGCCAAGTAAATTTGCTATGCACTTAGGAATTTTACTCATGGCATTTTCATCGTTCTGGCGATCGTAATGTGATTGACAGGAAATGGGTGTTACTGGGCGGAAACAGGCCGTTTTATTTGTGGGAAAAAACGCTACCGTTTCCGGAAAAAACGCAGGAGTGGCTGGAGAAACGGGGGAGTGTCTGGGCGAACGCTGGGTGTGTTTGTGACGTCAAACCAGGGACGACAAGCACTGAACTGATCGCAGATGCCGAGTAAGTCTGGAGCTACTCAGAAACTGCTACGAGGTGTGTAATCACAATATTGTGAATACATCGTTCGCATTTTTAAGATGCTAAGATTCACTCCCAGTAGGCGGAGGCTTAGCATGAGCAAATCTGCTAAAATCCGCTTGCGAGCGAACAACTCGGAATGAGGGCCAATATTCCCAGCCCTTCCATATGACAACAGATCTATGTGACTACTTTTATGGGGGTTATTCAGAGTTCATCGCAGTTTTTTCTAAATTAGCAAAAACTGCAATTGTACTGTACTACTCACAGCACAGCACAGGGCAAGGCCGCCCAGCATGTGTGGCGCCACCCCATGATGCGATCGCAATTCAATTGCAATTGCATCAAATGGAGGAAGATCCATGTCTGTGCAGAATGGCTGCATATGCAGGTGGTTCAGCGCCATGTTTCCGATCGCAGGAAACGCTGACGACGTCAGACAGGGTAATGCTCATTGCCAGACAACACCCCAAAAATGGCCTGACACACCTGCGTTTCTTGCTCTCCTGCCCCCCAACGATGCGTTGCTGTCCCAGAACGCGTCACCTTTCAATCATGGCACGATTGCATGCTTCCGGGATGCCATTACATCATGCTAGCCTAGCACTGCGGCTCCTGCGCATACACAGATGGCAAAAACACTGCCTTCGGAGCGATCGCAACCATAGCGAGTAGCTCTGAATAAGGGCCTGTGGGAGTCATTCCGAGTTGATCGCTAGCTGCATTCGTTCACTGTGCAGCGATGAGGCAAAAAAACTGCACTTCTGCGCATGCGGCGCAATGCGCACGCGCGACGTACTATTATAACAGCCGATGTAGTTTCACACAGGGTCTAGAGAAACTTTTCAGTCGCACTGCTGACCGCAGAGTGATTGACATGAAGTGGGCATTTCTGGGTGTCAACTGACCGTTTTCAGGGAGTGTTTGTTAAAACGCAGGCATGCCAGGAAAAACGCAGGCATGGCTGGGCGAACGCAGGGCGTGTTTGTGACGTTAAAACAGGAACTGAATAGTCTGAAGTGATCGCAAGCACTGAGTAGGTTCTGAGCTACTCAGAAACTGCCCAAAAATGTCTTGTAGCCACTCTGCGATCCTTTCGTTCGCACTTCTGCTAAGCTAAAATACACTCCCAGTGGGCGGTGGCATAGCGTTTGCACGGCTGCTAAAAACTGCTAGCAAGCGAACAACTCGGAATGACCACCTATATCCAATGCAAATACCTGATTGTCAGTTGTGATATTCAAGGACAACACACAAAAACTATTGGCCCATTGAGACTACAGTATATTGAATAGGTACATTCCATATGGAAACTACCATATAGAACATATGTTTGAACTTGTTTCTATCAGCCTTACATGGTACAATTGACAAAGAGTTTTAAAAATAAATATTTGTAGATACATTATGACTATAACTAATTTTTGCTTAATTAGTATCTAAGAAGATTTAAGCAATCTATATTACTAGCTGAATACCCGTGCTTCGCTACGGGATGAGGATGGTAAATTAGAATTATAGCTGTCAGTTAATACCTTGCTTCCCTGACCACGTTGTGTAGTGGCCGGACCCTTTTTGTACCCCCAAGGGACCCTGCTCTTCCCACTATACAACTCTCAGTATGTGGCTTCTTGCTGCCACCATTCCCCTCCTCACATCATATCAGTGCCCCTGTGAAATGATCAATTTATTTACAGTTTATTATATAGCGCAGCACTTATGCATCTCCTGATATACTTTGTGTGGCTGGGGTACCCTCCTACTTCCACTATATAACTCTCAGTGTGTGGGTTCATGCTACCACCATTCCCATCCTGACAGCATGTCACATGCAGCCCTGTCCTGCCTGACATATCATGCATCTCCTAATACACTCTGTGCTGCTGGGGGCCCCGCTCTTCCCACTATATGACTCTCAGCGTGTGGCTTCCTGCTACCTCCATTCCCCTCCTCACATCATGTCATCCCCACTGTCACATGAAGCCCTGTCGTCACTGACATATCATGCATGTCCTGATATAGTCTGTGCTGCTGGCCCACCCATAGGGGTGCTAAGGGTGTGTTACCACCACAGTGTTTGTTCCCAGATTGTAAATCATATGTGTACCAAGTTTGGTGTAAATTGCACCAGGCACTCCAGAGTTATGCTGTCTGCTGAAATACTCTGTGCTGCTTCCCAACCGCTAGGGGTGTCTTACCCGCACAGTGTTCCCCGATTGTAAGCCATATGTGTAGCAAATTTGTTGTAAATTGGTCCAGGCATTCTGGAGTTATGTTGTTTTCTGAAATACTCTGTGGGCCGTGCTGCTGTCACGCCCCTAGGGGTGCTAGGGGTGTCTTACCCCCACAGTGTTTTTTCCCAGATTGTAAGTCATATGTGTACGAAGTTTGGTGTTAATTGCTCCAGCCATTCTAGAGTTATGCTGTCTACAGAAATACTCTGTGCTGCTGACACACCCCTAGGGTGCTAGGGGTGTCTTACACCCACAGTGTTTGTTCCCAGATTATAAGTCGTATGTGTACCAAGTTTGGTGTAAATTGCTCCAGGCATTCCAGAGTAATGCTGTCTGCAGAAATACTCTGTGCTGCTGCCTCAAATCTAGGGGTGTTAGGGGTGTGATACCCCCACAGTGTCTGTTCCCAGATTGTAAGTCATATGTGTACCAAGTTTGGTGGAAATTGCTGCAGGCATTCCGGAGTTATGCTGGAACATATATATACACATACATACATACATACGTACACACATACATTTTTGGTGTTTTTCGTGGATGGGCAGTGACATTTCTAAAACCGGTTCTTAGCAAGCACCTGGGACCTAAGGAGAAGCTACTTGCCAAGTTTCAAGATTGTAGGGCTTCTGTTTTAAGAGATTTCATAATGAGTCAATCAGTGAGTCAATCTCCTTTTTTGCCCTTTATATATTTTATATATATATATAGATTAATAATAATAATAATAATAATAATAATAATAATAATAATAATCAAGAGTAATAGAGGTCGCATATACCATACCCGGAATACTCTGGACCAGAAGCATTCCGAATATTGGGTCCACGGCGGGTCCGCCTTGTCTACAGGAGGGTCTGGCGTGTCCGTGGGGGGCAGTTATTCTGGGGGGTCAGCGGTGGGTCCGGTGCATTGGCAGTAGAGCCAGGCATGCTGGCGGGGGGCCCGGGGGTCAGCAGCGGGTCCAGGGAATAGTGAAGGTGAGGGAATGGCTGCATGATGTCACTAAAGGGCCGAAATAGTCAGTGTTTTTGGAATATTTCACTTACTGGGAATCCGGATAATGGGTACCTGACCTGTAATAATAATAATAATAATAATAATAATAATAATATTAATAATAATAATAATAATAATAATAACAACAACTGTATATTGCGCTGTTAATAATAATGTTATATAGTGCATACCTAGGCGACGACAGGGTGGTGCAGTCACTGCATAAAAATGGTCCGTCTTATGGGTGTACTGTGGCAGCATCACGGGCATGTCACTAAAGTGATTGCGTATACAGCCCCTTCAACGTTCACATTGCAGGCAATAAGCAGATGGAAAATCTGCACCTGCCACAGGGCTGGGGCAAGAGTGTATGGTGCGGATGATGGTGGCATCAAGTCACACTAATCGGTATTACAGCGTCTATAGACACACAGTGGGCATCTCTGTCCTTACACATTCATACACACAGATGTTACCCAGATTAGGGATTTGTGGCAGCATTTGCATAAAATTGCAGATGGGCGACCGCGGAAAGAAGCAGCTGTGGCTGCATTCACCTCTGAATCAGGCCCTTTGTACAGTTCCCCTCACAATGGTCTAGCATTATAATAGTAGATATGGTATATTATTAAATTGAGTACATATGTCCTGGTATTAAGTATGAGTTCCTCAGTATACTAGTCTTAAGCTACCTCATATATATATATATATATATATATATATATTAGAGATGAGCGGGTTTGGTTCCTCGAGATCCGAACCCCCCCCGAACTTCACCCATTTTACACGGTTCCGAGGCAGCCTCGGATCTTCCCGCCTTGCTCGGTTAACCAGAACGCCCCCGAACGTCATCATCCCGCTGTCGGATTCTCGCGAGATTCGTATTCTGTATAAGGAGCCGCACGTCGCCGCCATTTTCACTCGTGCTTTGGAGATGATAGCGAAAGGACGTGGCTGCGTTCTCTCAGTTTCTGTGTTCACTGTTCAGTATGCTGCAAATATCTGTGCTCAGTGTGCTGCAAATATCTGTGCTCAGTGTGCTGCAAATATCTGTGCTCAGTGTGCTGTAAATATCTACGTTCTCTGCCTGAAAACGCTCCATATCTGTGCTGCATTGTAGGAGGACAGTGCAGAATTTTGCTGACCACCAGTATATATATATAGCAGTACGGTACATTAGTCCATTGCTCTACCTCTGTGTCGTCAAGTATACTATCCATATCTGTGCTGCATTGTAGTTGTGCGCAGTATATAGTAGGAGGACAGTGCAGAATTTTGCTGACCACCAGTATATATATATATATATATATATAGCAGTACGGTACAGTAGTCCATTGCTCTACCTCTGTGTCGTCAAGTATACTATCCATATCTGTGCTGCATTGTAGTTGTGCGCAGTATATAGTAGGAGGACAGTGCAGAATTTTGCTGACCACCAGTATATATATATATATATATATAGCAGTATGGTACAGTAGTCCATTGCTCTACCTCTGTGTCGTCAAGTATACTATCCATATCTGTGCTGCATTGCAGTTGTGCGCAGTATATAGTAGGAGGACAGTGCAGAATTTTGCTGACCACCAGTATATATATATATATATATATATATATATATAGCAGTATGGTACAGTAGTCCATTGCTCTACCTCTGTGTCGTCAAGTATACTATCCATATCTGTGCTGCATTGTAGTTGTGCACAGTATATAGTAGGAGGACAGTGCAGAATTTTGCTGACCACCAGTATATATATATATATATATATATATATAGCAGTACGGTACAGTAGTCCATTGCTCTACCTCTGTGTCGTCAAGTATACTATCCATATCTGTGCTGCATTGTAGTTGTGCGCAGTATATAGTAGGAGGACAGTGCAGAATTTTGCTGACCACCAATATATATATATATATATATATATATATATATATATAGCAGTTTGGTACAGTAGTCCATTGCTCTACCTCTGTGTCGTCAAGTATACTATCCATATCCATGCTGCATTGTAGTTGTGCGCAGTATATAGTAGGAGGACAGTGCAGAATTTTGCTGACCACCAGTATATATATATAGCAGTACGGTACAGTAGTACATTGCTCTACCTCTGTGTCATCAAGTATACTATCCATATCTGTGCTGCATTGTAGTTGTGCGCAGTATATAGTAGGAGGACAGTGCAGAATTTTGCTGACCACCAGTATATATATATATATATATATATATATATATATATATATAGCAGTACGGTACAGTAGTCCATTGCTCTACCTCTGTGTCATCAAGTATACTATCCATATCTGTGCTGCATTGTAGTTGTGCGCAGTATTTAGTAGGAGGACAGTGCAGAATTTTGCTGACCACCAGTATATATATATATATATATATATATATATAGCAGTATGGTACAGTAGTCCATTGCTCTACCTCTGTGTCGTCATGTATACTATCCATATCTGTGCTGCATTGTAGTTGTGCGCAGTATATAGTAGGAGGACAGTGCAGAATTTTGCTGACCACCAGTATATATATATATATATAGCAGTATGGTACAGTAGTCCATTGCTCTACCTCTGTGTCGTCAAGTATACTATCGATATCTGTGCTGCATTGTAGTTGTGCGCAGTATATAGTAGGAGGACAGTGCAGAATTTCGCTGACCACCAGTATATATATATATATAGCAGTACGGTACAGTAGTACATTGCTCTACCTCTGTGTCATCAAGTATACTATCAATATCTGTGCTGCATTGTAGTTGTGCGCAGTATATAGTAGGAGGACAGTGCCGAATTTTGCTGACCACCAGTATATATATATATAGCAGTACGGTACAGTAGTCCATTGCTCTACCTCTGTGTCGTCAAGTATACTATCCATATCTGTGCTGCATTGTAGTTGTGCGCAGTATATAGTAGGAGGACAGTGCAGAATTTTGCTGACCACCAGTATATATATAGCAGTACGGTACAGTAGTCCATTGCTCTACCTCTGTGTCGTCAAGTATACTATCCATATCTGTGCTGCATTGTAGTTGTGCGCAGTATATAGTAGGAGGACAGTGCAGAATTTTGCTGACCACCAGTATATATATATATATAGCAGTACGGTACAGTAGTCCATTGCTCTACCTCTGTGTCATCAAGTATACTATCCATATCTGTGCTGCATTGTAGTTGTGCGCAGTATATAGTAGGAGGACAGTGCAGAATTTTGCTGACCACCGGTATATATATATATAGCAGTACGGTAAAGTAGTCCATTGCTCTACCTCTGTGTCTTCAAGTATACTATCCATATCTGTGCTGCATTGTAGTTGTGTGCAGTATTTAGTAGGAGGACAGTGCAGAATTTTGCTGACCACCAGTATATATATATATATATATAGCAGTACGGTACAGTAGTCCATTGCTCTACCTCTGTGTCGTCAAGTATACTATCCATATCAGTACTGCATTGTAGTTGTGCGCAGTATATAGTAGGAGGACAGTGCAGAATTTTGCTGACCACCAGTATATATATATATATATATATATAGCAGTACGGAACAGTAGTACATTGCTCTACCTCTGTGTCATCAAGTATACTATCCATATCTGTGCTGCATTGTAGTTGTGCGCAGTATATAGTAGGAAGACAGTGCAGAATTTTGCTGACCACCAGTATATATATATATATATATATATATAGCAGTACGGTAAAGTAGTCCATTGCTCTACCTCTGTGTCGTCAAGTATACTATCCATATCTGTGCTGCATTGTAGTTGTGCGCAGTATATAGTAGGAGGACAGTGCAGAATTTTACTGACCACCAGTATTTATATATATATATAGCAGTACGGTACAGTAGTCCATTGCTCTACCTCTGTGTCGTCAAGTATACTATCCATATCTGTGCTGCATTGTAGTTGTGCGCAGTATATAGTAGGAGGACAGCCAGAATTTTGCTGACCACCAGTATATATATATATAGCAGTACGGTACAGTAGGCCATTGCTATTGATATATTACTGGCATATAATTCCACACATTAAAAGATGGAGAACAAAAATGTGGAGGGAGGCCGGCCACTTGGGTCGCTTAGCTTAGCCATCCACAACCTTGGTGCACCTCTTTTTTTCTTTGCATCATGTGCTGTTTGGGGACTATTTTTTTAAGTGCCATCCTGTCTGACACTGCAGTGCCACTCCTAGATGGGCCAGGTGTTTGTGCCGGCCACTTGGGTCGCTTAGCTTAGCCATCCAGCGACCTTGGTGCACCTTTTTTTTTCTTTGCATCATGTGCTGTTTGGGGACTATTTTTTTAAGTGCCATCCTGTCTGACACTGTAGTGCCACTCCTAGATAGGCCAGGTGTTTGTGCCGGCCACTTGGGTCGCTTAGCTTAGCGATCCAGCGACCTTGGTGCACCTCTTTTTTTCTTTGCATCATGTGCTGTTTGGGGACTATTTTTTTAAGTGCCATCCTGTCTGACACTGCAGTGCCACTCCTAGATGGGCCAGGTGTTTGTGCCGGCCACTTGGGTCGCTTAGCTTAGTCATCCAGCGACCTCGGTGCAAATTTTAGGACTAAAAATCATATTGTGAGGTGTGAGGTGTTCAGAATAGACTGGAAATTAGTGGAATTTATGGTTATTGAGGTTAATAATACTATGGGATCAAAATGACCCCCAAATTCTATGATTTAAGCTGTTTTTGAGGGTTTTTTTTTCAAAAAAACACCCGAATCCAAAACACACCCGAATCCGACAAAAAAATTTCAGGGAGGTTTTGCCAAAACGCGTCCGAATCCAAAACACGGCCGCGGCACCGAATCCAAAACCAAAACCCGAAAAATTTCCGGTGCACATCTCAAATATAAATATATACACTGCTCAAAAAAATAAAGGGAACACTAAAATAACACATCCTAGATCTGAATGAATGAAATATACTTATTAAATACTTTGTTCTTTACATAGTTGAATGTGCTGACAACAAAATCATACAAAAATTATCAATGGAAATCCAATTTATTAACCCATGAAGGTCTGGATTTGGAGTCACACTTAAAATTAAAGTGGAAAAACACACTACAGGCTGATCCAACTTTGATGTAATGTCCTTAAAACAAGTCAAAATGAGGCTCAGTAGTGTGTGTGGCCTCCACGTGCCTGTATGACCTCCCTACAACCCACACAAGTGGCTCAGGTAGTGCAGCTCATCCAGGATGGCACATCAATGCGAGCTTTGGCAACAAGGTTTGCTGTGTCTGTCAGCGTAGTGTCCAGAGCATGGAGGCGCTACCAGGAGACAGGCCAGTACATCAGGAGACGTGGAGGAGGCCGTAGGAGGGCAACAACCCAGCAGCAGGACCGCTACCTCCGCCTTTGTGCAAGGAGGAACAGGAGGGGCCCTGCCAGAGCCCTGCAAAATGACCTCCAGCAAGCCACAAATGTGCATGTGTCTACTCAAACGATCAGAAACAGACTCCATGAGGGTGGTATGAGGGCCCGATGTCCACAGGTGGAGGTTGTGCTTACAGCCCAACACCATGCAGGACGTTTGGCATTTGCCAGAGAACACAAAGATTGGCAAATTCGCCACTGGCACCCTGTGCTCTTCACAGATGAAAGCAGGTTCTCACTGAGCACATGTGACAGACGTGACAGAGTCTGGAGATGCCAAGGAGAATGTTCTGCTGCCTGCAACATCTTCCAGCATGACCGGTTTGGCAGTGGGTCAGTAATGGTGTGGGGTGGCATTTCTTTGGGGGCTGCACAGCCCTACATGTGCTCGCCATAGGTAGCCTGACTGCCATTAGGTACCGAGATGAGATCCTCAGACCCCTTGTGAGACCATATGTTGGCCCTGGGTTCCTCCTAATGCAAGACAATGCTAGACCTCATGTGGCTGGAGTGTGTCAGCAGTTCCTGCAAGATGAAGGCATTGATGCTATGGACTGGCCCGCCCTTTCCCCAGACCTGTATCCAATTGAGCACATCTGGGACATCATGTCTCGATCCATCCACCAATGCCACGTTGTACCACAGACTGTCCAGGAGTTGGCGGATGCTTTAGTCCAGGTCTGGGAGGAGATCCCTCAGGAGACCATCCGCCACCTCATCAGGAGCATGCCCAGGCGTTGTAGGGAGGTCATACAGGCACGTGGAGGCCACACACACTGCTGAGCCTCATTTTGACTTGTTTTAAGGACATTACATCAAAGTTGGATCAGCCTGTAGTATGGTTTTTTTCCACTTTAACTTTGAATGTGACTCCAAATCTAGACCTCCATGGGTTACTAAATTTGATTTCCATTGATCATTTTTGTGTGATTTTGTTGTCAGCACATTCAACTATGTAAAGAACAAAGTATTTAATAAGAATTTTTTATTTATTCAGATCTAGGATGTGTTATTTTAGTGTTCCCTTTTTAATTTTTTAAACAGTGTGTATGTATATATACATATATATATATATATATATATATATATATATATAGAGAGAGAGAGAGAGAGAGAGAGAGAGAGAGAGCACATTTTTCTCCTACGGGTAGCTGTTGTTGTCCGCTTTGGTTTTTAAGGCTCCAGCTATCAAACAAGTGGCCGCTCTGTCTTCACACATGCCTAATGAACTTGTTTAGATGCTTAGGAAGGTCAGGAAAAGGTAGATGGAGTAAAGTGTGTTTTGGTTATATTTACAATTATTTGGTATTGAGCTTCAGTTGAAAATGTCTTTATAACAGGGTGCAACCACCATATATACAGGGCAGAAACACTCATAAAGTTTATAGCTTATGCAACATTTTTAGAACTAGGTTCTGTTGGCAAAGTGTATTGGAATTGCTCGGTGCAGTAATGTCAGTCCACACACTTAATGACTTAAACGGTAACGCAGGTTTATTCAGTGAACACAGGTGACTCAGATGTAATACTAATATAGGCAATTAGGGGCCATTATATCATACAAGGTTACTAAAGTGGTAGCGATACTTATCAGGCGTTGTCTCTGGTGGTCAGGGACAGAGGACTGCACAGCCATGCAGTCTGACTCCCACTGTAGAGAAGATGCGGCTCAGCGTCAGCTCCAGAGCCGCGATACATGCAATAGAACACTGTGGGGTAAATTTACTAAGATGGGAGTTCTATTTAGGATGGGATGTTACCCATAGCAACCAATAAGATTCTACTTCTCATTTATCTAGCATCTTCTATAAGATAATACCTGGAATCTGATTGGTTGCTATGGATAACATCCTATCTTAAACAGAACTGCCATCTTAGTAAATTTACCCCTGTGAGTCTGTGTAGCTGAGATCCGCTCCTGGTCTCAGCTCTGCACTCTTGCACACACCAGGATTCTCTCTTACTCTCTCACTCTAAGATGGTGGAGCAGGGGATTACATCACATAGCTCCACCTCCGAGTGACTCTTGGCACAAGGGGATTAACACTAGGGAATGCATCCATAGACTTCTGTGTAGAAGGAGACCGGCACAGAGCGCACCATGGGGGTCATTCCGAGTTGATCGTAGCTGTGCTAAATTTAGCACAGCTACGATCGTAAACTCAGACATGCGGGGGGACGCCCAGCACAGGGCTAGTCTGCCCCGCATGTAGAGATGAGCGGGTTCGGTTTCTCTGAATCCGAACCCGCCAGAACTTCATGTTTTTTTTCACGGGTCCGAGCGACTCGGATCTTCCCGCCTTGCTCGGTTAACCCGAGCGCGCCCGAACGTCATCATGACGCTGTCGGATTCTCGCGAGGCTCGGATTCTATCGCGAGACTCGGATTCTATATAAGGAGCCGCGCGTCGCCGCCATTTTCACACGTGCATTGAGATTGATAGGGAGAGGACGTGGCTGGCGTCCTCTCCGTTTAGAATAGATTAGAGAGACACTTGATTTACTAATTTTGGGGAGCATTAGGAGTACTCAGTACAGTGCAGAGTTTTGCTGATAGTGACCACCAGTTTTATTTATAATCCATTCTCTGCCTGAAAAAAGCGATACACAGCACACAGTGACTCAGTCACATACCATATCTGTGTGCACTGCTCAGGCTCAGGCCAGTGTGCTGCATCATCTATTATCTATATATAATATTATATATATCTGTCTGACTGCTCAGCTCACACAGCTTATAATTGTGGGGGAGACTGGGGAGCACTACTGCAGTGCCAGTTATAGGTTATAGCAGGAGCCAGGAGTACATAATATATTATATAGTGAGTGACCACCAGACACACAGTGCAGTTTATTTAATATATCCGTTCTCTGCCTGAAAAAAGCGATACACACAGTGACTCAGTCAGTCACATACCATATCTGTGTGCACTGCTCAGGCTCAGGCCAGTGTGCTGCATCATCTATATAATATATATTATATATCTGTCTGACTGCTCAGCTCACACAGCTTATAATTGTGGGGGAGACTGGGGAGCACTACTGCAGTGCCAGTTATAGGTTATAGCAGGAGCCAGGAGTACATAATATTATATTAAAACAGTGCACACTTTTGCTGCAGGAGTGCCACTGCCAGTGTGACTAGTGACCAGTGACCTGACCACCAGTATATATAATATTAGTAGTATACTATCTCTTTATCAACCAGTCTATATTAGCAGCAGACACAGTACAGTGCGGTAGTTCACGGCTGTGGCTACCTCTGTGTCGGCACTCGGCAGCCCGTCCATAATTGTATATACCACCTAACCGTGGTTTTTTTTTCTTTCTTTATACATACATACTAGTTACGAGTATACTATCTCTTTATCAACCAGTCTATATATTAGCAGCAGACACAGTACAGTGCGGTAGTTCACGGCTGTGGCTACCTCTGTGTCGGCACTCGGCAGCCCGTCCATAATTGTATATACCACCTAACCGTGGTTTTTTTTTCTTTCTTTATACATACATACTAGTTACGAGTATACTATCTCTTTATCAACCAGTCTATATATTAGCAGCAGACACAGTACAGTGCGGTAGTTCACGGCTGTGGCTACCTCTGTGTCGGCACTCGGCAGCCCGTCCATAATTGTATATACCACCTAACCGTGGTTTTTTTTTCTTTCTTTATACATACATACTAGTTACGAGTATACTATCTCTTTATCAACCAGTCTATATATTAGCAGCAGACACAGTACAGTGCGGTAGTTCACGGCTGTGGCTACCTCTGTGTCGGCACTCGGCAGCCCGTCCATAATTGTATATACCACCTAACCGTGGTTTTTTTTTCTTTCTTTATACATACATACTAGTTACGAGTATACTATCTCTTTATCAACCAGTCTATATATTAGCAGCAGACACAGTACAGTGCGGTAGTTCACGGCTGTGGCTACCTCTGTGTCGGCACTCGGCAGCCCGTCCATAATTGTATATACCACCTAACCGTGGTTTTTTTTTTCTTTCTTTATACATACATACTAGTTACGAGTATACTATCTCTTTATCAACCAGTCTATATATTAGCAGCAGACACAGTACAGTGCGGTAGTTCATGGCTGTGGCTACCTCTGTGTCGGCACTCGGCAGCCCGTCCATAATTGTATATACCACCTAACCGTGTTTTTTTTTTCTTTCTTTATACATACATACTAGTTACGAGTATACTATCTCTTTATCAACCAGTCTATATATTAGCAGCAGACACAGTACAGTGCGGTAGTTCACGGCTGTGGCTACCTCTGTGTCGGCACTCGGCAGCCCGTCCATAATTGTATATACCACCTAACCGTGGTTTTTTTTTCTTTCTTTATACATACATACTAGTTACGAGTATACTATCTCTTTATCAACCAGTCTATATATTAGCAGCAGACACAGTACAGTGCGGTAGTTCACGGCTGTGGCTACCTCTGTGTCGGCACTCGGCAGCCCGTCCATAATTGTATATACCACCTAACCGTGGTTTTTTTTTCTTTCTTTATACATACATACTAGTTACGAGTATACTATCTCTTTATCAACCAGTCTATATATTAGCAGCAGACACAGTACAGTGCGGTAGTTCACGGCTGTGGCTACCTCTGTGTCGGCACTCGGCAGCCCGTCCATAATTGTATATACCACCTAACCGTGGTTTTTTTTTCTTTCTTTATACATACATACTAGTTACGAGTATACTATCTCTTTATCAACCAGTCTATATATTAGCAGCAGACACAGTACAGTGCGGTAGTTCACGGCTGTGGCTACCTCTGTGTCGGCACTCGGCAGCCCGTCCATAATTGTATATACCACCTAACCGTGGTTTTTTTTTCTTTCTTTATACATACATACTAGTTACGAGTATACTATCTCTTTATCAACCAGTCTATATATTAGCAGCAGACACAGTACAGTGCGGTAGTTCACGGCTGTGGCTACCTCTGTGTCGGCACTCGGCAGCCCGTCCATAATTGTATATACCACCTAACCGTGGTTTTTTTTTCTTTCTTTATACATACATACTAGTTACGAGTATACTATCTCTTTATCAACCAGTCTATATATTAGCAGCAGACACAGTACAGTGCGGTAGTTCACGGCTGTGGCTACCTCTGTGTCGGCACTCGGCAGCCCGTCCATAATTGTATATACCACCTAACCGTGGTTTTTTTTTCTTTCTTTATACATACATACTAGTTACGAGTATACTATCTCTTTATCAACCAGTCTATATATTAGCAGCAGACACAGTACAGTGCGGTAGTTCACGGCTGTGGCTACCTCTGTGTCGGCACTCGGCAGCCCGTCCATAATTGTATATACCACCTAACCGTGGTTTTTTTTTCTTTCTTTATACATACATACTAGTTACGAGTATACTATCTCTTTATCAACCAGTCTATATATTAGCAGCAGACACAGTACAGTGCGGTAGTTCACGGCTGTGGCTACCTCTGTGTCGGCACTCGGCAGCCCGTCCATAATTGTATATACCACCTAACCGTGGTTTTTTTTTCTTTCTTTATACATACATACTAGTTACGAGTATACTATCTCTTTATCAACCAGTCTATATATTAGCAGCAGACACAGTACAGTGCGGTAGTTCACGGCTGTGGCTACCTCTGTGTCGGCACTCGGCAGCCCGTCCATAATTGTATATACCACCTAACCGTGGTTTTTTTTTCTTTCTTTATACATACATACTAGTTACGAGTATACTATCTCTTTATCAACCAGTCTATATATTAGCAGCAGACACAGTACAGTGCGGTAGTTCACGGCTGTGGCTACCTCTGTGTCGGCACTCGGCAGCCCGTCCATAATTGTATATACCACCTAACCGTGGTTTTTTTTTCTTTCTTTATACATACATACTAGTTACGAGTATACTATCTCTTTATCAACCAGTCTATATATTAGCAGCAGACACAGTACAGTGCGGTAGTTCACGGCTGTGGCTACCTCTGTGTCGGCACTTGGCAGCCCGTCCATAATTGTATACTAGTATCCAATCCATCCATCTCCATTGTTTACCTGAGGTGCCTTTTAGTTGTGCCTATTAAAATATGGAGAACAAAAATGTTGAGGTTCCAAAATTAGGGAAAGATCAAGACCCACTTCCACCTCGTGCTGAAGCTGCTGCCACTAGTCATGGCCGAGACGATGAAATGCCAGCAACGTCGTCTGCCAAGGCCGATGCCCAATGGCATAGTACAGAGCATGTCAAAACCAAAACACCAAATATCAGTAAAAAAAGGACTCCAAAACCTAAAATAAAATTGTCGGAGGAGAAGCGTAAACTTGCCAATATGCCATTTACCACACGGAGTGGCAAGGAACGGCTGAGGCCCTGGCCTATGTTCATGGCTAGTGGTTCAGCTTCACATGAGGATGGAAGCACTCAGCCTCTCGCTAGAAAACTGAAAAGACTCAAGCTGGCAAAAGCACCGCAAAGAACTGTGCGTTCTTTGAAATCCCAAATCCACAAGGAGAGTCCAATTGTGTCGGTTGCGATGCCTGACCTTCCCAACACTGGACGTGAAGAGCATGCGCCTTCCACCATTTGCACGCCCCCTGCAAGTGCTGGAAGGAGCACCCGCAGTCCAGTTCCTGATAGTCAGATTGAAGATGTCAGTGTTGAAGTACACCAGGATGAGGAGGATATGGGTGTTGCTGGCGCTGGGGAGGAAATTGACCAGGAGGATTCTGATGGTGAGGTGGTTTGTTTAAGTCAGGCACCCGGGGAGACACCTGTTGTCCGTGGGAGGAATATGGCCGTTGACATGCCAGGTGAAAATACCAAAAAAATCAGCTCTTCGGTGTGGAGGTATTTCACCAGAAATGCGGACAACAGGTGTCAAGCCGTGTGTTCCCTTTGTCAAGCTGTAATAAGTAGGGGTAAGGACGTTAACCACCTCGGAACATCCTCCCTTATACGTCACCTGCAGCGCATTCATAATAAGTTAGTGACAAGTTCAAAAACTTTGGGTGACAGCGGAAGCAGTCCACTGACCAGTAAATCCCTTCCTCTTGTAACCAAGCTCACGCAAACCACCCCACCAACTCCCTCAGTGTCAATTTCCTCCTTCCCCAGGAATGCCAATAGTCCTGCAGGCCATGTCACTGGCAATTCTGACGAGTCCTCTCCTGCCTGGGATTCCTCCGATGCATCCTTGCGTGTAACGCCTACTGCTGCTGGCGCTGCTGTTGTTGCCGCTGGGAGTCGATGGTCATCCCAGAGGGGAAGTCGTAAGCCCACTTGTACTACTTCCAGTAAGCAATTGACTGTTCAACAGTCCTTTGCGAGGAAGATGAAATATCACAGCAGTCATCCTACTGCAAAGCGGATAACTGAGTCCTTGACAACTATGTTGGTGTTAGACGTGCGTCCGGTATCCGCCGTTAGTTCACAGGGAACTAGACAATTTATTGAGGCAGTGTGCCCCCGTTACCAAATACCATCTAGGTTCCACTTCTCTAGGCAGGCGATACCGAGAATGTACACGGACGTCAGAAAAAGACTCACCAGTGTCCTAAAAAATGCAGTTGTACCCAATGTCCACTTAACCACGGACATGTGGACAAGTGGAGCAGGGCAGGGTCAGGACTATATGACTGTGACAGCCCACTGGGTAGATGTATGGACTCCCGCCGCAAGAACAGCAGCGGCGGCACCAGTAGCAGCATCTCGCAAACGCCAACTCTTTCCTAGGCAGGCTACGCTTTGTATCACCGCTTTCCAGAATACGCACACAGCTGAAAACCTCTTACGGCAACTGAGGAAGATCATCGCGGAATGGCTTACCCCAATTGGACTCTCCTGTGGATTTGTGGCATCGGACAACGCCAGCAATATTGTGTGTGCATTAAATATGGGCAAATTCCAGCACGTCCCATGTTTTGCACATACCTTGAATTTGGTGGTGCAGAATTTTTTAAAAAACGACAGGGGCGTGCAAGAGATGCTGTCGGTGGCCAGAAGAATTGCGGGACACTTTCGGCGTACAGGCACCACGTACAGAAGACTGGAGCACCACCAAAAACTACTGAACCTGCCCTGCCATCATCTGAAGCAAGAAGTGGTAACGAGGTGGAATTCAACCCTCTATATGCTTCAGAGGTTGGAGGAGCAGCAAAAGGCCATTCAAGCCTATACAATTGAGCACGATATAGTAGGTGGAATGCACCTGTCTCAAGTGCAGTGGAGAATGATTTCAACGTTGTGCAAGGTTCTGATGCCCTTTGAACTTGCCACACGTGAAGTCAGTTCAGACACTGCCAGCCTGAGTCAGGTCATTCCCCTCATCAGGCTTTTGCAGAAGAAGCTGGAGGCATTGAAGAAGGAGCTAAAAGGGAGCGATTCCGCTAGGCATGTGGGACTTGTGGATGCAGCCCTTAATTCGCTTAACAAGGATTCACGGGTGGTCAATCTGTTGAAATCAGAGCACTACATTTTGGCCACCGTGCTCGATCCTAGATTTAAAGCCTACCTTGGATCTCTCTTTCCGGCAGACACAGGTCTGCTGGGGTTGAAAGACCTGCTGGTGACAAAATTGTCAAGTCAAGCGGAACGCGACCTGTCAACATCTCCTCCTTCACATTCTCCCGCAACTGGGGGTGCGAGGAAAAGGCTCAGAATTCCGAGCCCACCCGCTGGCGGTGATGCAGGGCAGTCTGGAGCGACTGCTGATGCTGACATCTGGTCCGGACTGAAGGACCTGACAACGATTACGGACATGTCGTCTACTGTCACTGCATATGATTCTCTCAACATTGATAGAATGGTGGAGGATTATATGAGTGACCGCATCCAAGTAGGCACGTCACACAGTCCGTACTTATACTGGCAGGAAAAAGAGGCAATTTGGAGGCCCTTGCACAAACTGGCTTTATTCTACCTAAGTTGCCCTCCCACAAGTGTGTACTCCGAAAGAGTGTTTAGTGCCGCCGCTCACCTTGTCAGCAATCGGCGTACGAGGTTACATCCAGAAAATGTGGAGAAGATGATGTTCATTAAAATGAATTATAATCAATTCCTCCGCGGAGACATTGACCAGCAGCAATTGCCTCCACAAAGTACACAGGGAGCTGAGATGGTGGATTCCAGTGGGGACGAATTGATAATCTGTGAGGAGGGGGATGTACACGGTGATATATCGGAGGGTGAAGATGAGGTGGACATCTTGCCTCTGTAGAGCCAGTTTGTGCAAGGAGAGATTAATTGCTTCTTTTTTGGGGGGGGTCCAAACCAACCCGTCATATCAGTCACAGTCGTGTGGCAGACCCTGTCACTGAAATGATGGGTTGGTTAAAGTGTGCATGTCCTGTTTTGTTTATACAACATAAGGGTGGGTGGGAGGGCCCAAGGACAATTCCATCTTGCACCTCTTTTTTCTTTTCTTTTTCTTTGCATCATGTGCTGATTGGGGAGGGTTTTTTGGAAGGGACATCCTGCGTGACACTGCAGTGCCACTCCTAGATGGGCCCGGTGTTTGTGTCGGCCACTAGGGTCGCTAATCTTACTCACACAGCTACCTCATTGCGCCTCTTTTTTTCTTTGCGTCATGTGCTGTTTGGGGAGGGTTTTTTGGAAGGGACATCCTGCGTGACACTGCAGTGCCACTCCTAGATGGGCCCGGTGTTTGTGTCGGCCACTAGGGTCGCTTATCTTACTCACACAGCGACCTCGGTGCAAATTTTAGTACTAAAAATAATATTGTGAGGTGTGAGGTATTCAGAATAGACTGAAAATGAGTGTAAATTATGGTTTTTGAGGTTAATAATACTTTGGGATCAAAATGACCCCCAAATTCTATGATTTAAGCTGTTTTTTAGTGTTTTTTGAAAAAAACACCCGAATCCAAAACACACCCGAATCCGACAAAAAAATTTCGGTGAGGTTTTGCCAAAACGCGTTCGAACCCAAAACACGGCCGCGGAACCGAACCCAAAACCAAAACACAAAACCCGAAAATTTTCAGGCGCTCATCTCTACCCGCATGTCAGTGCCCCCCCGCACAAATACAAAAGCATTGCCTTTGTATCTGTGGAGTAACTCCCGGCCAGCGCAGCTCCTGCGGCTGGCTGGGAGTTGTGTGTCGCTGCCGCTGTCCGCAGCGGCTGCGTGAGACGTCACGCAGCCGCCGCGCCACGCCCCTCCAAACGGTCCGGCCACACCTGCATTGGCCGGACCGCGCCTACTAAACGACGGCTTAACACCGCAGTTCAGCCCCCTCCCACCCAGCGACCGCCTCTGTCTCAGAGGCGATCGCTGGGTACCGACAGCCATGCACCGGCGCACTGCGGCACATGCGCAGTTCCGACCCGATCGCTGCGCTGCGACAAACTGTCAGAATGACCCCCTATATCCTAACAGGTTCCAGCAGTATGGTAGCTTACAGATGTGTCCTCATAAGTCATTGTTGCAGTCTCGCCACACAGCCCCTCTCTGTGTGCCAGGTCCTGTGAGAATCTGATCGCACCAGGCATCTTTTTGATGAAAGTGCGTCTTAGTCGCAATTTGTGACATATCGTTCAATTTATATTCAACACTTGAATATCTGTGTGCAACTGAGTCTCTGAATCTGCTTACAAAGCACCACGATGCAATGGCTGTGGCTTTTTTCATGCCAAGTTCTGCTGTGCTTCATATACAGACTCGGTTGCAAACAGATATACCAGTGTCGCATATAAAATTAATCAGGTGAGCCTCCTGGTATGTCCTAGTCGCATTTTCGGGACAAAAAAGATGCCGGACAGTAGCACATTACCTGTCAGCTCACGAGCGCCAGGCATCTACCACTGCATTGCTTATTGAGACTAGATGTATGAGGACACATCTGTATATGTATTATTTTGTGTCAGATAATACTGTAGATGATTTTGCAACTCTGGTCCATATCTCTCGCCGGCCCACTGCATCCAGGACCTCGTTGAAATCTTTATTCCAGTTGGATTGATCTGTTTTTATGTACTGTATGTTGGACATTCACAAGGAATGCTAAATAGAGAGGCTGAACTCCAGTGGTAGAGACACAGAGCTAGGATACGGAACTGGAACTCGTGAATGTGGAAAATGGAAATCTGGAACATTTGTGACAAACTCAATCCCATAACCTGATTCCTGGCCCAGGGGGTTGGAACACACTGTTGGAACACACCCCAGGGGGTTGGGAACTTAGACAACCGTGCTATAGGAGCTCAGAACAATATAATACAACTGGAATCAGACTTAGGGCTCTGGAACTGAAAACCAGGAATGGTGAACTCAACACTGACAACTTCTGCAGTTGCACAGACCGAGAACCCACACTCCATGGAACTGGGCCAAATGAGACCTGCGTGTGCGCATTGCCACCTGGAACTGGGTTATTGCGGTCGCATCGCTGAAAAACCAATATCTGTAACTTGGAATACTGAGGCTTAGCTGATTAGATGCACTGGAAACACAGGATAAATCTATGGCTTGGAAAGCTTCAGCAGTGCTGATGCTTGCAGAAAGGGAACCTACCAATACTGAGGCACTGTACTGAAACTAGGATCTGCAGACTTAGGGGCCAATTTATCACCATCCGTATCCTCAGATGATCGACCCAACTGGTTCTGCAATAATTGATTACATTGCATGGATATATTAATTATCGCATGCGGGACAGAGCTTGCGAGCAAGCCCTGTCCCTGCGAATGCCCTCTGCACCACTATTGGGGTATTTTTCGTAAAAAATATCCTGATCTCCTGCGTCGCCACCACCGCCGCCAGGTTGACCCCCCCATCACCGCTAACCCCCCCACCAGTAAATATACTTACCAGTCCAGGGAGCTGGTGATCGGTGCTCTTGCAGGGCTTCCAGGCTTCAGATTCTGTGCGCTGCTGTGAACTCCGATGCGGTAAAGTGAACTACCAGTTTGCAACATCACTTTACTTCACCAGGGGGTACCAGCAGCGCACAGGAGGACCCGATGACGGCAGTCCGCACCAGATAACTGATCACTGGTTCTTGGAACTGGTAAGTATTGGTTTTTTTTTACTTTTTTATTTTTCCAAACTATGATCAGATTGTGTCTCCATCTGTGATCAGCTTGTGTGTCCATCTGTGATCAGCTTGTGTGTCCATCTGTGATCAGCTTGTGTGTATACACAGAGCTGATCACTGTAGCCTGATCCCCGCACAGCTTTCTTTGCCGGGGGGCATAGAAAGCTGTCCTGAAGTAGGGATCTCGCAATGAGCACTGTGATAACGTCAGCTGGAGCTGGCATGATTATCACAGGGCTCATTGCTTTTTTTTTTTTACAATTTTTTTTAAGTAAATTTTCCTAGATCGCATTTACCATTATAAGTATGGGCAATGCGATCTTATTACTAAAAAAAAAAAGTGAATTAAATGGTTTGGAGTAGTCTTTCACGATAACTGCTCCAAAAGCCCTTTAATACATTTGAGTGATACTAAAATAATGTGAAAAGTCTGTGAAAACACAGTTTTTAAAAAAAATTATGGTTTACATAGGAGCTACAGGTGGCACAGAAGGGTCACAGAGAAGATCCAGGACTTTTGCAGAGAACCCCCTTCTCTTTGTCCGTATGCTGGTCCTGGTGGTTTCCCCCGATGGAGGCCCTGGTGGCAGGTCACAGATTGCCTGCAAGAGTCAGCTGAGTAAAGAGAGAACTCTGACTGGAGGAGATGTGGTCAGCTGACATGATTCAAAATGGCGATGTCCATGCATCAGCTCTACAATACAAGTACAGCTAGAAAACTTGACCTGTGGGACAGGTAAATGAGGAATCACTTATTGGGATTCCACAATTCACAACCACCCTGCATTTCTCCGCCATTGCCTCTGCTTCATGTGTGGCCCTAGCACCACCCTGCAGCTGCCTGTCAGCAGCAACATGGTCTCCCTGCCAGATTTCTGGCTCTGTTCGCTGACAACCTCCATAGATGTATGTCTGGCACCATGGGGCAATCTACTGGTGGAGACCCTGACCACAGGCTTCCTCGCCTGCCAGAGAAGGGCATGGAGGAGCATGCGTTCAGGGCAACAGACATCTCCACTGATGGCTGCATCCTCAGGTGTTGACCTTCCCCACCAGGTAAGCTGGGAACCAAGGGGGGAGGGAGCGGACTGCAGCCTCCATCTTGCTGCCTGAAATGCTTCTGAGAGGCCACCATCCTGTTGCCCACTACCTAGGCCCTGACTGGCCACTTTCTTGCTCTAGGACCACCTCACCAGCCACTGGCTCCTGTGACTGCTCCAGGAGAGGGATCAGACAGGCTGGTTTTCAGATACAATGAGGATCACCATCCTGCCACCCACACCCCACCTGGCTACACTTCATCTACCTGGTCATCAAGCCCAATCACCAAGTACTGAGGGTTGGAAATCTAAACTGAGAAAGATCACTGACTAACTGCAGTCTTGAACTCCAACAATGTCAGGATCTGGACAACATCTCCAAATACCTAGAAGCCATAACATCTGGGCAGTTTATAATGAAGAGGCACAGGTTTTAAAAGAACAATATGGCATTGCGATTATTAACGCTGTTTGTGATAGCCCATGAGAGAAAATTGGCAGACAGCGGTGTTCAAATAAGTTAGCACCCTTGCAGAGATTTTGGGAGCAAAGAAACTCTTAATTGTAGTTGCTGATGGAAAACTTTTTAAATAAATACAGTAGGACTGGTTACTGTTGCTGCGTACCATTATGTAAAATTATATACTAGTTATACTTTTACAGTGTGAATATGCTCTTTTTAGTTCTATAAATGTAATATTAACCTTCTTATAAACACCTAAATCCATGTCTTGTGTATTCGTCATTTCACCAAGAATACTGTACCAATTGTCATAACAGTAGCAATATGTTTTTAATAATCACGTGACTCTTGGCAAGCTTGTTTCTGCACCATGCTGAGAAGGGCCTGACCTTTCCAGTGTCGAAGGAGGTTGAGGTGGTAAGAGAATGATGTGGAAGGAGAGAGAGAGAGAATGCTGTTAGACAAAGAAAGGTTACTGGGAGAGAGGATCGACCTTGTCACAAAGCTATATGCATCATGCAGCCCAAATTCCGCAAACAGTCATGAAACATTTAACCTGGAAGAGGCTACGGCTGTCAAAGACCTTATAAAAGTAATTCTAGCATGCTATGCTTCAGCAACACTATGCCACGTCTGGCTTACAGCTCTTGACATGGATCCATAGCAAAACCTTTTCAACCTCTTTCTGTATGGGAATAGGTCAATCTGGCATTGTGTTTAGGCCATGCAACTGAAAAGGATGAAAGATGGTGCAAGTTCCCGTATATATCTGTCTCCTTTTATCTTCATACATGGTGTCTCAATGTGACATACTCAAAGGTCTCATACCCCTCTCACTCTCCTTCTCAATGCAATCTAAATGTTTTTTTGTGCTTCAGGCACCAAGAGAGAGCAGCCAGGCCGAGATGTCACACTGCACGTAGTTTAAAGTAGCTTCATGGGAAGGAGCTCTTATGTAAATAAAAGGTTCATTTATCATTCTAAACTATAACATGAAATTGTCAAAGAAATTCTTATTTTCTGTTAATTTTTGTAGTGTTTTCTTTTTATATTGCCTCTGAAAGTGGTGATAGTTCTAAGATATGAGCAAATCATTTTATATTTTGTTATACATCTTGCAACAACTGATCATAATTCATATTATATGACGGGTGGTCTTCAGTATGCCGACTGTCGGGATCCCGGTGCACAGTAAACCGGTGCCGGAATCCCAACAGCCGGCATACCGACAGATTTTCTCCCTCGTGGGGGTTCACACCCCCCCCGGGAGGGAGAATAAATAGCGTGGCGCGCCACCGTGCCCGCAGCGTGGTGAGCGCAGCGAGCCCGCAAGGGGCTCATTTGCGCTCGCCACGCTGTCGGTATGCCGGCGCTGGTATGCTGGTCGCCGGGAGCCCGGCCGCCGGCATACCATACTACACCCTTATATGACTACTACATGACTATTGGATATCTCCTTTCCAAACCAAATCGTACAACTGATTACTAAATTATAAGTAGAGATGTGCGCTGACCGCCGTGGTTTGATTTTTGATCTGAATATTTTTTTTTAAATTGCCAAAAACAACTAAATCCATGTAATTTGGGCCTGTTTTTATTACATTAATTTCTAGTCATTCCAGTCAATTTTAACCACCTCACAATAGTGTTCAAAAATATAGGCCAAAGGCTGGCTGGCTAAACAAAGTGACAGAGCAGCGGCACAAACACAGCAGTAACTTTAAGAATATAGCACATCTATGAAACATTGCAGCACAGCAGTGGCAGACAGAATAGAAGTTTAATAAACTATACGACCCCACAGAAAGAATATTTTCAAAAGAAGACTTCCCAGGGCAGTACAGGGAAATGGAGGTGGAATATTTACTGGCAGGCAGATAAAGCATTGATTCATTGATTAAAATTGATTCATTTACTTGATTATTTTGGAAATTTAAAAGAAAATCATAACTATCTGTTTTGCAGATACTAAGAAGAGAAAAGGCCGTAAAATAATTTAATATTAATAGTCAAGTGTTCATGACAAGGGTTGAAAAAGAAGACAAGAAAATGAATACTTGCACTGCAGATCTGCAAACTCCAAATCAGTTAGTCTTACACTAACAAATGTTAGGAAGCTGACCTGCTGGCCATACTGCACCCTTCACTCCTGTAGTACATTTATGATATGCAGCAGAAAGTCTGAGGATGAGGGATAATACCATAATTTTCCCCATAAATGTAATCCACAAGTAGTGAAAGATTGGGCCCTGCTACCCACCCTTATGTTGTACATTCATTTAAAAAGGACATCCACATTTTAATAAACCAAGCACTTCAGTGACAGATAGTTCCACTTTTGTGGCTGAAGTGCATGGTTTATTTGGGTCCCCACAAAACAATTTTTTGGAAGGACTACCTCTGATCATTAATGAGGAGGTTGATGATGAGGGTGTTGGCAATTGAGATTGCATGTGCTGTTCCAAACTGCTGTTAGCTGATACTGAACTGCTTGTTTTTGTTTTTTTTACAAATTACATTTTTTTTGCTAAATAACTTGCATGAACCTGCTGCAAATGACATAACAGGAAGGAGGTGCCTAGATGGTTAACGTCCCTACCTCTACTAACTTTGGCCTACAAATGGTACAGATGCCTTCACAAGAGGTGGCTTTTTTTGACTTATGTTTTTCATGGGCAAGAACTGCTGCTACTGGTAGCTACCTTACATCTTTAACACAAACAACCATTACCATCCTCATTTGCATCAGATACAAAAATATACCCTCATCCTGTCGCACTTCCACACTAGCATCCACAATGTTTATGTCATCATGTTTACATGTACTGCTCATCCCCACTTTTGCAGAGGGTGCAGAAATGTACTAAAAAGGGGGTGTAGTATGGCTGACCGCCGGTCAGCTTACCGACGCCGGGATCCCGGCAGCATACCGACGCCGGGATCCCGGCGGGGAGGGGCGAGTGCAGCAAGCCCCTTTCGGGCTCGCTGCGCTCGCCACGCTGCGGGCTCGGTGGCGACCTACGGTCGCCACGGGTTCTATTCCCACTCTATGGGTGTTGTGGACACCCACGAGTGGAAATAGTCCCTGTTGGTCGGCATGCCGACCATCGGGAAAGTGGGGGTCGGGATGCTGGAGGAGGTCACATGAATACCACCCCTAAAAAGGCAATTGAAGGAGAATTCACAAAATTCTCTCCCAATCCCATCAATTTGATTTTTTTTAGTAATCATATCAGACTTTCCAATTCTTGTAATCTGCAGATCATACTTGTGATCTTCCCAAATTGAAAATAAAAAAATATCAGATAATACCTGTGAAAATAACGCTCCAGATAGTGTTATCAGGGCTTCCCCGTTTCCCCTACTTCACCTCAGCCTTCTCTGCATGCTGGCAGTAAAGTCTGAGCTCGGAGATGCATATGAATGATAGTTGCACAATATATTGTCCAGTGTGCACGGGACAGACAATGTATCATTACATCACAGTCCCTTTGGCCGGGTACATACAGTACATCGTTTAGTGTGTACACGGCTTAAGTATCATACAGAGTGAAAAAGGGTTCTTTTCACTGCAATGGAGCTACAGCTTATTTACACTGCTCAAAAAAATAAAGGGAACACTAAAATAACACATCCTAGATCTGAATGAATTAAATATTCTTATTAAATACTTTGTTCTTTACATAGTTGAATGTGCTGACAACAAAATCACACAAAAATTATCAATTCAAATCAAACTTATTAACCCATGGAGGTCTGGATTTGGAGTCACCCTCAAAATTAAAGTGGAAAAACACACTACAGGCTGATCCAACTTTGATGTAATGTCCTTAAAACAAGTCAAAATGAGGCTCAGTAGTGTGTGTGGCCTCCATGTGCCTGTATGACCTCCCTACAACGCCTGGGCATGCTCCTGATGAGGTGGTGGATGGTCTCCTGAGGGATCTCCTCCCAGACCTAGACTAAAGCATCCGCCAACTCCTGGACAGTCTGTGGTGCAACGTGGCGTTGGTGGATGGAGCGAGACATGATGTCCCAGATGTGCTCAATTGGATTCAGGCCTGGGGAACGGGCGGGCCAGTCCATAGCATCAATGCCTTTGTCTTGCAGGAACTGTTGACACACTCCAGCCACATGAGGTCTAGCATTGTCTTGCATTAAGAGGAACCCAGGGCCAACCGCACCAGCATATGGTCTTACAAGGGGTCTGAGGATCTCATCTCGGTACCTAATGGCAGTCAGGCTACCTATGGCGAGCACATGGACGGCTGTGCGGTCCCCCACAGAAATGCCACCCCACACCATTACTGACCCACTGCCAAACCGGTCATGCTGGAGGATGTTGCAGGCAGCAGAACGTTCTCCTTGGCGTCTCCAGACTCTGTCACGTCTATCACGTCTGAAGAGCACAGGGCGCCAGTGGCGAATTTGCCAATCTTGGTGTTCTCTGGCAAATGCCAAACGTCCTGCATGGTGTTGGGCTGTAAGCACAACCCCCACCTGTGGACGTTGGGCCCTCATACCACCCTCATGGAGTCTGTTTCTGATCGTTTGAGTAGACACATGCACATTTGTGGCTTGCTGGAGGTCATTTTGCAGGGCTCTGGCAGTGCTCCTCCTGTTCCTCCTTGCACAAAGGCGGAGGTAGCGGTCCTGCTGCTTGGTTGTTGCCCTCCTACGGCCTCCTCCACATCTCCTGATGTACTGGCCTGTTTCCTGGTAGCGCCTACATGCTCTGGACACTACGCTGACAGACACAGCAAACCTTCTTGCCACAGCTCGCATTGATGTGCCATCCTGATGATCTGCACTACCTGAGCCACTTGTGTGGGTTGTATACTCCGTCTCATGCTACCACTAGAGTGAAAGCACCGCCAGCTTTCAAAAGTGACCAAAACATCAGCCAGAAAGCATAGGAGCTGAGAAGTAGTCTGTGGTCACCACCTGCAGAACAACTCCTTTATTGGGGGTGTCTTGCTAATTGCCTATAATTTCCACCTATTGTCTATTCTATTTGCACAACAGCATGTGAAATTGATTGTCAATCAGTGTTGCTTCCTAAGTGGACAGTTTGATTTCACAGAAGTGTGATTGACTTGGAGTTACATTGTGTTGTTTAAGTGTTCCCTTTATTTTTTTGAGCAGTGTATATTAAGGTGTTACCTTTGGAGATAACCTATTTAACAAGCATCACAGTGGTGGATGTACAACTGTATAATTGCATAATTCCCGCAATTTCATATATATATTATTATTTTTTATTTATTATCTTTTATTTTTTATTTAATTTTATAGACAATAAAATAAAAAAAGTTTTTATTAAATGCTAAGCGCTGTTCCAGACTGTTTTTTCGTGGATGTACAAATGCTTGATCTGTCATTGGACAATATATTTTTAATATTTTATTTGTTTTTGTCATACTGATATCTATTATTTATTTTATTTTTTACATTTACTAAGCCTTGTATGGAGATAAAGTGGACGGAGATAAAGTACCAGCCAATCAGCTCCTAACTGTCATGTTACAGGCTGTGTTTGAAAAATTACAGTTAGGAGCTGGTTGGCTGGTAGTTTATCTCCATCCACTTTATCTCCATCCAAGGCTGAGGGGGAGATGTACTAAGCAGTGATAAAAGTGGAGAAGTGAGCCAGTGGAGAAGTTGCCCATGGCAACCAATTAGCTGCTCTGTATACTTTTATAGTATGCAAATTATAAAGTTACGTCAATGCTGATTGGTTGCCATGGGCAACTTCTCCACTGGCTAATTTCCCCACTTTTCTCACTGCTTAGTACATCTCCCCCTAGTAAATAGACCCCTAAGGGGCAGATATATTAAGCCTGGAGAAGTGATAAAGCGGTGATAAAGCAGTGATAAGTGCAAGGTGATAACGCATCAGCCAATCAGCTCCTAACTGCCAATTTACATATTGGAGCTGATTGGCTGGTGTGTTATCACCTTATACTTATCACTGCTTTATCACTTCTCCAGGCTTAATACATCTGCTCATAAGTCTCTCAGCTACACTGCAGGTCACGCATACGAAGAACCCTGAGACTGGCAGGGCCAAATGGATGGTTAACCCTAATGTGCCAGGCCTGTATCACCGAGGCTACTGAGTATCGCTAAGCTGCCTCTGTGAGAGTTTATCCCTAAAGATGGGAAATGTCAGTAAACATACAGGCACTTGTTTGTTACATAACAATATTTAGCTACCTGCTATTATATAATTGCTGTATGCTGTTGTAATGACAATGTTTTTAACAAAAGCTTCCATCGCCTGTATATAAATTAATCCTGACAATATTGCAGGTGATTAGCAATAATAAAAGCAGCATAAGTAGAGAAACCTGGATAGAGGGCTTAACCTAAATAGAAAATCTACGGTACAGTATGTACAGTAATACACATACACAGATGATTCTAAAGGGCCCCATACACTAGAACGATAATGCCCGATTTCATCAAATTTCGCGCATTCGGGCCGATATGTCGGGTGAAATTGGGCATTTTGGATGTGTTTCCGATCATATCCGCGTTCCCGGGAGGGTCGGATCGGCTCCCCTAGATCGTTAGTGCTGTACTCGTGATATGTCGGTTCCCGCAGGCATGGCTGGGATCGCATAAGATATATCACATGCAAAATGTTCCAGATCGTATGGAATCGTATGGAACCACTCCTGGGAAGCTCCCGGGAGAGTTCAAGGCAATTCGCCTCCGACTTCAACCTCAGACATATCGTTGTAGTGTATGGGGCCCTTAAGTAATGGTTATAACATGTAGAAAGTAAGTGTGGATTCTAAGCTGTTTGGTGGTCAGACTATGCATTTGGAACGCTTTGGGGTGGAACGCTTTCAGCGGATAACTGCATTCAAAAGCTTACATAAGCAAATAGCATGTTGGGAGTGATTGGAGTGCAAGTATTGCTGTCACAGAGTTATATAGGCACACACCAGCAGATTACTCAAACTACAGTATGAACAGCCCAATTACTTAACCAGTGGTGTTGGTTTATTGAAATATAACATTCCTCTCTGGGAGAAGTCTATCTTCTGTAAGCCCGCCCCACAGACTCCTATTGGCTAGTTTCACAGGAGTCTGGGGGCAGGCTTACAGAAGATAGATAAGCTGTGATGGGGTGTATCTAGGGTTTCGAACGCCCCTGGCAAAGTAAAGGACTGGCGCCCCCCCCCCCCATAATTGAAATAGGGAAGGCGCATGTGTCAAAACAGGGTTTTGGCCACTCAATAGTACCCCAAATACATAGCCACACTATTCCCCAGCACCCCAGGATCCCCACAGGGTAACATGCTAAAGTGCTCTCCTACTGGGTATGTGCCCCCAAATATGCAGGCTGGAAGAACAGGCGGCACTCGAAAACTCGAAAATAGTGAAGGAAGGGGAGAACATCCTGAAAGCACCCTATTGTGACATTATTGTGGATTTTGGTGCCGCTTGGTATTGAGGACGGAGCAGTAGCTCCGAAATGCGTGTCGCGTCTACCGACAATACAAGTCTTACTTCTTTGTGTAACTAGTCTCCAGTGCCGTGATTTTTCAAGGAGTATATATATGTATATATATATATATATATATATAATGTGTGTGTATGTGTATATATACATACATATAATTATATCAGTAGCGGCTCTTGCCACGGGCAAGCAGGCTTTTTGCCCGGGGCGCTGCTACCCCGAGGGTGCTGTCGCCGCCGTGGAAAAAGACGCTACTCCTGACCCCCTCTTCCCGGCTGCAGCAGGCGCCATGGGCTGTGTGGGCACCCGCTGCAGTCGGTGTCGCTATCTGACACTAGAGGTCATAATTGACCCCTAGTGTCAGTGCAGCGCTGCTATGGGAGAGACGTCATGACGTCTCTCCCATGGAGAGGAGCCGGCAGCGGGCCAGAGACAGCAGCAGCAGCAGTCCGGAAGCAGGAGCGGGGCTGGTAAGTATTGTGTTTTTGTTTGTTTTTCTTGTTTGCAAGCGGTGCTACTACAGGGGCCACAACTACTAAGGGCACAACTACAGGGGGCACATACTGGGGGCACTGCTATGAGGGGGACAGCTACTGGGGGCAAATCAACTGGGGGAACAGCTACAGGGGGCAAATCAATGGGGGGCATTACTACAGAGGGCAAATCAACTGGTTGCACAGCTATAGGGGGGCACAAGTACAGGGGGATAACTGTGGCCATGCCCCTTCCCTATGAAGAAGCCACGCCCCTATTTTTGACCGCGCGCCTTCGCCGTGCACCAACTCTGTTTAACCGCGGGGGGGGGGGGGGGCGCCACAGGAGACTTTCGCTCTGGGCGCGACAAGGTCTAGAACCGGCCCCAATATATATATATATATATATATATATACACACACACATACACGCAAATATACATATACACACACACATACAGTATGTATATATATATAGACAGTATATATGTATAATTCTTGCACTTTTAGGGGCAGCAGCTGAACCCCTTCCCCCCCTCCCCCCCGCTGTGACAGCCAGCAATGGACACAGCTGCTACCTACTGGCCGTGGGTGGCACCGCTGGGTGGCGCCCCTCCTCTGCTGGCGCCCCTGGTGAGTGCCATATTGGCCAATAGGTAGATACGCCCCTGAAGCTGCGTGCTGTGTCCGGTGCTGCAGCAGGTCAGTGAAACTACTGATCCCCAGGTCAGACAGACAGCTGGCACATATATTACATACAACATTGCATGTATGTTTATATGTGCTGTCCGGCTCCTCTGTGCAGTGTTTGGTCAGCACTATAGCCTAGGGGCAGCAGCCGCCACTGGTCCTCATATACTTCTTTTTTGTAGCATATGGTGTGAGATGCATAGTGTGGCTTAGATGCTCTGCCATGGGGAGCTATTCCTAATCTTTGTCACTTTTTTATTTGCTTAATATCTTCTTAACATCATACAGTAGCTACAACCAAAGTCACTTATAGCGTCCTGGGCATCGCAGATTAAGGACAATGCGCAATGGCCCTCATTCCGAGTTATTCGCTTGGTAATTTTCTTCGCATCGCAGCGATTTTCCGCTAATTGCGCATGCGCAATGTTCGCACTGCGACTGCGCCAAGTAAATTTGCTAAGAAGTTTGTTATTTTACTCACGGCATTACGAGGTTTTTTCTTCGTTCTGGTGATCGGCGTGTGATTGACAGGAAGTGGGTTTTTCTGGGCGGAAACTGTCCGTTTTATGGGAGTGTGTGAAAAAACGCTGCCGTTTCTGGGAAAAACGTGGGAGTGGCTGAAGAAACGGGGGAGTGTCTGGGCGAACGCTGGGTGTGTTTGTGACGTCAAACCAGGAACGACAAGCACTGAACTGATCGCACTGGAAGAGTAAGTCTCGAGCTACTCAGAAACTGCACAGAAAAATCTTTTCGCAATATTGCGAATACTTCGTTCGCAATTCTGCTAAGCTAAGATACACTCCCAGAGGGCGGCGGCTTAGCGTGTGTACTGCTGCGAAAAGCGGCTAGCGAGCGAACAACTTGGAATGAGGGCCAATGTGCGGAGCCTCTCACTTTTATCGATTCTCAGTCTTTTGTCTTTTTGCCCAGGTTAGCATCCAAATCGCACACAGCAGCTGCGTGCAATGCAAGCGCCAGTGTCCAGAGTACTTCGTGATGCGAATATGATGCTTAATCAGTAAAAACTGGGTGGAGGAGCGCATGGTGTTCCTTAGCTGCAAGTCCCTGACCTGCCATAATGAGCTATTTTGCACAATTTGAGGTTAGTTGTATTTGGACACACAATTCTGTAGGTAACATAGTTTAGAAAGGAGACACATTTCACTAAGGCATACTTCTCTTTTTATATAGCCCTGCTTTGCAATGCTAGAAACTATTGCTCATGACAAAACTGCAGTTGCAAAGAGGTATGGGGTCTGATGCAGGGTGGCCTATGTGCCGGCCATATCCAGATTAAGGGGGGGATGCAGGGCATACTGTACCTCTGGCCCCCCTTTGTCAGGGGGCCCCCGGTCAGAGCACACTGACATCTCTGGTTTCCTTCTTAAGCAGCAGCTGAACCAGCAGCCAGAATGTGAGCAGGACAGTATGCAGTGCAGGCAGAGAGACAGGAGTATCATGTTTCATGAGCTACAGACAGAGCTTTCATACCAGAGGAGAGATAGGAGGGTGGAGAGAGCTGTAAGTGACACAGGGATCCCAGCTTCTCCTCCTCCCTGCCTGGGTGTCTGAGTCCTGTGTAAACTGTTAGGCAACTAAAACATGATTCTAAACTTGAGTCTAGAGAAACAGACACACAGAGAGTCCTCCTGAGTCCTGTCCCAGTGTGTAAGTAGTACAGAGGCTGCTGCTGCTATTCTTGCTTATGACAAGATAAATTATTTTATTTTTCTATGTGTATTTTAAGGTTAAGTAGTCTTTGTTACACTACAAGAGCATTTTATAAAATAGTTGTCTTTCAATTAGGTGGAGCTATAAACAATACCCAGGCATTACTAAACTATTAGTTTAAAACTAATATACACCATTGGTTTAAATTTAATATACACAATCCATACCTCCCACCATGACCCATTCCAGGAGGGACAAAATGCTCTCTACCTGAACTTTCTTCTTAATTTATTATTGCAATCACCTGTGTTGAAATACCTTTCTTATCCATTAACCTGTTCAACACAGGTGACGCCAATCATATATTAAGAGGGAAGTCCAGGTAGAGAGCATTTTGTCCCTCTTGGAATGGGACATGTTGGGAGTTATGCACAATCTAATACACAACCCCCACCTTACACTGGGGCCCCCTGTCTTAAGTGCCCCGGGCACCCCCAAGGCTTAATCCGGCCCTGGTGCCGGCACCAGCAAATTCTTAAGAACATGCCCAGTGGGAAATTCACCACTGGCTCTCAGGCTTCTCCCCATACTTACCGACTTGGCTGGTTGATGCATGGGAGGTATGACCGGCACACAGGTAGACTGTCTGGGGAGTGGAATGTCTGGGGGGTGTGGCGGCACGATTGCATTCTGGGCACAATATCGGCCAGATGTATCATCCGGTACATGCTTCGCATTCCGGATAGTGATACATCTGCCAGCATAGCATGCACCATAGAAACCTATACGAGATGCGGATGCAGACAGAAATGGAGGGATCACAGCAGGTATCAGAGATATTTGCTGCAGTCCCTTCTACATTGCAGGAATACTTAATACAGGTATTTTCAGTGAAATAGTGGCAAATATTATGTGATAAATGGGCCCCTTAATCCCAGGGCATCTGTGGGAAATTAAATTTTACAGCAAATAAATCAGCTCTGATAATGTAGTACTCTTAGTATATTACTGTACAATAGAGGCGGCCATAGCCAGCTGGAGTCTGGTCCCCATCCCATCCAGGATTCTTCCGGAGCTCCGGACATCTCTGTCTGTACTCCAGAGGTAGATTAGCATCTGCTTGCAGCAACGCTCGCTGGCGATGTCACTGCTGGGCTGGCTCCCTCTATAGATTCATGTGACCAGATGGAGTTGGAACTGCATTGCACTGTTGAACTCGGCAGCTGCAGCAGCAGACCGTCAGGGTCCAGAGACAGGACTCAGAGAGGTAAGTAATATAAGGGAGCTCTGGGCTGGCACTTAACAGGGGTACTTTGCTGCAGCCTGGTGATTGTTTACTTGGAGGGCACATTTTTTTTTAGCCCCTGCAACCCTGTTTATTTTGTGCCCTTGATCTTAGGGGCCCCCCTGAACTTCGGGGCCCTGTACTGGTATCCCCTTTGACCCCCCCCTGTTGCCGGGTCTGCATATAAGGCAGTGGCTCTGGGCTGGCATATAAGGTGGGGGCTCTGGGCTGGCACATAAGGTGTAGCTCAAGGATGGCACATTAGGGGGACTCTGAGCCTGCACAAACTCAAGTAGGGACTCTGGACTTGCATATACGGAAGGATATGAGCTGGCATATGCAGACATAAAGTGGGGGTTCTGAGCTGTCATAAGGACATGGGGAGAGCTCTGAGATGGCATATAATGACATGAGGAGGGGCTCTGAGCTGGTAATATAACTACATGAGGGGGCTCTGAGAACGGAGGCATATGAGGGACATTACTGAAGGGGCTTTTTGTTGCATATTACCAGCTGGGGGCATTATGATGTGACAAATTACCAATTTAGGCATTATGATGTAAAATATTAACTGTTGTGGGTATTACGATGTGGCATATTATCAATTGGGGCATTAATGTGTGGTATATTATAATTTGGGAGCACTACTGTGTGGCATGCTATGAATTGGGAACACTGCTATATGGCATATTATACATCTTATCACACTGAGAAAAACTGAAATCTAAAATCATTCAAAATATGTTTATTTAAAAATATTTTTATTAGTTTTAGTGTTTAATAAACATGATTTATTCTTTACCTAATTGCTGGTAGACGAATTGCAAGAAAATATTTTGTGGCCCTCCGTTCAAAGTAATTTTCTTAATACGCCACTCCGAAAAAAAGTTTGTATGCACCTGCTGTACATACTTATACTCATTCAGGGTTTAGTAAATATCATCCCACAAGACAGCTATTCCTTACACTATATCCAAACTCATAAAATCTGCTCTTAAAAAGGAAGTCCCATTGTTAAGGCCCCCATACATCTAGCTGACGTTTCTCTGAGCTGCCAACTGGCGATCTATTGGAGAAAATCTTCATGTTAAAAATACCCGATTTGCTGATCCCAACCTTTACCATTTGGGATCTGGGAATCGGTTAATTGCGACATTTTGTCGCAGATATATGGAAGCCTTAAGTCTAATAAATGTCCCAGCTAAAATACACTTAAATGTGGTTAATAAAGTAGCAGAAGCAAATGTGATTGCCTGCGACCAAATAAACAGGCAACATACTATATTCAAGTATCATAAATGCTATATAGGTGTGAAGAAAAATACATTTTTGTTTCTGCATTTGTAAGTGGCATATAATCAATAATTAAATTTTTTTGAAAGAAAATAAGATTAATCTGTGTATTATTGGAAGTGCTGCATTGAAATGTAGCTGTGTTGATTCTTACACACATCATAACGCATCACAATTCTCCATGCTGCATGCTCCAAGAAAGCGAAGTGGATCTGATTAAATGTTCTCTCGATGTAGTAGTGCCATTAATTTAAACAAGGGCTTATTACTTTAATGACTTATCCAAATAATCAGAATTCATTAACATCCTTGACTGCCATCTTCTACACTTGCCTTGGGCATGGCCCATCCTTCGGGCACATGAACACAGTTGTACTGATATACACATGCAGGCATGTGATATTACTTCCACTTTTAAGGAATATTTTTTTTTTCTTTATTATTTGCATGATTATCTTCCTCATTCAGTTCTGATTAGAGGCAGAAGTAATGTGGGTGATGATATATTTAACGAGCTTTCTTTAAGTAGATGCCCAAGAGGAGGCAGTCATTTGATTCGAGTTTAAATCCACTTATTTTTTGCATGCCTAGTTCCCTTTTTTTAATAACATTATGTCTACTCCATGAAAATGCTGGATAGATCATGATAGACAGTAGCAGACAATAGTCATACTGGGGCTCATGCTGAATTGAATGGAATTTGCATTTAAATCTCAAGAACAAAATGCACCCTGGAAAAAGACCCGTTTTCTTAGCTCGCAGAGTTGGCCGTATAGGTAAGATGCATCAAGTTCAGCAAAGATAGCAAATGAGCCTGCTTTATTTCGGAAGATGTGGCTTCACTGTGAGAGTACAGGTTCAGTCTCCCTTATCCGAAATTCAATAATCCGAAATTATCCAAAATTGTAAATGTTTTGAGCACCAGCTGAGATAGTGATCCCTTTGCTTTCTGATGGCTCAGTGTACACAGACTGTGTTTCATGCACAAAACTATAAAATATATTGTATAATATTTTTGTGTATATGAAGCAGAAATGCATTTCATGTTTAGATTTGGGTTCTATCATCAAGATATCGCATTATGGTATGCAAATATTTAGAAATACAGAACAATTTGAAATCCAAAATACTTCTGGTCCCAAGCATTTTGGATAAGGGAGACACAACCTGTAGTAAATGCTAAAAATACATTACACAATTTATCATACACAATGTAGTGAGGGTTGGATTGAGTCGCCAGGAAGATGCCGGGTGGGCCTCATTGATTCATAGCCACACCCTTTATTGTGAGATGGTGGGGCCTACAGTGCAGGCACCATTTACTATAGCAGGTTGCAAGTTGCAGTGCAGCTGCTTGCCGGACAGTTTTGACTGACTTGGTGGTGGTTGCAGGCAGCAAACGGGTTTTAAATGGTCCTAGAGAGAGGATGGAATTCAAACCCCCCCCCCCCCCCCATTGGTGCCACACCCCTAGCCCCTCCCCTTCCTGTCCACCTGTCCTCCTGCACAGAGAAAGGAAGGAGGCCTGTGTCCGCCTCGACACCATCAGCAAGCAGCCTCCTCCAGACTCTCTACTATCAGGGTCACCCTGCAGTGATATCTGAGCAGCAGCAGAGGCACATAGCTGGTCTCCCAGCCAGGTAGCACACCCAGACACAGAACGTCTACTATAAGCACTCTGAGGTGGCTGGAAGGAGGCTGGGAAAAGAACTTGACTTAGGAAGGTCTGGGAACTAGAGGCTGCAATTCATGAATTGAGCATAAGTTCTCTCCACAGGGAAATCTAACAGCAAAGTGAAATCTAAGGCATGCTTGCCAATATTCTGGCTGCCCCATGCGGGTGGCGAAAGCCAGGTCGACAGAGGGAGGGGGGTGGTGTGGCATCAGGGGGCGTGTTGGGGGTCAGTGATGTGATATAGGGGCAGAGCCGGGGCATGGCCACGTGATAGCGACCTTGTAGCCCCGCCGACTGCAACCCAATGCCGATATTACCGTACATAGAACGGGACTGTCATCTGCTACTATATATATATATATATATATATATATATTGGAAGTGATGGATAAGATCTGAGCGACCAATGGTGGCAGAAAAAAAGGACTGCTATTATTAATTAAAAGTAGGGGGTTTATTTATGAACAAAAAATGTTTTATATATAAAAAGACTTATAAAAACACATAACTGGCCAAAGCGGGGTTACAACATCCAAGGTGCTAAATACTAGCACGATGGGACCCTAGGCACTTAACAATGAAAAAGCATCAGAATTACACTGGCAAGAGAACAGTTTAAAATTTACATAGAGCACATAAACATTTTTTGAAAGCAAATTAAAAAGCATGGGGTTACTAAAAAATACAATTCAAAATGTTAGAAATTAAAAATTAAAAACACGGAATTGATGAGGGATAAAAAGAGATTTGGAATGCAATTATAATGGAGATGGATAGAGGTAGCTTAACTGAGGATTCAGTAGTATCAGGATTCATCCAACGCGTTTCGTCTGGTCTGACTTCATCAGACCAGACGAAACGCGTTGGGTGAATCCTGATACTGATACTACTGATACTACTGAATCCTCAGTACTACTTAATTTCTAACATTTTGAATTGTATTTTTTAGTAACCCCATGCTTTTTAATTTGCTTTCAAAAAATGTTTATGTGCTCTATGTAAATTTTAAACTGTTCTCTTTCCAGTGTAATTCTGATGCTTTTTCATTGTTATGTGCCTAGGGTCCCATCGTGCTAGTATTTAGCACCTTGGATGTTGTTACCCCGCTTTGGCCAGTTATGTGTTTTTATAAGTCTTTTTATATATAAAACATTTTTTGTTCATAAATAAACCCCCTTCTTTTAATTAATAATAGCAGTCCTTTTTTCTGCCACCATTGGTCGCTCAGATCTTATCCATCACTTCCAATTTGAATTTTTATCCTGCACTCGTACTAGTGCAGAACCCATTTAAGAGGTAGCAGACGCCTTTTATGTTTTTAGGGAGTGGCATATAGAGACTGTCTCTTGGGGTATTTTTAAGCTGACGTACGGTGAAAAACTTGTGTCCACTGCATAATTTTTTTTTTGGCGCTGTTTGTTCACCCCATACACATATATATATATATATATATATATATATATATATCAAACAAATACTCTCCCTCTGCGCTAACTGGTATACTTAGTAAGGACTGTCACCTTAAATAAAACCAGGAGAAATTTAATGAAGGCAGCCTGATTCAACTAAGTCCCCTGTTAGACGGAACTAGAAATAGAAATATACAACAATAGGAGAATCGGCGCCAGGGGGTCGTGTCAACACCCAATTTTTTTAGCCCTTGAATGATGTTTAAAACAAAGTAATAACATGTTCCAACATATAAAATTTATTAAAAGACATAATAACTTCAAAATCAATATTGATACAGAGATGTGTTATTCCACACTTTAAGCAGTATGACTCTTAGCGTTGTCCGAATACAATTGTAGGTGATTGACAACAGTCTCATCCTTCTCCTTATAGTTGGTTCGGAGATAACATCACAATACAGATAACCCAATGCGTTTCGTCTTATACAAAATACTTCATCAGGGGTACATCTCGAGTGACTGGAACGTACAGTTGTTTATACGAACAGTAAAATACGATAAGACTCGTTCATACGTGCTTGGTGGGAAATCCCATATATCACCGGGGCTTTCCGGTATACAACCAGTTTGGCCTTATAGTGAGAAAACTTGTAAAAGAAAAATCTGGATACCCAGGTACAGAAAAATCACTTAGATAGGGAACCTTTCTGTGAATCTGCAGCAGAAGCTCAGTACCTGTGAGTACCCTGGCGCCGATTCTCCTATTGTTGTATATATATATATATATATATAGTACCTGGTAGCCATGGGCTACCCCACTTGGGTAGAAAGAAGGGTGCAGGCTGGTCAATGGCAGCAGTAGGTATCAGGAGATATGATGTATATAGCGATATACAGTCACTTGTATCCACAGCACAGGATGTGTCATTTGCTCCTGTATATGGAACATGACCTGGTAGCCATGGGTTACCCCACCTGGGTATGTGCAGCCAGAGGGGAGTGCATACAGGTCAGTGACATCTCCAGCAAGATAATGCCTGCTGCTGCCACTGACCTGCATGCACACTCCTCTGCCTTGACATAACTTCTAATTGCAGCCAGAATCAGCCTGCAGCAGGCTGTACTGGGGACTGGTGCGACTCCACTCCAGTCCAGAAGAACTCTGCACAGTGGGCCTGATTCAGATGTGGTTGGAGTTGATATAGCTGCTTCTTAAGTAGAAGTAGCAGCGATAGCACTAATTTGGTAATGCAGCAGGAAGCGTCATGCCCCCTGCGGCATTACTGATCCGAACTGCTTCCAAGGATGCAGTATTGGATCATCTGCGACACCATTGGCTGGCTGCGTAACCCATGAGGCCGCACAAGCCAGCCGCCGTAGGAGCTATCAAGAGGCCAAGAGATCTCCGTCCTGGTTGAGAAATGGAGGCCGTCGCCAAATGGTATTGGACTCTCAATCACTGACAGTCTGATGCTGCCTTGTGGACACCGACAGAGACCCATATTGCACATGGACAGTACGGGTCTGGCACATGCGGGAAGTACCCGACATCGGTACTTTGCGCTATGCGCTGCACGTCAGTTGGAACCTGAATATGGCCCAGTGCACTCAGTCAATCACAATTGAAGTAAGAAGATCTCTTCTTAAGCTGGTGTCCATGTGGGTCCTCTCCAGTCTCCTCTCAGGGTGCTCCTCTTCACGCAGCAGACTGATTATGTTACTGTGCTGGCGCCGCCAGCCTCATTCCCATGCTGCTACCGGAGGAGGCGGAATAGAGGAGGTGGTCCAAGGAGGAGATAGGCCAACAAAGGTTACTCACTACTGCCTATAGCGCAACCAGCCCACTACATATAGGGTCTATGTTGTTACATAATACACCATATGTTCTCCTCTGGTTTTCTTCTATATACAGTATTTTCACCTGAGAAGTGGTTTGCCGAATCATCCAAGTGAAACAAAACCGGTGACAACAAGTCTTACATCAGCCCAAAGAACTACACATATCTGAATGTTATATTTTAGGCATTATATAATTGGAACAGGACTGAGCACCAAACTGTTTACTTTTATGTTTGTTTATTGCATCTTGTAGGGATTCGGTGGTCACTCTGTATGGCTGCATAGGCCTTGTTTACGCCTTGGGACTTTTTATCCATTTTTGCCTACATTGTACGGTATAAGTGTGATGTCCGGCAATGTGTGGCGGGATGTACACCGCAAGGTCAGTACATACCGCCCGATATCCCTTACAGGGGCATCTCTAGCGAGGAGGGGACCCGTGTGCAGGCTCCGTGTGTGGGCCCCCTCCTCTCCCATAGCCGTTGCACTGCTGCTAGCGCTCTATAGCACAGTGCCAGAGTCTACAGCGCATGCACAGGACTCCGAAAAATGGTCACCACACCATTTTTTAGGAGTCCTGCGCATGCGCTGTAGACTCTGGCACTGTGCCAGAGTCTCTAGTGGTCAGTGCGCTAGCAGCGGGGCGAAGGCTACGGGAGAGGAGGGGGCGCACACACGGTTAGCAATGGACTCCGGAAAGGTAAGTATAGGAGAAATGGGTATAGTGTGTGCGGCGTGGGCCCCCCTTGGACTCAGGGGCCCGTGTGCACTGCACACACTGCACCCATTATTGAAACGCCAATGGTCCCTTATACATCTTAAGTGTCCCCTGTACCCATCTCTTTATCCCCCTATACCTGGCTCCCATGTACCTCTCTGTGGGGCAGATGTATTAACCCGGGGAAAGCATAATGAAGTTATAAAGCCAGCTTTTAAAAGTGACCCAAACATCAGCCAATAAGCATAGGAGCTGAGAAGTGGTCTGTGGTCACCACCTGCAGAACAACTCCTTTATTGGGGTGTCTTGCTAATTGCCTATAATTTCCACCTGTTGTCTATTCCATTTGCACAACAGCATGTGAAATTGATTGTCAATCAGTGTTGCTTCCTAAGTGGACAGTTTGATTTCACAGAAGTGTGATTGACTTGGAGTTACATTGTGTTGTTTAAGTGTTCCCTTTATTTTTTTGAGCAGTGTATATAGGACCAGCACTCTCCCTCCCTTAATTGGTTGCTCCGATGCCCTCTGAATTTCAATCACATATTTACTTGCACAAACACACAGCGGCACTCAGAGGTTTGAAGCAACACTGTGTACTCACACTCTAGTGGTAGCATGAGACAGAGTCTACAACCCACACAAGTGGCTCAGGTAGTGCAGCTCATCCAGGATGGCACATCAATGCAAGCTGTGGCAAGAAGGTTTGCTGTGTCTGTCAGCGTAGTGTCCAGAGCATGGAGGCGCTACCAGGAGACAGGCAGTACATCAGGAGACGTGGAGGAGGCCGTAGGAGGGCAACAACCCAGCAGCAGGACCGCTACCACCGCCTTTGTGCAAGGAGGAACAGGAGGAGCACTGCCAGAGCTCTGCAAAATGACCTCCAGCAAGCCACAAATGTGCATGTGTCTATTCAAATGATCAGAAACAGACTCGATGAGGGTGGTATGAGGGCTCGACGTCCACAGGTGGGGGTTGTGCTTACAGCCCAACACCGTGCAGGACGTTTGGCATTTGCCAGAGAAAACCAAGATTGGCAAATTCGCCACTGGCGCCCTGTGCTCTTCACAGATGAAAGCAGGTTCTCACTGAGCACATGTGACAGACGTGACAGAGTCTGGAGATGCCAAGGAGAACGTTCTGCTGCCTGCAACATCCTCCAGCATGACCGGTTTGGCAGTGGGTCAGTAATGGTGTGGGGTGGCATTTCTTTGGGGGGCCGCACAGCCCTCCATGTGCTCACCAGAGGTAGCCTGACTGCCATTAGGTACCGAGATGAGATCCTCAGACCCCTTGTGAGACCATATGCTGGTGCGGTTGGCCCTGGGTTCCTCCTAATGCAAGACAATGCTAGACCTCATGTGGCTGGAGTGTGTCAGCAGTTCCTGCAAGACGAAGGCATTGATGCTATGGACTGGCCTGCCTGTTCCCCAGACCTGAATCCAATTGAGCACATCTGGGACATCATGTCTCGCTCCATCCACCAACGCCACGTTGCACCACAGACTGTCCAGGAGTTGGCGGATGCTTTAGTCCAGGTCTGGGAGGAGATCCCTCAGGAGACCATCCGCTACCTCATCAGGAGCATGCTCAGGCAATGTAGGGAGTTCATACAGGCACGTGGAGGCCACACACACTACTGAGCCTCATTTTTGCTTGTTTTAAGGACATTACATCAAAGTTGGATCAGCCTGTAGTGTGTTTTTCCACTTTAATTTTGAGTGTGACTCCAAATCCAGACCTTCATGGGTTAATAAATTTGATTTCCATTGATAATTTTTGTGTGATTTTGTTGTCAGCACATTCAACTATGTAAAGAACAAAGTATTTAATAAGAATATTTCACTCATTCAGATCTAGGATGTGTTATTTTTTTTGAGCAGTGTATAGTTACACACACATTTAAAGAAAACTGCAAGAAAAATAAACGAGAGACTGTATAGGATAGAGAGAATATAAGCACCCTGTTTGTTATGAAGCTAAGCTGGCTGGAACTGGTTTGTATGTTGATAGTGGTGCACAGGGGGTTAAGGCTGTCAATCAATCAGTTAGCCAATGGAATTTGTTTGGTAGGCGGGTTGTTTTAGGTTATATATGTCAAGGCTGAGCAATTCAAATTCCTCTTGTCATTTTGGGATCCCTGGATTTGGTATTGTACTTCCCGGCCTTTTGGCTAAGATCAAGTGTAGTACCTGAACGAGGGAAACACAGGGTGGAGTACCTGTTCTTACACTAGGAGCGTGAGAGGTTCCTAGATGTGGAATGGAGAAACACCTTGTGGAGTACCATGCTGGGGTGTGGCAATGCCTCTGGTCGAGAGGGGAGAAAAACTGGGCTTAGTATCAACCGTCCTTCTAAGGGGATGAAATAGGGCCCCTTGCGTGTAGTGGAGAACGGCCCGGTCTAGTATCTTCTCTCGTACTGGGGGTTGACCCTGGCACAGAGTGGGTATGAAGCTTGGTCTGGCTGAGAGGTCGGGAGCAGCTAGAAGCTCGAGGTGTTTTGTGCCCCTGGAACTCTAAGGGACAGGGGTGCCGGAAATGCACTGGGGTTTCGAGCCGCCTTTGCACTAAGGCACTTTAGCACTTAGCACTTCAACCCTTCCTGTCTGCACCCACTTCCTTTGCCCTGGCCTTTTGGCTAGGGCAATGGACAATTTTTTATCTCCCCGGCCTTCTGTCTGGGGCTTATTTATTCATTTATTTGCCCACGCACGTGTTTTGCACTTTTGCACAACACTATGCACTTACTTATGTTTTGTAGTGTATCACTGTCACGGTTTTTTGTTTGGGGTTTAGGTGAGACCCTTATGGGCCACCCTCTCTCCTAAGTTGCCGAGGCCCTCTCCTTTTGGGGAGGGCTAGAGGCTGTTATCGGTCCCCAGGGGGAAGCTTCGGCCAACCCTGGGGATACACGAGGGTCCCTCTGCGTTTCGGCAAGGGGGGACCCACAGTCCCTTTTTTCCCTCAGTGGGCCTTTTGGCTCTGAGGGTTAGGGGAGTAATGGGGCCCTTCTCCTCTCGGAGAGGGTCCAAGATTCTACGCTCCCAGTACGTTTGGTCACAGACACTGGGTGATGAAGCACCGCACCTCGGGCTTGAAGTAGAAATTTTTTAAAAAAATTAGTATCATTCAAACAGGTTTTTCAGTTTGTTATATATTTAGCTAAAAAAGTAATTTTTCCCTTTATTATCCTTTTTATTATTAATATAATTCATTTAATTTGCTGAATTTAGTAGTTTTCCATCTGTAATAAAATGTTATTTTAGGTTTCTGTCAGGTTGTGTTTCCATTGTTTGATTTTACCTCAAGATGCCCCGTCCCCGTCGTAGCACTCCCCCTCCTCGCCGTTTGGTTGTGGCAGCCGGGCCGCTCGCAGTCGTCTCCCTCTCCTTCAGTGCTGCCGGCCTGGCTGGCAAGTGCGGGCGCCAGCCCCGCAAGCACCCCCCGCCGGCCATCCTCAATTAGGGTTAGTGAGTTGGGGGTCTCGGCGGCAGCGGCGATAAGCCCCGCCCCCGACTCCATTTTAGTGACCACTACTGCTTCGCAATCTTCTCCCACAGCTTTAGGAGCTGGGGGGGGAGGGGGGTGATTGCAGACAGTAGAGGAGGACAGTCCCCAGCCAGTATCCAATGGGGAGTAAATTTATTAGACTCTCCCGCAACAAGGGGTGTCTCCCACAACAAGGGGTGTGGGTAGCGTTAGGTGGCATAAAGTGAGTGCTCCTGGCATTGTTCATCAACCTAGCGGGGTGATGCCGGGTTTAGAGGCACTAAGGGCATTATACAGAATGCCGGCCCCTGTACATTATCAAGCCTTAGGCAGTGTGCAGCCCCCACAGGTGGCTTAGTCACCGTATTTTAATCAAGGAGATCAGCAGCAGTTAATGCACTTGCCTTTCACTGGGCAACATCAGTTTTGTAACCCTCAATTGCCTCAGAATGTAGGTCAATTTTATCAGCCGCATATCTTTCCAAATTTTGCCCAGTTTGCATCGGCTCCACAGTTATATAATCAATACGGACAATTAGTCCAAACAATACCGAGCCAATTTGTAAACTCGCAGCATTCGGGGTTCCCACCTTTGCCTCAGGCTCCTCCCCCCGGTTAGGCCTCCGTCTCCGATGCAGTCGTCCGTGGTCCTGCCTCACATGCGCCCTGGGGTGCAGACGCCATTGGATGCACCTATGGGTACAGATTCATCTGTTCAGGAAGGGATTAATGCAGTTTTGTAAAGCCCGCAGGTTGTACCTTCTCATGCAGTTTCGGTAGACGCGTCGATGACAGTGGATCCGCAAGCAACGAGTCAAGATGCGGTGGGCGCGCCGCGCAACGAGGGACAAGCGAGTACAGGAGATCTGGACGTGGGTCCTTCCACATCAGGAACTGGTGAGAAAAGCGTAGAAGTGCAGCTTAGCGCGAATTTATCTCATTCAGAAGATTCATCGGATTCGTCTAGTTCGTTAGAAAATCTGCGTAAATTTATGCGAACATTTGTTCAACATCTCAGAAGGAAGCGTAAAGGTTCAAAGGGAGCGCGTAGTGTAGCATCCAGCTCGGCTCCCGATGCGTCAGGAGATAGTGTCCATTGCGCTAATACGGCGATATTGAGGGGGGTTAGGTCTAAGGTGGAGAGAATCAAGAAGGGCCGTTTTGTGGACATGTTTGCAATCACGTATGACGCCAAGAAGGCTTTGAATGCGGCAAAGGCTGGTGGGCCGGCAGCCGAGGAAGCAAGGAGAAGTTATTCTAATCGGCTATCAGGAATGCATGTATTTGCGGCCTGTTATATAGAGTCTCGCCCATCTGAATTCTTGAATGTTTTAAAGTACTTGCATCTAGTACACAATATGTACTTGATGGCTAAGCATAACGTTTGGCGTCAGTACGATTAATTATTTAGAAAAAAGCAAGTTTAGGTTTCAAAGACGTTGAAGTCTGGTTGGAGGTGACCCAAGGCAGCAGGACGGCCACGGATCTAGCGGGACGCAGGCAGCCCTTTCAGGCCAGATCCGGTTTTAGCACAGCGGGAAGAGGGAAATGTTATGCGTTTAATAACGCACAATATGGTAGAGGAACAACATGTCGTTACAGACACATCTGTTTGCTGTGTGGAGGTGTACACGCAGCGAGAGATTGCAATAGGCCTACAGGTCAGTCAGCAGGTAGAGGGGAGCATAGAGCAGTTCCTAGATATGCCGGCGGTCGGGCTCCCGGCGACCAGCATACCGGCGCCGGGAGCCCGACCGCCGGGCCCCCACGAGGGAGAATAAGTGTCGGTATGCCGGCGGTCGGGCTCCCGACCGCCGGCATACTGAAGACCACCCAGAGAGCTGCCAGAGGTGGTAAGGGCTAAGATTGCGGCTGAGGTTGGTTTAGATCGTATTTGTGGCCCTTTCAGGAGTCCACCTCTGGCTGATTTTTGCGTTTCTCCATTGGGCGTAGTTCCGAAAAAGGAGCCTGGAAAATTTAGAATTATTCAGCACCTTTCTTACCCGGAAGGGGGCTCAATAAACAAAGCATTAGATCCTTTGTTTTGTAGTGTGAAATATCAATTGTTTGAGGATGCTATTGCTTTAGAGCAAAGTTTTGGTTTTGGAGCTTTATTGGCAAAAGTGGACATAGAATCTGCTTTTAGGTTGTTACCGCTGCATCCCGACTCATTTAAGTATATGGGTTTTTAAACTGGATGGTCAATTTTTTGTGAATAGGTGTTTGCCTATGGGCTGTTAAGTATCATGTTCTTACTTTGAATGTTTCAGTTCATTTTTGCAGTGGTGCATAGAAGCAGGCACTAGGCAATCGGGAGTCGCCCATTATTTGGATGATTTTTTATAGGTTGGTCCTGTGGATAGCTCAGAGTGTCAAGAATTGCTATTTTCAGTTCAATCATTATTTACAGTCATGGGGGTACCGATAGCGAAGGATAAAACAGAAGGACCGGTGACACGTTTATCCTAGCTGGGTATAGAAATTGATACTGAAGCAGGGCTTTGTAGATTGCCTCCGGAAAAAGTGAATCGTTTAAAGAATTTGTTGGAGAATTTTATTTTGGCAAAAAAGATGTCTTTGAAGCAAGTGCAGTGGCTTTTATGTTTATTGAATTTTTCTTGTAGGGTCATTCCGATGAGAAGGGTTTTCAGTCGTAGGTTAGAAAGAGCTACCACAGGGGTTAAGAAGTCGCATCATCTGATTCGTATCTCAGCAGATTTGAAAGAGGATTGTAAGATTTGGCTTCTTTTCTTGCAAGATTTTAACGGGGTTCGCATTTGGTTACATGAGGAACTCAATAATAGTGAGCTTCAACTTTTCACAGATGCTTCAGGTTCGTTAGGTTTTGGTGCATATTTTGAGGGTGAGTGGTGAGCTGAGACTTGGCCAGAGGAATGGCATATAAAAGGACTTACTAGCAGTATGCTTTTGCTTGAGCTTTTTCCGATAATTGTAGCGATTGAGATATGGGGAGATAATAGAGATGAGCGCCTGAAATTTTTCGGGTTTTGTGTTTTGGTTTTGGGTTCGGTTCCGCGGCCGTGTTTTGGGTTCGACCGCGTTTTGGCAAAACCTCACCGAATTTTTTTTGTCGGATTCGGGTGTGTTTTGGATTCGGGTGTTTTTTTCAAAAAACCCTAAAAAACAGCTTAAATCATAGAATTTGGGGGTAATTTTGATCCCAAAGTATTATTAACCTCAAAAAACATAATTTACACTCATTTTCAGCCTATTCTGAACACATCACACCTCACAATATTATTTTTAGTCCTAAAATTTGCACCGAGGTCGCTGTGTGAGTAAGATAAGCGACCCTAGTGGCCGACACAAACACCGGGCCCATCTAGGAGTGGCACTGCAGTGTCACGCAGGATGTCCCTTCCAAAAAACCCTCCCCAAACAGCACATGACGCAAAGAAAAAAAGAGGCGCAATGAGGTAGCTGACTGTGTGAGAAAGATAAGCGACCCTAGTGGCCGACACAAACACCGGGCCCATCTAGGAGTGGCACTGCAGTGTCACGCAGGATGTCCCTTCCAAAAAACCCTCCCCAATCAGCACATGATGCAAAGAAAAAGAAAAGAAAAAAGAGGTGCAAGATGGAATTATCCTTGGGCCCTCCCACCCACCCTTATGTTGTATAAACAAAACAGGACATGCACACTTTAACCAACCCATCATTTCAGTGACAGGGTCTGCCACACGACTGTGACTGATATGACGGGTTGGTTTGGACCCCCCCCAAAAAAGAAGCAATTAATCTCTCCTTGCACAAACTGGCTCTACAGAGGCAAGATGTCCACCTCATCTTCACCCTCCGATATATCACCGTGTACATCCCCCTCCTCACAGATTATCAATTCGTCCCCACTGGAATCCACCATCTCAGCTCCCTGTGTACTTTGTGGAGGCAATTGCTGCTGGTCAATGTCTCCGCGGAGGAATTGATTATAATTCATTTTAATGAACATCATCTTCTCCACATTTTCTGGATGTAACCTCGTACGCCGATTGCTGACAAGGTGAGCGGCGGCACTAAACACTCTTTCGGAGTACACACTTGTGGGAGGGCAACTTAGGTAGAATAAAGCCAGTTTGTGCAAGGGCCTCCAAATTGCCTCTTTTTCCTGCCAGTATAAGTACGGACTGTGTGACGTGCCTACTTGGATGCGGTCACTCATATAATCCTCCACCATTCTATCAATGTTGAGAGAATCATATGCAGTGACAGTAGACGACATGTCCGTAATCGTTGTCAGGTCCTTCAGTCCGGACCAGATGTCAGCATCAGCAGTCGCTCCAGACTGCCCTGCATCACCGCCAGCGGGTGGGCTCGGAATTCTGAGCCTTTTCCTCGCACCCCCAGTTGCGGGAGAATGTGAAGGAGGAGATGTTGACAGGTCGCGTTCCGCTTGACTTGACAATTTTGTCACCAGCAGGTCTTTCAACCCCAGCAGACCTGTGTCTGCCGGAAAGAGAGATCCAAGGTAGGCTTTAAATCTAGGATCGAGCACGGTGGCCAAAATATAGTGCTCTGATTTCAACAGATTGACCACCCGTGAATCCTTGTTAAGCGAATTAAGGGCTGCATCCACAAGTCCCACATGCCTAGCGGAATCGCTCCGTGTTAGCTCCTTCTTCAATGCCTCCAGCTTCTTCTGCAAAAGCCTGATGAGGGGAATGACCTGACTCAGGCTGGCAGTGTCTGAACTGACTTCACGTGTGGCAAGTTCAAAGGGCATCAGAACCTTGCACAACGTTGAAATCATTCTCCACTGCACTTGAGACAGGTGCATTCCATCTCCTATATCGTGCTCAATTGTATAGGCTTGAATGGCCTTTTGCTGCTCCTCCAACCTCTGAAGCATATAGAGGGTTGAATTCCACCTCGTTACCACTTCTTGCTTCAGATGATGGCAGGGCAGGTTCAGTAGTTTTTGGTGGTGCTCCAGTCTTCTGTACGTGGTGCCTGTACGCCGAAAGTGTCCCGCAATTTTTCTGGCCACCGACAGCATCTCTTGCACGCCCCTGTCGTTTTTTAAAAAATTCTGCACCACCAAATTCAAGGTATGTGCAAAACATGGGACGTGCTGGAATTTGCCCATATTTAATGCACACACAATATTGCTGGCGTTGTCCGATGCCACAAATCCACAGGAGAGTCCAATTGGGGTAAGCCATTCCGCGATGATCTTCCTCAGTTGCCGTAAGAGGTTTTCAGCTGTGTGCGTATTCTGGAAAGCGGTGATACAAAGCGTAGCCTGCCTAGGAAAGAGTTGGCGTTTGCGAGATGCTGCTACTGGTGCCGCCGCTGCTGTTCTTGCGGCGGGAGTCCATACATCTACCCAGTGGGCTGTCACAGTCATATAGTCCTGACCCTGCCCTGCTCCACTTGTCCACATGTCCGTGGTTAAGTGGACATTGGGTACAACTGCATTTTTTAGGACACTGGTGAGTCTTTTTCTGACGTCCGTGTACATTCTCGGTATCGCCTGCCTAGAGAAGTGGAACCTAGATGGTATTTGGTAACGGGGGCACACTGCCTCAATAAATTGTCTAGTTCCCTGTGAACTAACGGCGGATACCGGACGCACGTCTAACACCAACATAGTTGTCAAGGACTCAGTTATCCGCTTTGCAGTAGGATGACTGCTGTGATATTTCATCTTCCTCGCAAAGGACTGTTGAACAGTCAATTGCTTACTGGAAGTAGTACAAGTGGGCTTACGACTTCCCCTCTGGGATGACCATCGACTCCCAGCGGCAACAACAGCAGCGCCAGCAGCAGTAGGCGTTACACGCAAGGATGCATCGGAGGAATCACAGGCAGGAGAGGACTCGTCAGACTTGCCAGTGACATGGCCTGCAGGACTATTGGCATTCCTGGGGAAGGAGGAAATTGACACTGAGGGAGTTGGTGGGGTGGTTTGCGTGAGCTTGGTTACAAGAGGAAGGGATTTACTGGTCAGTGGACTGCTTCCGCTGTCACCCAAAGTTTTTGAACTTGTCACTGACTTATTATGAATGCGCTGCAGGTGACGTATAAGGGAGGATGTTCCGAGGTGGTTAACGTCCTTACCCCTACTTATTACAGCTTGACAAAGGGAACACACGGCTTGACACCTGTTGTCCGCATTTCTGGTGAAATACCTCCACACCGAAGAGCTGATTTTTTTGGTATTTTCACCTGGCATGTCAACGGCCATATTCCTCCCACGGACAACAGGTGTCTCCCCGGGTGCCTGACTTAAACAAACCACCTCACCATCAGAATCCTCCTGGTCAATTTCCTCCCCAGCGCCAGCAACACCCATATCCTCCTCATCCTGGTGTACTTCAACACTGACATCTTCAATCTGACTATCAGGAACTGGACTGCGGGTGCTCCTTCCAGCACTTGCAGGGGGCATGCAAATAGTGGAAGGCGCATGCTCTTCACGTCCAGTGTTGGGAAGGTCAGGCATCGCAAACGACACAATTGGACTCTCCTTGTGGATTTGGGATTTCAAAGAACGCACAGTTCTTTGCGGTGCTTTTGCCAGCTTGAGTCTTTTCAGTTTTCTAGCGAGAGGCTGAGTGCTTCCATCCTCATGTGAAGCTGAACCACTAGCCATGAACATAGGCCAGGGCCTCAGCCGTTCCTTGCCACTCCGTGTGGTAAATGGCATATTGGCAAGTTTACGCTTCTCCTCCGACAATTTTATTTTAGGTTTTGGAGTCCTTTTTTTTCTGATATTTGGTGTTTTGGATTTGACATGCTCTGTACTATGACATTGGGCATCGGCCTTGGCAGACGACGTTGCTGGCATTTCATCGTCTCGGCCATGACTAGTGGCAGCAGCTTCAGCACGAGGTGGAAGTGGATCTTGATCTTTCCCTAATTTTGGAACCTCAACTTTTTTGTTCTCCATATTTTATAGGCAGAACTAAAAGGCACCTCAGGTAAACAATGGAGATGGATGGATTGGATACTAGTATACAATTATGGACGGACTGCCACGGTTAGGTGGTATAAAAAAACCACGGTTAGGTGGTATATATTATAATAATAATACAATTATGGATGGACGGACTGCCTGCCGACTGCCGACACAGAGGTAGCCACAGCCGTGAACTACCGCACTGTACACTGGTTGATAAAGAGATAGTAGTATACTCGTAACAACTAGTATGACACTATGACGACGGTATAAAGAAAGAAAAAAAAATACCACAGTTAGGTGGTATATATTATAATAATAATACAATTATGGATGGACGGACTGCCTGCCGACTGCCGACACAGAGGTAGCCACAGCCGTGAACTACCGCACTGTACACTGGTTGATAAAGAGATAGTAGTATACTCGTAACAACTAGTATGACACTATGACGACGGTATAAAGAATGAAAAAAAAACCACGGTTAGGTGGTATATATTATAATAATAATACAATTATGGATGGACGGACTGCCTGCCGACTGCCGACACAGAGGTAGCCACAGCCGTGAACTACCGCACTGTACACTGGTTGATAAAGAGATAGTAGTATACTCGTAACAACTAGTATGACACTATGACGACGGTATAAAGAAAGAAAAAAAAATACCACAGTTAGGTGGTATATATTATAATAATAATACAATTATGGATGGACGGACTGCCTGCCGACTGCCGACACAGAGGTAGCCACAGCCGTGAACTACCGCACTGTACACTGGTTGATAAAGAGATAGTAGTATACTCGTAACAACTAGTATGACACTATGACGACGGTATAAAGAATGAAAAAAAAACCACGGTTAGGTGGTATATATTATAATAATAATACAATTATGGATGGACGGACTGCCTGCCGACTGCCGACACAGAGGTAGCCACAGCCGTGAACTACCGCACTGTACACTGGTTGATAAAGAGATAGTAGTATACTCGTAACAACTAGTATGACACTATGACGACGGTATAAAGAAAGAAAAAAAAATACCACAGTTAGGTGGTATATATTATAATAATAATACAATTATGGATGGACGGACTGCCTGCCGACTGCCGACACAGAGGTAGCCACAGCCGTGAACTACCGCACTGTACACTGGTTGATAAAGAGATAGTAGTATACTCGTAACAACTAGTATGACACTATGACGACGGTATAAAGAAAGAAAAAAAAATACCACAGTTAGGTGGTATATATTATAATAATAATACAATTATGGATGGACGGACTGCCTGCCGACTGCCGACACAGAGGTAGCCACAGCCGTGAACTACCGCACTGTACACTGGTTGATAAAGAGATAGTAGTATACTCGTAACAACTAGTATGACACTATGACGACGGTATAAAGAATGAAAAAAAAACCACGGTTAGGTGGTATATATTATAATAATAATACAATTATGGATGGACGGACTGCCTGCCGACTGCCAACACAGAGGTAGCCACAGCCGTGAACTACCGCACTGTACACTGGTTGATAAAGAGATAGTAGTATACTCGTAACAACTAGTATGACACTATGACGACGGTATAAAGAATGAAAAAAAAACCACGGTTAGGTGGTATATATTATAATAATAATACAATTATGGATGGACGGACTGCCTGCCGACTGCCGACACAGAGGTAGCCACAGCCGTGAACTACCGCACTGTACACTGGTTGATAAAGAGATAGTAGTATACTCGTAACAACTAGTATGACACTATGACGGTATAAAGAATGAAAAAAAAACCACGGTTAGGTGGTATATATTATAATAATAATACAATTATGGATGGACGGACTGCCTGCCGACTGCCGACACAGAGGTAGCCACAGCCGTGAACTACCGCACTGTACACTGGTTGATAAAGAGATAGTAGTATACTCGTAACAACTAGTATGACACTATGACGACGGTATAAAGAAAGAAAAAAAAATACCACGGTTAGGTGGTATATATTGTAATACAATTATGGATGGACGGACTGCCTGCCGAGTTCCGACTGCCGACACAGAGGTAGCCACAGCCGTGAACTACCGCACTGTACTGTGTCTGCTGCTAATATAGACTGGTTGATAAAGAGATAGTATACAATACATACAACAATATACTACTATACTGGTGGTCAGGCACTGGTCACCACTAGTCACACTGGCAGTGGCACTCCTGCAGCAAAAGTGTGCACTGTTTAATTTTAAATTAATATAATATTATGTACTCCTGGGGGCTCCTGCTATAACAACCTGCAGTGCTCCCCAGTCTCCCCCACAATTATTATAAGCTTTGCCTTTTATACATTGATGTGCAGCACACTGGGCTGAGCTGAGTGCACACAGACTGAGTCACACTGTGTGACTGGCTGCTGCTGTGTATCGTTTTTTTTCAGGCAGAGAACGGATATAGCAGAGAACGGATATATTATATTAAAATAAATAAAAGTTAACTAACAACAACTGCACTGGTCACTGTGGTAAACTCTGTCTGACTCTGCACAATCTCTCTCTCTCTTCTAATCTAATTTCTAATGGAGAGGACGCCAGCCACGTCCTCTCCCTATCAATCTCAATGCACGTGTGAAAATGGCGGCGACGCGCGGCTCCTTATATAGAATCCGAGTCTCGCGAGAATCCGACAGCGTCATGATGACGTTCGGGCGCGCTCGGGTTAACCGAGCAAGGCGGGAGGATCCGAGTCTGCTCGGACCCGTAAAAAAAACATGAAGTTCGTGCGGGTTCGGTTTCAGAGAAACCGAACCCGCTCATCTCTAGGAGATAAGCTTAGTAATCAAAGAATTGTTTTCTGGTGCGACAACTTAGGGGTAGTTCAGGTGATAAATAACCAGAAGACTTCATGCTCGCATGTGCTGAGGTTGCTGAGGCATTTAACTTTAAGGTGTCTGCAGAGAAACATTGAATTGAATGCTAAGCATGTGCCCGGGGTTGAGAATGAGATAGCGGATGCTTTGTCTCGTTTTCAATGGGATAGATTTAGGAGATTAGCGCCATCAGCTAAGGCGAATGGTTTGTCATGTCCTGATTTTGTATGGCAGATCATCAAGCCAGCATGAAGGCGTTGGCGTTGAAAGCACTGGCCCCTGGAACGCTGAGAGCTTATTCTGCAGCTTGGGGTGATTGGCAGGAGTACATGGCCTCCAGTGGTAGGGGTAAGAGTCGGCAGGACGCGATTAATGAGTTTGTATAGTTATGGCACGAGAGAGGTCGTTCCAAGGCGGCTACGTCAAGTGCATTAGCAGGAATATCTTACTTTTCACGCTTAGAAGGTTTAATAGATCCCACGAAATCCTTTATTCTTGCAAGGGTGTTGAGAGGATGGGCTGAGGAGCAGTTAAGGGTTAGCGATAATCGTAGACCAATTGATATAGGTCTGTTGAAGGATTTGATAACTGCTGCTTCAGGTATTGCTTTAGGAGATTATGAAATCAGTCTTTTTATTTTAGCATTTGCATTAGCCTTTTTCGGTGCTTTAAGGGTAGGGGAATTAGTGGCAAAGAATAAAAGGTCAGCAGAGACGTGTATTATGTAGTGATGTGCACCGGAAATTTTTCGGGTTTTGTGTTTTGGTTTTGGATTCGGTTCCGCGCCCGTATTTTGGATTCTGACACGTTTTGGCAAAACCTCCCTGAAATGTTTTTGTCGGATTCGGGTGTGTTTTGGATTCGGGTGTTTTTTTACAAAAAACCCCCCTCAAAAACAGCTTAAATCATTTGGGGGTCACTTTGATCCCATAGTATTATTAACCTCAATAACCATAATTTTCACTCATTTCTAGTCTATTCAGAACACCTTACACCTCACAATATTATTTGTAGTCCTAAAATTTGCACCAAAGTTGCTGGATGGCTAAGCTAAGCGACCCAAGTGGCCGACACAAACACCTGACCCATCTAGGAGTGGCACTGCAGTGTCAGACAGGATGGCAGATTTAAAAATAGTCCCCAAACAGCACATGATGCAAAGAAAAAAAGAGGTGCAATGAGGTAGCTGTGTGACTAAGCTAAGCGACACAAGTGGACGACACAAACACCTGGCCCATCTAGGAGTGGCACTGCAGTGTCAATCAAGACAGGATGGCACTTCCAAAAAATAGTCCCCAAACAGCACATGATGCAAAGAAAAAAAGAGGCGCAATGAGGTAGCTGTGTGACTAAGCTAAGCGACCCAAGTGGCCGACACAAACACCTGGCCCATCTAGGACTGGCACTGCAGTGTCAGACAGGAGGGCACTACAAAAAAATAGTCCCCAAACAGCACATGATGCAAAGAAAAAATGAGGTGCACCAAGGTCGCTGGATGGCTAAGCTAAGCGACACAAGTGGCCGACACAAACACCTGGCCCATCTAGGAGTGGCACTGTAGTGTCAGACAGGATGGCAGATTTAAAAAATAGTCCCCAAACAGCACATGATGCAAAGAAAAAAAGAGGTGCACCAAGGTCGCTGGATGGCTAAGCTAAGCGACACAAGTGGCCGACACAAACACCTGGCCCATCTAGGAGTGGCACTGCAGTGTCAGACAGGATGGCAGATTTAAAAAATAGTCCCCAAACAGCACATGATGCAAAGAAAAAAAGAGGTGCAATGAGGTAGCTGTGTGACTAAGCTAAGTGACACAAGTGGCCGACACAAACACCTAGCCCATCTAGGCGTGGCACTGCAGTTTTCTAGCGAGAGGATAAGTGCTTCCATCCTGATGTGAATCTGAACCACTAGCCATGAACATAGGCCAGGGCCTCAGCCGTTCCTTGCCACTCCGTGTTGTAAATGGCATATTGGCAAGTTTACGCTTCTCATCAGACGCTTTTAATTTTGATTTTTGGGTCATTTTACTGAACTTTTGGAGTATACTTGATGACACAGAGGTAGAGCAGTGGACTACTGTACCGTACTGCTATATATTATATACTGGTGGTCAGCAAAATTCTGCAGTGTCCTCCTACTATATATACTGCGCACAACTAAAATGCACCACAGGTATGGATGGATAGTATACTTGACGACACTGAGGTAGGTAGAGCAGTAGACTACTGTACAGTACTGCTATATATTATATACTGGTGGTCAGGAAAATTCTGCACTGTCCTCCTACTATATATACTGCGCACAACTAAAATGCACCACAGGTATGGATGGATAGTATACTTGATGACACAGAGGTAGGTAGAGCAGTGGACTACTGTACCGTACTGCTATATATTATATACTGGTGGTCAGCAAAATTCTGCACTGTCCTCCTACTATATATACTGCACACAACTAAAATGCACCACAGGTATGGATGGATAGTATACTTGACGACACAGAGGTAGGTAGAGCAGTGGACTACTGTACTGTACTGCTATATATTATATACTGGTGGTCAGCAAAATTCTGCACTGTCCTCTTACTATATATACTGCGCACAACTAAAATGCACCACAGGTATGGATGGATAGTATACTTGATGACACAGAGGTAGGTAGAGCAGTGGACTACTGTACCGTACTGCTATATATTATATACTGGTGGTCAGCAAAATTCTGCACTGTCCTCCTACAATATATATACTGCACACAACTAAAATGCACCACAGGTATGGATGGATAGTATACTTGACGACACAGAGGTAGGTAGAGCAGTGGACCACTGTACCATACTGCTATATATTATATACTGGTGGTCAGCAAAATTCTGCACTGTCCTCCTACTATATATACTGCGCACAACTAAAATGCACCACAGGTATGGATGGATAGTATACTTGACGACACAGAGGTAGGTAGAGCAGTGGACTACTGTACCGTACTGCTATATATTATATACTGGTGGTCAGCAAAATTATGCACTGTCCTCCTACTATATATACTGCGCACAACTAAAATGTACCACAGGTATGGATGGATAGTATACTTGACGACACAGAGGTAGGTAGAGCAGTGGACTACTGTACCGTACTGCTATATATTATATACTGGTGGTCAGCAAAATTATGCACTGTCCTCCTACTATATATACTGCTCACAACTAAAATGCACCACAGGTATGGATGGATAGTATACTTGACGACACAGAGGTAGGTAGAGCAGTGGACTACTGTACCGTACTGCTATATATTATATACTGGTGGTCAGCAAAATTCTGCACTGTCCTCCTACAATATATATACTGCGCACAACTAAAATGCACCACAGGTATGGATGGATAGTATACTTGACGACACAGAGGTAGGTAGAGCAGTGGACTACTGTACCGTACTGCTATATATTATATACTGGTGGTCAGCAAAATTCTGCACTGTCCTCCTACTATATATACTGCGCACAACTAAAATGCACCACAGGTATGGATGGATAGTATACTTGACGACACAGAGGTAGGTAGAGCAGTGGACTACTGTACCGTACTGATATAATACTGGTGGTCACTGGTCAGCAAAATTCTGCACTGTCCTCCTACTATATACTACAATGCAGCACAAATATGGAGCGTTTTTCAGGCAGACAACGTAGATATTTTCAGCACACTGAGCAGATATTTGCAAGCACACTGAGCACAGATATTTGCAGCACACTGAGCACAGATATTTGCAGCACACTGAACACAACTTAGAGAACGCTGCACGTCCTCTCCCTATCATCTCCAATGCACGAGTGAAAATGGCGGCGACGCGCGGCTCCTTATATAGAATACGAATCTCGCGAGAATCTGATAGCGGGATGATGATGTTCGGGCGCGCTCGTGTTAACCGAGCAAGGCGGGAGGATCCGAGTCTGCCTCGGAACCGTGTAAAATTGGTGAAGTTCGGGGGGGTTCGGATTCCGAGGAACCGAACCCGCTGATCACTAGTATTATGGCAAAGAATGTTGTTATTAAGAGAGATATGCTACTTGTTAAAATTCAGCGTTCTAAAATGGATCAGCTAGGGAAAGGTAAATGGATCTCTGTTCCTGCGCATCCGGAGCCGAGTATTTGCCCAGTAAAATTGGCAGAGATTTATTGTCAGAATCGTCCAAGTGGCAATGATTGGCAATGATTGGTTCATACTAGGGATCTTATTCCGTTATCTAGATTTCAGTTTACCAGCGTTTTTAATAAGTGTCTGATAGCGTTGGACCTTCCGTTAGAACAGTATGGGACGCATTCATTTAGAATAGGAGCAGCGACTTGTGCAGCAGCGGCAGGTTCTTCGGGCGAAGAAATTAAGCGTTTAGGGCGTTGGAAGTCAGATGCTTATAAGGGTTACATTCGCGGTGATAGGTTGCGTTAAATAGAAGCTTCCAGCGAGTTTGTTGTTTGGGAATCCCAGGGCCTTAAGCTACCCGCCGTTAAAGGGGGTTTGGAGTTCTTTTCACCTTTTTCCTCGCAAAATATTTGAGGTTAGGTGTTGTTCACCTCCATCTGGGTCGCCCAAATAACTAAGTTTTTCCTTTCCCTGCAAACTTTGAATGGAATTTATATTATTATTAAACAAATTATTTCGTTTTACCTTTTATTACAGGTTTTTTGACATTATCAAGCCGGGTGTGGATTGTAGGTCATTCTTATGTCTATTGGGCCGGTAGGCATCAGGTGGCTAAGTCATTCCCTTTCGATATTAGGTGGATAGGTATAAGGGGTATGAGATGGAGTAATTTATTGAGCTTACTCTCGGATTGTGAAGGGAAGTGGGGTGCCCCAGATTGTTTAGTTGTGCATTTAGGTGGTAATGATTTGGGTACTTGTAAAGGTATTGAACTAATTAATGACATAAAAAGAGATTTTAAGTTGGTTACGGAGCGTTGGCCGCTGGTTAAGTTGTTATGGTCAGAGATTATACTGTGTAGATTTTGGAGGGGCACTCAAGGTGGAGCAGCTTTGGATAGAGTGAGGAGAAAGGTTAATGCTGCGACTTCCAGGTATGTCCTTAGTCTAGGAGGTCAGGTTGTAAAGCACCCAGAGTTACGTTACGAGAAAGTGGAGTTTTATAGATTGGACTAAGCATTTGTCTAAGATTGGTATGGAGCTATTTGTCACAGCTTTGTTGAATGGTTTGAAGGAAGTGTGAGGCGTTGGTTTTTTGTGGTGGCGGTATCGCAGTCTGGAAGCCTTCGAATTTGGCGGAAAGCAGTGCTCATTGGCGGCTCAATTTAGCACAGCAGAGCTTGGCTAGCATTTCCCCTTTGAGAAAAGGCGAGTCGGTCACTACCTCAGGGGAGGACCAGGTCACCATCTTAAGGAGGGACCAGCACTGTGCTAGTTAAGGGGAGATGGTTCTACCCAAGACGGATTGCGCAAGGGGTGGAAACTCCGCCCCATTTGTTTAATGATTAAAAGTTTTTAAGCCATGGCCGAGTTGGCACTTCTTTTTTCGCCACCAGTGATTAAGATTTCTAATTCCAGATTCGAATTTAAATAAATTTGTCTGTGACCTCCTTTTTCCAATCTATACAGTTGTCCGTGTCTTTATTTATTGGTTGAATTATTTAAGTTGTGGCGTAATAATAAAACATATGGGTGACTTAAAATAAACGAGAGACTGTATAGGATAGATAGATTATAAGCACCCTGTTTGTTATGAAGCTAAGCTGGCTGGAACTGGTTTTTATATTGATAGTGGTGCATAGGGGGTTAAGGCTGTCAATCAATCAGTTAGCCAAAGGAATTTGTTTGGTAGGCGGGTTGTTTTAGGTTATATATGTCAAGGCTGAGGAATTCAAATTCCTCTTGCCATTTTGGGATTACTTAAAATTCAATTAAATGTTTTCACGTTGGAATACATTTTTTGAGTTATTCCAGCAAGGCGAGGCGCAGCGGGCGGAAAGCAGTGCTCATCGGCGGCTCAATTTAGCGCAGCAGAACTTGGCTAGCATTTTCCCTTTGAGAAACGGCAAGTCGGTCAGTACCTCAGGGGAGGACCAGGTCACCATCTTAAGGAGGGACCAGCACTGTGCTAGTTAAGGGGAGATGGTTCTACCCAAGACGGATTGCGCAAGGGGCGGAAACTCCGCCCCATTTGTTTAATGATTAAAAGTTTTTAAGCCATGGCCGAGTTGGCACTTCTTTTTTCGCCACCAGTGATTAAGATTTCTAATTCCAGATTCGAATTGAAATAAATTTGGCTGTGACCTCCTTTTTCCAATCTATACAGTTGTCCGTGTCTTTATTTATTGGTTGAATTATTTAAGTTGTGACTTAAATGAATTGGGGCACAAATCCTCTTCATACCACATTCATCACTCAACCCGAGAGCTTGCCGCTATTCAACCACATTACCCCACACATTACAACATACTGCCACACCCAGGACTCAAACCCACAACCTGCTGCTTCCCACCCAAACATCCCACCTACCGAGCCACTTGATCCTGCATAAAAACTATAAGATATATAACTATACAAAGCTACCTGTACCCTGTAAAAAATAACCAGCACCATAATTGAGCAGATCCATGCAGTGTGCAGCCACACATCCAATCCCTTGCAGCCACATACTACATAAATCTGCCCAGCTGCTACGCTGATCCCTCATTTCACAAAGTACAAGGTAAGCTTCAAATACTTAAAACTCCCCAGCTTGGAATTCTCTAGCTTTCTATGGAAGGGCAGAAAGCTCAATGAATAGAGTGTCTGACTGCAATGTTCTAGGCAATGGGTTTGAATTCCGGGCACATCAGCATCCCGAAATGTAATATAGGACAGTGCGACTGAACAACAAAGAACTATGAAGTCAAGTCCATGAATGCTGTATCGATATTAGCGACAAAAGTGGTGGGGGTAGGCGACAGGGGCAGTCAGGAGATGCTGGGCTCCAAAAAGGGGGGAAGCTGCAAGTGAAAGTAATTAGATAATTCATAATTAACAAGAGCTGCCAACAGCGCCCCCTACCCTGCAGCACTATGTGCGGAGCACACTCCGCACGCACCTGGTTACGACCTTGCTCTGCATTCCCTATACCTCCCTCTCTCTTTCTCTCTCTCTCCCTATACCTCGCTAAATCCCCCCTTACCATACCATTCCTTTAAACTGGGACACTAACGAATTACACAGGTTCTCTGACTGCCTGACTTCAAGCCTGTATTTCACCTGGTTTTAAAAACAGAAGCCTCTATGCAATTATGGACATTACATCCTGGCAGCATACAGAATATTATTGCACTGACTAATCTTTTAGTCAAATAATCTTTAGGTATATCTAAATCGTTCTGCACATGTTACATCTGCCCCACCTGCAGTACAACATGGTTTTGCCCAATAGTTAACTTTTTTGGTTTGCTAACACTTCTGAATAACTCCCTCAGTGCTGTGCATGGCACAAATAAACCAAGGCTCCATATCAGATGACTTGGACAAACAGTGGGGGAAGCAGCGATGTGCCATGGGGTGCCTATTTAACCAAAATCTTCACTCAGTTTATCTTGCACCGCTACGGAATATGTGTGCACTATATAAATAACTGGTAATAAAATATCACCAGGCAAACTTGAGTAGAAGTAGCTACATACTACTGTCCATGATACATATGAAAATAAATGATTATTCTTATTGCCTGGATTCCCTTGATCTAGAGGTGCCAGCTTGTCAGACAGCCCAGAAACTGAGCTGGGAGTTTCCTCCCTGGGGGGTGGGATGAGAATAATGAGTCCTGTAGAAAGCCTTGCGTGCACACCAGTAAATGCAGTAATCGTAGGCTGCCAGCCAGAGCTGGTTCCATTTGAGGAAATAAAATGTGTAGCAACCTGGTTGTGGAAAGGCGCCAAGAGCTGCAGAAATCTGGCAAAAGAAATGGTGTTGAAATGTTCTCTGACACCTCTGGCATTTATTGGATTTGATATGAGGGTGAGAACCTAGAAATATTTCTGTATACATCCATCCTATATACAGTGCACTATGAAATTGTCAGTCAAAAAAATAAATGTATTTCTACATAATATACAAAAGTTTTGTATGATTTAATAATCCCATGAATGTAAATTATGTTTGCAGTGGCGTAGCAATAGCCCCAGCAGACCACGTGGTGGCATGCGGGTGCCGGCACCTGTGTTAGGCAGATTGCATGCGGTCTGACCATCAACATGGAAATCTGCTGACAATGTCCCTCCAAAAATGGGCATTGTCTAATAGGAGACAGATGCTAGAGGTCCTACTGGACCTCTAGTGTTTGTCAGGTCACATAGCGCGTATAGCGTTATATTCATGTGCTGGGATTCTGGCAACACTCGCAATGAGCTTGAAATCCCTGGCAATGAGCATTAAACCCATGGCAACGAGCATTAAACCCTGAGCATGAAATCCCTGACAACGAGCATGAAACCCATGACAATGGGGGGGGGGGGGGGGGGGGGGGAAGGGGGTTTAATTTAGAATTGATTGCAGCAGCGAATTTGTTAGCAGTTGGGCAAAACCATGTGTACTGCAGGGGGGGCAGATATAGCGTGCAGAGAGAGTTCGATTTGGGTGGGCATACCTCCCAACTTTTGATTTGTTGAAATAGGGACACACGCGCGGCGAAGCGCGCGCTCCCAAAAAGGGGCGTGGCCTAAGAAAAGAGGACGTGGCTATGCGTTTTTGTCACTGAGGGGGCATGCCCAGTGCTCTGTGAGCTGCTGGCATGCCCCCTGTCCCTCTGTCTGCACTGAATAGACTGCTAAGCAGGGCAGCGAGTGCCTGAGCCTCTCAAATGCCCCTCCCCCACCGAGGGACACTGCGGCCCGCGGGTGGGACAGCGGGACAGTCCCCATAAAACGGGACTGTCCCGCGAAAATCGGGACAGTTGGGAGGTATGGGTGGGGTGTGTTCAAACGGAAATCTAAATTACAGTGTAAAAATAAAGCAGCCAGTATTTACCCTGCACAGAAACAAAATAACCCACCCAAATCTAACCCTCTCTGCACATGTTATATCTGCCACACCTGCAGTGCACATGGTTTTGCCCAACTGCTAACAAATGTGCTGCTGCGATCAACTCTGAATTACCCCCAATAAGCGCTAAACCCCTGGCAACGAACATGAAACTCCGAGCATGAAACCCCTGGCAATGAGCACGTAGTTAAAAATTATAATTCAAGTATGGTGGGTGTGGGGTGCATAAACATTTTTGGCGGGCGCAATATTTTTCATTATGACACTGTATGTTTTCTTTCTTTCATATAGGTCATAGATTCCCAACCACAGCCCGCAAGACACATTAATGGTCCAGGTTTTAAGGATAGCCATACTTGAGCACAGGTGATTTACTTAGTACGTTAGTTATTTTTATTTAACCACCTGTACTCAAGCATAACGCACTAAAATTTAGCCTATTAGTGTGCCTTTAGAACCGAGGTTGGTAATCACTGATATAGGCAATAAGCGCAGTCACTGGCAGTAATGTCCAGGTACAGCATACAAAGCTCATCTCTTGCATTGTGTTCTGTTCTCTGCACATTATTGTAAAGGGACCCTTATATTAGGCCAGTGGTTCTCAAATGCAGTCCTCAAGGCGCCCTAACAGTCCAGGTTTTAAAGATTTCCATACTAAAGAAAAGGTGAAGAAATCGATGATCATCAGAATCCGCAAAATAGATTGCTGATCGTCGGATTGGACTGGCATTGGGGAATTGAGGTATTGCCAGGAGGATGTATGACCTGTATTAGACTAACGTGCTTATATTACATTGCAACAATATATTTTTGTTAAAGAACCCTTGGACCTAAACATACAAATAAGGTTAAATAAAAGAACTGCTAATAATAATCACTGACATTATTCTGAGCTCTTAAAAGTAAATAATTTTTGGAAGTAGTTTTACTGTTAGGTATTTCCTCCAGGTGGGTAACAAGAATTAGAAGAGGGGGTACATAATACATATGTAGTCACGCTCATCGTGGCTGCACGTAGGCACTGGTGGGCCTCGTTAACCACAATGCGTGTGCACGCAGGAGTCCGCGTGCATTTTAGTCGCACCCGTGCCCCATTGACATCGCATTGAATGGCTAAAGGCGCAGCCCAGCGTACTAATGAGCGTGTGCGACTAGACATGCCAGGATTGCCTGAGCACTCGCATCGCAGCCACAATGAGCGTGGCTACATCTGTATGTACTGGACAAAAAAGATAAAAATACAATGACCTCATATGTATTACATGGGCTGGATATGCGTGACTGGCGGTCAGGAGACTGCTGGTCAGCATACCTCCGCGGGTATCAATTCTACGCTTGCCTCGTTGCGGTCGCCACAGGTTCTATTCCCATTATATGGGTGTCGTGGACCACGAGTGGGAATAGTCCCTGCTAGTCGGCATGCCGATTGTCGGAATTTTCAGGAGGAGGGATGTAGGGTGAGGTATTGTGAGGAGACCACCGGTCACATAACTACATCCATTTACACTTACAGTACCTGTTTCAAAAAGTTTGTAAGCTTTGAAAAATCTTACTAGAGATGTGCGCCGACTCCTGTGTTTTGGTTTGTATTAATTTTGTATTAATTTTCTGCTTTGGTTCTAATTTTGCAAAACCACACTTCACATGTTTTGGTTTTAGATATTTCTTTTTCTTTTTTCAAATGCTAAAAATAAATAAAATCACTTAATTTGGGCCACTTTTTTACCTACAGTATTATTACCCCAATAACGTTCATATGCTGTCAATGTTGATCACTTCACAGCTCACAATATTGTTTTCTCCAATATTGGCCAAAGTCTGCAGCAAGCACAAACACACGGAAGTTTATAGCACATCTATGGAACATTGCCACACAGCAGCGGCAGAAAAGTGGTGCAAGATGGAATTGTGTTTGGACCCTCTCCTCCCACCCTAATGTTGGACATTAAAAAGTATATGCACAGTTTAACTTTTTTCTGTTTTTTAAATAAATGCCAACAACTTCACACTGCGAATCACTGCACTTATAGTAATGGTGGCACACCAAAAACTTTGACGGGCACCAAGGGTTAATGCTGCCCTGTATTACTATAAGGAGCTCTGGGCTGCACTGTGGGCAATTAACTGCACCAGTAAAAGGCTAATGCTACCCTGTATTAGGAGCTCTGGGCTGCACTGTAGGCAGTGACAAAAATAACACCAGTGTGCACCAACGGTTAATGTTGCCCTTGTATTAGGAGCTCTAGGATTCACTGCGGGCTTATAGCACCTGTGTGGCTGACTGTGCACCATAAAATAAAGGGTTGGTGTAAAGGTTAAAAATATAATGGCATTAAAAATAAAAAAAATGCTGGACTTTGTGCAATGTCCCAGTAAGGATAAATATTGATATAATGCCTTGGCAGTCTAGTGGCTCTGCACTCTGGGCCTTATTCAGCTTCAGTTTCAAAATTGCAAAATCCCAAATCAGTCGATTATCGGCAGACTGCACATGTGCTGCGAACGTAATTAAGTGAAATGTGATTGCAATTTGATTGACAGGTAGTGACTGTGGATGTTAACATGGCATTTGTGAAAATGGTTGGAAAAACGCAGGTGGATCATGGCCGTTTTTGGGGCATGTATCTGATGTCAGTTGCAATGGATTGCTACTAAAAACATGGCACCGATGAGACTGCATTATCATTACTCCAAGTAGCCCTGGGTCAACCGCAATTGTTGATGGTATTCGATTTCTGCAAATGCATACACAATTTTACGATTGCATCGGGGGGGCGTCTTTTTACATTTCTGGGCGGTTCTTCAAATGCCATTTTTAGCAGAAGCAGGATTGAGAAGATCACAATTTGTCTCAATAGCGATCCAAGCTGAATGAGGTCCTCTGTCAGGAGTCCTGTGTGAAATGGAGCTCGAATTACCGCATGAGGGACTTATTTCGAATCCAAAACATGCCAGATCCGACGCCAGCAAGCTGAAAAATAAAAACAAAAAGTTTATTTTACTTGTCTGAGGAATACTGTAAATGTATCATTAACTCTAACCCACCCAGTGCTGCAAGTATGGCGGTACTGCGTACTGGTAAGACATTTCCAGCCGGTACGCAGTACCGCTGGGCCGGCCGCCATGCTTGCAGCCCGCTGCTGTGTCAGGAAAGGAGAGTGCAGCGCGAGCGCGGTCCCTCAGTGCTCAGTCAGACTGTGGTCTCCGGCGGCGGCGTGTATCTTCTCATTGATGCGCTGGATCTTAAGCCAATCAGCCACAGCTCCTGATTGGCTGCCGGTCCACGAGCTCTGATTGGCTAATGAACTGGCTCCTCATTTGAGAAGATACACGCCGCTGCTGTAGACCAGAGTCTATCTTAGCAGTACTGAGTGACCGTGCTGTGCTCTCCTCTCCTTAGCTGACACAGCAGCAGCAGGCGAGCAGGGGGGGGGGGGGGGGGAGGAGGGTTTGTTATATTGACTGTGATTTCTGGACATATGTATAACTGCCACTGTGGTGCATATCTGGCACTGTGGGGCATATGTATAACTGGCACTGTGGAGCATATCTGGCACTGTGGAGCATACCTGGCACTGTGGGGCCTATCTGGCACTGTGGGGCCTATCTGGCACTGTGGGGCATATGTATATCTGCACTGTGGGGCATATGTATAACTGGCACTGTGGGGCATTTGTATATCTGGCACTGTGGGGCATTTGTATATCTGGCACTGTGGGGCATTTGTATATCTGGCACTGTGGGGCATATGTATATCTGGCACTATGGGGCATATCTGGCACTGTGGGACATATGTATATCTGGCACTGGGGGCATATATATCTGGCACTATGGGGCATATCTGGCACTGTGGGACATATGTATATCTGGCACTGTGGGACATATGTATTTCTGGCACTGGGGGCATATGTATATCTGTTACTGTGGGGCATATGTATATCTGGCACTGGGCGCATATGTATATCTGGCACTTGGGGCATATGTATATCTGGCACTGGCAGCATATGTATATCTGGCACTATGGGGCATATATGTATCTGGCACTCGCAGCATATGTATAACTGGCACTGTGGAATATATGTGTAACCAGCACTGTGGGGCATATCTGGCACTGTGGGGCATATATATAACTGGCACTGTGGGGCATATCTGGCACTGTGGTGCATATGTATATCTGGCACTGTGGGGCTTATGGATATCTGGCACTGTGGGGCATATGTGTATCTGGCACTGGGGGCATATGTACTGTATATCTGGCACTGGGGGCATATGTGTGTCTGGCACTGGGGGCATATGTGTATATGGCACTGTGGGGCATATGTCTATCTGACACTGGGGGCATATGTGTATCTGGCACTGTGGGGCATATGTGTGTCTGGCACTGTGGGGCATATGTGTGTCTGACACTGGGGGCATGTGTTTCTGGCACTGGGGGACATATGTGTATCTGGCACTAGGGGCATATGTGTATCTGGCACTGGGGCATATGTGTATCTGGCACTGTGGGGCATTTGTATATCTGGCACTGTGGGGCATTTGTGTATCTGGCACAGTGAGGGCATATTTGTATCTGGCACTGTGGGGCATATGTGTATTTGGCACTTTGGGGCATTTGTGCATCTGGCACTGCAGGGCGTGTCTGACACTGTGTGGTGCATATGTGTATCTGGCACTGTGGGGCATATGTGTATCAGGCACTGTGGAGCATATGTGTATCTAGCACTGTTGGGCATATGTGTATTTGGCACTGTGGGGGCATATTTGTATCTGGCACTGTGGGGGCATATCTGCCACTATAGGGGCATATCTGGCACTGTAGGAGCATATCTGGCACTGTGGGGGGCATATGTGTATCTGGCACTGTGGGGGCATATGTGTATTTGGCACTGTGGGGGCATATGTGTATTTGGCACTGTGGGGACATATGTGTATCTGCCACTGTGGGGGCGTATCTGGCACTGTGGGGGCATATGTGTATCTGGCACTACTGGGGTCATATGTGTATCTGGTCCCCTCATATGTGTATCACACCTCCATTGTCATTGGCCACGCCCCATGTGGCATGTGACCACACCCATTTTTTGGCACGCAAGTAACAAAATAGGTAAAAAGACCAGGGAGGTGAATACTTTAGCAAAGCACTGTAGGTTTATATTATTCCTGTGCCCAAGTCCAGCTTCAGGTACGCATGTCTGTTTTGTCTTTACCTATTCTGTAAATTCTGGTTTTTACAACCTTACTTGGCACAGCCAAACGCAAGGCAGGTGGGGGGATGGGGATGTTTCCAGTTGCCCAGAAACCCCCCTCCTCTTGGCAAGTGGCTCAAATTATGACAACGATAGCAATGGTTTATAATACAATTACTATAGCTGATGCCACATCATGCAGTTAAAGGGACAGAGCAGAGCTGCTGCACATGCCCAATGGTAGCAGCTTCTTCTACCAAGTTTGTGTGTGGATCTGAGACCTCAATCAGTACACTGGACCAGAGAGTAGCTACCAGGAAGAAGAGACAAGAGCTTTACCATGGGGTGGGAGGATGTGTGCTTAGAATGTGCAGTACTAGTTCTATTATGTTTGTGTATTTATTTATTTATTATGGTATGTTTAACCTTTTCCTGAGCACTTATTTACATTATTTAAATGTTTGATACAGCCTATACTAAAGACCATCTATAGTGTTAAATATTAATTCTGTATACCATACAGTATCCAGTGTATAAAAAGACCAATATTTACATTAATGTCCAGGGTCGTTACTAGGTTCTTCTACTGCTCCGCCAAACTCCTGCACTTGCTCTAATGTTCCGCAGAGCGGGAGATTGTGAACTTCACTTGGAAACCCCCTTCTAGAAATCCTGCATTTGCGACTGCTTGGCACTGACACCTATCCTTACACATACTACAGTCAGCCTTCTATTGCTAAATGTCCGATTGCATTTTATACTGACATAATTTCTTCTGATTAGATAACAGGATTTTAAATACCTACCGGTAAATCCTTTTCTATGAGTCCATAGAGGATGTTGGGCACTCTCAAAAGACCATGGGGTATAGACGGGATCCGCAGGAGACATGGGCACTTTAAGACTTTCAAAGGGGCGTGACCTGGCTCCTCCCTCTATATCCCTCCCCAGATTCAGTTTGGAACTGTGCCCGGCGAGACGGACATTTCGAGGAAAGGACTTAACAAACAAGGTGAGCCAACACCAGCTCACGCCATAAGCATGCCGTATAACATGGCAGATAACTGAACACATGTCAACGGACATGGACAAAACCTCAGCAACAAACTGAAGAAAAAAACAAAAACACAACCTGTGTGTAAGCAGAACTAAACTGCAGATACAGTACGCACTGGGACGGGCGCCCAACATCCTCTACGGACTCATAGAAAAGGATTTACCGGTAGGTATTTAAAATCATATTTTCTATTTCGTCCTAGAGGATGGTGGGCACTCTCAAAAGTCCATGGCGTTTATACCAAAGCTCAATAGCGGGCGGAAGAGTGCGGATGACTCAGCAGCAACGATTGACCAAATTTAAGGTCTTCATCGGCCATGGTATCAAACTTGTAGAATTTAGCAAACGTGTTCGACCCCGACCAAGTAGCAGCTCGGCAAAGATGCAATGCCGAGACACCCCGGGCAGCCGCCCAGGATGAACCCACCTTCCTAGTGGAATGGGCCTTCACCGATTTCGGCAACGGCAAGCCTGCCGTTGAATGAGCCTGCTGAATCGTCTGACATATCCAGTGGGCAATGGTCTGCTTGGAAGCAGGAACCCCAATCTTATTGGGAGCATACAAAATAAACAGAGACTCTGTTTTCCTCCATGGAGCCGTCCTGGCTATATAAATCTTTAAAGCTCTGACCACATCCAGAGACTTATTCTCAGCCAAAGCGCCAGTAGCCACTGGCACCACAATAGGTTGGTTGATATGAAAAGAGGAAACCACCTTCGGCAGAAATTGTTGCCGAGTTCGCAACTCTGCTCTATCTTCATGGAAAATTAAATAAGGGTGCATGTGAGACAAGGCCGCCAACTCCGACACCCGCCTTGCGGATGCCAACGCCAACAAAATGACAACTTTCCAAGTGAGGAATTTTAACTCCACTTTACGCAAAGGTTCAAACCAATGTGACTGAAGGAACGATAACACGACGTTAAGGTCCGAAGGTGCCACAGGGGGCACAAAAGGGGGTTGGATGTGCAACACCCCTTTCACAAAGGTCTGCACTTCAGGAAGTAAGGCCAATTGTTTCTGAAAGAAAATGGACAAGGCAGAAATCTGCACTTTAATGGAGCCTAATTTAAGGCCCGCATCCACACCATTTTGTAGAAAATGGAGAAAACGTCCAAGGTCAAATTTCTCCACTGGAGCTCTCTTGGACTCGCACCAGGAAATATATTTCCTCCAAATACGGTGATAGTGCTTTGACATCACAGCCTTCCTGGCAAGAATAAGAGTAGGTATGACTTCACTGGGAATACCCTTCCGGCCTAAAACCTGGCGTTCAACCACCATGCCGTCAAACGTAGCCACTGTAAGTCTTGGTGGACGAACGGCCCTTGCCGCAGCAGGTCCTCGCGAAGAGGAAGAGGCCAGGGATCGTCGACTAGTAACGTCTGAAGATCCGGGTACCACGTTCTTCTTGGCCAATCTGGGACCACAAGGAGCGCTAGAATGTTTGTTCTTTTTAGAAGTCTCAACACCTTTGGGATGAGAGGAAGCGGAGGGAAAACGTACACCGACGGAAACACCCAGGGTGTTGTCAGCGCATCCACTGCCTCCGCCTGAGGGTCCCTGGACCAATACCTCAGAAGTTTTCTGTTGAGGCGAGACGCCATCATGTCTATATGGGGAATCCCCCTTCGAACTGTTATCAGTGCGAAGACCTCCTGATGGAGGCTCCACTCTCCTGGATGAAGGTCGTGTCTGCTGAGGAAGTCTGCTTCCCAGTTGTCCACTCCCGGAATGAATATTGCCGACACAGCGCTTGTATGTTTTTCCGCCCAACGAAGAATTTTCGTGGCTTCTGCCATTGCTGCTCTGCTTCTCGTGCCGCCTTGGCGGTTGATGTAAGCCACTGCCGTGACATTGTCCGATTGGATCAGAACCGGCAGGTTCCGAAGAAGATGTTCCGCTTGTAGGAGGCCGTTGTAAATGGCTCTCAGTTCCAGAACGTTTATGTGAAGATGCATTTCCGGACTTGACCATCTTCCTTGGAAGCTCACCCCCAGAGTGACTGCCCCCCAACCTCGGAGACTTGCATCCGTGGTTACTAGGATCCAGTCCTGGATCCCGAACCGGCGTCCCGCAAGGAGGTGAGAGCTGTGGAGCCACCACAGAAGTGAGATTCTGGTGTTGGGAGATAGAATTATCCTCCTGTGCATATGAAGGTGGGATCCGGACCATTTGTCCAACAGGTCCCACTGAAACACTCTGGCATGGAACCTCCCAAACTGGAGGGCCTCGTATGCCGCCACCATTTTTCCCAGCAATTGAATGCATTGATGACTGGAGACCGTTTTCGGTTTTAGCAAGAGTTTTACAAGACTCTGAATTTCCAGAGCTTTCTCCATGTGGAGGAACACTCTCTGTTGGACCGTGTCCAGTATCATGCCCAAAAACGCCAACCGGGTTGTCGGGATTAACTGTGATTTCGACAAGTTCAAGAGCCAGCCGTGCTGTTGTAGAATTGACAGGGATAGTGCAATGTCCTGCAACAACTTGTCCTTGGACCTCGCCTTTATCAGGAGATCGTCCAAGTATGGGATAATTGTAACCCCTTGCTTGCGCAGGAGAACCATCATTTCTACCATTACTTTGGTGAAAATCCTTGGAGCCGTGGATAGACCAAACGGCAACGTCTGAAACTGGTAGTGCGTATCTTGGATAGCAAACCTCAGGAAACTTTGGTGAGGAGGATAAATGGGGACATGAAGGTAGGCATCCAATGAGACCATGAATTCCCCCTCCTCCAGACTGGAGATCACCGCTCTGAGAGACTCCATTTTGAATTTGAATTTCACCAGGAAGAAATTTCAGGTTGAGGATTGGTCTTACCGAGCCATCCGGCTTCGGCACCACAAACAGGCTTGAATAAAACCCCTGCCCCTGCTGTGCCAGGGTTACTGGGACCACAACCTGATTTTGACACAAGTTTTGTACTGCACCGCAGACCAGAGCCCTGTCCGGAAGCGAAGCTGGTAAGGCTGATCTGAAAAAAACGGTGAGGGGGAATGTCTTGAAACTCCAGTTTGTACCCTTGGGACACAATACTCAATACCCAAGGGTCTAGACCCGAGCGAACCCAGACCTGACTGAAAAGCTTTAGGCGTGCCCCCACCGGTACGGACCCCTGTAAGGTAGACCTTGCGTCATGCGGTGGATTTGGCAGAAGCCGGGGAGGACTTCTGCTCCTGGGAACCCGAGGATGCGGGTACCCTCTTGCCTCTTTCTCTACCTCTGGTAGCCAGGAAGAAGTTTTCTCGGCCTCTTCTATACTTGTTGGGCCGAAAGGACTGCATTTGATAATGTGGCGGTTTCTTCTGTTGCATAGGAACAGAAGGTAAAAAGGTAGATTTACCCGCGGTAGCTGCTGATACTAAATCAGTAAGACCGTCACTGAAAAGTTCACCTCCCTTAAAAGGAAGAGACTCCATATTTCTCTTGGAATCAGAGAATCCAGAGCGCCCGCCTAGCCGCAACGGACATAGCATTCGCCTTAGCACCTAGCAGGCCATCATCCCTTGCAGCCTCTTTCAAGTATGCAGCTGCCTCTCTGATATAACCAAGTGTTACCTGGATGTTATCTCTATCCAGAGTATCCCAATCAGAAGACAAAGTGTCTGCCCACTTTTCAATAGCACTACTGACCCACGCAGATGCAATAAGAGGCCTGAGCAGCGTCCCTGTAGTAGTGAAAATAGCCTTTAGGGTAGCTTCCTGCTTACGGTCCGCCGGCTCCTTAAGTGCCGTCGATTGGGCTGCAGGGAGGGCTACCTGTTTTGAAAAAAGCGCCAGGGCTTTGTCTACTGTGGGGGGATTTTCCCACGTATCCCTATCAGAATCGGGAAAAGGATATGCCACCCTGATCCTTTTAGGAATCAGAAATTTTTTATCAGGGCTGTTCCTAATGCTATCAAAGAGAGCGTTCAGTTCAAAACAAGGAGGAAAGGTAACCGAGCGCTTCTTTTCCTTGTAAATAAGGACCCTGGTTTCAGGTGTAATAGGGTCCTCATTAATATTCAAGATATCTTTGACAGCAACAATCATATACTGAATACTCTTAGCCAATTTAGGGTCCAACCTAGAATCAGCATAATCGACATTGGCCTCCGAGTCCGTGTCGGTGCCCGTGTCAACTAACTGGTCAAAACTACGCTTGTGCGACCCCGCAGGGTCTTGCATTTGTAATAAAGCGTCCTCCACTGATCTTTTCCACACCTGGGATTGAGATTCAGACTCATCAAATTTTTTATTTAATGACGTGACACTAGCATGCAAGGCATTCAATGTAGTTAACCAATCTGCAGTCGGCGGTGCCGACAGGGCCACCCCCAAAACATTCGGTGTCCCTGATAAATTATCCCCCGAAGAGGAATAATCTGCCTCCGACATGTCGACTACCCAGAGACAGCACACACACCAAGCCTGTGAGGGAACACAAAGGGAAATAGCCAGCTCACACCCCAGCGCCAAATAAGCAGGTCTGACCACACTAATAAATGTCCCAGAGCTGCTGCGCTTTACTTATAATAAATAAATATGCCCCCCCCCCTCCTGCTGTTTTGAGCCCCCTGGTACTTGCTGCGGGTGAGGAAGGACCAGCGACTTCACTGAGGAGGAGGAAAATGGCGCCAGTGAGCAGTGAGGAAGAAGCCCCACCCCCAACATGGCGCGCTTCGTCCCGCTTAATTTTATATATTTATCCTGGCGGGGGTATTGCGGACAGTGCCTGGGCACTGAATATCATTGCCAGCCAGTTTATAGAGGTAACAAGCTCCCCAGGGTGCCCCCCCGCCCCAGCGCGTGCCCCCCCGCCCCAGCGCCCTGCACCCAGCGGTGTGACCTGAATGGGAGCCTGGCGCGCACTGAGCAAGCCACTGTGCGGTACCTCTTATATGCCGTCTTTTTGAAGAAGATGTCTCGTCCGGGCACATTTCTAAAACTGAGTCTGGGGAGGGATATAGAGGGAGGAGCCAGGTCACGCCCCTTTGAAGGTCTTAAAGTGCCCATGTCTCCTGCGGATCCCGTCTATACCCCATGGTCTTTTGAGAGTGCCCAACATCCTCTGGGACGAAATAGAATTTGGGGGTAATTCTGAGTTGATCGCAGCAGCAAGTTTGTTAGCAATTGGGCAAAACCATGTGCACTGCAGGGGGGGAGATATATAACATGTGCAGAGAAAGTTAGATTTGGGTGTGTTATTTTGTTTCTGTGCAGGGTAAATACTGGCTGCTTTATTTTTACACTGCAATTAAGATTTCAGTTTGAATACACCCCACCCAAATCTAATCTCTCTGCACATGTTATATCTGCCCCTCGTGCAGTGCACATGGGGGGTAATTCTGAGTTGATCGCAGCAGGATCTTTGTTAGCAGTTGGGCAAAACCAGGGGAGGCAGATATAACATGTGCAGAGAGAGTTAGATTTGGGTGTGGTGTGTTCAATCTCAATCTAAATTGCAGTGTAAAATAAAGCAGCCAGTATTTACCCTGCACAGAAACAAAATAACCCACCCAAATCTAACTCTCTTTGCACATGTTATATCTGCCTCCCCTGCAGTGCACATGGTTTTGCCCAACTGCTAACAAAAATCCTGCTGCGACCAACTCAGAATTACCCCCATGGTTTTGCCCAACTGCTAACAGAGTTGCTGCTACGATCAACTCAGAATTAGGCCCATTGGCCCTCATTCCGAGTTGTTCGCTCGCAAGCTGCTTTTAGCAGCTTTGCACACGCTAAGCCGCCGCCTACTGGGAGTGAATCTTAGCATAGTAAAATTGCGAACGAAAGATTAGCAGAATTGCGAATAGACACTTCTTAGCAGTTTCTGAGTAGCTCCAGACTTACTCGGCAACTGCGATCAGTTCAGTCAGTTTCGTTCCTGGTTTGACGTCACAAACACTCCCAGCGTTCGCCCAGACACTCCCCCGTTTCTTCAGACACTCACGCGTTTTTCCCAGAAACGGCAGCATTTTTTCACACACACCCATAAAACGGCCAGTTTCCGCCCAGAAACACCCACTTCCTGTCAATCACATTACGATCACCAGAACGAAGAAAAAACCTCGTAATGCCGTGAGTAAAATACCTAACTGCATAGCAAATTTACTTGGCGCAGTCGCACTGCGGACATTGCACATGCGCATTAGCGACTAATCGCTCCATTGCGAAAAAAAAATAACGAGCGATCAACTCGGAATGACCACCATTGACAAGTGTTGATGGTCGGTCAGAAATACAATAAATTACTTGTTGGAATTAATACCACTGTGCATTTCCTTATCAGTAAAACATGCCCTTTGTAAAATAATTGGGAGGCCTTCCTAGGATCCAAAAAATCGTCAATTTGATCAAAATTACAATACAGGTCATGATGCAGGTGGATTCAGCCTGGACTCAATCGGTCCATAGTTCTTCAGTAGAACCCTAGTAGTTCTTCTGTTGATGACAGGCACCTACAGTAACTCCATCTAATTAGGGGCTTTCCAGAAAATATTGTCACCTTTATAAGTGTGTTAGCACTGCAGGTCATATATTTATGTTTTTCTAAACAAAGGTTGCCCCCATTTAATACTAATATGAGTATTTAGGGAGGAGCAAGGAAAATTAGTGGAGAAAAAAATCAAACGGCTATTGGAAATGCATTATTCACTTAGTTTTTACCATAAAACACATATAAAGCCATAATATAACATTGTTAGTGTGACTTAATGGCATGTAGATCTATCAAAGTTAGAATATAAATATACATTAACCATATCACTTTATGCTGGCTAAGTACTTTAGTATCTGTCATTTTATTTACTATTTAATTGCAATGTAATTGCTATAATTACAAATGCAGATCACAATAAATGAACCATAATTAAAAATACATTGACAAAGGAAGTAAGTATATGGGTGTTTTCGCTTGAAGCTCTCAGATCAAAAAATGCATTTTTATTTAGCAACAAGGATGCTGATTTAGACTTGGGAGCTAAGGAAAAATAAGAGTAAATTTACACCTTGGCAAAACCATATTGCACTGCAGGTGGGGCAGAGCTGCATGTGCAGCAAAGATCTGAGGGGCTTGTCCAAAGTCAAATGTAAACAGCAGTGTAAGCATAAAGCCGTCCAATATTTGTGCGCTACATGTAAAAGCAGCCTGTATTTACCCAGCATGCAAAGAAATAAATTAATTTACACCCCTAGCATTGCATCATGGCTTGAACAGGTGCAAAATGCCTTCCTTTTATTTTGCTTTGCTCCTAACGCTGAATCAGCACTACAGTACAGTAAGTATCTACAATTTTTCATTTGGATTACACAACATGAACAGAACTAAAGCACATTTATGGGGAGGTTTACGAAGTGTGCTTTCGCTAGTGATGTGCACCGTTTTGGATTCGATTCCGCGGCCGTGTTTTGGATTCGGACGCGTTTTGACAAAACCTCCCTTAAATTTTTTTGTCGGCTTCAGGTGTGTTTTGGATTCGGGTGTTTTTTTTCAAAAACCTCTCAAAAACAGCTTAAATTGTAGAATTTGGGGGGTAATTTTGATCCCATCGTATTATTAACCTCAACAACTATAATTTCCACTCATTTCCACTTTTCCAGTCTATTCTGAACACCTCACATCTCACAATATTATTTTTAGTCCTAAAATTTGCACCGCGGTCGCTGGATGACTAAGCTAAGCGACCCAAGTGGCCGGCACAAACACCTGGCCCATCTAGGAGTGGCACTGCAGTGTCAGACAGGATGGCACTTAAAAAAATTGGCCCCAAACATCACATGATGCAAAGATAAATAAAATAAAAAAAAGAGGTGCAAGATGGAATTGTACTTGGGCCCTCCAAGCCACCCTTATGTTGTATAAACAGGACATGCACACTTTAGCAAACCCATCATTTCAGCTACAGGGTCTGCCACACGACTGTGGCTGAAATGACTGGTTGGTTTGGGCCCCCACCAAAAAAGAAGCAATCAATCGGGTCTGGGACTACAGGTCAACAACAAAAAGGTCGACACACCTCAGATCTATGCCAATTGGTCAACACACCTTAGGTGGACATGGACAAAATGTCGGCATGGTCAAAAGGTCGTCAGGAAAAAGGTCGACATGGAAAAAGGTCGACATGAGTTTTTTATGGTGTAGTCTTCGTAGAGTGACCGGGAACCCCAATTAGTGCACCGCGTCCCCTCGCACATGGTGCCTTCGCTCCGCTCCACTCGGCACAGATTACCGTTCCAATCGTACTCCACGTGGATCGTTAAGTATGAAAAGGTTCCAAAAAAGAAAAAAATTGTGAAAAACTCATGTCGAACTTTTTCCATGTCGAACTTGTTCCTGTCGACATTTTGCCCATGTCGACATTTTGTCCATGCCGACCCAAGGTGTGTCGACCAATTGACGTCGACCTAAGGTGTGTCGACCTTTTTGTTGTCGACCTGGAGTCCGGATACCCAATCAATCTCTCCTTGCACAAACTGGCTCTACAGAGGCAAGATGTCGACCTCATCCTCCGATTCCTCACCCCTTTCACTGTGTACATCCCCCTCCTCACAGAGTATTAATTCGTCCCCATTGGAATCCACCATCACAGGTTCCTGTGTACTTTCTGGAGGCAATTGCTGGTAAATGTCTCCACGGAGGAATTGATTATAATTCATTTTGATGAACATCATCTTCTCCACATTTTGTGGAAGTAACCTCGTACGCCTATCACTGACAAGGTGACCGGCTGCACTAAACACTCTTTCGGAGTACACACTGGAGGGGGGGCAACTTAGGTAAAATAAAACCAGTTTGTGCAAGGGCCTCAGTCCAAATTGCTTCTATTTCCTGCCAGTATACGTACGGACTGTCTGACATGCCTACAGTGATGCTGTCACTCATATAATCCTCCACCATTCTTTCAATGGTGACAGAATCATATGCAGTGACAGTAGACATGTCAGTAATCATTGGCAGGTCTTTTAGTCCAGACCAGATGTCAGCACTCGCTCCTGACTCAGGCTGGCAGTGTCTGAACTGATTTCACATGTGGCAAGTTCAAAGGGTTGCAGAACCTTGCACAACGTTGAAATCATTCTCCACTGCGCTTGAGTCAGGTGCATTCTAGAGATGAGCGCCTGAAATTTTTCGGGTTTTGTGTTTTGGTTTTGGGTTCGGTTCCGCGGCCGTGTTTTGGGTTCGAACGCGTTTTGGCAAAACCTCACCGAATTATTTTTGTCGGATTCGGGTGTGTTTTGGATTCGGGTGTTTTTTTCCAAAAACACTAAAAAACAGCTTAAATCATAGAATTTGGGGGTCATTTTGATCCCAAAGTATTATTAACCTCAAAAACCATAATTTACACTCATTTTCAGTCTATTCTGAATACCTCACACCTCACAATATTATTTTTAGTCCTAAAATTTGCACCGAGGTCGCTGTGTGAGTAAGATAAGCGACCCTAGTGGCCGACACAAACACCGGGCCCATCTAGGAGTGGCACTGCAGTGTCACGCAGGATGTCCCTTCCAAAAAACCCTCCCCAAACAGCACATGACGCAAAGAAAAAAAGAGGCGCAATGAGGTAGCTGTGTGAGTAAGATTAGCGACCCTAGTGGCCGACACAAACACCGGGCCCATCTAGGAGTGGCACTGCAGTGTCACGCAGGATGTCCCTTCCAAAAAACCCTCCCCAATCAGCACATGATGCAAAGAAAAAGAAAAGAAAAAAGAGGTGCAAGATGGAATTATCCTTGGGCCCTCCCACCCACCCTTATGTTGTATAAACAAAACAGGACATGCACACTTTAACCAACCCATCATTTCAGTGACAGGGTCTGCCACACGACTGTGACTGATATGACGGGTTGGTTTGGACCCCCCCCAAAAAAGAAGCAATTAATCTCTCCTTGCACAAACTGGCTCTACAGAGGCAAGATGTCCACCTCATCTTCACCCTCCGATATATCACCGTGTACATCCCCCTCCTCACAGATTATCAATTCGTCCCCACTGGAATCCACCATCTCAGCTCCCTGTGTACTTTGTGGAGGCAATTGCTGCTGGTCAATGTCTCCGCGGAGGAATTGATTATAATTCATTTTAATGAACATCATCTTCTCCACATTTTCTGGATGTAACCTCGTACGCCGATTGCTGACAAGGTGAGCGGCGGCACTAAACACTCTTTCGGAGTACACACTTGTGGGAGGGCAACTTAGGTAGAATAAAGCCAGTTTGTGCAAGGGCCTCCAAATTGCCTCTTTTTCCTGCCAGTATAAGTACGGACTGTGTGACGTGCCTACTTGGATGCGGTCACTCATATAATCCTCCACCATTCTATCAATGTTGAGAGAATCATATGCAGTGACAGTAGACGACATGTCCGTAATCGTTGTCAGGTCCTTCAGTCCGGACCAGATGTCAGCATCAGCAGTCGCTCCAGACTGCCCTGCATCACCGCCAGCGGGTGGGCTCGGAATTCTGAGCCTTTTCCTCGCACCCCCAGTTGCGGGAGAATGTGAAGGAGGAGATGTTGACAGGTCGCGTTCCGCTTGACTTGACAATTTTGTCACCAGCAGGTCTTTCAACCCCAGCAGACCTGTGTCTGCCGGAAAGAGAGATCCAAGGTAGGCTTTAAATCTAGGATCGAGCACGGTGGCCAAAATGTAGTGCTCTGATTTCAACAGATTGACCACCCGTGAATCCTTGTTAAGCGAATTAAGGGCTGCATCCACAAGTCCCACATGCCTAGCGGAATCGCTCCGTGTTAGCTCCTCCTTCAATGCCTCCAGCTTCTTCTGCAAAAGCCTGATGAGGGGAATGACCTGACTCAGGCTGGCAGTGTCTGAACTGACTTCACGTGTGGCAAGTTCAAAGGGCATCAGAACCTTGCACAACGTTGAAATCATTCTCCACTGCGCTTGAGACAGGTGCATTCCACCTACTATATCGTGCTCAATTGTATAGGCTTGAATGGCCTTTTGCTGCTCCTCCAACCTCTGAAGCATATAGAGGGTTGAATTCCACCTCGTTACCACTTCTTGCTTCAGATGATGGCAGGGCAGGTTCAGTAGTTTTTGGTGGTGCTCCAGTTTTCTGTACGTGGTGCCTGTACGCCGAAAGTGTCCCGCAATTCTTCTGGCCACCGACAGCATCTCTTGCACGCCCCTGTCGTTTTTTAAAAAATTCTGCACCACCAAATTCAAGGTATGTGCAAAACATGGGACGTGCTGGAATTGGCCCAGATTTAATGCACACACAATATTGCTGGCGTTGTCCGATGCCACAAATCCACAGGAGAGTCCAATTGGGGTAAGCCATTCCGCGATGATCTTCCTCAGTTGCCGTAAGAGGTTTTCAGCTGTGTGCGTATTCTGGAAAGCGGTGATACAAAGCGTAGCCTGCCTAGGAAAGAGTTGGCGTTTGCGAGATGCTGCTACTGGTGCCGCCGCTGCTGTTCTTGCGGCGGGAGTCCATACATCTACCCAGTGGGCTGTCACAGTCATATAGTCCTGACCCTGCCCTGCTCCACTTGTCCACATGTCCGTGGTTAAGTTGACATTGGGTACAGCTGCATTTTTTAGGACACTGGTGACTCTTTTTCTGAGGTCTGTGTACATTTTCGGTATCGCCTGCCTAGAGAAATGGAACCTAGATGGTATTTGGTACCGGGGACACAGTACCTCCAACAAGTCTCTAGTTGGCTCTGCAGTAATGATGGATACCGGAACCACGTTTCTCACCACCCAGGATGCCAAGGCCTCAGTTATCCGCTTTGCAGTAGGATGACTGCTGTGATATTTCATCTTCCTCGCAAAGGACTGTTGAACAGTCAATTGCTTACTGGAAGTAGTACAAGTGGGCTTACGACTTCCCCTCTGGGATGACCATCGACTCCCAGCGGCAACAACAGCAGCGCCAGCAGCAGTAGGCGTTACACGCAAGGATGCATCGGAGGAATCCCAGGCAGGAGAGGACTCGTCAGACTTGCCAGTGACATGGCCTGCAGGACTATTGGCATTCCTGGGGAAGGAGGAAATTGACACTGAGGGAGTTGGTGGGGTGGTTTGCGTGAGCTTGGTTACAAGAGGAAGGGATTTACTGGTCAGTGGACTGCTTCCGCTGTCACCCAAAGTTTTTGAACTTGTCACTGACTTATTATGAATGCGCTGCAGGTGACGTATAAGGGAGGATGTTCCGAGGTGGTTAACGTCCTTACCCCTACTTATTACAGCTTGACAAAGGGAACACACGGCTTGACACCTGTTGTCCGCATTTCTGGTGAAATACCTCCACACCGAAGAGCTGATTTTTTTGGTATTTTCACCTGGCATGTCAACGGCCATATTCCTCCCACGGACAACAGGTGTCTCCCCGGGTGCCTGACTTAAACAAACCACCTCACCATCAGAATCCTCCTGGTCAATTTCCTCCCCAGCGCCAGCAACACCCATATCCTCCTCATCCTGGTGTACTTCAACACTGACATCTTCAATCTGACTATCAGGAACTGGACTGCGGGTGCTCCTTCCAGCACTTGCAGGGGGCGTGCAAATGGTGGAAGGCGCATGCTCTTCACGTCCAGTGTTGGGAAGGTCAGGCATCGCAACCGACACAATTGGACTCTCCTTGTGGATTTGGGATTTCAAAGAACGCACAGTTCTTTGCGGTGCTTTTGCCAGCTTGAGTCTTTTCAGTTTTATAGCGAGAGGCTGAGTGCTTCCATCCTCATGTGAAGCTGAACCACTAGCCATGAACATAGGCCAGGGCCTCAGCCGTTCCTTGCCACTCCGTGTGGTAAATGGCATATTGGCAAGTTTACGCTTCTCCTCCGACAATTTTATTTTAGGTTTTGGAGTCCTTTTTTTTCTGATATTTGGTGTTTTGGATTTGACATGCTCTGTACTATGACATTGGGCATCGGCCTTGGCAGACGACGTTGCTGGCATTTCATCGTCTCGGCCATGACTAGTGGCAGCAGCTTCAGCACGAGGTGGAAGTGGATCTTGATCTTTCCCTAATTTTAGAACCTCAACTTTTTTGTTCTCCATATTTTATAGGCAGAACTAAAAGGCACCTCAGGTAAACAATGGAGATGGATGGATTGGATACTAGTATACAATTATGGACGGACTGCCACGGTTAGGTGGTATAAAAAAACCACGGTTAGGTGGTATATAATACAATTATGGATGGACGGACTGCCTGCCGAGTGCCGACACAGAGGTAGCCACAGCCGTGAACTACCGCACTGTACACTGGTTGATAAAGAGATAGTAGTATACTCGTAACAACTAGTATGACGACGGTATAAAGAATGAAAAAAAAACCACGGTTAGGTGGTATATATTATAATACAATTATGGTTGGACGGACTGCCTGCCGAGTGCCGACACAGAGGTAGCCACAGCCGTGAACTACCGCACTGTACACTGGTTGATAAAGAGATAGTAGTATACTCGTAACAACTAGTATGACGACGGTATAAAGAATGAAAAAAAAACCACGGTTAGGTGGTATATATTATAATACAATTATGGTTGGACGGACTGCCTGCCGAGTGCCGACACAGAGGTAGCCACAGCCGTGAACTACCGCACTGTACACTGGTTGATAAAGAGATAGTAGTATACTCGTAACAACTAGTATGACGACGGTATAAAGAATGAAAAAAAAACCACGGTTAGGTGGTATATAATACAATTATGGTTGGACGGACTGCCTGCCGAGTGCCGACACAGAGGTAGCCACAGCCGTGAACTACCGCACTGTACACTGGTTGATAAAGAGATAGTAGTATACTCGTAACAACTAGTATGACGACGGTATAAAGAATGAAAAAAAACCACGGTTAGGTGGTATATATTATAATACAATTATGGTTGGACGGACTGCCTGCCGAGTGCCGACACAGAGGTAGCCACAGCCGTGAACTACCGCACTGTACACTGGTTGATAAAGAGATAGTAGTATACTCGTAACAACTAGTATGACGACGGTATAAAGAATGAAAAAAAAACCACGGTTAGGTGGTATATATTATAATACAATTATGGATGGACGGACTGCCTGCCGAGTGCCGACACAGAGGTAGCCACAGCCGTGAACTACCGCACTGTACACTGGTTGATAAAGAGATAGTAGTATACTCGTAACAACTAGTATGACGACGGTATAAAGAATGAAAAAAAAAACACGGTTAGGTGGTATATAATACAATTATGGTTGGACGGACTGCCTGCCGAGTGCCGACACAGAGGTAGCCACAGCCGTGAACTACCGCACTGTACACTGGTTGATAAAGAGATAGTAGTATACTCGTAACAACTAGTATGACGACGGTATAAAGAATGAAAAAAAAACCACGGTTAGGTGGTATATATTATAATACAATTATGGATGGACGGACTGCCTGCCGAGTGCCGACACAGAGGTAGCCACAGCCGTGAACTACCGCACTGTACACTGGTTGATAAAGAGATAGTAGTATACTCGTAACAACTAGTATGACGACGGTATAAAGAATGAAAAAAAAACCACGGTTAGGTGGTATATATTATAATACAATTATGGTTGGACGGACTGCCTGCCGAGTGCCGACACAGAGGTAGCCACAGCCGTGAACTACCGCACTGTACACTGGTTGATAAAGAGATAGTAGTATACTCGTAACAACTAGTATGACGACGGTATAAAGAATGAAAAAAAAACCACGGTTAGGTGGTATATAATACAATTATGGTTGGACGGACTGCCTGCCGAGTGCCGACACAGAGGTAGCCACAGCCGTGAACTACCGCACTGTACACTGGTTGATAAAGAGATAGTAGTATACTCGTAACAACTAGTATGACGACGGTATAAAGAATGAAAAAAAAACCACGGTTAGGTGGTATATATTATAATACAATTATGGTTGGACGGACTGCCTGCCGAGTGCCGACACAGAGGTAGCCACAGCCGTGAACTACCGCACTGTACACTGGTTGATAAAGAGATAGTAGTATACTCGTAACAACTAGTATGACGACGGTATAAAGAATGAAAAAAAAACCACGGTTAGGTGGTATATATTATAATACAATTATGGATGGACGGACTGCCTGCCGAGTGCCGACACAGAGGTAGCCACAGCCGTGAACTACCGCACTGTACACTGGTTGATAAAGAGATAGTAGTATACTCGTAACAACTAGTATGACGACGGTATAAAGAATGAAAAAAAAAACACGGTTAGGTGGTATATAATACAATTATGGTTGGACGGACTGCCTGCCGAGTGCCGACACAGAGGTAGCCACAGCCGTGAACTACCGCACTGTACACTGGTTGATAAAGAGATAGTAGTATACTCGTAACAACTAGTATGACGACGGTATAAAGAATGAAAAAAAAACCACGGTTAGGTGGTATATATTATAATACAATTATGGATGGACGGACTGCCTGCCGAGTACCGACACAGAGGTAGCCACAGCCGTGAACTACCGCACTGTACTGTGTCTGCTGCTAATATAGACTGGTTGATAAAGAGATAGTATACAATACTACTAATATACTGGTGGTCAGGCACTGGTCACCACTAGTCACACTGGCAGTGGCACTCCTGCAGCAAAAGTGTGCACTGTTTAATTTTAATATAATATTATTTATCATGTACTCCTGGCTCCTGCTATAACAACCTGCAGTGCTCCCCAGTCTCCCCCACAATTATAAGCTTTATATACAATACATTGATGTGCAGCACACTGGGCTGAGCAGTGCACACAGACTGAGTCACTGTGTGACTGTGTATCGTTTTTTTCAGGCAGAGAACGGATATATTAAATAAAACAAACAACTGCACTGTCTCTGGTGGTCACTGGTCACTGTGGTCATCAGTCACTAAACTCTGTCTGCACTCTCTTCTAATCTACAGTATCACAGCAATCTCTCTCTCTCTCTCTCTTCTAAATCTAATCTAAATGGAGAGGACGCCAGCCACGTCCTCTCCCTATCAATCTCAATGCACGTGTGAAAATGGCGGCGACGCGCGGCTCCTTATATAGAATCCGAGTCTCGCGAGAATCCGACAGCGTCATGATGACGTTCGGGCGCGCTCGGGTTAACCGAGCAAGGCGGGAAGATCCGAGTCGCTCGGACCCGTGAAAAAAAAAGTGAAGTTCGTGCGGGTTCGGATTCAAAGAAACCGAACCCGCTCATCTTATTCCCCCTCTTTTGCCTATATCGTAGGCAGATGTATAGGCTTGAATGGCCTTTTGCTGCTCCTCCATCCTCTGAAGCATATAGAGGGTTGAATTCCACCTCGTTACCACCTCTTGCTTCAGCTGATGGCGGGGAATGTTCAGGAGTGTTTGCTGGTGCTCCAGTTTTCGGCATGCGGTGGCTGAATGCCGAAAGTGGCTCGCAATTCTTCGGGCCACCGACAGCATCTCTTGCACGCTCCTGTCGTTTTTAAAAAAATTCTGCACCACCAAATTCATTGTATGTGCAAAACATGGGACGTGCTGGAATTTGCCCACATGTAATGCACGCACAATATTAGTGGCGTTGTCCAATGTCACAAATCCCCAGGAGAGTCCAACTGGGGTAAGCCAATCTGCGATGATGTTCCTCAGTTTCCGTAAGAGGTTGTCAGCTGTGTGCCTCTTATGGAAAGCGGTGATACAAAGCGTAGCCTGCCTAGGAACGAGTTGGCGTTTGCGAGATGCTGCCGCTGCTGTTGTTGCTGCGGGAGGCAATACATCTACCCAGTGGGCTGTCACAGTCATATAGTCCTTAGTCTGCCCTGCTCCACTTGTCCACATGTCCGTGGTTAAGTTGACATTGGGTACAACTGTATTTTTTAGGACACTGGTGACTCTTTTTCTGACGTCTGTGTACATTCTCGGTATCGCCTGCCTAGAGAAGTGGAACCTAGATGGTATTTGGTACCGGGACACACTACCTCAAGAAATTCTCTAAGTCCCTGTGAACTAACGGCGGATACCGGACGCACGTCTAACACCAACACAGCTGTCAAGGCCTGAGTTATCCGCTTTGCAACAGGATGACTGCTGTGATATTTCATCTTCCTCGCAAAGGACTGTTGGACAGTCAATGGCTTACTGGAAGTAGTACAAGTGCTCTTCCGACTTCCCCTCTGGGATGATGATCGACTCCCAGCAGCAACAACAGCAGCGCCAGCAGCAGTAGGCGTTACACTGAAGGATCCATCGGAGGAATCCTAGTCATGAGAGGACTCGTCAGATTTGCCAGTAACATGGCCTGCAGGGCTATTGGCGTTCCTGTCTAAGGAGGAAATTGACAATGAGGGAGTTGGTGGTGTGGTTTGCAGGAGCTTGGGTACAAGAGGAAGAAGGGATTTAGTGGTCAGTGGACTGCTTCCGCTGTCACCATAAGTTTTTGAACTTGTCAATGACTTCTGATGAATGCGGTCCAGGTGACGTATAAGGGAGGATGTTCCTAGATGGTTAACGTCCTTACCCCTACTTATTACAGCTTGACAAAGGCAACACACGGCTTGACAAATGTTGTCCGCATTTCTGTTAAAATAATTCCACACCGACGAGGTGATATTTTTTGTCATTTGACCAGGCATGTCAATGGCCATATTCGTCCCACGGACAACAGGTGTCTCCCCGGGTGCCTGACTTAAACAAACCACCTCACCATCAGAATCCTCCTTGTCAATTTCCTCCTCAGCGCTAGCAACACCCATATCCTCATCCTGGTGTACTTCAACAGTGACATCTTCAATTTGACTATCAGGAACTGGACTGCGGGTGCTCCTTCCAGCACTTGCAGGGGGCGTGCAAATGGTGGAAGGCGCCACCTCTTCCCGTCCAGTGTTTGGAAGGTCAGGCATCGCAGCTGACACAATTGGGCTCTCCTTGGGGATTTGTGATTTAGAAGAACGCACAGTTTTTCTAGTGGGAGGATGAGTGCTTCCATCCTCATGTGAAGCTGGCTCACTAGTCATGAGGAACATAGGAGTGGGCCTCAGCCGTTCCTTGCCACTCCGTGTCGTAAATGGCATATTGGCAAGTTTACGCTTCTCCTCAGACGCTTTTAATTTAGATTTTTGGGTCATTTTACTGAACTTTTGTTTTTTGGATTTTACATGCTCTCTACTATGACATTGGGCATCGGCCTTGGCAGATGACAATCATGGCATTTCATCGTCTCGGCTATGACTAGTGGCAGCAGCTTCAGCACGAGGTGGAAGTGGATCTTAATCTTTCCCTATTTTACCCTACACATTTTTGTTCTCCATTTTTTAATGTGTGGAATTATACGCCAGTAATATATCAATTAGTGATGAGCGGGTTCGGTTCCTCGGAATCCGAACCCCCCCGAACTTCAGCCTTTTTACACGGATCCGAGGCAGACTCGGATCTTCCCGCCTTGCTCGGCTAACCCGAGCGCGCCCGAACGTCATCATCCCGCTGTCGGATTCTCGCGAGACTCGGATTCTATATAAGGAGCCGCGCGTCGCCGCCATTTTCACACGTGCATTGAGATTCATAGGGAGAGGACGTGGCTGGCGTCCTCTCCATTTAGATTAGAAGAGAGAGACTGAGACACTTGATTTACTGGAGCTTAGGAGTACTCAGAGAGTGCAGAGTTTACTAGTGACTGACCAGTGACCACCAGTGCAGTTTTATTATATTATTATTTAATATAATCCGTTCTCTGCCTGAAAAAAAACGATACACAGTGACACAGTAACAGTATACCATATCTGTGCTCAGCCTCAGTGTGCTGCATCATCTATGTATATCTGACTGTGCTGAGTGCTCAGTGCTCACACAGCTTAATTGTGGGGGAGACTGGGGAGCAGTAGCAGGAGTACATATTATTTAACAGTGCACACTTTTGCTGCCAGAGTGCAACTGCCAGTGTGACTGACCAGTGACCACTGTCTGACCACCAGTATATTGTGATTGTCTGCCTGAAAAAGTTAAACACTCGTCGTGTGGTGTTTTTATTCTATAAACGCATTCTGCTGACAGTGTCCAGCAGGTCCGTCATTATATAATATATACCTGTCCGGCTGCAGTAGTGATATATATATATATTTTTTATATCATTATCATCCAGTCTATATTAGCAGCAGACGCAGTACGGTAGTCCGCGGCTGTAGCTACCTCTGTGTCGGCAGTCGCTCGTCCATCCATAATTGTATACCACCTACCTGTGGTGTTTTTTTTTTTCTATCTTCTTGATACTAGTAGCTTACTTTAGGAGTCTGCAGTGCTGACAGTGTCCAGCAGGTCCGTCATTATATAATATATACCTGTCCGGCTGCAGTAGTGATATATATATATTTTTTATATCATTATCATCCAGTCTATATTAGCAGCAGACGCAGTACGGTAGTCCACGGCTGTAGCTACCTCTGTGTCGGCAGTCGCTCATCCATCCATTAGTATACTAGTATCCATCCATCTCCATTGTTTACCTGAGGTGCCTTTTAGTTGTGCCTATTAAAATATGGAGAACAAAAATGTTGAGGTTCCAAAAATAGGGAAAGATCAAGATCGACTTCCACCTCGTGCTGAAGCTGCTGCCACTAGTCATGGATGAAATGCCAGCAACGTCGTCTGCCAAGGCCGATGCCCAATGTCATAGTACAGAGCATGTAAAATCCAAAACACCAAATATCAGTAAAAAAAGGACTCAAAAATCTAAAATAAAATTGTCAGAGGAGAAGCGTAAACTTGCCAATATGCCATTTACCACACGGAGTGGCAAGGAACGGCTGAGGCCCTGGCCTATGTTCATGGCTAGTGGTTCAGCTTCACATGAGGATGGAAGCACTCAGCCTCTCGCTAGAAAAATGAAAAGACTCAAGCTGGCAAAAGCACAGCAAAGAACTGTGCGTTCTTCGAAATCACAAATCCACAAGGAGAGTCCAATTGTGTCGTTTGCGATGCTGGACCTTCCCAACACTGGACGTGAAGAGCATGCGCCTTCCACCATTTGCACGCCCCCTGCAAGTGCTCGAAGGAGCACCCGCAGTCCAGTTCCTGATAGTCAGATTGAAGATGTCAGTGTTGAAGTACACCAGGATGAGGAGGATATGGGTGTTGCTGGCGCTGGGGAGGAAATTGACCAGGAGGATTCTGATGGTGAGGTGGTTTGTTTAAGTCAGGCACCCGGGGAGACACCTGTTGTCCGTGGGAGGAATAGGGCCATTGACATGCCTGGTGAAAATACCAAAAAAATCAGCTCTTCGGTGTGGAAGTATTTCAACAGAAATGCGGACAACATTTGTCAAGCCGTGTGTTGCCTTTGTCAAGCTGTAATAAGTAGGGGTAAGGACGTTAACCACCTCGGAACATCCTCCCTTATACGTCACCTGCAGCGCATTCATCATAAGTCAGTGACAAGTTCAAAAACTTTGGGCGACAGCGGAAGCAGTCCACTGACCAGTAAATCCCTTCCTCTTGTAACCAAGCTCACGCAAACCACCCCACCAACTCCCTCAGTGTCAATTTCCTCCTTCCCCAGGAATGCCAATAGTCCTGCAGGCCATGTCACTGGCAATTCTGACGAGTCCTCTCCTGCCTGGGATTCCTCCGATGCATCCTTGCATGTAACGCCTACTGCTGCTGGAGCTGCTGTTGTTGCTGCTGGGAGTCGATGGTCATCCCAGAGGGGAAGTCGTACTCGTAAGACCACTTTTACTACTTCCACCAAGCAATTGACTGTCCAACAGTCCTTTGCGAGGAAGATGAAATATCACAGCAGTCATCCTGCTGCAAAGCGGATAACTGAGGCCTTGGCATCCTGGGCGGTGAGAAACGTGGTTCCGGTATCCATCATTACTGCAGAGCCAACTAGAGACTTGTTGGAGGTACTGTGTCCCCGGTACCAAATACCATCTAGGTTCCATTTCTCTAGGCAGGCGATACCGAAAATGTACACAGACCTCAGAAAAAGACTCACCAGTGTCCTAAAAAATGCAGTTGTACCCAATGTCCACTTAACCACGGACATGTGGACAAGTGGAGCAGGGCAGGCTCAGGACTATATGACTGTGACAGCCCACTGGGTAGATGTATGGACTCCCGCCGCAAGAACAGCAGCGGCGGCACCAGTAGCAGCATCTCGCAAACGCCAACTCTTTCCTAGGCAGGCTACGCTTTGTATCACCGCTTTCCAGAATACGCACACAGCTAAAAACCTCTTACGGCAACTGAGGAAGATCATCGCAGAATGGCTTACCCCAATTGGACTCTCCTGTGGATTTGTGGCATCGGACAACGCCAGCAATATTGTGTGTGCATTAAATCTGGGCAAATTCCAGCACGTCCCATGTTTTGCACATACCTTGAATTTGGTGGTGCAGAATTATTTAAAAAACGAGAGGGGCGTGCAAGAGATGCTGTCGGTGGCCAGAAGAATTGCGGGACACTTTCGGCGTACAGGCACCACGTACAGAAGACTGGAGCACCACCAAAAACGCCTGAACCTGCCCTGCCATCATCTGAAGCAAGAAGTGGTAACGAGGTGGAATTCAACCCTCTATATGCTTCAGAGGTTGGAGGAGCAGCAAAAGGCCATTCAAGCCTATACAACTGAGCACGATATAGGAGGTGGAATGCACCTGTCTCAAGCGCAGTGGAGAATGATTTCAACGTTGTGCAAGGTTCTGCAACCTTTTGAACTTGCCACACGTGAAGTCAGTTCAGACACTGCCAGCCTGAGTCAGGTCATTCCCCTCATCAGGCTTTTGCAGAAGAAGCTGGAGACATTGAAGGAGGAGCTAACACAGAGCGATTCCGCTAGGCATGTGGGACTTGTGGATGGAGCCCTTAATTCGCTTAACAAGGATTCACGGGTGGTCAATCTGTTGAAATCAGAGCACTACATTTTGGCCACCGTGCTCGATCCTAGATTTAAAACCTACCTTGGATCTCTCTTTCCGGCAGACACAAGTCTGCTGGTGTTCAAAGAACTGCTGGTGAGAAAATTGTCAAGTCAAGCGGAACGCGACCTGTCAACATCTCCTCCTTCACATTCTCCCGCAACTGGGGGTGCGAGGAAAAGGCTCAGAATTCCGAGCCCACCCGCTGGCGGTGATGCAGGGCAGTCTGGAGCGACTGCTGATGCTGACATCTGGTCCGGACTGAAGGACCTGACAACGATTACGGACATGTCGTCTACTGTCACTGCATATGATTCTCTCCCCATTGAAAGAATGGTGGAGGATTATATGAGTGACCGCATCCAAGTAGGCACGTCAGACAGTCCGTACTTATACTGGCAGGAAAAAGAGGCAATTTGGAGGCCCTTGCACAAACTGGCTTTATTCTACCTAAGTTGCCCTCCCACAAGTGTGTACTCCGAAAGAGTGTTTAGTGCCGCCGCTCACCTTGTCAGCAATCGGCGTACGAGGTTACATCCAGAAAATGTGGAGAAGATGATGTTCATTAAAATGAATTATAATCAATTCCTCCGTGGAGACATTCACCAGCAGAAATTGCCTCCACAAAGTACACAGGGAGCTGAGATGGTGGATTCCAGTGGGGACGAATTGATAATCTGTGAGGAGGGGGATGTACACGGTGATATATCGGAGGATGATGATGAGGTGGACATCTTGCCTCTGTAGAGCCAGTTTGTGCAAGGAGAGATTAATTGCTTCTTTTTTGGTGGGGGTCCAAACCAACCCGTCATTTCAGTCACAGTCGTGTGGCAGACCCTGTCACTGAAATGATGGGTTGGTTAAAGTGTGCATGTCCTGTTTATACAACATAAGGGTGGGTGGGAGGGCCCAAGGACAGTTCCATCTTGCACCTCTTTTTTCTTTCATTTTTCTTTGCGTCATGTGCTGTTTGGGGGGTGTTTTTTGGAAGGGCCATCCTGCGTGACACTGCAGTGCCACTCCTAGATGGGCCAGGTGTTTGTGTCGGCCATTTGGGTCGCTTATCTTACTCACACAGCTACCTAATTGCGCCTCTTTTTTTCTTTGCGTCATGTGCTGTTTGGGGAGTGTTTTTTGGAAGGGCCATCCTGCGTGACACTGCAGTGCCACTCCTAGATGGGCCAGGTGTTTGTGTCGGGCACTTGGGTCGCTTATCTTAGTCACACAGCTACCTCATTGCGCCTCTTTTTTTTCTTCTTTGCGTCATGTGCTGTTCGGGGAGTGTTTTTTGGAAGGGCCATCCTGCGTGACACTGCAGTGCCACTCCTAGATGGGCCCGGTGTTTGTGTCGGCCACTTGGGTCGCTTATCTTACTCACACAGCTACCTAATTGCGCCTCTTTTTTTCTTTGCGTCATGTGCTGTTTTGGGAGTGTTTTTTGGAAGGGCCATCCTGCGTGACACTGCAGTGCCAATCCTAGATGGGCCAGGTGCTTGTGTCAGCCACTTGGGTCGCTTATCTTACTCACACAGCTACCTCATTGCGCCTCTTTTTTTCTTTGCGTCATGTGCTGTTTGGGGAGTGTTTTTTGGAAGGGCCATCCTGCGTGACACTGCAGTGCCACTCCTAGATGGGCCAGGTGTTTGTGTCGGCCACTTGGGTCGCTGAGCTTAGTCATCCAGCGACCTCGGTGCAAATTTTAGGACTAAAAATAATATTGTGAGGTGTGAGGTGTTCAGAATAGACTGAAAATGAGTGGAAATTATGGTTATTGAGGTTAATAATACTTTGGGATCAAAATGACCCCCAAATTCTATGATTTAAGCTGTTTTTTAGGGTTTTTTGAAAAAAACACCCGAATCCAAAACACACCCGAATCCGACAAAAAAAATTCGGTGAGGTTTTGCCAAAACGCGTTCGAACCCAAAACACGGCCGCGGAACCGAACCCAAAACCAAAACACAAAACCCGAAAAATTTCCGGTGCTCATCACTAATATCAATAGCAATGGCCTACTGTACCGTACTGCTATATATGATATACTGGTGGTCAGCAAAATGATGCACTGTCCTGCACCACAGGTATGGATGGATAGTATACTTGACGACACAGAGGTAGGTAGAGCAGTGGACTACTGTACCGTACTGCTATATATTATATACTGGTGGTCAGCAAAATTATGCACTGTCCTCCTACTACTGCACACAACAACTAAAATGCACCACAGGTATGGATAGTATACTTGACGACACAGAGGTAGGTAGAGCAGTGGACTACTGTACCGTACTGCTATATATTATATACTGGTGGCCAGCAAAATTATGCACTGTCCTCCTACTACTGCACACAACAACTAAAATGCACCACAGGTATGGATGGATAGTATACTTGACGACACAGAGGTAGGTAGAGCAGTGGACTACTGTACCGTACTGCTATATATTATATACTGGTGGTCAGCAAAATTATGCACTGTCCTCCTACTACTGCACACAACAACTAAAATGCACCACAGGTATGGATGGATAGTATACTTGACGACACAGTGGTAGCTAGAGCAGTGGACTACTGTACCGTACTGCTATATATTATATACTGGTGGTCAGCAAAATTATGCACTGTCCTCCTACTACTGCGCACAACAACTAAAATGCACCACAGGTATGGATGGATAGTATACTTGACAACACAGAGGTAGGTAGAGCAGTGGACTACTATACCGTACTGATATAATACTGGTGGTCACTGGTCAGCAAAATTCTGCACTGTCCTCCTACTATATACTACAATGCAGCACAGATATGGAGCGTTTTTCAGGCAGAGAACGTAGATATTTTCAGCACACTGAGCACAGATATTTGCAATCACACTGAGCACAGATATTTGCAGCACACCGAGCACAGATATTTGCAGCACACTGAACACAACTGAGAGAACGCTGCACACGTCCTCTCCCTATCATCTCCAATGCACAAGTGAAAATGGCGGCGACGCGCGGCTCCTTATATAGAATCCGAATATCGCGAGAATACGACAGCGGGATGATGACGTTCTGGCGCGCTTGGGTTAACCGAGCAAGGCGGGAGGCTCTGAGTCTGCCTCGGACCCGTGTAAAATGGGTGAAGTTCGGGGGGGGTTCGAATTCCGAGGAACTGAACCCGCTCATCTCTAAAACACCTGACATAGATGGGGGGTGGGGGTCAGTTGGGAGAGGTAGTGATCACTGCTGCTCTGATTTATAAAGCAGCAGGTGATCACTCTGAATAGATACCGTGTGGCATACGCACGGCATCTATCAGCACAAGGAGGGGAGCCGAGGGCTGTCCAGGAGCTTATGGAGAACTGGACACGCCCCCAACATGGCGAAAATACGGTTTGCGGCAATAGGCCACACACCCTTACCGCGGGACCCCGCCCCTCTACCCAAAGCTCCGCTTTCTTTTCAACCGCGGTCGCTGCCTTCGGCGCGGTGTGTCCCTAATGATTCCCAAGGGACAGAAGTTGGGAGGTATGCATACGGTACTTGCAGAGCAGGTCACCATATTACTGGATACACACTGGACCAAGTGGCCGATATAGGTAAGCACTTACCGATTGTATGCTCAATATCTCGGTCCTGACATACAGCTGGATGGGTATTTGAATTTGCACGCCCAGCTGTGATGTCATTCCTTGCAGCAAGTGTATGGGTTGCCCGTACACACAGCCAGGTGCACAGATATATCGATCATCAGCTGTGCTGCACAGCCGATATGTCTGAACGACGTCATTAACAGACAAATTGGGTGTATACACCCCCTGACCCACTAGCGCTATATATCGACTGTTCGCTCGAAAAGCCACTATATCGCCCTATGTGCACCCAAATTTACTGTTTTTGTAAAACCACCAGCAGGTATCCTGGCACTGGTTCTGATGAAGAGATGGATTCAATTTACATCAAAAATATAGTGTAGCCCCCCAAAAAGGAGATTTATGGTACCATGGTTAAATCTCTTTCTGCAAGGTACACTGGATTCCACAGGGAATAACATCAGGGTGTAGAGTTGGATCTTGATCCGAGGGTGCCATGGATCAAGATCCAACTCTACACCCCGATGTTATTCCCTGTGGAATCCAGTGTACCTTGCAGAAAGAGATTTAACCATGGTACCATAAATCTTTTTGGGGGGCTACACTACATTTTGGTGCAACAGGCTAAAGCTTTGCCTGTTCCCAGGATGCATTGCACCGCCTCCTCTATAGCCCCACCTCCAGGCACTGGATCTCAGTTTTGCTAACCAGTCCAATGCAGTAGCAGGCAAAAGAGATGGCAGATGTTAATCACATAGAACCACATTCTCACGACAGGAGAAGGGGCTAGCGGTTAATACCATACAAACCCAAAGAAGCTAAGTGCGTCAGGGCGAGCGCCCTGAGGAATCCAGTGTACCTAGCAGAAAGAGATTTAACCATGGTCAGTCTACCATAAATCTCCTTTTCTGCAGTGGGGTACACTGGTATTCCACAGGGAATAACATTGGGATGTCCTAAAGCAGTTCCTCATGCGAGGGGATGCACTGTTGCGGGTACAAGAACCCGGCATCCAAAGGAAGTATCCTGGGAGGCGGAAGTATCAAAGGCATAGAACCTGATGAATGTGTTTACAGAGGACCACGTAGATGCCTCGAACAATTGTTCAGCGGACGCGCCTCGGCCGCTCAAGAAGGTCCAACAGACCGACTAGAATGGGCTTTGATAGCAGCAGGAGCTGGGAGACCAGCCTGTGCATATGCTTGTGCAATCACCATTCTGATCCATCTGGCCAAGGTTTGCTTATTCGCAGGCCAGCCACATTTGTGAAAACCAAACAGTATGAAAAGGGAATCTAACCTCCTGATAGAGGCAGTCCTCTCCACGTAAATACGGAGAGCCCATACAACATCCAAAAACCGCTCTTTGGAGGACAAACCAGAAGAGATAAAAGCCGGAACTACAATCTCTTGGTTAAGATGGAAAGATGACACCACCTTAGGGAGATAGCCGGGACAAGTTCTAGGAACTGCCCGGTACGGTGAAAAATCAGAAAGGGCGGACGACAGGACAAGGCGCCTAAGTCCGACACCCTCCTAGCAGAGGCAGTAGCCAATAGAAAAATGACCTTAAGCGTAAGGCATTTAAGGTCCACAGGCTCAAGAGGTTCAAATGGAGACTCTTGTAGGGCATTCAAAACAACAGACAGATCCCATGGAGCCACAGGAGGGACATAGGGAGGCTGAATCCGTAAAACACCCTGAGTGAAGTATGAACGTCAGGGAGAGATGCAATTTTACTCTGAAACCACACCGACAAGGCAGAAATATGAACCTTGAGAGAAACCAGACGAAGGCCTAAGTCCAGGCCTTGTTGCAGAAAAGCCAAAAGTCTGGAATTTTTGAAAGTATATGCATCATAATTCTTAGCAGCACACCAGGTGAAGTAAAATTCCAGACCCTATGATAAATCCGTGCAGAAAACGGTTTACGGGCTTTCAACATAGTTTGAATAACCGCCTCAGGGAATCCCTTGGCCCTCAGAAGTAAAGCTTCAAGAGCCACGCCATCAAAGCCAGTCTGGCCAGGTCCGGGTAGACAAAAGGGCCCTGAACGAGGAGGTCTGGGCATTGAGGAAGTAGAAGAGGACACTCTATCAAGAGACCCTGCAGGTCTGAGTACCAATGCCATCTGGGCCATGCTGGAGCGACTAGAAGTAGTATTCCTCTTTCTTGCTTGAACTTCCGCAGTATCCTGGGCAGGAGTGACACTGGAGGGAACATGTATGGCAGCTGAAAGTTCCATGGAATTGCCAGTGCGTCCACAAACGCTGCTTGAGGATTCCTTGTCCTTGATCCGAAGACCGGAACCTTGTGATTGTGTCAAGACACCATCAGGGCTACATCTGGTAGGCCCCACTTGTCCACTAGGAGTTGAAAGACTTCCGGATGAAGAATCCACTCTCCAGCGTGAACGTCCTGCCGACGTTTGGAAATCCGCTTCCCAGTTGAGGACTCCGGGAATGAACACTGCCAATATTGCTGGCAGATGGCGTTCCACCCAACGGAGGATCTTTAACACTTCCAGCATTGCCTTGTGGCTTTGATTGCCGCCTTGATGATTTATGTACGCCACTGTGGTGGCGTTGTCTGATTGTACTTGAACAGGGCTGTACTGTACTAGAGGCAGGGCCAGTGTAAACGCATTGAACACTGCCCGTAATTCCAGAATGTTTATCGGGGAGAGAGATTCCTTCCTGGTCCACCGAGAGTGTTGCTCCAACACCGGACCCCAACCCCGCAGACTGGCATCCATTGTCAGGAGGACCCAGTTGGAGATCCAGAAGGGATGGCCCCTGCTCAACTGTTGTAGCCACCAGCTCAGTGACAGACGATCCTCCGGAGTCAAAGAGATCATTAGAGACCTGATCCGATGAGGCAGGCCGTCCCACTTGGAAAGGATTAACCTCTGCAGAGGGCGGGAATGAAATTAAGCATACTCTACCATGTCGAAAGCCGACACCATGAGGCCTAGTACTTGCATCGCTGAGTGTATCGACACTCTTGGGCAAGAGAGGAAATATCTGATCCTGTCCTGAAGTTTCAGGACTTTCTCTGGAGTTAAAACAATCATTGGTTGTGTGTGTCCAGTAATGCCCCCAGGTGCACCATGCTCCGACCAGGGACCACCGAGGACTTTTTCCAGTTGATGAGCCACCCATGGGCTTGTAGAAATTAGACCGTCAATTCCAGATGACTGAGGAGAACTTCTTGGGAATTCGCCAGGATCAGCAAGTCGTCCAGATAAGGCAGGATCCGGGATCGGTATGAAATACCTCCAATCAAAATCCCGACAGTTGAAATCCCGACAGCAATTGATCGACGGTCAAAATCCCGACATGGACAAAATACCGACATTTAAAATACCGACAAGGTCAAAATACCGACAGGTCAAAATACCGACATGCGTTTTTCATTGTTTTTTGTGTGTATGTCGACATAGGTCAACATGGACACCATATAAGTGTACCGCGTCCCCTCTCATGGCTCGCTGCGCTCACCATGCTTCGGGCACTATTATATTCCCCCTCTAGGTCCACTGGGATGGTAAAGTATGAACAAGTCCGTTTCAATTAAAAAATCATGAAAAACTCATGTCAGCATTTTGACCTGTACGCATTTTACATGTCTGTATTTTGACCTTGTCGGTATTTTAAATGTCGGTATTTTGTCCATGTCGGGATTTTAACCTTGTCGGGATTTCAATTGCTGTCGGGATTTCGACCGTCGGGATTTTGATTGAAGGTAAATTGACTGCATCCCCAGGATCCTGATTCCCTGACGGCGGAGAAGAGCCTTCATCATGGCCATGACTTTGGTGAAGATCCGAGGGGCCGTGGCCAATCCAAAAGGCAGTGCCTGGAATTGATAATGTAGGTTGCCAATAGCAAACCGCAGATATTGCTGATGTGACATGGCAACAGGTATGTGCAGGTAAGCATCCTGTATGTCCAGGGATACCATACAGTCTTCGGGTTCCATGGCCAGCACTAAAGAGTGCAGAGTTTCCGTATGGAATTTGGATACTCTCACAAACTTATTCAGTGATTTGAGGTTGAGTATAGGCCGGAAGGACCCATTTGGCTTTGGAACTAGAAACAGGGTCGAATAGTATCCCCTGTCTCTCTGAGACAGAGTTACCGGCACTACCACTCCTGTATCCAAGAGGGATTGTACATCCAAGTGTAGAGCTTGCACTTTTAACGGATCCGCAGGGATAACCTTTGTGCAAAACTGGCGAGGGGGACGTCTCTTGAAAGAGATTGCGTACCCGTGAGAGGCAACTTCCCGCACCCAGGCATCTGAAGTGGTCTTTAACCAGGCATGGGTGAACTGCAGAAGTCGGCCTCCCACCCTGGTGTCCTGCAGGGGGAGGCCCGTCCCATCATGCAGCAGGCTTGTCTTATTTGGAAGCAGGCTGACGGGTGGCCCAGGATTGTTTAGATTTAGGCTTAGTGGTTTTGGAAGCACGAGCCTGTCATGGATACGCCTGACCCTTTGCTTTTCCTGGAGGTCGAAAGGAACGAAAGGTGATACTCTTAGCCTTCGGAACAGAAGGATTAGTATTTGGGAGACACGCAGTCTTGGCAGTAGCCAAGTCAGTTACAATCTTGTTCAGATCCTACCAAATAGGATGTCTCCTTTTAAAGGGAGCACCTCGAAGGTCTTCCAGGACCTCAACCACATAATTTGAAGAGCCAGGATAGACGTAGTAGATGCCTTGGCCGCCATTATACCTGCATCAGAGGCCGCCTCCTGAATGTAGTGGGAGGCTGTGGTAATATAGGACAGAGATTGTCTGGCAGTGTCAGAAAAATCCTGAGGCAGCTCATCCTCAATTGCCTGAATCCATGCTTCAATACCTTTCGCAACCCAGGAGGCTGCCATAGTGGGTCTATGTACAGTACCAGTAAGGGAGTAAATAGACTTCAGGCATCCCTCCACACGCTTATCCATCGGTTCCTTCAGTGAGGTGACAGTGGTGACAGGCAGAGTAAATGACACCAGAAGACGGACGACATGAGAGTCCACTGACCGTGGAGTTTCCCACTTGTTACTCAACTCCACAGGGATAAAATAACGAGCTAATATCTTTTTAGACAGTGAAAATGTATTTCTTGGAGACGACCAGGATTCCTGATGTATGTCAATTAAATGGTCAGAATGTGGTAAAACTACTTTAACAACCTTCTGACGTTTTAACTTGTCAGGTTTCTTAGACGCAGTAGTAGGCTCAATGTCATCATCTATTTGAAGAATTAGCTTAATAGCCTCCACTAGGTCAGGAACATCAACCTGGGTTGTAGATTCCTCATCAGAAGCAACTGTATCAGTGTCTGACGGATCAGTATATTCCCCATCCTCATCGGAAGAATTATCCCAAATTTTAGTGGATTGTGAGGAAGAAATGGCCCATTTAGATGACCCCTTGGTCCCAGAAGTGCGTGGGGTAGACTTTTGTCTAACCAAAGATTGATTTAATTGTTGTAATCGGGTAGACAGAGTATCCGCCCAGGGCGGATTAACTACAGGGACAATATGTGGCTGCAATGGCACAGGAGGTCCCACAGTGGGCGTAAGATGTGTCACAAGTGTAGTCAGCAGACTTGAGAACACTGCCCAGGGTGGATCCTGATTGGCCACAGGTGCTGCAGGTTGACTGGTATGGCACTCAGCACCTGAACCAGCAGCTAAAACTTCCCCCTCAGGTAAATCCGTGGTGCCAGTACTACAGGATGCAGAAGCATCCGTGGATTTCCCGCCCTGTGTGGCAGACATTATGGGGGTCATTCCGACTTGTTCGCTCGCTAGCAGATTTTAGCAGCATTGCACACGCTAGGCCGCCGCCTTCTGGGAGTGTATCTTAGCTTAGCAGAATAGCGAACGAAAGAGTAGCAGAATTGCGAATAGAAAATTCTTAGCAGTTCCTGAGTAGCTCCAGACTTACTCACAGATTGCGATCAGCTCAGCCCGTTTCGTTCCTGGTTTGACGTCACAAACACGCCCTGCGTTCGGCCAGCCACTCCCCCATTTCTCCAGACACTCCCGCGTTTTTACCTGACACGCCTGCGTTTTTCCGCACACTCCCAGAAAACGGTTAGTTTCCGCCCAGAAACACACACTTCCTGTCAATCACACCCCGAACACTTCAACAATGAAAATTATTCGTTAGGACGTGAGTAAATCTACTAAGTTTTGTGCTAAAATACTTAACGCATGCGCACTGCGTACCATGCGCATTTTAGCCTTAATCGCTCAGTTGCGAAAATCGGCAACGAGCGATCAACTCAGAATGACCCCCTATAAGGAATGTAGCCTTAGGACATAACAGTACAATATAGCCAGACAAACACAATACCTGCAAATAACCTCCTATGTTGTGTGACAGTTAACACAGGACACAAAACAGAGGATTTAAGCGGTATGAGGTTACTGAAACACACAGTAAAAATACCCAATCACATATTCTGTGTAACACTATATATATATATATATATATATATATATGGGACCCTGATGCACTTAGCCTCTCAGAGGCCCTCCGCCACCCACTCTTAATTGCCTCCTGCCTCCCGCCAGCCGCCGCTGCAGTGCTGTCCTGCACGCAGGGGGGGTTTCTGAATCAGAAACCCCCCCCTGAGACGGAGACACCTCTGCCTCAGTGGCGGATTTACGGCAAAGCAATCACAGCGGCTGCTTAGGGCCCCCGGAGAGACGAATATTCATTCTGCGCCGTTAATTTAACGCCCAGGCAGAAGACGGCGGGCCCTAGGACGGCTCTGCAGGAAGGTACAACCTTGGACACACTGGCTCTCCACGTGGTTGCTCTCCAGCGTCCTGCGGGCCTCCCCACTGTGTGTGCGCCGGTGACGAGACAACGCTGAGGAGCATCATCCAGCTATCTTCAGGCTCCCAGTCCTACCTCCCAGGACTCACTCGGCCCGGGTAAGACTCCGGAGATCTGGGTGGCCGCAGTGCGCCTGTAGCACATTTACTGTATGTTGAATGGGCAATGGGTGTGTGTGTGTAATGATTAATGCAGCATATGGGGGGGGGGTAATTATTAATGCAACATGTGGGGGGGGTAATTATTAATGCAGCATATGGGGGTAATTATTAATGCAGCATATGGGGGGGTAATTATTAATGCAGCATATGGGGGTAATTATTAATGCAGCATATGGGGGGGTAATTATTAATGCAGCATATGGGGGTAATTATTAATGCAGCATATGGGGGGGTAATTATTAATGCAGCATATGGGGGGGTAATGATTAATGTGGCAAATGGGGGGGTGTAATGATTAATGCAGTGTGTGTGTAATGAAAGTACAGCATATAGGAGGAATGTAGTGTAGTGTATATAAGGGGGTGTAACGACTTGGTGCAGCATATAGGGGGGATGTAGTGCAGCATATTGGGGGAGGGGGATGTAAGCAGAGTATGGGGGGGGGTGTAACGACTTAGTGCAGCATATATAGTAGGGGGATGTAGTGCAGCATAGTGTAGTGATGTGGTGTAGCGATGCAGTGCGGCATGTAGGAGGGCGTAGTGATGTAATATAGTGATGTAGTGCAGTGTATTAGGGGCGTGTACTGATTTAGTGGAGCATATTGTGGAGGGTGTAGTATAGTGGTCTAGTGCAGTGTATAGAAAGGCGTACTGTAGTGATGTAATGTAGCTATGTACTGCGGTGGTGTAGTGCAGCAAAGTATTGTAGCCTATGGGGGGTGTAGTGCATTGATGTTGTGTAGTGGGGAACGCGCTGCTGTGGAGGGGGCATGCCACACTGCAAGCACACAATGAGGATTGTTTGAGAAAGGGGGGCTCCCCTTGGTGTCTTGCTTAGGGCCCTATGAAGTCTAAATCCGCCTCTGCTCTGCCTCTGTCTCCTTTAGTGATTCCCGCAGCGATGATCGGCGCTGCCAGCAGCTCCTATAGATGGAGAGCGCTGCTCAACAAAGTTCTCCTGTGCTACGGCTGAGAGGAGCTTCGGGCACTCGGCGTCAGGGGAAGCGGTAGAACCGGCAGCGGCGGCAGGCACTAAACAGCAATGCACAAAGGATTTTTCTCTATTGGGCGCTGGGCGGCCTTTACACTCTTCTCACCGGGGCTGACCTACACTAAGCTGTGCTCCCAGTTCCAGCACCGCTGCCTCCTTTTCCAGTGTTCCCAGCTTAACAGGACTTCAAGGGGCAGGCTCCGGCTCAATGAAGGCAGCACAGATGGACAGACCCTTGCGGCGCTGACTTCAGGTTACCTGCCCCCTCCTGTTCTATATATCGTGTATATATATACAAAATACTGTCATATATCTATGTGTATAATGTATATATCTATCTTATACTGTGTGCCTCCCTATATATATATATATATATATATATATTATATACTATAGGGAGGCACACAGTGTAAGATAGACATATACACATAGATATATGACAGTATGTTTGTGTGTGTGTGTGTGTGTGTGTGTGTATATATATATATATATATATATAAAGAGGATAGATACTGCTTTATTAAAGGCACTCCGGCGCACAGATAGCATAATCAGCATGAATCCATATCAGTATCAGCAACGGCACTCGGAGTTGGCATGAGGCAAAGAAGATTTGTATTAGACAAGCGTTTTCAGGGCATGCGCCATGTAATCAAGATCACACAATTATTATTTATGTTGTTTTGATGACAGTTCGCATGCCCTGAAAACTCTTGTCTAATACAAATCTTCTTTGCCTCATGTCAACTCCGAGTGCCGTTACTGATATGGATTCATAAATATATAATCTGGAAACCCCCCTTTACAAATTCTGCGTTTGCCCCTGCTGTGTGTGGTGTGCGCTCATCTCCTCTGCTGCTGAGCGCACCCACAACCTGCACCAACGCAGCACCTTCTCCCCAGGCCCAATCAGATGCTTTGTCTCCCTCCTACCTGCAGTGTCTAGGGAGAGACTTGATGACGTCTTTCCCAACTGTCTCCCACAGCGCCCCGTGCCACGAGTTGCTGCAGCGTTCGGACGGGCAGTCAGGGGAGGACGGAGGAGGCATTCAGTCCAGCTGAGCTTACACTGACCACTGCAGCAGCACCCCCAGCCTGCAGCTTCCCGTCCCTCACTAGGCTTCGCCGCTGGTCTTCCCCTGTGTCTGCAGCATTTAGGCAGGAGGGATGTCAGTATAAAATCAATATCTTTCTCTCTGTGTAAAAGGTGACTCTACCTGCTGTACTGTGTCTAATGGAGCTCTGCCTGTCGTAATATGTAAAATGGGGCTCTACGTAATGTGTGTAAGTGGTGCTACTGTTCGGTGTAATTTGAATAATGGAGACTACTGTGCAGCATAGTATGAATTGGCATAATTTTGTAGCCACGCCCCTTCCCATGAAGCCACGCCCCTATGGGGGGCGCCGGTGCTGTTTCTTGCACACAGCGCTAAAATGTCTAGTTACGGCACTGACGACCGAACAACTCGGAATGACCACCAGAGTACAGAATATAGTGATAGCATAGCAACATGTGATATAGGAGAATGGAATCCCACACAAGAGCTACAGGCACACTCAGTCACAGGTACAATGCAGAAGTTATTACATATAAACAATAAAACTGCACTGGACTAGTAAATTTACATATAAATATGTATGAATATAGATATAACAATGCACAGTAGATACTGGATGTATAGCACAGAATACTTGTACTAAATATTCAGATAACAGTAAACTTGTTCTTAACTAACATTATCTAAAATGACATGTACAATATTTCCCAAGTGCCTGTAAAAACACAGCGCCGATGAGACAGGGCCCTGCAGACCCGGAAATCACCCCAGCTAGTAGTGAAGATGGTGCCAAAATCTCTGTCAGGGAGTGAGGGAGAGAGAAATGCAACTCCAGGGCGGGAACACAAGCAGTAGATGGCGCCCGGAGCTACAGGTCAGCGCCTTATTGCCTATGCTGGGCCTCACCACCACCGGGTAGTATGGAGCCTATATGAAACGGATTTTAGTAAATCCGACCTGTGCTCCCGGGATCAGTACTAAATCCCGCTGGACGAGATCCCGGCGGTCGAAATACCGACGCCGGAATCCCGACCACACAATCCCGACAGGAGTGGCGAGCGGAACGCAGCCCCTTGCGGGCTCGCCACGCTGCGGGCACACTAATATATTCTCCTTCTGTGGGTGTCGTGGACACCCACGGAGGGAGAATATGTCGGGATTGTGCCGGTCGGGATTCCGGCGTCGGTATTTCGACCGCCGGGATTCCGTCCGGCGGGATCTTGACCGCATCCCGTGCTCCCTTCTCTGGTGGATATAGTGGGGTCCCTGTGCAGTACAGTGTCCACGCCAGCAGTGCGGTCCGTCTCCTGGGACCGTGACCAGAAAGCAATTTGCCAGCGGGTCCCATCTGGGGGACCCTCTTACCTCCTCCCTGATGTGCAGCCACGCGATCCAGGAGAGCTTCAGCAGTGTGTACCTGAAGTCCGGTGCGCCTCTGCTACAAGTACCTGGGAACCAGGCCGCGGGAGTATGCAGCGCTGCTGGGGGAGGTGATGGAGCCGCAGCACAGCATGTCAGAATGACATAGAAAGTGCTGCAGCCCTTGAAGTCTTCTTAAAAAGTTCTTTTCAGGGCTGCCTAGCGCAGCCCCCCCTGTTAGTGACCTGCTCTGCAGGTACCAACTTACAAACTATGCTCCAGTGCCTGGAGGCGGGGCTATAGAGGAGGCAGTGCAATGCATCCTGGGAACAGTCAAAGCTTTAGCCTGTTGGTGCCTCGGATCAAGATCCAACTTTACACACCGATGTTATTCCCTGTAGAATACCAGTGTACCCTGCTGCAGAAACATGCATTTTGACCAGTATGCAGAGCCCAGGTATCTTTATTAATTAAAACCTAATTTTTGTGTCAAATATGCCTAAAACCAATGATACTCTCAAAGCATATACATGTCATGTACCATGTACTCGTTGCATATCAGTTCTTCTTGTTACACAGGGTATTGCAGTACCCAGGGGCGGATTGGGAACAAAAAGTGGCCCTGGAAAAATTTGTACTAGTGGCCCCACATGGGCAGCACCAGAGGTGTAAGGTCTAGCCATGGGCCATGGCAGCAGCACCCTCCCCCCAAGACTTTCCAGATAGTGGGCATGTCCAGCATCAAGGGGGAAGTTAAAAAGAAATAAAATTAAATATTATGAGCACATTGTATGATACACCTTCAGAATATAGGAAACTATATAATTCTTTAGAAAGATATATCTTCTTGCTTATTACACCAACCGTATCCCAATCACTATTCACTCAATCTTATATGTCAGCCAAGCAGGCACACAGAGCACACACTAGATCATCTGCAATCACAGGCTAAGTGGCAACGTCATTTTCATATATGCAAATTATTTAGCATCTTATTCATTATGTCTATAAAAAGGACCACATGTCCTCAAACAAAACAGGCCCCACGGGTGCGTCGGCCCACCGGGGATCTTCCCTGTAGACCCTATGGCCAATCCGCCTCTGGCAGTACCAAACTCCGACAAAGATGTAATGGATTTAATGCTATTCCAACAATTGAATACTTAATATTATGCCTGTAATAAGCAGCACTTGTTTTTCAATTGCAACACTTCTGCTCCTAGGGGGTAATTCCAAGTTGATCGCAGCAGGATTTTTGATAGCAATTGGGCAAAACCATGTGCACTGCAGGGGAGGCAGATATAACATGTGCAGAAAGAGTTAGATTTGGGTGGGTTATTGTATTTCTGTGCAGGATAAATACTGGCTGCTTTATTTTTACACTGCAAACTAGATTGCAGATTGAACACACACCACCAAAATCTAACTCTCTCTGCACATGTTATATCTGCCTCCCCTGAAGTGCACATGGTTTTGCCCAATTGCTATTGCTAACAAAAATCCTGCTGCGATCAATTTGCTAATCCTTTCCCTTGCTGTAATTAGGCATCCTGCTACCCATGCATTGACCTATTTTGTTTGGGATCTCCGACCACACTTTAGCCTCCATTCAGCTGAGCTGTTTATATCTGAGCTCCTTTCCTTCCTACAACACAACTGTTCCTCTTTTCTACCCTGATACAGGTCTAATCCAAAGGACCACCAAACATTGTGAACCTCTGGTGCTGTGATAAGATCAAGGGGGACATTTACTAAGCAGTGATAAACATAGAAACATAGAATTTGACGGCAGATTAGAACCACTTGGCCCGTCTAGTCTGCCCTTTTTTTTTTTTTACATTATTTTTTTTTATCTCTAACCTTGTTTGACCCTTATTTCTTTGTGAGGATATCCTTATGTCTATCCCATGCATGTTTAAATTGCTCTACTGTTTTAGACTCTACCACCTCTGATGGGAGGCTATTCCACTTGTCCACTGCCCTTTCTTTGAAGTAATTTTTCCTCAGATTTCCTCTGAACCTACCCGCCTCCAGTCTCAGTGCATGTCCTCATGTCCTATTGCTTCTCTTCAATAGGGGAGATAAGTGCGGAGAAGTGAGCCAGTGGAGAACTTGCCCCATCAACCAATTAGCAGCTCTGTAACATTTTATAGTATGCAAATTATAGATGTTACTTCAGTGCTGATTGGTTGCCACTTGCCATGGGCAACTTCTCCACTGGCTCACTTCTCTGCTCTTATCACTGTTTAGTAAATGTCCCCCTTAGTGTAGGGGTCTATTCATAAAGAAAGTTATAACAGAATTGTTACGTATCACTATTTGTTTACGTATCACATCAGTTTGATGTATCACATCAGTTTCATGCAATATATAGTTTTGATAAGTTTCAATTTACATATACTTACCCTTCTGGCGAAGCGATCCGATATCCAGGGAGACAGTGCCGTAACTAGACATTTTAGCGCTGTGTGCAGGAAACGGCATCGGCGCCTCCCCCCTTAATGCAAACCGGCGTCAGTGCGCGCCGCGGGTGCGTGCAAAAAATATAGGGACGTCGCTTCACAGGAAAGGGGTGTGGCCACAAAATAATACCAATTCATATAATGGTGCACAGTAGTCTCCATTATTCAAATTACGCCGCACAGTAGCGCCACTACACCAGGTAGAGCCCCTTTTACACCTTACGGCAGACAGTGTCCCCCTTTTATACACATTACGGCAGACAGCGTCCCCTTTTTTACACATTACGGCAGACGGCGTCCCCTTTTTTACACATTACGGCAGACAGAAACCCCTTTTTTACACATTACGGCAGACAGCGTCCCCTTTTTACACATTACGGCAGACAGCGTCCCATTTTACACGTTACGGCAGACAGCGTCTCCTTTTTTACACATTACAGCAGACAGCGTCTCCTTTTTTACACATTACAGCAGACAGCGTCCATCTTTTACACATTATGGCAGGCAGAGTCCCCCTTTCCCCCTTTAACACAGTACGGCAGCCAGTCCCTCTTACACCCCCCCCCCCACACTCCTACCCTCAGGGTGTAGTGTAGTGTAGTGTAGTGAAGTGTACTGTGGTGTAGTGTAGTGTAGTGTACTGTAGTGAAGTGTAGTATAGTGTAGTGAAGTGTAGTGTGATATAGTGTAGTGTAGTCACTTACGTGCTGTTGCGGGCGGGCGGTGGCGGCTTCACGGACACGGGCGGGCGGGTGGCGGCTTCAGCAGAAGGAGTCTGGTGGGCGGCAGCGGGTTCCGTATTGCAGGGGAGGAGGGCCAGCATAATTATCATGGTTACACATACAGCTTCTCCATACTCCACCAGCACATTTATTAATTACATTGGTTGTATTACATTGGTTGTAGTACACACCAGGTGCAGTGGTTTCACCGCATGTCAGATCACAGTTTCTCACACGTGCAGTGGAACCAAGATCAGATTGTTTTGCATGTTGTGTCTCACTATCCAACAGGGACGCTTTTTCCATGCAACACACTTCAAGCATACAGTACTTGTACCAGTGTTCCAATGTCCAGGGACTGAACCGCGGTCCGCTAATAATACATCCCATATCCCAGGCACTCTTCTTCCTTATACTGCTAATGCTAACAAATCAATGAATCCTTTAAATATTGGGCTCTTTTACATAAGGACTTACACCCAGTATTCAGTTATAGCCATACTTGCCTACTTTTGAAAAAGCATTTCAGGGATATGTGAGAGTCAGGGCCGCCATCAGGGGGTTGCTGGGGGGCACAGCTGTCCCGTGCCCAGCCTGTCTGACAGAGAGGAGGGCCCAGGATGCTCATGCAGCCACCTGCCCGCCCGTCGCTGTCCCCGCTGTTCTGCCACTGTCCTCCGACCCTCCAGCAGCTTTGTATTGAAACTTCCCTCCCAAAATGGCCGCCTCCACAGAGGAGACAGTTATTTCAAGATACTAGAGAAGCCCTCTAGTATCTTGAAAAACTGTCTTCTCTATGGTGGTGGCCATTTTGGGAGGGACGTTTTCAATACAGCTGTAGGCGGACGGAGGAGAGCAGCAGAACAGCGGGGATAGAGGCGGGCAGGCAGGGGCATCAGCAATGCATCCCGGGCCCTCCAGACAGCAGTACATGTATGTATGCATGCATGTGTGTGTATATAATACACACACACACACACACACACACTTCTTAACTGGTGCTATTCGACAGGGGGGGCCCTGCCAATTTTATCAGTCCCGTGCCCCGCAATTTCTGATGGCAGCCTGGTGAGAGTAACACCTATCAGTGCGCACGTGTACTGCTACATCAGAGAGGCGTGTCATAAAAATGACTTATATCCAAATGTAAATGAGCCCCAAAGTTAGTAAGTGTACTTGTTGAAGAAAAGACACTTATATTTTGCAGAATTTGTTTGTGTATTGTGCTTTACAAGAGGTTCCATGTACTGTAAGTGGGCACTGATGTTCCCATTCAAATGTATGTATCTGTGATTCATTTTTTCACCCCAAGAATATAACAGCTGCATCAGGGCCGGTTCTACACCTTGTGGCGTCCAGTGCGAAAGTTTCCACTTCCCCCCCCCCCCCCCCGGCAATTACATTTGGGTGGGTTATTTTGTTTTTGTGCAGGATAAATATTGGCTGCTTTATATTCACACTGCAATTTAGATTTCAGATTGAACACACCACACCCAATTCTATCTCTCTCTGCACATGTTATATTTGCCTCCCCTGCAGTGCACATGGTTTTGCCCAACTGCTAACAAAGTTCCTGCTGCGATCAACTCAGAATTACCCCCTGAGTCGGTAATTCCCTGACGCCTAGTGTGTACCTTGCTTAATAGTGTGGGGTAGATAAGGATGAAATCAAATGAATATACTCTAAAAAAAAATAATAATAATAATAATAATAATAATAATAAATATTGGAGTTTAAAACCTAGTGATATACAATATATGTTTATTCTCACCCAGGGGAGATGTCACCATATGAAGGTTATGTGATGATTACTGACTTGCTTTCAAGTACTCTTGTGATCTGATATAAATTAGAGATGAGCGGGTTCGGTTTCTTTGAATCCGAACCCGCACGAACTTCACTTTTTTTTCCACGGGTCCGAGCGACTCGGATCTTCCCGCCTTGCTCGGTTAACCCGAGCGCGCCCGAACGTCATCATGACGCTGTCGGATTCTCGCGAGGCTCGGATTCTATCGCGAGACTCGGATTCTATATAAGGAGCCGCGCGTCGCCGCCATTTTCACTCGTGCATTGAGATTGATAGGGAGAGGACGTGTCTGGCGTCCTCTCCATTAGAATAGAGATAGATAGATTAGATAGAGAGAGATTGTGCAGAGTCGCAGACAGAGTTAGTTTACCACAGTCAGTGACCAGTGCAGTTGCTAGTTAACTTTTATTTAATATAATATATCCGTTCACTTCTCTCTGCTATATCCGTTCTCTGCCTGAAAAAAAAAACGATACACAGCACAGTCAGTCACACAGTGTGACTCAGTCTGTGTGCACTCAGCTCAGCCCAGTGTGCTGCACAGTCATCAATGTATAAATTAAAAGCTTATAATTAATTGTGGGGGAGACTGGGGAGCACTGCAGGTTGTTAGCAGGAGCCAGGAGTACAATTATATTAATTAACAGTGCACACTTTTGCTGCAGGAGTGGTGACCAGTGCCTGACCACCAGTATAGTATTGTTGTATACTACTAATATCTCTTTAAATATCAACCAGTCTATATTAGCAGCAGACACAGTACAGTGCGGTAGTTCACGGCTGTGGCTACCTCTGTGTCGGCACACGGCAGGCAGTCCGTCCGACCAGAATTGTATTATTTATTATTATATACCTACCACCTAACCGTGGTTTTTTTTTCATTCTTTATACCGTCATAGTGTCATCCTAATTGTTACGAGTATACTACTATCTCTTTATCAACCAGTGTACAGTGCGGTAGTTCACGGCTGTGGCTACCTCTGTGTCGGCACACGGCAGGCAGTCCGTCCGACCAGAATTGTATTCTTTATTATTATATACCTACCACCTAACCGTGGTTTTTTTTTCATTCTTTATACCGTCATAGTGTCATCCTAATTGTTACGAGTATACTACTATCTCTTTATCAACCAGTGTACAGTGCGGTAGTTCACGGCTGTGGCTACCTCTGTGTCGGCACACGGCAGGCAGTCCGTCCGACCAGAATTGTATTATTTATTATTATATACCTACCACCTAACCGTGGTTTTTTTTTCATTCTTTATACCGTCATAGTGTCATCCTAATTGTTACGAGTATACTACTATCTCTTTATCAACCAGTGTACAGTGCGGTAGTTCACGGCTGTGGCTACCTCTGTGTCGGCACACGGCAGGCAGTCCGTCCGACCAGAATTGTATTATTTATTATTATATACCTACCACCTAACCGTGGTTTTTTTTTCATTCTTTATACCGTCATAGTGTCATCCTAATTGTTACGAGTATACTACTATCTCTTTATCAACCAGTGTACAGTGCGGTAGTTCACGGCTGTGGCTACCTCTGTGTCGGCAGTCGGCAGGCAGTCCGTCCATCCATAATTGTATTATTATTATAATATATACCACCTAACCGTGGTTTTTTTTTCATTCTTTATACCGTCGTCATAGTGTCATACTAGTTGTTACGAGTATACTACTATCTCTTTATCAACCAGTGTACAGTGCGGTAGTTCACGGCTGTGGCTACCTCTGTGTCGGCAGTCGGCAGGCAGTCCGTCCATCCATAATTGTATTATTATTATAATATATACCACCTAACCGTGGTTTTTTTTTCATTCTTTATACCGTCGTCATAGTGTCATACTAGTTGTTACGAGTATACTACTATCTCTTTATCAACCAGTGTACAGTGCGGTAGTTCACGGCTGTGGCTACCTCTGTGTCGGCAGTCGGCAGGCAGTCCGTCCATCCATAATTGTATTATTATTATAATATATACCACCTAACCGTGGTTTTTTTTTCATTCTTTATACCGTCGTCATAGTGTCATACTAGTTGTTACGAGTATACTACTATCTCTTTATCAACCAGTGTACAGTGCGGTAGTTCACGGCTGTGGCTACCTCTGTGTCGGCAGTCGGCAGGCAGTCCGTCCATCCATAATTGTATTATTATTATAATATATACCACCTAACCGTGGTTTTTTTTTCATTCTTTATACCGTCGTCATAGTGTCATACTAGTTGTTACGAGTATACTACTATCTCTTTATCAACCAGTGTACAGTGCGGTAGTTCACGGCTGTGGCTACCTCTGTGTCGGCAGTCGGCAGGCAGTCCGTCCATCCATAATTGTATTATTATTATAATATATACCACCTAACCGTGGTTTTTTTATACCACCTAACCGTGGCAGTCCGTCCATAATTGTATACTAGTATCCAATCCATCCATCTCCATTGTTTACCTGAGGTGCCTTTTAGTTCTGCCTATAAAATATGGAGAACAAAAAAGTTGAGGTTCCAAAATTAGGGAAAGATCAAGATCCACTTCCACCTCGTGCTGAAGCTGCTGCCACTAGTCATGGCCGAGACGATGAAATGCCAGCAACGTCGTCTGCCAAGGCCGATGCCCAATGTCATAGTACAGAGCATGTCAAATCCAAAACACCAAATATCAGAAAAAAAAGGACTCCAAAACCTAAAATAAAATTGTCGGAGGAGAAGCGTAAACTTGCCAATATGCCATTTACCACACGGAGTGGCAAGGAACGGCTGAGGCCCTGGCCTATGTTCATGGCTAGTGGTTCAGCTTCACATGAGGATGGAAGCACTCAGCCTCTCGCTAGAAAACTGAAAAGACTCAAGCTGGCAAAAGCACCGCAAAGAACTGTGCGTTCTTTGAAATCCCAAATCCACAAGGAGAGTCCAATTGTGTCGTTTGCGATGCCTGACCTTCCCAACACTGGACGTGAAGAGCATGCGCCTTCCACTATTTGCATGCCCCCTGCAAGTGCTGGAAGGAGCACCCGCAGTCCAGTTCCTGATAGTCAGATTGAAGATGTCAGTGTTGAAGTACACCAGGATGAGGAGGATATGGGTGTTGCTGGCGCTGGGGAGGAAATTGACCAGGAGGATTCTGATGGTGAGGTGGTTTGTTTAAGTCAGGCACCCGGGGAGACACCTGTTGTCCGTGGGAGGAATATGGCCGTTGACATGCCAGGTGAAAATACCAAAAAAATCAGCTCTTCGGTGTGGAGGTATTTCACCAGAAATGCGGACAACAGGTGTCAAGCCGTGTGTTCCCTTTGTCAAGCTGTAATAAGTAGGGGTAAGGACGTTAACCACCTCGGAACATCCTCCCTTATACGTCACCTGCAGCGCATTCATAATAAGTCAGTGACAAGTTCAAAAACTTTGGGTGACAGCGGAAGCAGTCCACTGACCAGTAAATCCCTTCCTCTTGTAACCAAGCTCACGCAAACCACCCCACCAACTCCCTCAGTGTCAATTTCCTCCTTCCCCAGGAATGCCAATAGTCCTGCAGGCCATGTCACTGGCAAGTCTGACGAGTCCTCTCCTGCCTGGGATTCCTCCGATGCATCCTTGCGTGTAACGCCTACTGCTGCTGGCGCTGCTGTTGTTGCCGCTGGGAGTCGATGGTCATCCCAGAGGGGAAGTCGTAAGCCCACTTGTACTACTTCCAGTAAGCAATTGACTGTTCAACAGTCCTTTGCGAGGAAGATGAAATATCACAGCAGTCATCCTACTGCAAAGCGGATAACTGAGTCCTTGACAACTATGTTGGTGTTAGACGTGCGTCCGGTATCCGCCGTTAGTTCACAGGGAACTAGACAATTTATTGAGGCAGTGTGCCCCCGTTACCAAATACCATCTAGGTTCCACTTCTCTAGGCAGGCGATACCGAGAATGTACACGGACGTCAGAAAAAGACTCACCAGTCTCCTAAAAAATGCAGTTGTACCCAATGTCCACTTAACCACGGACATGTGGACAAGTGGAGCAGGGCAGGGTCAGGACTATATGACTGTGACAGCCCACTGGGTAGATGTATGGACTCCCGCCGCAAGAACAGCAGCGGCGGCACCAGTAGCAGCATCTCGCAAACGCCAACTCTTTCCTAGGCAGGCTACGCTTTGTATCACCGCTTTCCAGAATACGCACACAGCTGAAAACCTCTTACGGCAACTGAGGAAGATCATCGCGGAATGGCTTACCCCAATTGGACTCTCCTGTGGATTTGTGGCATCGGACAACGCCAGCAATATTGTGTGTGCATTAAATATGGGCAAATTCCAGCACGTCCCATGTTTTGCACATACCTTGAATTTGGTGGTGCAGAATTTTTTAAAAAACGACAGGGGCGTGCAAGAGATGCTGTCGGTGGCCAGAAAAATTGCGGGACACTTTCGGCGTACAGGCACCACGTACAGAAGACTGGAGCACCACCAAAAACTACTGAACCTGCCCTGCCATCATCTGAAGCAAGAAGTGGTAACGAGGTGGAATTCAACCCTCTATATGCTTCAGAGGTTGGAGGAGCAGCAAAAGGCCATTCAAGCCTATACAATTGAGCACGATATAGGAGATGGAATGCACCTGTCTCAAGTGCAGTGGAGAATGATTTCAACGTTGTGCAAGGTTCTGATGCCCTTTGAACTTGCCACACGTGAAGTCAGTTCAGACACTGCCAGCCTGAGTCAGGTCATTCCCCTCATCAGGCTTTTGCAGAAGAAGCTGGAGGCATTGAAGAAGGAGCTAACACGGAGCGATTCCGCTAGGCATGTGGGACTTGTGGATGCAGCCCTTAATTCGCTTAACAAGGATTCACGGGTGGTCAATCTGTTGAAATCAGAGCACTACATTTTGGCCACCGTGCTCGATCCTAGATTTAAAGCCTACCTTGGATCTCTCTTTCCGGCAGACACAGGTCTGCTGGGGTTGAAAGACCTGCTGGTGACAAAATTGTCAAGTCAAGCGGAACGCGACCTGTCAACATCTCCTCCTTCACATTCTCCCGCAACTGGGGGTGCGAGGAAAAGGCTCAGAATTCCGAGCCCACCCGCTGGCGGTGATGCAGGGCAGTCTGGAGCGACTGCTGATGCTGACATCTGGTCCGGACTGAAGGACCTGCCAACGATTACGGACATGTCGTCTACTGTCACTGCATATGATTCTCTCAACATTGATAGAATGGTGGAGGATTATATGAGTGACCGCATCCAAGTAGGCACGTCACACAGTCCGTACTTATACTGGCAGGAAAAAGAGGCAATTTGGAGGCCCTTGCACAAACTGGCTTTATTCTACCTAAGTTGCCCTCCCACAAGTGTGTACTCCGAAAGAGTGTTTAGTGCCGCCGCTCACCTTGTCAGCAATCGGCGTACGAGGTTACATCCAGAAAATGTGGAGAAGATGATGTTCATTAAAATGAATTATAATCAATTCCTCCGCGGAGACATTGACCAGCAGCAATTGCCTCCACAAAGTACACAGGGAGCTGAGATGGTGGATTCCAGTGGGGACGAATTGATAATCTGTGAGGAGGGGGATGTACACGGTGATATATCGGAGGGTGAAGATGAGGTGGACATCTTGCCTCTGTAGAGCCAGTTTGTGCAAGGAGAGATTAATTGCTTCTTTTTTGGGGGGGGTCCAAACCAACCCGTCATATCAGTCACAGTCGTGTGGCAGACCCTGTCACTGAAATGATGGGTTGGTTAAAGTGTGCATGTCCTGTTTTGTTTATACAACATAAGGGTGGGTGGGAGGGCCCAAGGATAATTCCATCTTGCACCTCTTTTTTCTTTTCTTTTTCTTTGCATCATGTGCTGATTGGGGAGGGTTTTTTGGAAGGGACATCCTGCGTGACACTGCAGTGCCACTCCTAGATGGGCCCGGTGTTTGTGTCGGCCACTAGGGTCGCTAATCTTACTCACACAGCTACCTCATTGCGCCTCTTTTTTTCTTTGCGTCATGTGCTGTTTGGGGAGGGTTTTTTGGAAGGGACATCCTGCGTGACACTGCAGTGCCACTCCTAGATGGGCCCGGTGTTTGTGTCGGCCACTAGGGTCGCTAATCTTACTCACACAGTCAGCTACCTCATTGCGCCTCTTTTTTTCTTTGCGTCATGTGCTGTTTGGGGAGGGTTTTTTGGAAGGGCCATCCTGCGTGACACTGCAGTGCCACTCCTAGATGGGCCCGGTGTTTGTGTCGGCCACTAGGGTCGCTAATCTTACTCACACAGCTACCTCATTGCGCCTCTTTTTTTCTTTGCGTCATGTGCTGTTTGGGGAGGGTTTTTTGGAAGGGCCATCCTGCGTGACACTGCAGTGCCACTCCTAGATGGGCCCGGTGTTTGTGTCGGCCACTAGGGTCGCTAATCTTACTCACACAGCTACCTCATTGCGCCTCTTTTTTTCTTTGCGTCATGTGCTGTTTGGGGAGGGTTTTTTGGAAGGGACATCCTGCGTGACACTGCAGTGCCACTCCTAGATGGGCCCGGTGTTTGTGTCGGCCACTAGGGTCGCTTATCTTACTCACACAGCGACCTCGGTGCAAATTTTAGGACTAAAAATAATATTGTGAGGTGTGAGGTATTCAGAATAGACTGAAAATGAGTGTAAATTATGGTTTTTGAGGTTAATAATACTTTGGGATCAAAATGACCCCCAAATTCTATGATTTAAGCTGTTTTTTAGTGTTTTTGGAAAAAAACACCCGAATCCAAAACACACCCGAATCCGACAAAAATAATTCGGTGAGGTTTTGCCAAAACGCGTTCGAACCCAAAACACGGCCGCGGAACCGAACCCAAAACCAAAACACAAAACCCGAAAAATTTCAGGCGCTCATCTCTAATATAAATGTGTTACTAATCTATTATATATTGATAGAGGTCTTGGTAACTAAACCACAACATGCATAGAGCCATAGACCTGTTTATCATATTGATATTATGGCTCCATGAGACATGGGTATACCACCTGACATTCTGGGGCGCGGTGGCAATTTGGAATGTGATTATTACATCACTGGGATTCCCTTAGGTGTCAGGAATCCTTTGACAGGGCAGAATTTCTGGAAGCACATGTGTTCAACAGTAATGCTATTCTTACATTGGTCCACGTGTGACACGTGATCAGCTATGAAACCAAGATAACAAATTTGGGGGCACATTTTCTGAGTCATTGTTCAAAACCCCTGATGGTCTGAACTTTGGGGGTGATTTCAATTGTTCCGTGCGCTCCCTGATGGACGTCTTTAGCAATGGGCGTCTATCGGAGCTATTCAATTGTTGCTCCGATCAGACGCCCATTGCCAGTTAAGCTGCCTGTTAGGTCTGGGTTTAGCTGCACAAAGTGGCTTAACCCATCTAAAGAGCCTTAATGGGCATCCAAAGTTCGGCTATTTTAACACTGCCGCAGCCAATAGGCGTCTATCGGAGCGACAATTGAATAGCCCCAATAGATGCTTATGGCTTAAGACTCCCAGCAGGAGGCGCACAAAACAATTGAATTCTCCCCTTTGACTAATATATTTCAAAAGCAATAATAATGCTAAATCAGCCTTGTTTAGTATTTATTACTATTGCCATTTGAAATCCACTATTCAAAGCTACTAATCATCATTTGTTTTGAGACACTGCTAAATTGTACATCTACCTCTTGGGAGTAGATTTGGGATTGTGCTAACTGTATATAAGTAACATGGAAAGGATTTGTAGAAAATGGAATGTTTTCATATTTGCGTCCATTTCACTATTTATTTGCTTTTGGAAACCATCTGGGTGCAGTAGGCATATAGGGCCTAATTCAAGGTTGAGTGCAAAACAACATTTTCCCCTAATGGGCAAAACCATGGCCCTCATTCCGAGTTGTTCGCTCGCTAGCCGCTTTTCGCAGCAGTGCACACGCTAAGCCGCCGCCCTCTGGGAGTGAATCTTAGCTTAGCAGAATTGCAAACGAAGTATTCGCAATATTGCGAAAAGATTTTTCTTTGCAGTTTCTGAGTAGCTCGAGACTTACTCTTCCAGTGCGATCAGTACAGTGCTTGTCGTTCCTGGTTTGACGCCACAAACACACCCAGTGTTCGCCCAGACACTCCCCCGTTTCTCCAGCCACTCCCGCGTTTTTCCCAGAAACGGCAGCATTTTTTCACACACTCCCATAAAACGGCCAGTTTCCGCCCAGAAACACCCACTTCCTGTCAATCACACTCCGATCAGCAGAACGAAGAAAAAACCTCGTAATGCCGTGAGTAAAATACCAAACTTCTTAGCAAATTTACTTGGCGCAGCCGCAGTGCGAACATTGCGCATGCGTAGTTAGCGGAAAATCACACCGATGCGAAGGAAAAGAACGAGCGAACAACTCGGAATGAGGGCCCATGTGCACTGCAGGTGGGGCAGATATAACATGTGCAGTGAGAGTTAGATTTGGGTGGGGTGTGTTCAAACTGAAATCTAAATTGCAGTATAAAAATAAAGCAGCCACTATTTACCCTGCACAGGAACAATATAACCCACCCAAATCTAAAGGTGTGTACACACGGAGAGTTCTTTGCTTTAGATTTTCACTATATAGTCAAAATCGAAAGGAAGGTTAGTGCAAATCGCAAGGTGTTAGCCACCTTGCGAGCGCGATACGATCCCAATGCGCACTCCTGCAGGGTCAGTATCGCAAGGCTAGATAGACTGTGCAGGCTAGTCAATCTTGACTATATAGTGTACTATCTAGTAAGGGCGTAGCTACCATAGGTGCAGGCAGTGCAGCTGCTATGGGGCCCAAAGCTGAGAGGGGGGCCACCTTCCCTGTCAGAGTTACATGTGTTGTATACATTTTCAACCATTGGGTGGTACATAGGGGCCCTTACAAACTTTTGCCTTTCATCCTACAATATATTTATTTACACCCCTGGACCTACCTACTGTGGTATAAAATTAACTGGAGGGCATTATAATGTTACATGTAGTAATATGAACTGGGGCACTGTAATGTGGCACAGTATGAAGTGGAGGTACCATAGTGTGGCATAATATGAACTGGGGGCTCTTTAATGTGGCATAATATGAACTGTGGACACTGTACTGTATAGTAATATGAATTAGGGATACTGTATTGCATAGTGTATACTGGCAGCCCTACTATGTGACATACTATCTACTATATAAAAGTGAAAATTTGTCTCTCTGTCTTGCTATACAAGTCCACAGTTTACATGCGAAGATCGTGAAATTTGACATACAAGCGTATTAGGCAACTAAAAAAAATAGAATTCCCTATCACCCCTAGGGGGGAGACAGCAGCCAGGGTCGGTTCTTGCCCTTGTGGCGACCCGGGCAAAATATAGGGGCGTGGCTTAATACGGGGGCATGGTCAGTCACGCCCCCATTTGTAGCGCCGCTGAAAGGAAATAAAAAATAAAAAAAAACAAAGTATGCTTACTATACCCACTCCTGATTCCAGACCTGCAGACCTCCGCCGGTGCCGCTCTTCTCCTCGGATCTATGGGAGAGACGTCAGTCATGACATCTCTCCCATAGCACAGCATAGGCACTAGAGGTCAATAATGACCCCTAGCATCTGTTCCACAATGCTATGCAGTGCGCGATGACGTCATCGCGCACCGCACAGCAAAGGTCCTCTCCATGAAGGGAAACTAGACGATTCCCCCCCCCCTTCACAGCGGGGGGGGGAGGGGATATGGAGACCAGCGCCACGAAGGGAAACTAGACGCGTAGCGTCTGTTTCCCTTCTCACAGCGGGGGGGGGGCACAGCGGGGGGGCACACTGCACAGTGGCGGACCTTGCCATGGTGCGGCGCCCTCCGGAAGGCGGTGCCCCGGGCAAAAGTCCTGCTTCCCGTGGCAAGGTCCACCACTGACAGCAGCACGGAGTGTATCAGGAGACAGCATAACACCGGAATTGCTGGAGCCATGTACTCACAAATTCGTACACGTATGCCTCACAGTCTGGGAACAAACACTAGGGGCCATTCCGAGTCGTTCGCTCGTTGCCGTTTTTGGCAACGGAGCGATTAGGTGGAAAATGCGCATGGTATGCAGCGCGCATGCGTTAAGTAATTTAACACAAAACTTTGGAGATTTACACAAGCTCGAGCGACGTTTTTTTCAACACTCGAGTGATCGTAGTGTGATTGACAGGAAGTGGGTGTTTCTGGGCGGAAACTGGCCGTTTTCAGGGAGTGTGCTAAAAAAGGCAGGCGTGCCAGGTAAAAACGCAGGAGTGGCTGGCCGAACGCAGGGCGTGTTTGTGACGTCAAACCAGGAACTAAACGGACCGAGGTGATCGCAATATAGGAGTAGGTCTGGAGCTACTCAGAAACTGCAAGGAATTATTTAGTAGCAGTTCTGCTAATCTTTCGTTCGCTATTCTGCTAAACTAAGATACACTCCCAGAGGGCGGCGGCCTAGCGTTTGCAATGCTGCTAAAAGCAGCTAGCGAGCAAACAACTCGGAATGAGGGCCACTGTGAGGGGAAAACACCCCTAGCACTCCTAGAAGTGAGGCAGCAGCACTGAGTATTTCAGCAGACAGCATAACTCTGGAATGCCTGCAGCAATTTACAACAAACTTGGTACACATATGACTTACACTTTGGGAACAAACACTGTGGGGGTAAGACACCCCTAGCACCCCTAGCGGGTGAACAGCAGCACAGAGTATGTCAGCAGACAGTATAACTGTGGAAGGCCTGGAACACTTTACACAAAACTTGGGACACATCTGATTTACAATCTGGGAACAAACTCTGTGGGGGTTAGACACACCTAGCACCCCTAGGGGTTGGACAGCAGCAAAGATTATTTCAGGAGGCAGCATAACTCCCAAATGCCTGGACCAATGTAAAACAAACTCGGTACACACATGAATTACAATCTGGAAACAAACACTGTCGGGGTAAGACACCCCAAGCATCCCTAGGGGTGAGGCAGCAGCACAGTGTATGTCAGCAGACAGCATAACTGTGGAAGGCCTGGAGCACTTTACACTAGTGATGAGCGGGTTCGGTTCCTCGGAATCCGAACCCCCTCGAACTTCACCCATTTTACACGGTTCCGAGGCAGATTCGAATCTTCCCGCCTTGTTCGGTTAACCCGAGCGCGCCCGAACGTCATCATCCCGCTGTCGGATTCTCGCGAGATTCGGATTCTATATAAGGAGCCGCGCGTCGTCGCCATTTTTCACTCGTGTATTGGAAATGATAGTGAGAGGACGTGGCTGGCGTCCTCTCAGTTTTATTCAGGTGGCTGCAAATATCTGTGCTCACTGCTTTATTGTGGGGACTGGGGACCAGCAGTATTATATAGGAGGAGTACAGTGCAGAGTTTTGCTGACCAGTGACCACCAGTATTATACGTTCTCTGCCTGAAAAACGCTCCATATCTGTGCTCAGTGTGCTGCATATATCTGTGCTCACACTGCTTTATTGTGGGGACCGGGGACCACCAGTATTATATAGGAGGAGTACAGTGCAGAGTTTTGCTGACCAGTGACCAGTGACCACCAGTATTATACGTTCTCTGCCTGAAAAACGCTCCATATCTGTGCTCAGTGTGCTGCATATATCTGTGCTCACACTGCTTTATTGTGGGGACTGGGGACCACCAGTATTATATAGGAGGAGTACAGTGCAGAGTTTTGCTGACCAGTGACCACCAGTATTATACGTTCTCTGCCTGAAAAACGCTCCATATCTGTGCTCAGTGTGCTGCATATATCTGTGCTCACACTGCTTTATTGTGGGGACTGGGGACCACCAGTATTATATAGGAGGAGTACAGTGCAGAGTTTTGCTGACCAGTGACCAGTGACCACCAGTATTATACGTTCTCTGCCTGAAAAACGCTCCATATCTGTGCTCAGTGTGCTGCATATATCTGTGCTCACACTGCTTTATTGTGGGGACTGGGGACCACCAGTATTATATAGGAGGAGTCCGGTGCAGAGTTTTGCTGACCAGTGACCAGTGACCACCAGTATTATACGTTCTCTGCCTGAAAAACGCTCCATATCTGTGCTCAGTGTGCTGCATATATCTGTGCTCACACTGCTTTATTGTGGGGACTGGGGACCACCAGTATTATATAGGAGGAGTACAGTGCAGAGTTTTGCTAACCAGTGACCACCAGTATTATATGTGCTCTGCCTGAAAAACGCTCCATATCTGTGCTCAGTGTGCTGCATATGTCTGTGCTCTCACTGCTTTATTGTGGGGACTGGGGACCACCAGTATTATATAGGAGGAGTACAGTGCAGAGTTTTGCTGACCAGTGACCACCAGTATTATACGTTCTCTGCCTGAAAAACGCTCCATATCTGTGCTCAGTGTGCTGCATATATCTGTGCTCACACTGCTTTATTGTCGGGACTGGGGACCAACAGTATTATATAGGAGGAGTACAGTGCAGAGTTTTGCTGACCAGTGACCAGTGTCCACCAGTATTATACGTTCTCTGCCTGAAAAACGCTCCATATCTGTGCTCAGTGTGCTGCATATATCTGTGCTCACACTGCTTTATTGTGGGACTGGGGACCACCAGTATTATATAATAAGAGTACAGTGCAGAGTTTTGCTGACCAGTGACCAGTGACCACCAGTATTATACGTTCTCTGCCTGAAAAACACTCCATATCTGTGCTCAGTGTGCTGCATATATCTGTGCTCACACTGCTTTATTGTGGGGACTGGGGACCACCAGTATTATATAGGAAGAGTATAGTGCAGAATTTTGCTGACCAGTGACCACCAGTATTATACGTTCTCTGCCTGAAAAACGCTCCATATCTGTGCTCAGTGTGCTGCATATATCTGTGCTCACACTGCTTTATTGTGGGGACTGGGGACCACCAGTATTACATAGGAGGAGTACAGTGCAGAGTTTTGCTGACCAGTGACCACCAGTATTATATGTTCTCTGCCTGAAAAACGCTCCATATCTGTGCTCAGTGTGCTGCATATATCTGTGCTCACACTGCTTTATTGTGGGGACTGGGGACCACCAGTATTATATAGGAGGAGTACAGTGCAGAGTTTTGCTGACCAGTGACCACCAGTATTATACGTTCTCTGCCTGAAAAACGCTCCATATCTATGCTCAGTGTGCTGCATATATCTGTGCTCACACTGCTTTATTGTCAGGACTGGGGACCACCAGTATTATATAGGAGGAGTACAGTGCAGAGTTTTGCTGACCAGTGACCACCAGTATTATACGTTCTCTGCCTGAAAAACGCTCCATATCTGTGCTCAGTGTGCTGCATATATCTGTGCTCACACTGCTTTATTGTGGGGACTGGGGACCACCAGTATTACATAGGAGGAGTACAGTGCAGAGTTCTCTGCCTGAAAAACGCTCCATATCTGTGCTGCATTGTAGTATATAGTAGGAGTACAGTGCATAATTTTGCTGACCACCAGTATATAATATATAGCAGTACGGTACAGAAGGCCACTGCTCTACCTACCTCTGTGTCGTCAAGTATACTATCCATCCATACCTGTGGTGCATTTCAGTTGTGCGCAGTATATATAGTAGTAGGCCATTGCTATTGATACTGGCATATAATTCCACACATTAAAAAATGGAGAACAAAAATGTGGAGGGTAAAATAGGGAAAGATCAAGATCCACTTCCACCTCGTGCTGAAGCTGCTGCCACTAGTCATGGCCGAGACGATGAAATGCCATCAACGTCGTCTGCCAAGGCCGATGCACAATGTCATAGTAGAGAGCATGTAAAATCCAAAACACAAAAGTTCAGTAAAATGACCCAAAAATCTATATCAAAATGATCTGAGGAGAAGCGTAAACTTGCCAATGTGCCATTTACGACACGGAGTGGCAAGGAACGGCTGAGGCCCTGGCCTATGTTCAAGGCTAGTGGTTCAGCTTCACCTGAGGATGGAAGCACTCATCCTCCTGCTAGAAAACTTAAAAGAGTTAAGATGGCAAAAGCACAGCAAAGAACTGTGCGTTCTTCTAAATCACAAATCCCCAAGGAGAGTCCAATTGTGTCGGTTGCGATGCCTAACCTTCCCAACACTGGACGGGAAGAGGTTGCGCCTTCCACCATTTGCACGCCCCCTGCAATTGCTGGAAGGAGCACCCGCAGTCCAGTTCCTGATAGTCAAATTGAAGATGTCACTGTTGAAGTACACCAGGATGAGGATATGGGTGTTGCTGGCGCTGGGGAGGAAATTGACAAGGAGGATTCTGATGGTGAGGTGGATTGTTTAAGTCAGGCACCCGGGGAGACACCTGTTGTCCATGGGACGAATATGGCCATTGACATGCCTGGTCAAAATACAAAAAAAATCACCTCTTCGGTGTGGAATTATTTCAACAGTAATGCGGACAACTGGTGTCAAGCCGTGTGTTGCCTTTATCAAGCTGTAATAAGTAGGGGTAAGGACGTTAACCACCTAGGAACATCCTCCCTTATACGTCACCTGGACCACATTCATCAGAAGTCAGTGACAAGTTCAAAAACTTTGGATGACAGCGGAAGCAGTCCACTGACCACTAAATCCCTTCCTCTTGTAACCAAGCTCCTGCAAACCACACCACCAACTCCCTCAGTGTCAATTTCCTCCTTAGACAGGAAAGCCAATAGTCCTGCAGGCCATGTCACTGTCAAGTCTGATGAGTCCTCTCCTGCCTGGGATTCCTCCGATGCATCCTTGAGTGTAACGCCTACTGCTGCTGGCGCTGCTGTTGTTGCTGCTGGGAGTCGATCGTCATCCCAGAGGGGAAGTCGGAAGACCACTTGTACTACTTCCAGTAAGCAATTGACTGTCCAACAGTCCTTTGCGAGGAAGATGAAATATCACAGCAGTCATCCTGCTTCAAAGCGGATAACTCAGGCCTTGGCAGCCTGGGCGGTGAGAAACGTGTGTCCGGTATCCACCGTTAATTCACAGGCAACTAGAAACTTGATTGAGGTACTGTGTCCCCGGTACCAAATACCATCTAGGTTCCATTTCTCTAGGCAGGCGATACCGAAAATGTACACAGACGTCAGAAAAAGAGTCACCAGTGTCCTAAAAAATGCAGTTGTACCCAATGTCCACTTAACCACGGACATGTGGACAAGTGGAGCAGGGCAGACTCAGGACTATATGACTGTGACAGCCCACTGGGTAGATGTATTGCCTCCCGCAGCAAGAACAGCAGCGGCGGCACCAGTAGCAGCATCTCGCAAACGCCAACTCGTTCCTAGGCAGGCTACGCTTTGTATCACCGCTTTCCATAAGAGGCACACAGCTGACAACCTCTTACGGAAACTGAGGAACATCATCGCAGAATGGCTTACCCCAATTGGACTCTCCTGGGGATGTGTGACATCGGACAACGCCACCAATATTGTGCGTGCATTACATCTGGGCAAATTCCAGCACGTGCCATGTTTTGCACATACATTGAATTTGGTGGTGCAGAATTATTTAAAAAATGACAGGGGCATGCAAGAGATGCTGTCGGTGGCCCGAAGAATTGCGGGCCACTTTCGGCATTCAGCCACCGCGTGCCGAAGACTGGAGCACCAGCAAACACTCCTGAACCTGCCCTGCCATCATCTGAAGCAAGAGGTGGTAACGAGGTGGAATTCAACCCTCTATATGCTTCAGAGGATGGAGTAGCAGCAAAAGGCCATTCAAGCCTATACATCTGCATACGATATAGGCAAAGGAGGGGGAATGCACCTGACTCAAGCGCAGTGGAGAATGATTTCAACGTTGTCTAAGGTTCTGCAACCCTTTGAACTTGCCACACGTGAAGTCAGTTCAGACACTGCCAGCCTGAGTCAGGTCATTCCCCTCATCAGGCTTTTGCAGAAGAAGCTGGAGACATTTAAGGAGGAGCTAAAACAGAGCGATTCCGCTAGGCATGTGGGACTTGTGGATGGAGCCCTTCATTCGCTTAACCAGGATTCACAGCATAACTCCGGAATTTCTGGAGCCATGTACTCACAAATTCGTACACGTATGCCTCACAGTCTGGGAACAAACACTGGGGGTCATTCCGAGTCGTTCGCTCGATGCTGTTTTTGGCAACGGAGCGATTAGGTGGAAAATGCGCATGCGCATGGTACGCAGCGCGCATGCGTTAAGTAATTTAACACAAAACTTTGGAGATTTACACAAGCTCGAGCGACGTTTTTTTCAACACTCGAGTGATCGTAGTGTGATTGACAGGAAGTGGGTGTTTCTGGGCGGAAACTGTCCGTTTTCAGGGAGTGTGCTAAAAAACGCAGGCGTGCCAGGTAAAAACGCAGGAGTGGCTGGCCGAACACAGGGCGTGTTTGTGACGTCAAACCAGGAACGAAACGGACCGAGGTGATCGCAATCTAGGAGTAGGTCTGGAGCTACTCAGAAACTGCAAGGAATTATTTAGTAGCAGTTCTGCTAATCTTTCGTTCGCTATTCTGCTAAACTAAGATACACTCCCAGAGGGCGGCGGCCTAGCGTTTGCAATGCTGCTAAAAGCAGCTAGCGAGCAAACAACTCGGAATGAGGGACACTGTGAGGGGAAAACACCCCTAGCACTCCTAGAAGTGAGGCAGCAGCACTGAGTATTTCAGCAGACAACATAACTCTGGAATGCCTGCAGCAATTTACAACAAACTTGGTACACATATGACTTACACTTTGGGAACAAACACTGTGGGGGTAAGACACCCCTAGCACCCCTAGCGGGTGAACAGCAGCACAGAGTATGTCAGCAGACAGCATAACTGTGGAAGGCCTGGAACACTTTACACAAAACTTGGGACACATCTGATTTACAATCTGGGAACAAACTCTGTGGGGGTTAGACACACCTAGCACCCCTAGGGGTTGGACAGCAGCAAAGATTATTTCAGGAGGCAGCATAACTCCCAAATGCCTGGACCAATGTAAAACAAACTCGGTACACACATGAATTACAATCTGGAAACAAACACTGTCGGGGTAAGACACCCCAAGCATCCCTAGGGGTGAGGCAGCAGCACAGTGTATGTCAGCAGACAGCATAACTGTGGAAGGCCTGGAGCACTTTACACTAGTGATGAGCGGGTTCGGTTCCTCGGAATCCGAACCCCCTCGAACTTCACCCATTTTACACGGTTCCGAGGCAGATTCGAATCTTCCCGCCTTGTTCGGTTAACCCGAGCGCGCCCGAACGTCATCATCCCGCTGTCGGATTCTCGCGAGATTCGGATTCTATATAAGGAGCCGCGCGTCGTCGCCATTTTTCACTCGTGTATTGGAAATGATAGTGAGAGGATGTGGCTGGCGTCCTCTCAGTTTTATTCAGGTGGCTGCAAATATCTGTGCTCACTGCTTTATTGTGGGGACTGGGGACCAGCAGTATTATATAGGAGGAGTACAGTGCAGAGTTTTGCTGACCAGTGACCACCAGTATTATACGTTCTCTGCCTGAAAAACGCTCCATATCTGTGCTCAGTGTGCTGCATATATCTGTGCTCACACTGCTTTATTGTGGGGACCGGGGACCACCAGTATTATATAGGAGGAGTACAGTGCAGAGTTTTGCTGACCAGTGACCACCAGTATTATACGTTCTCTGCCTGAAAAACGCTCCATATCTGTGCTCAGTGTGCTGCATATATCTGTGCTCACACTGCTTTATTGTGGGGACTGGGGACCACCAGTATTATATAGGAGGAGTACAGTGCAGAGTTTTGCTGACCAGTGACCACCAGTATTATACGTTCTCTGCCTGAAAAACGCTCCATATCTGTGCTCAGTGTGCTGCATATATCTGTGCTCACACTGCTTTATTGTGGGGACCGGGGACCACCAGTATTATATAGGAGGAGTACAGTGCAGAGTTTTGCTGACCAGTGACCACCAGTATTATACGTTCTCTGCCTGAAAAACGCTCCATACCTGTGCTCAGTGTGCTGCATATATCTGTGCTCACACCAGTGGCGGATTTAGGGGGGGGGCACCAAGGCACGTGCCCCCCCTGTCATTTTTAGTGCAGACTGACATGCGGACTAGCGTCCGCATGTCAGTCTGCGGTCTCGTTTCGTCCCCTGCTGTTAGGAGGGACACGGAGGGCACAGTGCACGCCTCTCCTGTGTCCCTCCTGTGTCTCCGGCGGCCGCTGGTCTCATAAAGGAAGTGCCGTTCGTGAGCACTTCCTTTATTACAGTGACCCGCGGCCGCCGGAGACACAGGAGGGACACAGGAGAGGCGCGCACTGTGCCCTCCGTGTCCCTCCTAACAGCAGGGGAGCGGGGGGAGCATCGGCGGCGGCGGCGGCGGAGGAAGGGACGCACTGGGGGGTTATATCTGGCACTGGGGGCATATTTGGCAGGGAGGGGGGAGAACATCTGGCACTGGGGACATATATGGCACTGGGGGGAATATCTGGCACTGGGGGCATATCTGGCACTGGGGGGGGGGATATCTGGCACTGGGGCATATTTGGCAGGGAGGGGGGGGGGGAGAATATCTGGCACTGGGGACATATATGGCACTGGGGGGAATATCTGGCACTGGGGGCATATCTGGCACGGGGGGGGGGATATCTGGCACTGGGGGCATATGTGGCACTGGGGGGAATAACTGGCAGGGGAGGGATATCTGGCACTGGGGGCATATGTGGCACTGGGGGGGGGAATATCTGGCACTGGGGCATATGTGGCACTGGGGGCATATAAAGCACTGGGGGGGGAGATATCTGGCACTGGGGGCATATGTGGCACTGTCTGGGAATATCTGGCACTGGGGGTATATGTGTACCTGGCACATGGGGGGGGCTATATTTGGCACTGGGGGCATGTGAGTACCTGGCACCGTGGGGGAATATCTGGCACTGGGGACATATGTGGCACTGGGAGCACAGCCCTAGCAACAAGGACTACCTCCTAGCAACGAGCATGACACCCAGTGCATGAAACCCCTGGCAACGAGCATGACACCCAGTGCATGAAACCCCTGGCAACGAGCATGACACCCTGAGCATGAAAACCCCTGGCACCGTGCATGGAACCAAGAGCATGAAACCCCTGGCAACGAGCATGACACCCAGTGCATGAAACCCCTGACAACGAGCAGGTATTTGAAAAGTAATTAGAAGCCTTACTGTAGGACTTAATGTGTAATGGGCATTACGGTGTGTGGCATAATGTATCACGGACATTGCGGTGTGGGTCATAATGTGTCACAGGCATTACGGTGTATGGTATACTATATCGCTGGCATTGTGATATGTGGTATAATGTCTCAGGGTCATTGCAGTGTGTGGCATAATGTATCACGGACATTGCGGTGTGTGTCATAATGTGTCAGGCATTACGGTGTGTGGTATACTATATCACGGGCATTGTGGTATGTGGTATAATGTCTCAGGGTCATTGCAGTGTGGCATAATATATAACGGGCATTACGGTGTGTGGCATAGGGTATAACGGGCATTGCGGTATGTGTCACAGGCATTACGGTGTATGGTATACTATATCACGGGCATTGTGGTATAATGTCTCAAGGTCATTGCAGTGTGTGGCATAATGTGTCACAGACATTGTATGTGCTATAATGTATCAGGGGCATTGCAGTGTGTAGCATAATGTATAACGGGCATTGCGATTCCTGTCATAATGTGTCACAGGCATTACGGTGTGTGGCATAATGTGTCACAGGCATTACGGTGTGTGGCATAATGTGTCTGGGGCATTACAGTGTGTGCATATTGTGTCGTGCATTATTGTGTGTGGCATAATGTCTAAGGGCCATTCCAGTATGTGGCATAATGTATACTGGGCATTACTATAAGGAGGAAAAATGACAAATAATGTAAGGGGCATGAATCAGGATTATTTTTCTTTCCTGTGGTGGCTAACGTCTGGGCGTGCAGGTTGCAAAACTGGGGTATAAGGTAGTCTTTTCCTGCAATACCACGCCCATTCCAACGAAGCCACGCCCATTCCAACGAAGCCACGTCCCTAATGGTGCCCCCCCTGTAATTTTTTTCTGGATCCGCCCCTGGCTCACACTGCTTTATTGTGGGGACTGGGGACCACCAGTATTATATAGGAGGAGTCCAGTGCAGAGTTTTGCTGACCAGTGACCACCAGTATTATACGTTCTCTGCCTGAAAAACGCTCCATATCTGTGCTCAGTGTGCTGCATATATCTGTGCTCACACTGCTTTATTGTGGGGACTGGGGACCAGCAGTATTATATAGGAGGGGTACAGTGCAGAGTTTTGCTGACCAGTGACCACCAGTATTATACGTTCTCTGCCTATAAAACGCTCCATATCTGTGCTCAGTGTGCTGCATATATCTGTGCTCACACTGCTTTATTGTGGGGACTGGGAACCACCAGTATTATATAGGAAGAGTACAGTGCAGATTTTTGCTGACCAGTAACCACCAGTATTATACGTTCTCTGCCTGAAAAATGCTCCATATCTGTGCTTAGTGTGCTGCATATATCTGTGCTCACACTGCTTTATTGTGGGGACTGGGGACCACCAGTATTATATAGGAGGAGTACAGTGCAGAGTTTTGCTGACCAGTGACCAGTGACCACCAGTATTATACGTTCTCTGCCTGAAAAACGCTCCATATCTGTGCTCAGTGTGCTGCATATATCTGTGCTCACACTGCTTTATTGTGGGGACTGGGGACCACCAGTATTATATAGGTGGAGTACAGTGCAGAGTTTTGCTGACCAGTGACCACCAGTATTATACGTTCTCTGCCTGAAAAATGCTCCATATCTGTGCTCAGTGTGCTGCATATATCTGTGCTCACACTGCTTTATTGTGGGGACTGGGGACCACCAGTATTATATAGGAGGAGTACAGTGCAGAGTTTTGCTGACCAGTGACGAGTGACCACCAGTATTATAAGTTCTCTGCCTGAAAAACGCTCCATATCTGTGCTCAGTGTGCTGCATATATCTGTGCTCACACTGCTTTATTGTGGGGACTGGGGACCACCAGTATTATATAGGAGGAGTACAGTGCAGAGTTTTGCTGACCAGTGACCACCAGTATTATACGTTCTCTGCCTGAAAAACGCTCCATATCTGTGCTCAGTGTGCTGCATATATCTGTGCTCACACTGCTTTATTGTGGGGACTGGGGACCACCAGTATTATATAGGAGGAGTACAGTGCAGAGTTTTGCTGACCAGTGACCAGTGACCACCAGTATTATACGTTCTCTGCCTGAAAAACGCTCCTTATCTGTGCTCAGTGTGCTGCATATATCTGTGCTCACACTGTTTTATTGTGGGGACTGGGGACCACCAGTATTATATAGGAGGAGTACAGTGCAGAGTTTTGCTGACCAGTGACCACCAGTATTATACGTTCTCTGCCTGAAAAATGCTCCATATCTGTGCTCAGTGTGCTGCATATATCTGTGCTCACACTGCTTTATTGTGGGGACTGGGGACCACCAGTATTATATAGGAGGAGTACAGTGCAGAGTTTTGCTGACCAGTGACCAGTGACCACCAGTATTATACGTTCTCTGCCTGAAAAACGCTCCATATCTGTGCTCAGTGTGCTGCATATATCTGTGCTCACACTGTTTTATTGTGGGGACTGGGGACCACCAGTATTATATAGGAGGAGTACAGTGCAGAGTTTTGCTGACCAGTGACGAGTGACCACCAGTATTATAAGTTCTCTGCCTGAAAAACGCTCCATATCTGTGCTCAGTGTGCTGCATATATCTGTGCTCACACTGCTTTATTGTGGGGACTGGGGACCACCAGTATTATATAGGAGGAGTACAGTGCAGAGTTTTGCTGACCAGTGACCACCAGTATTATACGTTCTCTGCCTGAAAAACGCTCCATATCTATGCTCAGTGTGCTGCATATATCTGTGCTCACACTGCTTTATTGTCAGGACTGGGGACCACCAGTATTATATAGGAGGAGTACAGTGCAGAGTTTTGCTGACCAGTGACCAGTGACCACCAGTATTATACGTTCTCTGCCTGAAAAACGCTCCATATCTGTGCTCAGTGTGCTGCTTATGTCTGTGCTCTCACTGCTTTATTGTGGGGACTGGGGACCACCAGTATTATATAGGAGGAGTACAGTGCAGAGTTTTGCTGACCAGTGACCACCAGTATTATACGTTCTCTGCCTGAAAAACGCTCCATATCTGTGCTCAGTGTGCTGCATATATCCGTGCTCACACTGCTTTATTGTCGGGACTGGGGACCAGTACCGGATCTTGCCACGGGTAAGCAGTACTTTTGCCCGGGGCGCCGCCTTCCGGAGGGCGCCGGCGCCCTCCGGAGGGCGCCGCACCATGGCAAGATCCGCCACTGTGCCCTCTGCAGTGCCCCCCGCTGTGCCCGCCGCTGGTCCCCCGCTTTGAAGGGAACCAGACGCTAAGCGTCTAGTTTCCCTTCATGGAGAGGACTGTGCTGTGCGGTGCGCGATGACGTCATCGCGCACCGCACAGCAAAGGTCCTCTCCATGAAGGGAAACTAGACGAAGCGTCTAGTTTCCCTTCATGGAGAGGACCTTTGCTGTGCGGTGCGCGATGACGTCATCGCGCACCGCACAGCATAGTGGCAGAGACACTAGGGGTCATAATTGACCTCTAGTGTCTATGCTGTGCTATGGGAGAGACGTAATGACGTCTCTCCCATAGATCCGAGTCCAGGAGAAGAGCGGCGCCGGCGGAGGAGGAGGTCTGTAATCAGGAGCGGGGATTGTAAGTATACTTTTATTTATTATTATTTTTTTTTCCAGCTGCGCTACAGGGGGCACAAATGGGGGCGTGACTGACCACGCCCCCTTATGAAGCCACGCCCCCATTTTTGCCCGGGGCGCCACAAGGGCAAGATCCGGCCCTGCTGGGGACCAACAGTATTATATAGGAGGAGTACAGTGCAGAGATTTGCTGACCAGTGACCAGTGTCCACCAGTATTATACGTTCTCTGCCTGAAAAACGCTCCATATCTGTGCTCAGTGTGCTGCATATATCTGTGCTCACACTGCTTTATTGTGGGGACTGGGGACCACCAGTATTATATAGGAGGAGTACAGTGCAGAGTTTTGCTGACCAGTGACCACCAGTATTATACGTTCTCTGCCTGAAAAACGCTCCATATCTGTGCTCAGTGTGCTGCATATATCTGTGCTCACACTGTTTTATTGTGGGGACTGGGGACCACCAGTATTATATAGGAGGAGTACAGTGCAGAGTTTTGCTGACCAGTGACGAGTGACCACCAGTATTATAAGTTCTCTGCCTGAAAAACGCTCCATATCTGTGCTCAGTGTGCTGCATATATCTGTGCTCACACTGCTTTATTGTGGGGACTGGGGACCACCAGTATTATATAGGAGGAGTACAGTGCAGAGTTTTGCTGACCAGTGACCACCAGTATTATACGTTCTCTGCCTGAAAAACGCTCCATATCTGTGCTCAGTGTGCTGCATATATCTGTGCTCACACTGCTTTATTGTGGGGACTGGGGACCACCAGTATTATATAGGAGGAGTATAGTGCAGAATTTTGCTGACCAGTGACCACCAGTATTATACGTTCTCTGCCTGAAAAACGCTCCATATCTGTGCTCAGTGTGCTGCATATATCTGTGCTCACACTGCTTTATTGTGGGGACTGGGGACCACAAGTATTACATAGGAGGAGTACAGTGCAGAGTTTTGCTGACCAGTGACCACCAGTATTATATGTTCTCTGCCTGAAAAACGCTCCATATCTGTGCTCAGTGTGCTGCATATATATGTGCTCACACTGCTTTATTGTGGGGACTGGGGACCACCAGTATTATATAGGAGGAGTACAGTGCAGAGTTTTGCTGACCAGTGACCACCAGTATTATACGTTCTCTGCCTGAAAAACGCTCCATATCTGTGCTCAGTGTGCTGCATATATCTGTGCTCACACTGCTTTATTGTGGGGACTGGGGACCATCAGTATTATATAGGAGGAGTACAGTGCAGAGTTTTGCTGACCAGTGACCACCAGTATTATACGTTCTCTGCCTGAAAAACGCTCCATATCTGTGCTGCATTGTAGTATATAGTAGGAGTACAGTGCATAATTTTGCTGACCACCAGTATATAATATATAGCAGTACGGTACAGAAGGCCACTGCTCTACCTACCTCTGTGTCGTCAAGTATACTATCCATCCATACCTGTGGTGCATTTCAGTTGTGCGCAGTATATATAGTAGTAGGCCATTGCTATTGATACTGGCATATAATTCCACACATTAAAAAATGGAGAACAAAAATGTGGAGGGTAAAATAGGGAAAGATCAAGATCCACTTCCACCTCGTGCTGAAGCTGCTGCCACTAGTCATGGCCGAGACGATGAAATGCCATCAACGTCGTCTGCCAAGGCCGATGCACAATGTCATAGTAGAGAGCATGTAAAATCCAAAACACAAAAGTTCAGTAAAATGACCCAAAATTCTAAATCAAAATGATCTGAGGAGAAGCGTAAACTTACCAATGTGCCATCTACGACACGGAGTGGCAAGGAACGGCTGAGGCCCTGGCCTATATTCAAGGCTAGTGGTTCAGCTTCACCTGAGGATGGAAGCACTCATCCTCCTGCTAGAAAACTTAAAAGAGTTAAGATGGCAAAAGCACAGCAAAGAACTGTGCGTTCTTCTAAATCACAAATCCCCAAGGAGAGTCCAATTGTGTCGGTTGCGATGCCTAACCTTCCCAACACTGGACGGGAAGAGGTTGCGCCTTCCACCATTTGCACGCCCCCTGCAATTGCTGGAAGGAGCACCCGCAGTCCAGTTCCTGATAGTCAAATTGAAGATGTCACTGTTGAAGTACACCAGGATGAGGATATGGGTGTTGCTGGCGCTGGGGAGGAAATTGACAAGGAGGATTCTGATGGTGAGGTGGTTTGTTTAAGTCAGGCACCCGGGGAGACACCTGTTGTCCATGGGACGAATATGGCCATTGACATGCCTGGTCAAAATACAAAAAAAATCACCTCTTCGGTGTGGAATTATTTCAACAGTAATGCGGACAACTGGTGTCAAGCCGTGTGTTGCCTTTATCAAGCTGTAATAAGTAGGGGTAAGGACGTTAACCACCTAGGAACATCCTCCCTTATACGTCACCTGGACCACATTCATCAGAAGTCAGTGACAAGTTCAAAAACTTTGGATGACAGCGGAAGCAGTCCACTGACCACTAAATCCCTTCCTCTTGTAACCAAGCTCCTGCAAACCACACCACCAACTCCCTCAGTGTCAATTTCCTCCTTAGACAGGAAAGCCAATAGTCCTGCAGGCCATGTCACTGTCAAGTCTGATGAGTCCTCTCCTGCCTGGGATTCCTCCGATGCATCCTTGAGTGTAACGCCTACTGCTGCTGGCGCTGCTGTTGTTGCTGCTGGGAGTCGATCGTCATCCCAGAGAGGAAGTCGGAAGACCACTTGTACTACTTCCAGTAAGCAATTGACTGTCCAACAGTCCTTTGCGAGGAAGATGAAATATCACAGCAGTCATCCTGCTGCAAAGCGGATAACTCAGGCCTTGGCAGCCTGGGCGGTGAGAAACGTGTGTCCGGTATCCACCGTTAATTCACAGGCAACTAGAAACTTGATTGAGGTACTGTGTCCCCGGTACCAAATACCATCTAGGTTCCATTTCTCTAGGCAGGCGATACCGAAAATGTACACAGACGTCAGAAAAAGAGTCACCAGTGTCCTAAAAAATGCAGTTGTACCCAATGTCCACTTAACCACGGACATGTGGACAAGTGGAGCAGGGCAGACTCAGGACTATATGACTGTGACAGCCCACTGGGTAGATGTATTGCCTCCCGCAGCAAGAACAGCAGCGGCGGCACCAGTAGCAGCATCTCGCAAACGCCAACTCGTTCCTAGGCAGGCTACGCTTTGTATCACCGCTTTCCATAAGAGGCACACAGCTGACAACCTCTTACGGAAACTGAGGAACATCATCGCAGAATGGCTTACCCCAATTGGACTCTCCTGGGGATTTGTGACATCGGACAACGCCACCAATATTGTGCGTGCATTACATCTGGGCAAATTCCAGCACGTGCCATGTTTTGCACATACATTGAATTTGGTGGTGCAGAATTATTTAAAAAACGACAGGGGCGTGCAAGAGATGCTGTGGGTGGCCCGAAGAATTGCGGGCCACTTTCGGCATTCAGCCACCGCGTGCCGAAGACTGGAGCACCAGCAAACACTCCTGAACCTGCCCTGCCATCATCTGAAGCAAGAGGTGGTAACGAGGTGGAATTCAACCCTCTATATGCTTCAGAGGATGGAGGAGCAGCAAAAGGCCATTCAAGCCTATACATCTGCCTACGATATAGGCAAAGGAGGGGGAATGCACCTGACTCAAGCGCAGTGGAGAATGATTTCAACGTTGTCTAAGGTTCTGCAACCCTTTGAACTTGCCACACGTGAAGTCAGTTCAGACACTGCCAGCCTGAGTCAGGTCATTCCCCTCATCAGGCTTTTGCAGAAGAAGCTGGAGACATTTAAGGAGGAGCTAAAACAGAGCGATTCCGCTAGGCATGTGGGACTTGTGGATGGAGCCCTTCATTCGCTTAACCAGGATTCACGGGTGGTCAATCTGTTGAAATCAGAGCACTACATTTTGGCCACCGTGCTCGATCCTAGATTTAAAACCTACGTTGTATCTCTCTTTCCGGCAGACACAAGTCTGCAGAGGTTCATAGACCTGCTGGTGAGAAAATTGTCAAGTCAAGCGGAACATGACCCGTCAACAGCTCCTCCTTCACATTCTCCCGCAACTGGGGGTGCGAGGAAAAGGCTAAGAATTCCGAGCCCACCCGCTGGCGGTGATGCAGGGCAGTCTGGAGCGAGTGCTGACATCTGGTCCGGACTGAAGGACCTGCCAACGATTACTGACATGTCGTCTACTGTCACTGCATATGATTCTGTCACCATTGAAAGAATGATGGAGGATTATATGAGTGACCGCATCCAAGTAGGCACGTCAGACAGTCCGTACGTATACTTGCAGGAAAAAGAGGCAATTTGGTGGCCCTTGCAGAAACTAGAGATGAGCGGGTTCGGTTTCTTTGAATCCGAACCCGCACGAACTTCACTTTTTTTTTCACGGGTCCGAGCGACTCGGATCTTCCCGCCTTGCTCGGTTAACCCGAGCGCGCCCGAACGTCATCATGACGCTGTCGGATTCTCGCGAGACTCGGATTCTATATAAGGAGCCGCGCGTCGCCGCCATTTTCACACGTGCATTGAGATTGATAGGGAGAGGACGTGGCTGGCGTCCTCTCCATTAGAATAGATTAGAAGAGAGAGAGAGAGAGAGAGATTGTGCAGACAGAGTTTACCACAGTGACCAGTGCAGTTGTTGTTAAGTTAACTTTTATTTAATATATCCGTTCTCTGCTATATCCGTTCTCTGCCTGAAAAAAACGATACACAGCAGTCACACAGTGTGACTCAGTCTGTGTGCACTCAGCTCAGCCCAGTGTGCTGCACATCAATGTATAAAAGCTTATAATAATTGTGGGGGAGACTGGGGAGCACTGCAGGTTGTTATAGCAGGAGCCAGGAGTACATAATATTATATTAATTTAAAATTAAACAGTGCACACTTTTGCTGCAGGAGTGCCACTGCCAGTGTGACTAGTGGTGACCAGTGCCTGACCACCAGTAGTAGTATATTGTTGTATACTATCTCTTTATCAACCAGTCTATATTAGCAGCAGACACAGTACAGTGCGGTAGTTCACGGCTGTGGCTACCTCTGTGTCGGCAGTCGGCACTCGGCAGGCAGTCCGTCCATCCATAATTGTATAATTATATACCACCTAACCGTGGTATTTTTTTTTCTTTCTTTATACCGTCGTCATAGTCATACTAGTTGTTACGAGTATACTACTATCTCTTTATCAACCAGTGTACAGTGCGGTAGTTCACGGCTGTGGCTACCTCTGTGTCGGCAGTCGGCAGGCAGTCCGTCCATCCATAATTGTATTATTATAATATATACCACCTAACCGTGGTTTTTTTTTCATTCTTTATACCGTCATAGTGTCATACTAGTTGTTACGAGTATACTACTATCTCTTTATCAACCAGTGTACAGTGCGGTAGTTCACGGCTGTGGCTACCTCTGTGTCGGCAGTCGGCAGGCAGTCCGTCCATCCATAATTGTATTATAATATATACCACCTAACCGTGGTTTTTTTTTCATTCTTTATACCGTCATAGTGTCATACTAGTTGTTACGAGTATACTACTATCTCTTTATCAACCAGTGTACAGTGCGGTAGTTCACGGCTGTGGCTACCTCTGTGTCGGCAGTCGGCAGGCAGTCCGTCCATCCATAATTGTATTATAATATATACCACCTAACCGTGGTTTTTTTTTCATTCTTTATACCGTCATAGTCAGTCATACTAGTTGTTACGAGTATACTACTATCTCTTTATCAACCAGTGTACAGTGCGGTAGTTCACGGCTGTGGCTACCTCTGTGTCGGCACTCGGCAGGCAGTCCGTCCATCCATAATTGTATTATAATATATACCACCTAACCGTGGTTTTTTTTTCATTCTTTATACCGTCATAGTGTCATACTAGTTGTTACGAGTATACTACTATCTCTTTATCAACCAGTGTACAGTGCGGTAGTTCACGGCTGTGGCTACCTCTGTGTCGGCAGTCGGCAGGCAGTCCGTCCATCCATAATTGTATTATAATATATACCACCTAACCGTGGTTTTTTTTTCATTCTTTATTAGTGTTCATTCTAGCACCCTGCACCTGTCACAACCCGTGCAGTTCCTCTCTCCTGCCTGAGGTGTCACTCTCTGTTCTGCTGCTCTAGCACACTCTAGTCTGTATCTTATTGCTGAGATACAGACCAAAGTGTGCTAGAAGCATCACAACAGAGAGTGACACCTCAGGCAGGAGAGAGGAACTGCATGGGTTGTGACAGGTGCAGGGTGCTAGAATGAACACTATTTATACCGTCATAGTGTCATACTAGTTGTTACGAGTATACTACTATCTCTTTATCAACCAGTGTACAGTGCGGTAGTTCACGGCTGTGGCTACCTCTGTGTCGGCAGTCGGCAGGCAGTCCGTCCATCCATAATTGTATTATAATATATACCACCTAACCGTGGTTTTTTTTTCATTCTTTATACCGTCATAGTCAGTCATACTAGTTGTTACGAGTATACTACTATCTCTTTATCAACCAGTGTACAGTGCGGTAGTTCACGGCTGTGGCTACCTCTGTGTCGGAACTCGGCAGGCAGTCCGTCCATCCATAATTGTATTACAATATATACCACCTAACCGTGGTTTTTTTTTCATTCTTTATACCGTCATAGTCAGTCATACTAGTTGTTACGAGTATACTACTATCTCTTTATCAACCAGTGTACAGTGCGGTAGTTCACGGCTGTGGCTACCTCTGTGTCGGAACTCGGCAGGCAGTCCGTCCATCCATAATTGTATTACAATATATACCACCTAACCGTGGTTTTTTTTTCATTCTTTATACCGTCATAGTCAGTCATACTAGTTGTTACGAGTATACTACTATCTCTTTATCAACCAGTGTACAGTGCGGTAGTTCACGGCTGTGGCTACCTCTGTGTCGGAACTCGGCAGGCAGTCCGTCCATCCATAATTGTATTATTATAATATATACCACCTAACCGTGGTTTTTTTTTCATTCTTTATACCGTCATAGTGTCATACTAGTTGTTACGAGTATACTACTATCTCTTTATCAACCAGTGTACAGTGCGGTAGTTCACGGCTGTGGCTACCTCTGTGTCGGCAGTCGGCAGGCAGTCCGTCCATCCATAATTGTATTATAATATATACCACCTAACCGTGGTTTTTTTTTCATTCTTTATACCGTCATAGTCAGTCATACTAGTTGTTACGAGTATACTACTATCTCTTTATCAACCAGTGTACAGTGCGGTAGTTCACGGCTGTGGCTACCTCTGTGTCGGAACTCGGCAGGCAGTCCGTCCATCCATAATTGTATTACAATATATACCACCTAACCGTGGTTTTTTTTTCATTCTTTATACCGTCATAGTCAGTCATACTAGTTGTTACGAGTATACTACTATCTCTTTATCAACCAGTGTACAGTGCGGTAGTTCACGGCTGTGGCTACCTCTGTGTCGGCACTCGGCAGGCAGTCCGTCCATCCATAATTGTATTACAATATATACCACCTAACCGTGGTTTTTTTATACCACCTAACCGTGGCAGTCCGTCCATAATTGTATACTAGTATCCAATCCATCCATCTCCATTGTTTACCTGAGGTGCCTTTTAGTTCTGCCTATAAAATATGGAGAACAAAAAAGTTGAGGTTCCAAAATTAGGGAAAGATCAAGATCCACTTCCACCTCGTGCTGAAGCTGCTGCCACTAGTCATGGCCGAGACGATGAAATGCCAGCAACGTCGTCTGCCAAGGCCGATGCCCAATGTCATAGTACAGAGCATGTCAAATCCAAAACACCAAATATCAGAAAAAAAAGGACTCCAAAACCTAAAATAAAATTGTCGGAGGAGAAGCGTAAACTTGCCAATATGCCATTTACCACACGGAGTGGCAAGGAACGGCTGAGGCCCTGGCCTATGTTCATGGCTAGTGGTTCAGCTTCACATGAGGATGGAAGCACTCAGCCTCTCGCTAGAAAACTGAAAAGACTCAAGCTGGCAAAAGCACCGCAAAGAACTGTGCGTTCTTTGAAATCCCAAATCCACAAGGAGAATCCAATTGTGTCGGTTGCGATGCCTGACCTTCCCAACACTGGACGTGAAGAGCATGCGCCTTCCACTATTTGCATGCCCCCTGCAAGTGCTGGAAGGAGCACCCGCAGTCCAGTTCCTGATAGTCAGATTGAAGATGTCAGTGTTGAAGTACACCAGGATGAGGAGGATATGGGTGTTGCTGGCGCTGGGGAGGAAATTGACCAGAAGGATTCTGATGGTGAGGTGGTTTGTTTAAGTCAGGCACCCGGGGAGACACCTGTTGTCCGTGGGAGGAATATGGCCGTTGACATGCCAGGTGAAAATACCAAAAAAATCAGCTCTTCGGTGTGGAGGTATTTCACCAGAAATGCGGACAACAGGTGTCAAGCCGTGTGTTCCCTTTGTCAAGCTGTAATAAGTAGGGGTAAGGACGTTAACCACCTCGGAACATCCTCCCTTATACGTCACCTGCAGCGCATTCATAATAAGTCAGTGACAAGTTCAAAAACTTTGGGTGACAGCGGAAGCAGTCCACTGACCAGTAAATCCCTTCCTCTTGTAACCAAGCTCACGCAAACCACCCCACCAACTCCCTCAGTGTCAATTTCCTCCTTCCCCAGGAATGCCAATAGTCCTGCAGGCCATGTCACTGGCTAGTCTGACGAGTCCTCTCCTGCCTGGGATTCCTCCGATGCATCCTTGCGTGTAACGCCTACTGCTGCTGGCGCTGCTGTTGTTGCCGCTGGGAGTCGATGGTCATCCCAGAGGGGAAGTCGTAAGCCCACTTGTACTACTTCCAGTAAGCAATTGACTGTTCAACAGTCCTTTGCGAGGAAGATGAAATATCACAGCAGTCATCCTACTGCAAAGCGGATAACTGAGTCCTTGACAACTATGTTGGTGTTAGACGTGCGTCCGGTATCCGCCGTTAGTTCACAGGGAACTAGACAATTTATTGAGGCAGTGTGCCCCCGTTACCAAATACCATCTAGGTTCCACTTCTCTAGGCAGGCGATACCGAGAATGTACACGGACGTCAGAAAAAGACTCACCAGTGTCCTAAAAAATGCAGTTGTACCCAATGTCCACTTAACCACGGACATGTGGACAAGTGGAGCAGGGCATGGTCAGGACTATATGACTGTGACAGCCCACTGGGTAGATGTATGGACTCCCGCCGCAAGAACAGCAGCGGCGGCACCAGTAGCAGCATCTCGCAAACGCCAACTCTTTCCTAGGCAGGCTACGCTTTGTATCACCGCTTTCCAGAATACGCACACAGCTGAAAACCTCTTACGGCAACTGAGGAAGATCATCGCGGAATGGCTTACCCCAATTGGACTCTCCTGTGGATTTGTGGCATCGGACAACGCCAGCAATATTGTGTGTGCATTAAATATGGGCAAATTCCAGCACGTCCCATGTTTTGCACATACCTTGAATTTGGTGGTGCAGAATTTTTTAAAAAACGACAGGGGCGTGCAAGAGATGCTGTCGGTGGCCAGAAAAATTGCGGGACACTTTCGGCGTACAGGCACCACGTACAGAAGACTGGAGCACCACCAAAAACTACTGAACCTGCCCTGCCATCATCTGAAGCAAGAAGTGGTAAGGAGGTGGAATTCAACCCTCTATATGCTTCAGAGGTTGGAGGAGCAGCAAAAGGCCATTCAAGCCTATACAATTGAGCACGATATAGGAGATGGAATGCACCTGTCTCAAGTGCAGTGGAGAATGATTTCAACGTTGTGCAAGGTTCTGATGCCCTTTGAACTTGCCACACGTGAAGTCAGTTCAGACACTGCCAGCCTGAGTCAGGTCATTCCCCTCATCAGGCTTTTGCAGAAGAAGCTGGAGGCATTGAAGAAGGAGCTAACACGGAGCGATTCCGCTAGGCATGTGGGACTTGTGGATGCAGCCCTTAATTCGCTTAACAAGGATTCACGGGTGGTCAATCTGTTGAAATCAGAGCACTACATTTTGGCCACCGTGCTCGATCCTAGATTTAAAGCCTACCTTGGATCTCTCTTTCCGGCAGACACAGGTCTGCTGGGGTTGAAAGACCTGCTGGTGACAAAATTGTCAAGTCAAGCGGAACGCGACCTGTCAACATCTCCTCCTTCACATTCTCCCGCAACTGGGGGTGCGAGGAAAAGGCTCAGAATTCCGAGCCCACCCGCTGGCGGTGATGCAGGGCAGTCTGGAGCGACTGCTGATGCTGACATCTGGTCCGGACTGAAGGACCTGCCAACGATTACGGACATGTCGTCTACTGTCACTGCATATGATTCTCTCAACATTGATAGAATGGTGGAGGATTATATGAGTGACCGCATCCAAGTAGGCACGTCACACAGTCCGTACTTATACTGGCAGGAAAAAGAGGCAATTTGGAGGCCCTTGCACAAACTGGCTTTATTCTACCTAAGTTGCCCTCCCACAAGTGTGTACTCCGAAAGAGTGTTTAGTGCCGCCGCTCACCTTGTCAGCAATCGGCGTACGAGGTTACATCCAGAAAATGTGGAGAAGATGATGTTCATTAAAATGAATTATAATCAATTCCTCCGCGGAGACATTGACCAGCAGCAATTGCCTCCACAAAGTACACAGGGAGCTGAGATGGTGGATTCCAGTGGGGACGAATTGATAATCTGTGAGGAGGGGGATGTACACGGTGATATATCGGAGGGTGAAGATGAGGTGGACATCTTGCCTCTGTAGAGCCAGTTTGTGCAAGGAGAGATTAATTGCTTCTTTTTTGGGGGGGGTCCAAACCAACCCGTCATATCAGTCACAGTCGTGTGGCAGACCCTGTCACTGAAATGATGGGTTGGTTAAAGTGTGCATGTCCTGTTTTGTTTATACAACATAAGGGTGGGTGGGAGGGCCCAAGGATAATTCCATCTTGCACCTCTTTTTTCTTTTCTTTTTCTTTGCATCATGTGCTGATTGGGGAGGGTTTTTTGGAAGGGACATCCTGCGTGACACTGCAGTGCCACTCCTAGATGGGCCCGGTGTTTGTGTCGGCCACTAGGGTCGCTAATCTTACTCACACAGTCAGCTACCTCATTGCGCCTCTTTTTTTCTTTGCGTCATGTGCTGTTTGGGGAGGGTTTTTTGGAAGGGACATCCTGCGTGACACTGCAGTGCCACTCCTAGATGGGCCCGGTGTTTGTGTCGGCCACTAGGGTCGCTAATCTTACTCACACAGTCAGCTACCTCATTGCGCCTCTTTTTTTCTTTGCGTCATGTGCTGTTTGGGGAGGGTTTTTTGGAAGGGCCATCCTGCGTGACACTGCAGTGCCACTCCTAGATGGGCCCGGTGTTTGTGTCGGCCACTAGGGTCGCTAATCTTACTCACACAGCTACCTCATTGCGCCTCTTTTTTTCTTTGCGTCATGTGCTGTTTGGGGAGGGTTTTTTGGAAGGGCCATCCTGCGTGACACTGCAGTGCCACTCCTAGATGGGCCCGGTGTTTGTGTCGGCCACTAGGGTCGCTAATCTTACTCACACAGTCAGCTACCTCATTGCGCCTCTTTTTTTCTTTGCGTCATGTGCTGTTTGGGGAGGGTTTTTTGGAAGGGACATCCTGCGTGACACTGCAGTGCCACTCCTAGATGGGCCCGGTGTTTGTGTCGGCCACTAGGGTCGCTTATCTTACTCACACAGCGACCTCGGTGCAAATTTTAGGACTAAAAATAATATTGTGAGGTGTGAGGTATTCAGAATAGACTGAAAATGAGTGTAAATTATGGTTTTTGAGGTTAATAATACTTTGGGATCAAAATGACCCCCAAATTCTATGATTTAAGCTGTTTTTTAGTGTTTTTGGAAAAAAACACCCGAATCCAAAACACACCCGAATCCGACAAAAATAATTCGGTGAGGTTTTGCCAAAACGCGTTCGAACCCAAAACACGGCCGCGGAACCGAACCCAAAACCAAAACACAAAACCCGAAAAATTTCAGGCGCTCATCTCTAGCAGAAACTGGCTTTATTTTACCTAAATTGCCCCCCCCTCCAGTGTGTACTCCAAAAGAGTGTTTAGTGCAGCCGCTCACCTTGTCAGCAATCGGCGTACGAGGTTACTTCCAGAAAATGTGGAGAAGATGATGTTCATCAAAATGAATTATAATCAATTCCTCCGTGGAGACATTCACCAGCAATTGCCTCCAGAAAGTACACGGGGACCTGAGATGGTGGATTCCAGTGGGTACGAATTAATAATCTGTGAGGAGGGGGATGTACACAGTGAAAGGGGTGAGGAATCGGACGTTGAGGAGGAGGTGGACATCTTGCCTCTGTACAGCCAGTTTGTGCAAGGAGAGATTGATTGCTTCTTTTTTGGTGGGGGCCCAAACCAACCAGTCATTTCAGTCACAGTCGTGTGGCAGACCCTGTGGCTGAAATGATGGGTTTGTTAAAGTGTGCATGTCCTGTTTATACAACATAAGGGTGGGAGGGAGGGCCCAAGGACAATTCCATCTTGCACCTCTTTTTTCTTTCATTTTTCTTTGCATCATGTGCTGTTTGGGGACTATTTTTTAAAGTGCCATCCTGTCTGACACTGCAGTGCCACTCCTAGATGGGTCAGGTGTTTGTGTCGGCCACTTGGGTCGCTTAGCTTAGTCACACAGCTACCTCATTGTGCCTCTTTTTTTCTTTGCATCATGTGCTGTTTGGGGACAATTTTTTTAATCTGTCATCCTGTCTGACACTGCAGTGCCACTCCTAGATGGGCCAGGTGTTTGTGTCGGCCACTTGGGTCGATTAGCTTAGTCATCCAGCGACCTTGGTACAAATTTTAGGACTAAAAATAATATTGTGAGGTGTGAGGTGTTCAGAATAGACTGGAAATGAGTGGAAATTATGGTTATTGAGGTTAATAATACTATGGGATAAAAATTACCCCAAAATTCTATGATTTAAGCTGTTTTTGAGGGTTTTTTGTAAAAAAACACCCGAATCCAAAACACACCCGAATCCGACAAAAAATTTTCAGGGAGGTTTTGCCAAAACGCGTCCGAATCCAAAACACGGCCGCGGAACCGAATCCAAAACCAAAACACAAAACCCGAAAAATGTCCGGTGCACATCACTACTTTACACCAAACTTAGGACACATCTGACTTACAATCTATCAACAAACTCTCTGGGGGTTAGACACCCCTAGCACCCCTAGGGATGGGCCTGCAGCACAGAGTATTTCAGGATACAGCATAACTCACAAATACCTAGACTAAGTTTAAACAAACTTTCTACACATACGAATTACAATCTGGGAACAAACACTGTGAGGGTAACACACCCCTAGCATCCCTAGGGGTGGGGCAGCAGCACAGTTTTTTTTTTATCAGACAGCATAAGGGCTGTAACACACACTCCGGTTTTTCCCGGATGGCAAAAAGCCGGACAAACTTTGTCCGGCTTTTTGCCATCCGGGAGAAACCGGCAGTGTCTGTCACACAGGACGGCTTTTAGCCGTGTGTGATGCTGTGCGCATGCGCAGCATCATACATGGCTACAGTAAAAACCGTTGTGTGTGAAAGCTCCCCTTCACACACACGGTTTACTGGCTCCAAAGACGGCCCGGCGGCCGCCCGGCCGCCGGACCTTCCAGTGATGAGACCCGGCTGCAACCCGGCAGCCGGGCCGGGGCCGTGCAGTGTGAAGGCACCCTAGCCCTCACACTGTTAACTACAATGCCGGCACGGGAAAAAGCCGCCCGCTTTTTCCCGGCCGGCAAAAGCCGTGTAGTGTGTTTCAGCCCTAACTCTGCAATGCCTGGAGCAATTTACACCAAACTTGGTACACATATGACTTACACTCTTGGAACAAACACTGTGAGGGTAACACACCACTAGCACCCCTAGGGATGGCCCAGCAGCACAGACTATATCAGGATATGCATAATGTCAGTGATGATTTACAAAATGTTCTATTGTTTTGAAGTTAAAAAAATAAAATGCCACCAAAGAAAACAGCTACAAACGGTGGAAATAAAAACAATTCCACAAAGAATAAAATGTCAGCGGCAACCTGTGTGTTTAATCTTTACATTGATTTTTGTAAACAAACATTCTTAAAATCCCGGGCAACGCCGGGTGCTCCAGCTATTTATCTATAACATGAACAAGGGCAGTTCAATGGGGGATAACATTATCTAAGGCACTACTAAAGTTCACTATGTAAATTAGGGCACTATTATGGGGCATACAATGAGCAACTGCTGCAGAGAGAGGTCTCTCTAGAAGCATTGGTACAGGGACCCTTCAAAATGTTGCTATGGGGCCTACAAATTTCTGGCTACGCCACTGCTGTCTAGTACAAAGTATAGTCAGAATTGGCACCTTGTCAAAATCACACATACGTCAAAATCGAAAGTACAGATAGTCAAAATCTGTGCTTCTGGGATCTGGGGGAGTTCAAGGGAAATCGCATAGTCAATAGCTTACCGTGTGTATGCACCTTTACTCTCTGCACATGTTATATCTGCCCCACCTGCAGTGCACATGGTTTTGCCCATTAGAAGAAAATGTTGTTTTGTAATCAACCTTAAATTAGGCCCATAGGTGCCCATAGGGCCTAATTCAGCATTGATCGTTATTCTGGGGAATTGCAGTTGTCAGCGAGAAGAAAGGTGCCGACCTGATAGGAAGAAAAACTGGCTGTGCAAGTTTGCGAATCGCAGATCACTATCCATTCGCAGATGCATAAGCAATTTCGGGAACATTTTTTGCCATCTGAGCAAATGTAAGTAAGTCTGAGGCTGCCAGTAATCTGCGACTGAGACAGCCTGGAAGTGGTCTGCGCCTACGTCAGGCACCCTCCCCAAAAATGCCTGGGCACGCATGCGTTTTTTCTGACACACACACAAAACGGCAGGTTTCCACTCAGAAATGCAGGCTTCCTGTCAGTGAAACAGCGACTGTACGCAATTTCTGTCGCTGTTACCCCTCACTCGTGCGCAATGCGAACCCTATGCATGCACAGTCATTTGATAATCGTTCAATTTGCGAATTCTCAGAATAGCGATCCTTGCTGAATTAGGTCCATAAATGCCTATTTTCAGGCATGACTCAGGAGAATGCTATAGGAATGGAATAAAAAAAACAATATAGCACAATCTTGCCCTTGCTACAGTAGATAATGAAGTTATTCTATTGAAACATTTTGTCAAAATATTACAATGACCTTGACCTGTTAAGTCATTAGTGTTTGAAAGTAATAAAAAAAAAAATCTTTCTCCGTTAAAGTATTAAACAAATGAAATAGAATATGGGTTTATTTATTTTCGTTATAAGTCTTTAATACAGCATTAAACAGTCCATTGTGCCTAAGCAATAAATTAATAATCTCCGCCTAGTTCCATATATTTAATTTTTTCATACTCTGAAGTGTCTTGGATGGAAATACATACATGCTAAGACAAATACGATTTTAAGACGCATATACTCTGACATGTGCCACTTTTAATGCCAATTGATGCATGGTAAGTTAGGTCACATAGTACACCCAAAAACAATTTTTAGAACCTTTTGTTACATATATTTTGCTCATGCTTTATAATCTTTAACAAACATGGAGAGATGTTTTGGTACTCTACTATAACATCAATTACAAGCGTATAACCAAGGAATGAAATCACTGTAATACAAATCTGATATGATTACAAGAACGTTAATCAGTTTGTCAGACTGGGCTAATCTGACTGTGGCATGACCCCGTTTATAAGCCTACATACCACTCCACTCCACAGCAAAATGTGTCTATTATTATGGGAAAAGAGGCAAAGGTGGATCAGATACCAGACTATAATATTACAACAGGGATGTCCTTCTCATCTCAGTTTAAAAAGTCCAGCTGTTCAGTAAGAGAGAAAGCAATAGATTGCTGCTCTTGTATAGTAGGGCTAATGCTATGGAGTGTGGACAGATAGAGCTAAGATGTGATTTCTCCACATAATGTGCAGTAAAATTATGATGTAGACTTACAGGTAGAAGCCCTCACTTAAAGTGCTGAACACACATAGCCATAATCAAGGGCATAGCTACCATAGGTGTAGTGAGTACAACTGCTATGGGACCCAGAGCTGAGAGGGGCACACCTTCCCAGTCAAAGATCCATTGTTCTCCATTGGGTGATGCATAAAAGCACTTACAAACTTTTGCCTTGGTGCCTATAATATATCTAGTTAAGCCCCCCGACCAGCTCATTGTAATGGGGTATAAGATGAACAGGATGGCACTAGGATATTACATAATATGAAGTGGGGCAGTGTAATGTGGCACAATATGATGTGAAGGCACTATAGTGTGGCATTACGTGAACTGAGGGAACTGTAATGTGGCATGATATGAAATTTAGACACTGCATGGTATAATGTGATTTGGGGATACTGTGTTGCATATTGTGTACTGGCAACCACTACAATGTGACATAATGTGAACTAGGGCAGTATTATGGGGCATAAAATTGCCAAATGATGTGGACAGGTGTCTCTCTAGAACGTTGGGACAGGGGCCCCTTCAAAATGTTGCTATGGGCTAGTCTTAGCTACACTGCATGCCATAATTTGCAGCTAATCTTAGTACTCCCTACCCCTAACTGTCCCTTTTACAAGTCTTATCTGAGAACCAATTTTCCATGGCACTTTCCAAACAAGGGGCTCTTTTTTGTGACTGATATCACTCTCCGTGAATAAGCCCCTCCACTTTAGCTGGCACTGTACAGTATAATTGTCTCCTAAAGTTATGACATCTTCATTACACTGTGCATTAGTGCTCTATAGCACTAGTTGTGTATAGTGAGCAGATTCTGGTGGTCATTCCGAGTTGTTCGCTCACTAGCTGCTTTTAGCAGCCGTGCAAACGCTAAGCCGCCGCCCTCTGGGAGTGTATTTTAGCTTAGCAAGAAATAATATGGTGCAGTTTCAGAGTAGCTCCAGACCTACTCAGCGCTTGCAATCACTTCAGACTATTCAGTTCCTGTTTTGACGTCACGAACACGGCTTGCATTCGGCCAGCCACGTCTACGTTTCCCCAGCCACGCCTGCGTTTTTATCTGGCACGCCTGCGTTTTTCCGCTCACTCCCTGAGAACGGTCAGTTGACACCCAGAAACGCCCACTTCCTGTCAATTACTCTGCGGTCAGCAGTGCGACTGAAAAGCTTCGCTAGACCTTGTGTGAAACTACATCGTTCGTTGTAATAGTACAATGTGCGTGCGCATTGCACCGCATACGCATGCGCAGAAGTGCCTTTTATTGCCTGATCGCTGCGCTGCGACCGAAATCTGCTATCGAACAATTCGGAATGACCACCTCTGTCAACTGTCCCTAATTTCCAGCAACACTTTCCCTTAAAAGTTCCTTAATTATAAATATTCTCCAACTTTAATTGATACGTTTTTATTCTGTATACTAAATATAATTCTCACAGATATCTACGCTTATTCTCTGGCGTTTACTGTTGATGTAACTCATAACTAAGTTCAGTTAACATGTCACTATGGAGCATGTAGTGCTTTCTTAGAGAGTGCTAAGTGTGAAGTAGAATCACCTGTCCATCCACAAAGTGTGCCTAGAAATTACTGTAAAATGTTGGCACTATTGAAGTCAACTGTATTTCTTTATAATTTTATTGTGTCCTTTTGTGACAACTCTTAAGTGTCCCTCTTTGGGCATTTGAGAAGTTGGGAGGTACAATAATAGAGATATACATTGTCTCCTGTTTCTCTGTAATGGAAGGACAGTGCTTAACATCTCTAGGTACTTTAATCACTTCCTCTGTGTTTTGTTTATTAAAGGTTTCTTTCTATGCACATTTGGTTCCCATTACTGTGCAATTCACTCTGTTATGTCACATAATTGCTTTAATAACAAACCAAAGAAGAGCCTGAAAGACCAATTTTTTTTCCACTGCTGTAGAAGAAAAACTAACACAAACCAAAAGTGAGCAGAGGTTGGAAAATTACAGTCTTTCATTTAACCCTGAATGCTCTGACAAGTAAGTCTTCATACGGTAAGTCTATTATGTTTTTTTCCTATGGTGATGCATGGTCATACAATAGCCACAGGGAATATTTTGTTAAATTTCCCCCTTGTCTATTTTTTTTTGTTAGATGCACTCTCTAGCAGAGTGTACCTAACATTACCTAAAATGTAAAAATGTTCCTATTTATGAGTTCCAGCTTGAATGCACACCATATACATGCTTGGTAATAGGATAAACTCTGCTAGAGAGTATCTAACAAACAAGATTGGATGTATAGGGGCTGATTCAGATCAAGTCCGCATCTATATGCTAATGTTAGTATAAGCCCTCCCCTGGTGTACAACCATGCGCCTGAATGCGCAAACGCTGAGACGCCTACTTTTGCATCATTAGACTCAATAGTCCTATTTGGTGCATCGGTAGATGTCTGTAAAGCAAATCTGACATTCTCGCTGCCACCTCCCAGTAACTACCCAAAACATTTCCAGTGCATTTCTGAGGCAGTGCATCATAACAGCTTCTGCAGCTCTGTGTGTACACGCCGCGGGACGCATGTGCTGTGCAACTTTTTAGCTACTTTGATGAATGCACAATTGAAAAACATTGATCATTTGCACAAATATCGCCATTGCATGTGACTCAAAATCAGGCCCATGGATGGTCTACAATAGTAATCCATTTGGTCTATTACATGCATTAGCATAAACAAAGCTTAAGCAATTAGTCAGTGTCACATGTATTTTACAGTGTCACAGGTATTTTACTTTGTCGCCTTGTCCCAGTTGCTGCCAGCAACAGGCTAATGTCATATGTGTATATGCAGCAGATGCCTGTGAAAAGTGCATTTTTATTAGCCTGGCAGAGATCCACCTAAGCCTCTCCAGATTCTCTGTCCCCATTGCTGGATATAGGTAGGGCCATGACAAGCACTGCTGCTGAGAGAGGAGGCGGGTACTAATTACATCCGCCGCCACTGATGCCCCCAGACCTTTACCAGTCAGCAGCTTTTTTCCCTGGCTGTGGTGTATGTATATCTATCTATCTATCTATCTATCTATCTATCTATCTATCTATCTATATATATATATATATATATATATATATATATGAAACAAAAAAGACTGCGGCACTCGAAGACTTGAAGCAAAATACTAGTGTATTAAAAATAACACATAATGTCCAACGTTTCGGGGTCAACACACCCCTTTGTCAAGGAGATGAGCGGGTTCGGTTCCTCGGGATCCGAACCCCCCTGAACTTCACCCATTTTACGCGGTTCCGAGGCAGCCTCGGATCTTCCCGCCTTGCTCGGTTAACCAGAACGCGCCCGAACGTCATCATCCCGCTGTCGGATTCTCGCAAGATTCGTATTCTATATAAGGAGCCACGCGTCGCCGTCATTTTCACTCGTGCTTTGGAGATTGAACGGAGAGGACGTGGCTGCGTTCTCTCCCTGAAAAGCTCCGTAATCTGTGCTCAGTGTGCTGCAAATAATCTGTGCTCAGTGTGCTGAAAATATCTACGTTCTCTGCCTGAAAACGCTCCATATCTGTGCTCAGTGTGCTGCAAATATCCGATCAGTGTGCTGCATTGTGGGGACTGGGGACCACCAGTATATAATGTATACTTTTCTATAGCTTCTATACTGCTTGTCAGGACACACATGGGTCACAGTTACACAGCTCCGTACTGATATATACAATAATATATATACTTTTCTATAGCTTCTATACTGCTTGTCAGGACACATGTGTCACAGTTACACTGCTCTGTACTTATATACAGTAATATATATACTTTTCTATAGCTTCTATACTGCTTGTCAGGACACACGTGTCACAGTTACACCGCTCTGTACTACTACTGATATACAGTAATATATATACTTTTCTATAGCTTCTATACTGCTTGTCAGGACACATATGTCACAGTTACTCAGCTCTGTACTGATATACAGTAATATTATATATAATTTTCTATAGCTTCTATACTGCTTGTCAGGACACATGTGTCACAGTTACACCGCTCTGTACTTATATACAGTAATATTATATATACTTTTCTATAGCTTCTATACTGCTTGTCAGGACACACGTGTCACAGTTACACCGCTCTGTACTACTACTGATATACAGTAATATATATACTTTTCTATAGCTTCTATACTGCTTGTCAGGACACATATGTCACAGTTACTCAGCTCTGTACTGATATACAGTAATATTATATATACTTTTCTATAGCTTCTATACTGCTTGTCAGGACACACGTGTCACAGTTACACCGCTCTGTACTGATATATACAATAATATATATACTTTTCTATAGCTTCTATACTGCTTGTCAGGACACACATGGGTCACAGTTACACCGCTCTGTACTGATATACAGTAATATTATATATACTTTTCTATAGCTTCTATACTGCTTGTTAGGACACATGTGTCACAGTTACACCGCTCTGTACTGATATACAGTAATATTATATATACTTTTCTATATCTTCTATACTGCTAGTCAGGACACACATGGGTCACAGTTACACCGCTCTGTACTGATATACAGTAATATATATACTTTTCTATAGCCTCTATACTGCTTGTCAGGACACACGTGTCACAGTTACACCGCTCTGTGCTACTACTGATATACAGTAATATATATACTTTTCTATAGCTTCTATACTGCTTGTCAGGACACATGGGTCACAGTTACACCGCTCTGTACTGATATACAGTAATATTATATATACTTTTCTATATCTTCTATGCTGCTTGTCAGGACACACATGGGTCACAGTTACACCGCTCTGTACAGGGCCGTAACTACGTGTGTGCCAAGGGGGCTTGGCACACAGCGCAGTTGCCCTGAGGGCGCAACGGCCAGCGGCATGTAATGAGTCAAATTGACTCATTACATGCCGCCGAAGTCTGCGCCGTGCGCCCCACTGTGTAGGGAGAAGAGGACCAGCGCCGGGCAGCGGAGAGAAGGAGAAGGAAGGAGGGGGAGCAGTGAGCCGCAGCAGCGCTATTTGATTGGTAGTAAGCGCCGCTGTAGCATCCCCCTCTCCTCCTGTATTGGCTGCCCGGCGCTGCTAAGGATGCTGGGATGCGGTTCCCCAGCATCCACAGCAGCGCCAGGCAACCAATACAGGAGGAGAGGGGGATGCTGCAGCGGCGCTTACTACCAATCAAATAGCGCTGCTGCGGCTCCCTGCTCCCCCTCCCTCCTCCTCCTTCTCACCTCACACAGCCTGCACCGAGAGGAAGCTGCACGAGGAGCCTGTCAGCGGGGAGAAGGTAAGTATATCCCCTCTCTCTCTCTCTCTCTCTCTCTCTCTCTCTCTCTCTCTGGGACACCGTCTGCCGCAATGTGTAAAATGGGGTCTCGTCTGCCGCAATGTGTAAAATGGGGTCTCGTCTGCCGCAATGTGTAAAATGGGGTCCCGGCTGCCGCAATGTGTAAAATGGGGTCTCGTCTGCCGCAATGTGTAAAATGGGGTCCCGGCTGCCGCAATGTGTAAAAAGGGGTCCCGGCTGCCGCAATGTGTAAAATGGGGTCCCGTCTGCCGCAATGTGTAAAAAGGGGTCCTGGATGCCCGCAATGTGTAAAAATGGGGACTGGCTGCCGCAATGTGTAAAAAGGGGGACTGGCTGCCGCAATGTGTAAAAAGGGGGACTGGCTGCCGTAATGTGTAAAAAGGGGGCCTGGATGCCGCAATGTGTAAAAAGGGGGACTGGCTGCCGCAATGTGTAAAAAGGGGGACTGGCTGCCGTAAAGTGTAAAAAGGGGGCCTGGATGCCGCAATGTGTAAAAAGGTGGACTGGCTGCCGTAATGTGTAAAAAGGGGGCCTGGATGCCGCAATGTGTAAAAAGGGGGCCTGGCTGCCGCAATGTGTAAAAAGGGGGACTGGCTGCCGCAATGTGTAAAAAGGGGGACTGGCTGCTGTAATGTGTAAAAAGGGGGACGCTGTCTATTGTAATGTATAAAAGGGGCGCTACTGTGCAGCGTAATTTGAATAATGTAGACTACTGTGCACCGTAGTATGAATTGCCATTATTTTGTGGCCACGCCCCTTCCCCATTAAGCCACGCCCCTAAAAAATTTAGCGCGCCTGCGGCGCGCACTGCCCCTATCTTACATTGGGGGGGGGGCGCCACTATCGTTTCTTGCACACAGCGCTAAAATGCCTAGTTACGGCACTGGCTCTGTACTGATATACATTAATATTATATATACTTTCCTATAGCTTCTATACTGCTTGTCAGGACACATGGGTCACAGTTACCAGTGGCGGATCTAGACTTAACTTTTAGGGGGGGCGGTTTAAGAATTATGACTCCTCCCCCTAATCATAGCCCCTCCCACTTAGTAATGCCCTTCCCGTTCGCTTCTAAATTTCCTATTGTTGCCATTACTAATAAAATGTTGCCAGTTAGTGGAGAGAACCCTGCACACTGGTGATACAGACTGGCGAATCGCCATTCCTTCCATCAGGGGTGGTAGAGGCTAAGACAGTAGGGCAATTTAAACATGCATGGGATAGACATAAGGATATTCTTACAAAGAAATAAGGATCAGATAAAGTTAAAGATAAAAAATAATGCAAAAAAAAAAAGGGGGGGCAGACTAGATGGGCCCAGTGGTTCTTATCTGCCGACAAATTCTGTTTCTACAGCACGCAGAATGAGCCGAAATTCACATTATAGCACACTGTATGAGCTGAAATTCACATTGTAGCAGACAGTATGATCCAAAATTCACATTCTAGCACACTGAATGAGCCGAAATTCACATTGTAGCACACAGTATGATCCAAAATTCACATTATAGCACACTGTATGAGCCGAAATTCACATTATAGCACGCAGAATGAGCCAAAATTCACGTTATAGCACGCAGAATGAGCCGAAATTCACATCATAGCACACTGAATGAGCCGAAATGCACATCATAGCACACTGAATGAGCCGAAATGCACATCATAGCACGCAGAATGAGCCGAAATGCACATCATAGCACGCAGAATGAGCCGAAATGCACATCATAGCACGCAGAATGAGCCGAAATGCACATTATAGCACGCAGAATGAGCCAAAATTCACGTTATTGAACGCAGAATGAGCCAAAATTCACGTTATTGAACGCAGAATGAGCCAAAATTCACGTTATTGAACGCAGAATGAGCCAAAATTCACGTTATTGCACGCAGAATGAGCCAAAATTCACGTTATAGCACACTGAATGAGCCGAAATTCACGTTATAGCACACTGAATGAGCCAAAATTCACATTATAGCACAATGAATGAGCCGAAATTCACATTATAGCACACAGTATGATCCAAAATTCACATTATAGCACACCGTATGAGCCGAAATTCACATTATAGCACGCAGAATGAGCCAAAATTCACGTTATAGCACGCAGAATGAGCCAAAATTCACATTATAGCACACTGAATGAGCCGAAATTCACATCATAGCACACTGAATGAGCCGAAATGCACATCATAGCACACTGAATGAGCCGAAATGCACATCATAGCACACTGAATGAGCCGAAATTCACATCATAGCACGCAGAATGAGCCGAAATGCACATCATAGCACGCAGAATGAGCCGAAATGCACATCATAGCACGCAGAATGAGCCGAAATGCACATTATAGCACGCAGAATGAGCCGAAATGCACATTATAGCACGCAGAATGAGCCGAAATGCACGTCATAGCACGCAGAATGAGCCAAAATTCACGTTATTGCACGCAGAATGAGCCAAAATTCACGTTATTGCACGCAGAATGAGCCAAAATTCACGTTATAGCACGCAGAATGAGCCAAAATTCACATTATAGTACACTGACTGGGCCGAAATTCACATTATAGCACAATGTATGAGCCGAAATTCACATTACAGCATGTAGAATGAGCCGAAATTCACATTACAGTACACTGAATGAGCCAAAATAATGCAGGGACATATACACTTTAGCTAGGAGCGGAGGGGGGAGACATGGAACACAGAGGGGGCACACACACACACACATACACACACTTACTTTAGTTTGGAGAGTAGGAGACATGGCATACACTGACAGTGACACCTGCTGCAGCCAGCAGCATGAGGAGTCGGATGGAGGCCGGGTGCCGCCGCGGCAATGGGAACGAGGTGGAGAGCGGTGCAGTGCGGCGGGGGACGGGGAAAGAGAGAGAGCGTCCTGACGCGCGTACAGGAAGGAGGGGGCGTGGTCAGAACAGAGGCCGCTCAGCCGCTGTATGCGCGTCAGGACGCCCTCTCTCTCTCCCCTTCCCCCGCCGCGCTGCACCGCTCTCCACCTCGTTCCCAACACCGCGGCGGGACCCGGCCTCCATCCCGGTGCCGGTATGTGTAGGGGGGGCGTTCGCCCTAATCGCCCCCCCGCTAAATCCGCCACTGACAGTTACACCACTCTGTATTGATATACAGTAATATTATATATACTTTTCTATAGCTTCTATACTGCTTGTCAGGACACACGTGTCACAGTTACACCGCTCTGTACTACTACTGATATACAGTAATATATATACTTTTCTATAGCTTCTATACTGCTTGTCAGGACACATGGGTCACAGTTACACCGCTCTGTACTGATATATATACAATAATATATATACTTTTCTATAGCTTCTATACTGCTTGTCAGGACACATGGGTCACAGTTACACCGCTCTGTACTGATATACAGTAATATTATATATACTTTTCTATAGCTTCTATACTGCTTGTCAGGACACATGGGTCACAGTTACACCACTCTGTACTACTACTGATATACAGTAATATATATACTTTTCTATAGCTTCTATACTGCTTGTCAGGACACATGGGTCACAGTTACACCGCTCTGTACTGATATACAGTAATATTATATATACTTTTCTATAGCTTCTATACTGCTTGTCAGGACACATGTGTCACAGTTACACCGCTCTGTACTGATATATACAATAATATATATACTTTTCTATAGCTTCTATACTGCTTGTCAGGACACATGGGTCACAGTTACACCGCTCTGTACTGATATACAGTAATATTATATATACTTTTCTATAGCTTCTATACTGCTTGTCAGGACACATGTGTCACAGTTACACCACTCTGTACTGATATACAGTAATATTATATATACTTTTCTATAGCTTCTATACTGCTTGTCAGGACACATGGGTCACAGTTACACCGCTCTGTACTACTACTGATATACAGTAATATATATACTTTTCTATAGCTTCTATACTGCTTGTCAGGACACATGGGTCACAGTTACACCGCTCTGTACTGATATATATACAATAATATATATACTTTTCTATAGCTTCTATACTGCTTGTCAGGACACATGGGTCACAGTTACACCGCTCTGTACTGATATACAGTAATATTATATATACTTTTCTATAGCTTCTATACTGCTTGTCAGGACACATGGGTCACAGTTACACCGCTCTGTACTACTACTGATATACAGTAATATATATACTTTTCTATAGCTTCTATACTGCTTGTCAGGACACATGGGTCACAGTTACACCGCTCTGTACTGATATACAGTAATATTATATATACTTTTCTATAGCTTCTATACTGCTTGTCAGGACACATGTGTCACAGTTACACCGCTCTGTACTGATATACAGTAATATTATATATACTTTTCTATAGCTTCTATACTGCTTGTCAGGACACATGGGTCACAGTTACACCGCTCTGTACTGATATATACAATAATATATATACTTTTCTATAGCTTCTATACTGCTTGTCAGGACACATGGGTCACAGTTACACCGCTCTGTACTGATATATACATTAATATATATAGTTTTCTATAGCTTCTATACTGCTTGTCAGGACACATGGGTCACAGTTACACCGCTCTGTACTGATATATACAATAATATATATACTTTTCTATAGCTTCTATACTGCTTGTAAGGACACATGTGTCACAGTTACACCAATCTGTACTGATATATACAATAATATATATACTTTTCTATAGCTTCTATACTGCTTGTCAGGACACATGGGTCACAGTTACACCGCTCTGTCTGTACTGATATATACAATAATATATAGAATTTTCTTATTTTCTATAGCTTCTATACTGCTTGTCAGGACACATGTGTCACAGTTACACCGCTCTGTCTGTACTGTTATATACAGTAATATATATACTTTTCTATAGCTTCT